>NC_058376.1:50683181-51303863 GCF_018350175.1 Felis catus
GGAAAGCCCTCATGATGTGGGCCAAGGGAGGAGGACTTTCATGCAGGACAGGCATAAAGTCCCATTCAACACAGAAATGCAATTCTAGAGATTCCCAGTCAAAAAGCCAGAAAATAAACAAACAAATAAACAAAAAAAGGAGTTACCTGACCCAGCAATTTCAAAATCCAGCTGGGAAAACATTAGGTTTCAAGGCCTGGGAATAATACTCTGTGCTTTAAGGTTACACCCCCTGTGCTTATTGCTTTGTTCTTGGAATCATTCTTTTCATGAAGGATAGCATGCTCTTGCAGCTTAGTAATCGTATTATCTTGCTTCATGACTGTAGAATTTTGGGAGTCTCACAATCTTCAGTGTCCCCCTTAGTTCCTCTTAGTACAAATTGACGGTATTTCTGCTGGTCCAAAACTTGCAAATACCTTGTGCATATCCCATGTATATCCCATGTATGTCACATGGATTCATTATGTTAGACAAAAGGTTCTTCCATAGATCTTTCCTGATAATCCCATATCTATTTCTAGCTTCTACTGAGATGGCTAAGGGGACCCACATGTCACACATCTAATCTCACAAAGTTTTCTGTGTGATGAATACACTGTCTTTTTAATCCTTCTGAAGCATTACAAAATGATTGCTAGCCACACCTTTGTTCTCTCTCCAGAGAATCCTCTTTTGGCAGTAAATTAATTTTGATAGGTTTTACAATGTAGATAGCCTGAGGATTTCCCAAATCATCAAGTCCTGGTTCTTTTTTGCTTAGAAGTTTTTCCCTCAATTTATCTCCTTACCCTCTGTATTTTACAACAGGCAGCAATAAGAAATCAGACCACACCTTCGATAGATTGTTTGCAAATCAGTGGGGCGGAAACCTCACTTGCAGGAGGAACTTGAACACAACCTCTGACGGAACATAAAATAGGCTTCTCTGACCCACAGGTGATTCCTAGGAATCCAAACTTGTGAGTACTATCACAGTCATCTCTGACAGTTTGGAACAGTATATACATGACCAAGTCTGTGCCTTTTCAGAAGGAGTCAGAGAGAGAAGTTCCAGGATAGAACTTCCTGGCTATATGCGGGACAAAAATCAATAAAGACAACAACCTACAAAAAAAAGGAAAAGCAGTGTTTCTCTTCAATGTTTTAGTGTAAAGAAGGCATTCAACTTTTCTATAATCCTTGCATCCAACTGTAATTGGTCTTGTAAATATAATGAAAGATCCAGGAAATATAATGCTAAATGCATATATTGAATTCATTTATCCTTTTCTAAATCAACAGCTAACACATATAACCATGGGTAACAGTTCATGAGAGGTTATCAGGACCACAGAGATTATGTCACTCTTTTAAAGAACATAACTTAAAGTCATTCCAGTGAATACTTAACTGGTGCACTAGTTCTGGTATCTGAGTCCCCGATATCACTTTAGATCACTGATAAAACAAGTATATATACTTCAACCTTTGGTATTCTTTGACTATTAAATGTAATTATCTCATCAGGTATTTTCAAGTTGTCTTTGTTGTTGTGTTATTTTTTTCCCTAATTAGTTTTTTTTCATGTTTCATACTGTTTTTCATCTGGTAATATAGTGCGAGTTTTCACACTTTTATGGCATTCATCACCGTGTAAAGGGCTTGATTTTCTCATTAGTCATCTTTCATGTTTTTGTATGCTTTTATTGACTTTTGCTTTAAAACACTCTTTTCAACATTCTTTAACCAGAATTCCTATTTTGTTGACATGATTGTTACCTAATAAATAGTTTATTTTTTCCTAATACTAAGGTGTTAAAATCATAATATCATTTCTGATATCACACAGCTTAAATAAAAAATAGGTGGTTTTTTTTTGCTTTATTTTGAATACAGCATACTAAAGTGAAACAGGGCTCATAAAACCCCATGATTTGAACTACTTTTATGAAAGCTTCTGATCAGATTTAAGGGCAGGCATAATCCTAAATATTGCTAGTAATTAGGTAGAAATGATAAATGTAAAAAATTTCTTTGTTGTCTTTAAAAAAAATATTGTAGGGGCGCCTGGGTGGCGCAGTCGGTTAAGCGTCCGACTTCAGCCAGGTCACGATCTCGCGGTCCGGGAGTTCGAGCCCCGCGTCAGGCTCTGGGCTGATGGCTCAGAGCCTGGAGCCTGTTTCCGATTCTGTGTCTCCCTCTCTCTCTGCCCCTCCCCCGTTCATGCTCTGTCTCTCTCTGTCCCAAAAATAAACGTTGAAAAAAAAATTTAAAAAAATAATAAAAAATAAAAAAAATTAAAAAAATATTGTAACTTAGAATATTGAAGGATGAGAAAGTGTAGGGTAACAGGAAAGTACAATGGGACATTCTGAAAATTCCTGGTAGCAAATGGCACATTCAGCTTGGCTCAGACAGCACTGCTGCAGGAAGTGCACAAAGCCTAGAGAACAAGGCCTAGAGATCCCTTACCCTTCCTTCCCCTTCTCAACAGTCTTTCTGAAAGAAGACCAAATGGATAGTTTTCAATGTATCCCTTCTCTCTATATTTCTGTTTGCAAATAACTGGGCTTTCTTAAATATTTTCCCCATGATGATATTAGCAATATCATAGATACTGATATGATAGAGCAATGATATTAGCAACAAGCATAAGGATACAGCATAAAGTACAAAACCATTTCAGTTTGCTCAGGTTTGAAGATGTTCCCAGGATGCAGATCTTCAGTGCTAAAACTGAGGAAGTCCTAGGCATTTCCCCATGAATTAGGAAGAATTTGTTATGCTTAACCCAATACCATGTTAAAGGTGACCTCAGGACTGGGTGCGTGCTGTGTCCCAGATCTCAGCACCAAAAGATGATATGTGTCAGATAAGGCCATCAGAAAATTCTCAGAAGCAACATACCCAAGTATCCTTAGGGATTAATATAAATGGGTTAAACTGCATAAAATATTTAGATTCTGTCAAAACCAAACAAAATTCTGCACTCTTATTTTAATAATCAGTTAAAAGTTCTTGGTAAATCACTTGTTCTTCATCACTAGATTAAGGAATCTAGCCCCTCCCACATCTTCTAAAAGCCTTCACGTGGTGTACTGTGAAGGATCATGGTCATGATTAGTGGATGTGGATCAGAGCAACTTTGGAGGCAGACACTGAGAGTTTGGATGCTAGATGCAAAAACCAGTATCTGGGAGGTATGGGAAGTTGCATAACCTCCTTGTGCCAATTTCTTAAGTTTTAGTCATGCCTGTTTCATAGCAATGTTGCAAGAGGTTAAAGCATTAATATATGCAAAGAATTTAGAACTTTCCTGATTCATACTATGAAAGAAGTAAAAGTGTTATTTATTTCCCTATCCTGTCACTCATCACTTAACAAATATCTATCAACATACATGGCATGCCTTTTTTTTTTTTTAAATCTCCAATGCCTAGAAAAACACCTGGAACTTAGAGTTGATAGCTACTTATTAAATGAATGAGTAATGGGGTGTTGGTTAAATGATGAAATTTAACCAAGTCTCCTCAGCCTATCATGATATACAGCCTGAAATGTCACTCTAAAGAATGTCACTCTAACACATGACAAATAGTGTTGATTTAAACAGATTCCCTCTAACTATTTCCCAAAGAAATAGACTTTAGGATGGCCGGTGGAAAGGATGTGACTAGTAATACTTTGGTAGAATATTAAGCTATTGTACTGATGGACATGGATTCTGGGAGCCCAAGACCTGATGTCCCCGTCAGGACTGAGGATATATTCCCCCAGGTGCCAGTTGTCAAGCTCCTTTGGGAGCTGCCCTTGCTTAAGAAACTCCCCTCCACCCCCCGCCCCGCCTTACAAAACTTATGCTTTATTCTTGAGACAACCTTCTAGTGACTGATACACATGGAAGTATAAACACCAGCCTCATTGCCTCAAGTCAGGAGAATTCTAATTTTTTTTCAACGTTTTTTATTTATTTTTGGGACAGAGAGAGACAGAGCATGAACGGGGGAGGGGCAGAGAGAGAGGGAGACACAGAATCAGAAACAGGCTCCGAGCCATCAGCCCAGAGCCTGACGCGGGGCTCGAACTCACAGACCACGAGATCGTGACCTGGCTGAAGTCAGACGCTTAACCGGCTGAGCCACCCAGGGGCCCCAGGTCAGGAGAATTCTAAAGGGCCATCTCAGCTTCAGAGTTTACACAGGACTGGTCAGGGTTTGTGGTGAGGTACAGATCCCAAAATCTCTCTGCCCATTCTTTATTTCTTCTCTTCTCTTTTCAGTACATTCCTTTCAACAAAAAGGAGTTGTGAGGCTTAAATGGGACAGCTTAGGAAAAATTATTAAATAATGTTTCTGCACATGGTAACTACTCAGTAAACATCAGAAATTTTCATTTCTATTATTGGAGAAAACCACTTATTCTATATAAGAATCCATGTAGCTTTCCTCTTTGAAGGCTGATTCATCTAGCATCTGAAAATTTCTATCAGGAGACTTACTCTTTATATTGAGCAATCCTGCTAAAAATCTTCAGGCAATGCTTTCTGAGTCAAAAACTCTTTCTCTGCAATAACATGTACCCATTTTCTTCTATAATTACCTAAGATAAACATAATCTTTTAACAGGTTTTCACATTGTGTCTTGGATAAAGAGAAACTTTTCTTATTACCTCTAAATTACTATATACATCCCTAAAACACATTATAGTTGCTTTGGTGTTTATTTGTTTTCTTTTGTTTGGAGCTCCCCAAGTGATCATGACTAATTCTCTCCTTTGCTTGCTGGTAGTAGACTGGAGAAAGAATCTCCTCAGGGGAAAATATATCTCTTTTTCTTATATCCCTTGCATTCCTAGTATATATAGTGACGAATCTGCAGAGTCAGTATTAGTCTCTATTCCAGCAGAATGAAAAGACCTTATTAAAGATGGGGCGCCTGGGTGGCGCAGTCGGTTAAGCGTCCGACTTCAGCCAGGTCACGATCTCGCGGTCTGTGAGTTCGAGCCCCGCGTCAGGCTCTGGGCTGATGGCTCAGAGCCTGGAGCCTGCTTCTGATTCTGTGTCTCCTTCTCTCTCTACCCCTCCCCCCTTCATGCTCTGTGTCTCTCTGTCTCAAAAATAAATAAACGTTAAAAAAAATTAAAAAAAAAGACCTTATTAAAGATATTAGTTATAAAGAGTAGATCGTCTAATACTTTAGTCAAGATCTTTTTTGTTACCACAGATGGAATATATGAACTTCTTCCTTTTGGATTTGAGTGGCAACTTAAAATGCAGTGAGCTGAGAAAGTGAGACAGGAAAGTATGTAACGAACAAGGAGGGCCTCTTATTCTTGTGGCCACACCTTTTTGAAGAGACAATTTTTTCAGGACCACAATGATATGGATGAGGCAAAAATTTCTATTGGACAGGATGCTCTAATGCTTCAGACAGATGGGCACTCTTCTCCTTTTTTTTTCCCCCATGTAATTCCAACTTGCTCCCACATGCCTTCATTATTATAGTACTCCCACCCTGAATAGCATAAGAAATTAAAAGAAAAAAACTGATATCCTGATAATGATAATGTTGCAATTTTCTCACAATACTTCTATTCTTTTAAATCTCCACTAGGGCTATATAATATATTAAAGAGTAAAACTTAATGCAGTAGTATATAGGACATTCTGTGAAAATATTGCCTTTTAGGGACCTTTAACTTGTAATATTAGGTTTTTATGGAAGTTTGCAAGGGACAATGGCATATACCAACACCTAAAGCACATAAACACATACTCTTCACAAACAGAACTGAGCTTAGGAATAAGTTTAGGAATAAGCTTAGGAATTCCCTGAGTTTGCACCTAGGGGTTAATAAGACATATAGGAACAGAAAACCCCAGGATGAAAGCATCCAAAATTAGGTAAACAAGATTAGGTATTCAGGACAGAAATGCCCCCTGACTTAGTACAAGAGCAGAAAGGTGCTTTTACAGGAAGGAAGGACCAAAAACAGGTAACAGGTAAACAGGGCTATAGACAGAAGCAGAATGAACTTGCCTGGAGCAGACCTAATTACCAAAAGAAAGGTGCCTTGTTGACCCTGAGGTAGAAAGCTCTGTCTTTCTTGTCCACTAAGCAAGTTTAGGTAAACAGATGTGGTGTCTCCTGCCTGCCATAAACAACCATCTGCCCTGTGTCAGGACTTTGTTTTATATTGACCCAAACCGCTAATACCCTAATACCGCATATCTTCAAAACCCCCTTTCCCTCACACCCATGAGTTAATGTTCAAGGTTTCATTGTCTCTTTCTGCATTTCCATCACGCCTGTAAGCCTTCTGATCCTAATAAAAACAGAACAAGGACCCTTACTAGGGGCTCTTTTCTCCTCCTGGGCATTAGCCTCTCTCACATTTTAATCCTGTGTCCGTTCTCTTGCTGGACAAGAGAGAACTCCAGACCCAGAGTCTACAACACAGAACCACATAATCACTGCTTCTTTGGCTGAGCAGATCACAAATACAATAATGAGTTGATGCTGCGTTTGCCAGAGAAAAGTTGATGTGGTGTATGGATCTACTCTGTCACAATGATAGCTGGCGGGTGCACCCTACCATTTAATGAGCTAGAGTAGAATTATTTCTTAGTGCAAACAAACTACCTGAGACCAAAGGGAAATAAAATTTAAAACAAAAGATAATGGAGAAAAGTAAATCACCATTGCTTATTATTTTTCATTTCCTTTTTTCTTTAAATGGCTGCTTTAACTTGGCTCAAAATACATGGCACTTGTTTTCTGTGCCTTTGTCACAGGGACTGACAGTTTGCTTAGAGCAAGGGTATCAAGGCCGAGTTACTGAAAAGTAATATTTTATGATTCAGAAAGAACAAGTATGATGTTTAACATATATTCCCAATTTCATACCTTGTATGAATTTTTGGAAATCAGTAAGCACCTCATGTCTCTGCTTTGACATTTTTTTAAATGCAGCCTGCAAACTACATGTCTCCTGAACATTGTGGGAGTGGAGTCTGGTATAATTAGTGCTCAGTAGTAAAGAGTAACACAAATTTGAAAAAATCTCTGACCACCAGCACATGTAAGGCTTATACTATCATAAGTCATAAGGTACCATTCTAAACTGCTATTATGTGCTAAGAACACCAAATACTGTTCTTTTACCAGCATCTCTGGTACAGTGTCACCTTGATTTCTTTTTTTTTTTTTTTCATTACTCTAGACCTTCCTCATGTTGCCATGCATAAAATATCTACTAAAGGACCAATGTTAGCAGGAATGGTTTCACAAATGCTGTTGCTATATATGTTTACTAGGGACTTAAAAAAAACCCTACATATTTTAGGATTATTCTCTGTGCCCAACTGGAGAATTGATTCCAAAAAAGGATAAGTTTCACAGGGCTGATTTTTACGGTATGAATTATCAGCATTATGTTTCTTCAAATCCCTGTTGCAGATAAGAAAGGTTTCATGCAAACCTCTGAAAGAAAAGGAAAACCTATACATACTCCTAGAAATAAGTGATAAGGGCAAGTATTTAATATGACTCCATCGAAAGCAAGTTACACGGTCAGGGGGTTCAGAGCACTCTATTAAGGATTTAGGAAAAAGTACACTCTATTTTGTAAAGAACACATACACAAACACAGTCACACACACAAACACACAAGTCTGCATGAACAAAATAGCTTGAGAAGCATTTCAAATATATTCCTAGGAATGGTGTATATTTATTAAGATGTTCAGTGGTAATTAACAAAAAATTCCAGTCATACTAACCTGAATCTCTGTTTTTTAAATGACATTATTGGCACACCTAAATGAAAACTTAACTCACAAATGGATCCAGGGGCTTAAATAATGATATCTGGAGAAATAATTTTTCCCACTAGGCTGATTTATTCTTCTTTGTGCTTTGCTTTCATTTTTAGAAACCTATTACAATATGATGGGCCCTCAGTACTGCACTCCTACATTATCATGGTCTATGTATGAGAGAGAAAGATATTTCTCTCTTCTCTAGTTTCAGTAGAAGTACTTGACTTGAGTCAAGTAATGACTAATCACCTACTGTGGATACAGGTTGGAATTTGGTAACAAAGCCTGGATTTATGCCCAACTCCAGAGCTAAGGTTCAATCCGTTCAATCAGGTCCAAAAGAACCATGGGATCTGAAAACAGGAAAGGGGATTCTTGAAGATAATTGGGAGTCCTGTTATCAGTACAAGTGGAAATGGTTGCATGTTCAGCAAAAACTATGGATATCTCTTGCTTCTGACAATGCAATAGGATGCAAATGTTTCTGGTTAGTTTACTAAAAAAGAATTGTATGAGTTTCAAAGCACTGAATTAATTCAACTAACTTATTTCTCCAGAAATGTTGTAACTGCCCTCTCATCATCAAATTCACCTCAGTTTTGCGGGATTCTGTTATTTCATGCCTTCATTCCTTTCTTGCCTGTGAGTTGTGTTATCTAGACAGAAAATTTCAAAGATCAGTTTTGTGGTGCTGCAATTTTGAAGTAAGTAATTCTAATTTAAGTCAGCAACATTCAATGATTTACTTAGAATATTTTAGGTACTGAGCTATGCATTTTGTCAAATATAAACATTTTAAGTCTCAGTTCCTGATTCAATAGCTCGAAATCTAATGTAGAGAAAAAAAAAACTATGAAATTCTGAAAGGTAGAAGTGTCAAAAAGCTGTATGAACTTTGTCAGACTTTTCTTTAGAAATTATACACATAAGTTTTTGCATATAACACAAAGAGTAACTGATTTGGTGCAATACTAATGCATAAAGATACAGACTGAGGAGTAAATGAGAAATCCCAAAAGTCACCTAAATATATTTGAGAATGTAATATATGAGAAATGAATTCAAAATTATATTTATTTAAAATCAACATGTAAAATAGTTTGGGGAAATGGACCAGAAACTTGAAAAAATTAAAGACGATATATTTCATGACATGTAATATAAATTTGAAATGAATCTAAACTTGAAATATAAAAAATCCAAAAACATTAAACTCTTAGACAAAATTATGAAATATACACATATATATTCATAGATACATAAATACATATATACATATTGTAGTGAAGAGGTTGTTCTAAGTACAGCCTAAATCCATATATAAATTAGTTATATATGTATATAACTGAGAAAGTCAATGGTATAAAAAATAAAAAGAAGTATAAAGCCCACCATAATCAAAATCAAATTATAAACATCATAGTGGAAATATTTGTCACTCGTGCCTCAAAGAACTAAGTTCTCTAATATATAAAAAGCTCTCCTCAAATGAATAAGAAAAAGGCCATAAGGAAGACATACAGGGAGAAGATATATAATGACATAACTGCTCCAAATCATAAGAAAATATTTCAGTTTCCTCAAAACCACTGATATTAATTAAATTATAATAGTATCTAGTAATTTAAAAAACAGTATTCTACTATAAGTCTAAAGATTAAAATAACTATATAAATACTGTATTCTAGTTAGTGAATTTATTTCTCACAGGGCTAAAGGACAACAATTCTAAAATGCTTTATGCATATGCTAGGATTGAGCAAATAAAATATATTGTAAATGATGTGAGCCATATTCCTTGCTATCACAGATAAAAGTTACAAATAAAGAAAGGTGGAAGGCTAAAATAAACTCTCTGATGGTGCTGAACTGGAATCACAGATGTAATTAAGAGCTTGTGACTTCTAAATATATGCATTTAAATATACACATGCATACGTAAAAATGGATGCAAATATCTGCATGTGTCTCAGTGTGTGTGTACATGTTAGTAACATACATGTATTTTATAGCTCTGTTCACTGAGAGGGCATAGAAGCAATGATATCCCAGTGGCAATGAGCACACTTACCACTCTAAATAATAATCTTATAATAAGAATTAGAGCTTCTTGGAGAAATGATTGATCCAGTTCTGTGTCAGGGAACATATAAGATGAGCCTGCAACATTTGTGATTTCAGAAAATAGGGAAGAACTAAAACAAAACAAAACATAACAAAAGTGGGGCATGTCCAAAGTCATAGGAACCAACATGAAAGATTTCCCAATGGCTAATCATAAAAACAAAAATGGAATTATACAATAATTCATAGAATAAAATAAATATTCATGATTTTATATTGATGCAAATAATTAAACAGAGAGACATAATGACTAAATGCAATGCAGTATCCTGGATTGGGTCCAGGAGCACAAAACATGCATTTATGATAAAAGGCGGGGGGCTGTAAAATTTGAATAAACTGTGTAGATTAGTTAATAATACAATACCAATCCAATATCTTAGTTTTGATAATTATTCTGTGAATATGTAAAATGTGAACACTAGGAGGAAATCAGTGAATGATAAATTGGAGCTATCTGTTCCATTTTTGTAACTTTACTGAAATTCTTAAATAGTTTCAAAATAAAATGTTTAAAAAAGCATAGTTCAGAAGAGTGTGATAGTATGCCCCTACCTTTTTTAAAGTATTAGATATAATTTAAGAAATTTAATACGTACACAAAAAGTAGGATTGCTATGTTATGAAGAAACGTACTCCTGAAAAGTTACTGGTGTCCAAAGAGGCATCTATCACAATGAACTGAGATAGTGATTCATGGCATCATGGAAAAAGTGTCAATTCCAAACTGAATATAATTCTACAATGTGGAAACTGGTGGATTAGACTAAGGAAAAGAGGGCATTAGAGATAGAAGGAGTAACAATGAGAGCAAATTAGAGGTGGGTAAGAAGACATATTTAGTTAACAGGAACTAAAATTTTTAGGCCAGAACATACAAAAGGATAGTGGAAAAAATATTCTATCTTTAGGAAATCAAAAATATAGAGGCAAAAGCTACTTTACATTAAAACAAACAAAAAAAATGTAACCTTTGGAGAACAATGTGTACTTGCAGATGTGCTTTATAATTTTCCATAGGTAGAAAAAGATAAACATAATAAAATTGAAATGTGAGGCTTTTAAGGTACATTAAAATTCTTTTATTCACTAAGTAATCAATAGTTTCTAGTTCTAGAAGGCTTTGTTTCATGGTGTGTGTGTGTGTGTGTGTGTGTGTGTGTATTTCTAAAGCATCTTATTTCAACTCTAGCAACAATAGTCCAAAATTGGTATTATCTATACTTTATAGATAAAAATGAACATTTTGAACACTTTAAACATTTACTCATTTGCCATCCTGCCAACAGTTGGGAACAGAGTTGGTCTGAAAATCACACTTGTCAAGTTACTTGTTCAATACTCTGTTCAATACATTATGCTTCTGTCTGCTTTTTAGAAACAGAAACAGAAACACCTAGAAACAGCCCACATTTTTAGAGAATAACATTTTATAATCTTAGAATTTAAAAGCTGAAATACCCTAGAGATGAATTAGTCCAGCTCCAAAGTGTCATAGCTCAGAGAGTAAGCACCAGCCTAAAGGCATGCAATTAGTTACCATTATTGGTGACCAGACCCAAGTTTTTTAGCTACTGGCTCCTTCTTCTGTGACAAATGATTTATTTTTCTGAAAGCTGATATAATAGAAAACTAGAGACAAAACTAAGACATTTCATTAATGTACTTACTGAAAAAAAAACAATTTGTAAACAAAAGGATACCTATAAAATAGCATTTATTTTTTTAAGATAAAACTATTCAAATCAAGTTATCCTAAGCTATGCCATTGTCAACAAATCCGTAAGTGGCTAGTTCAGTTCTTATGGTCACATTGGAGTAATTAATATCTACAACTATAGGCATTGTTAACATGTCATAGCACAAATTCTAACTTGAAAAAGAAGGTTGGAGAAAAGTGAGCATATACTGTGGCATTATGTGGCAGCGGTCATAACAGCAAGAGTCCTTCTGGAGCTATTCACTCAAGAAGAAAACTTTATTTCCTCTTCGTTAAATCAGAAGACAGGCTTAAACTAAACTAGCGCAGGACATCTTTAAACCATCAACAGAATTTAGAATCAGTGAAACATTTGACAGGAAAGAGAGCAGATTGGCATAGTAAATTGATCTGTGTTTCAAGGACAGAATTGTACTCATGCCGCACTCAAACAGTGCAGATAGGTCACTGAAGCATGTCTTTGTAAACACTGGGATGTGGGATGTGGGCCAGTTACCCTCCCTTTCTCCTCCTTTTCCTTCATCTCTTTTCCTTCACACTTCTTCTTCCTCCTCTGTCCTTCTTCCTTCTAGCCACATCCCCATGTCTTGTGCATTTCTCACAAGCTGCAGTTAACCTAATACTGAGAAAGACATCACAGTAATCATTTCTGTAACCTTCACAGTGCCATCACCCAATACCCACTATTGAGATGGTTGGAAAGCACGGCGTGAAGCTTGATAAGTAATGTAGCTCTTGAAAGAACAAGATAAACTCATGCAGTTTCTGTCTCAAAGAAGCATAATTATACATCGAAGGATGACAGTCACCCTGTAGGTAAAACTCAGACCAAACAATATAAGTAAAGCAGACTTGTACAGCTGTGCACATTTTCCCATCATACTTTTTTTTTTTTTTAGTACAGTCTTCAAGACATGTTGGAGACAAATATGGAATTTCCAGTTTCTTCCAATTGCTAATTTGATATAGACATTCTCAATGACCCTTATATGTCAAATAACATTTTCCAAAAAGATAAGTGAAAACAACAACAACAACAACAACAACAGTGAAGTAAAAGATAAAACCAAAAAAGATAAAACCAAAAAACAGTGAAATAAAAATGAGAATGATTTCTTAGTAGTGAACTTATTGGAACATTTTCTAAAACAGGCATAATGGTAGAGAAGAAACACTAGTTAACATAATGCATTTTTCTCAAACTGATTACAATAAGCATGTACATATCTAGGAATCTTGTCCAATAAGTGGCCGAATAACCTAATTACATGTCCTTATTCGTTATTTGCTCAGGTTGGGGTGTCATTGACATTGGGAAGATCAAAATAAAACCAGTAGTTTACAAAGATAATAATAAGAAGAATATATGAAAATAATGTATTATGCTATTATGCATTATATATGTATGTTCTATATAATATATATTGTTGTGGCTGAGCCTGGGTGGCTCAGTCGGTTAAGGGACTGACTTCGGCTCAGGTCATGATCTCCTTGCTCATGAGTTCAAGCCCTGCATCAGGCTCTGTGCTGAGAGCTCAGAGCCTGAAGCCCACTTGAGATTCTATGTTTCTCTCTTTCCCCGCCCCTCTCCTGCTTGCAATCTGGTCTCTCTCTCATCTCAAAAGTAAAGATTAAAATAATATATATTGTTGTATATGTTGTATATATTATATATTTCTCCTATATATCTCAGAACAACTACATCCACGTTACTATTTTAAGAAGACATTGTGAAAAACCATACATCATTGATCAAAATGCCTACACAGACTTTACTTGGGAATTGATAAACTACACAACTAGAGCAATATTAGGTTGTAAAAAGTATAGAAGCAGAAGGCTCAACCATTATAATACTAATGATAATGGCTGCCAATGTCGAATGCTTACAATGTGTTTGCCTTCATTCTAAATGTGGTTCATGGCTTCACTAATTTAATCATCATAATAACACAAAGGAGGAGGGGGAAGGGGAGGGGGAGGGGGAGGAGGACGAGGACAAAGAGGAGGAGGAGGAGTGAGGAGGGAGGATTAATTTATATCCCCACTAATTTAACAGTGTGATCTGATCAAGTCACCTAAACTCTAAACATCTGTCCTCTGACAGAGGATTAAAATAATAGATTTTCAAAGAACATTTACACTTATAGGAATATACTCACCATATATTACATCTGAAAAAAAAGCAGAGTATAAAAACTAAGTATATTTTTGATATATAAAATATGTGTGCACAACATATTTATTTGCATGGTATTTTCCCCTTGCCCACCATTTGGATCCTTGCTAATCCTTCCAAAATCTGTCTTAGGTTACTGACCCTGTAATGCCTCTGCCACAGCATTCCACAATCTGGACTACCAGTAGTGACAAATCCATCAAGTTTTACTGAAAAAGATTATTTATTGTGTTTACTGATATCCAAATCATAAGTTAAAGTAACTGAAATCACTGGATGTAATTGACAAGAAAAATATGGATTTAATGTCTAGATACAATATTGCACTATATTTCTTCTTTTTTCATTTTTTCTTTGTATCATTATTACTCCACAGATCTAGTGTCTGTGGACTGTTCCTTTAAATTTCTTTTCATATAAAGAAAATTGGGATCAATGAGTGTATTAGTCCATTTTTAATTGAATGTTAAATTTTGTATTTGATTTGTGCCAAATGAGAGTCAATGACTGAAGAAAATGTCACTTTTTGCTAAGACTGGCTTTTTAGCAATGACTTATCACTTTTGGGTCATATGTAAGCCAGAATGCCATTGAATTGTCTCGTTTTCCTCTGTTGAAAGATAATAATGCTTACTTTGCCTTTCTCACAGAGCCCCTAGATGATCACACTGATCATATATGTAAAATTATACTGAAATGTTGTCTACTTATTTTAGTCTGGGTGCTCTTCTCCATGGACACAAAGACAGGACTAAATATACAAAGGTTTTACTAAAGGAAATTCCTGTGAGAGAAAATGAGGAGGGGGTTGGGGAAAACTGGGACATTCATCAGACTGCAAGGTAAGAGTGAGACTGAGGGAGTAAGGCAGATGGAAGTTTTCTAGACTGCTATGTAGGTTCAGAAAGGTTTGGAGGTCTCTGGGGAATCTTGTGTCAAAATCCCTCTTCAGAAGACTACCATGTCTCCAGGAAAGTGATCTGCTTTGGTATCTCCACAATGCTCCATCAATGGCTGGGGAAAAGCTCATGGGAAGTGGCCTTACTGTAAATACAGGGATGGATCTCAGAACTTAGCAGCTGTAGTCCATGGCCAGTTAGGCTGTCTATATATGCAAGTCTGAAAAGTACATTCCTATGACCACTATAGTACTCAAGCATTTATATTTACAATTATGGTCAAAGTTAACATGTTACATTTGAGTGATTGGTATTGATGGGTTTAGGACAGCTTCTCACATTTTAGCATAACAGTTTTAGAAGTGTGTTTGGTGTGTTTCCTTTGCTTTTTGCTTAACCCGTAGAAAACAAATATATTTTTCTGAAGAGTTATTGCTGAGTACTAAATTATTACACAGACTTGCAATGATACGTGATGAGGAAGAAGAAAGGAAAACTAAATTTAACATCTTATTTTCTTAAACCTCATATCTGCTACCTTTGAAGTCCCATAAATATTCTGCTTGATGTGAAATTACAAATGGAGAAAAATGAATATCATTTATTCACCTCACTATATTAGTTATTCTATAGCTTCAGGGAAAACATCCAGTTATTATCTTCAAGAAAATTTTCCACATCTTTTTCATTCTCTCCCTTGATTATTAAAACACAAACACAAGCAGTAATATGATTTGAATTATATCTGTAGTTTTCAGGAGATTCTAAATTCTTATGGTAAAGCAAATCTTTGAAAAAAAAGAGCAAAAACGAAGCATACTAATACAGAATTTGTTTTCTTTGTCCTTTGTTGCTGAGACTTTTATGCATGATGCTGTCATTTGTAAACATTTTAAAACTAAAAACAGAGAAAGAGATATAATTTCACAGCATTTAAGTAGAAGCATCAGAATTCTCTCACAGTAGAAAAAAATTATCCAGTCCATTAGAAAATACCTCCATTTTTCTTTTAAAGAGTTCAGTTGTCTTTAAACTAGAGTTTAAAAGAGTACATATTAGAATTTATCTTACTCAGTAATCAATAATAATGCCTACTAAAATTATAGTTTGAAAGAGATTAGGATAAAACTTTTGGTCTCTCTGAATCTGTAATAATGAATAATTTTCCATGAAACAAATAGTTTTACAAGTTTCCTTGGTAACAGAGGCAGTAATAGATGAAAATTATTGCTGTTAAGCAGTCTAAAACACATTACCCTTAAGATCATGATACCAAGACCCTGCCTGGGAAACTAAATAAATTTGCAGGGCATCACTGTGTGGCCCTGTAGTTTCACATATGGTCCTTGGGTCACTGAGGCTACCTGAAGGAGATTAAATGACCAATAGACTCATCTACTTGACAAGAGCATTCCAAGCCATGTATATGTTTTACATTTCTGACTTCATCCAAAATTTCCGGATCTGAGTAACAGTTTGCTAAAAGTACTGAATGAATTATAACTCAGAGCACCTCATTCCTCTGATCAAAAATATTCATTGGTTTCCTTAGCAATTAGAAGGAGCCAAACTCATTAGAATGCCCAAAGGCCATATATGACATGTTCTTCAATTATTTCTGCAGCTATATATCCTAACACTTTCTCTCTTGTTTTCTTTATTTGGACTGAATTAAGCTTCTTATAATGAATTAAAAGAGTTGCACACATTCTTTTTCAGAGACTATATATTTTATTGTCTATAATTGCTCTGGTCTTCCTTCAACAGGCTGCGGTTTGATCATTCAGGTCTGTGCTCAAATACCATTCAAATGTCGTATCTTCAGAGATGTTGTCCCTGACCAAGTTATCTCAAATGCTTTCTCAGCTCCTGCCCAATATATATTTTTCCTTTGTCCTAATATTCTGCTTTATTTTCTTTATAGCACTCACCACTAAATGAAATTTATTTATTCTTCCACTATAAGAACATGAGCACCTTGAGGGTTTTTATCAAGAAAGGATGCTGTATTTTGTCAAATGCTTTCTCTGCATCTATTGAGAAGATCATGTGACTCTTGTCCTTTCTTTTATTGAAGTGATGAATCACATTGATTGTTTTGTGGATACTGAACCAGCCCCGTATCCCAGGTATAAATCCCACTTGGTTTTGTTGGACAATTTTTTTAATGGTTTGTTGGATCCGGTTGGCTAATATCTTGTTGAGGATTTTTGCATCCATGTTCATCAGGGAAATTGGTCAACAGTTCTCCTTTTTAGTGGGGTCTTAGTCTGGTTTTGGAATCAAGGTAATGTGGGCTTCATAGAAAGAGTTTGGAAGTTTTCCTTCCATTTCTATTTTTTGGAACAGCTTCAAGAGAATAGGTGTTAGTTTTTCTTTAAATGTTTGGTAGAATTCCCCTGGAAAGTCATCTGGCCCTGGACTCTCGTTTTTTGAGAGATTTTTGATTACTAATTCGATATTTTTACTGGTTATGGGTTTGTTCAATTTTTCTATTTCTTCCTGTTTCAGGTTTGGTAGTTTATATGTTTCCAGGAATTTGTCCATTTCTTCCAGATTGCCCATTTTATTGGCATATAATTGGTCATAATATTCTCTTATTATTGTTTGTATTTCTGCTGTGTTGGTTGTGATCTCTCCTCTTTCATTCGTGATTTTATTTATTTGGGTCCTTTCCTTTTTCTTTTTCATCAAACTGGCTAGCGGTTTATCAATTTTGTTAATTCTTTCAAAGAACCAGTGTCTGGTTTCATTGATCTCTTCTACTGTTTGTTTTTTTTTTTTTGTTTTGATAGCATTGATTTCTACTCTAATCTTTATTAAGGAAACAATCAGAAAAACTAAAAGGGAATTGGCAGAATAGGAGAAGATTTGCAAATGACATATCAGATAAAGGGTAGGTATCCAAAATCTATAAAGAACTTATCAAACTCAACACTCAAAAAGCAAATAATCTAGTGAAGAAATGGGCAAAAGACATGAATAGACACTTCTCCAAAGAAGACATCCACATGGCCAACCAACACACGAAAAAATGCTCCATGTCACTCATCATCATCAGGGAAATATAAGTCAAAACCACAATGAGATATCACCTCACACCTGGCAGGATGGCTAACATTAACAACTCAGGCAACAACAGATGTTGGTGAGGATGTGGAGAAAGATGACCTCTTTTGCACTGCTGGTGGGAATGCAAACGGTGCACTACTAGGTATTTATTCAAGGTATACAGGTATGATATTTCGAAGGGGCACATGCACCTCCATGTATATAGCAGCACTGTCAACAATAGCCAAAGTATAGAAAGAGCCCAAATGTCCATCGATGGATGAATGGATAAAGAAGATGTGGTGTATATACATATATATATATATATATATATACACACACACACACACACACACATACACACACACACACACACACGTATACATATACAAAATGGGGTATTGGGAATCAAAAAGAATGAAATCTTGACATTTGCAACTATGTGGATGGAACTAGAGGGTATTATGCTAAGCGAAATTAAAGATAAATATCATATGACTTCACTCATATGAGGAATTTAAGATATAAAACAGATGAACATAAGAGAAGGGAAGCAAAAATAATATAAAAACAGGGAGGGGAAAAATATATGAGACTCTTAACTATGGAGAACAAACAGAGGGTTGCTGGAGGGGTTGTGGGAGGTGGATGGGCTAAATGGGTTAGGGCCATTAAGGAATCTACTCCTGATATCATTGTTGCACTGTATCATAACTAACTTGGATGTAAATTAAAAAAAAAAAGAACATGAGTACCTTGAGAGATATTCATCTTATCATTAGATCCTAAAATAGTGCCTATAAACAGTGCTACAAAAAAAAATAATCTTGCTGGGATTTGGGAACAAATTATTTGAATATGCAGGGTATTACACCCTTATAATTCAGTGTGAATTAAATTCAACTTAATAAGCTGATAAACTAAAAAAACAAAAAAAAAAAACCATGATGTTATATTAATCCCCATCATGTATTACTTACTTCAGATGATAACAGAGGAACTTCTGGTTTTCAACCTAGACAGAAACTCCCTTTCAGTTTTTCTTTCTTAACATGGATTTATTTATGACACAATTTCTAAGATACTAGAAATAAAAATAAACAATGTACTGATCCATGTGATTGCATTTCAGACAAGCTAATTATCTTGCATATCTGTAACCCTTACTTGCATATTGATTGCTTCTTGAGAATAAGATTGGCCTTCGACATATTACCAACCATATTGTCCATTCAGAAAAAAAAATTCTATTCCATACAAATTAGTATAGATTACCACACTTATTTTATGAAAAAAAATGCAAAGTACAAATTAAATTTTAAATAGGACGTTTCTTCCATGTAATGAAATTCAGAGCTCTTTTCTCATATTGTGTAGCCATCAGAATCTAAAAAGGACATTGCCACAATAACCCATAATGCATGTGGTGCTTAGTTCATTTGTCCACACCAAATAATCCACAAGAAGAAATACATTTTATCTCTTTCTCCACCTAGGTAACAGTCACATGATCAGATATGTTCCCTACTGCAGCATTTATTACCATGCTTGATTTCCTGCATATGCTTTTTTTTTTATCCACTAGATTGCAAGCACACATAAACAGTGACCATGTCTACTTGTCCACATTATTTTAACCCTTGTTTCTAACAGAGATCCTAGCACAGCAGAGGTACTGAATAAATATTGTTGGAAGACTGAATGAACTAGAAAAATGACAACAAATACTAAACATATTTTGATTGTAACAATAATATGTTGACCTATACCTTCCTTAAGATACACTCTGAGAATTACATTAAATGTCCCAAAATGTCCCTGAAAATGATAGTTGGTATCATTTGCTATAGTGGTAAGACTAAGATGAAATTGGTAAGAATACTAAAAGAGGGATTTCATTGATAGGAAAATCCTTTGATTCCTGGATGATACCTAAATAATTATTTAGATTATTTAGATACCGAAATAATAACTGAGGCCATTTGGTAACATCTATTTGTAATATCCTCTGAGAATTCCAAAGTTGAATGTATTTAGTTTCTCTAAATAGACGGACAACCTTTTTACCATTGCCACTAGATATTGTAAGATAAAGCTTGACAGCCAAATGGTATTGCTTACAAAATTATTGCCAATTGGAGTTAGTTGTATATAATTACAGAAGGAGCTGGACCAGGTTTTGACTTTGATGTGATCTTAATTTTTCTTACGAATCATTTCCACTTAATCAATGGGGAGAAAAACACTGAAACATAACATGGTTACAACACTCGATTATATATACACTAAAATATGATCTTCAATTGGAACATATGTTAACTCTAAAACAATATCTAATTCCCTTTAATTTTTCACCAGATATCTCATGTGTCTTAATTTTATTTAATATCAGGGTAATTTCTGGTCTGTATGATATGGAAAAGTCTTGCTTCTATGCACAGACTCTGCCATAAATCAATGGAAACAATAGATAAAATATAAAAAGAGATTTCTGTTTCCAATTAGGATGTAGAAACCCGTAAAAGAATGTCATTCTTAAAATGAAAAAATTAGAAGAACCAAACAATCTACAAAATCATAATTTTTCTTGAGTTCATCACAGAAAAAATTCAAAATTCTTTATTCCAAGGGATAAAAATCCCTTCCATGGAGAGGAGTACCTCCTTTTTAAAGCATGTGGGGGGGGGAGAGAAAGAGGTGACTATCATAAATGTAAGATAAAATTGGCTGATATTTTTATAGAATCTTTAAAGGTCAAGTGTAGGCTAGCATATCAATTTTGCATAGGTGGGAGCTCCAGAAAGAAAAGAAGTTCACAATCAACCTCAAGATATTTTTAATAAGCCCCCACCAAGAAAGACTGGGGATAGGACATAGATCTGAGGAGAGATGCTGTTTGGTGGCAAAGATGTGTAGGATGTGATTGAATGCCACTGGAAGACTGGCCTGAAGCTACCTGCTTCCCTGGACACTTCCTTCAAAGGAAATAAAGGCTTCAAGCTGATGGTGAAGGGACAGTGAATTGTTTCACCTACAGGGCTCATACAAAATCCACTGCCTGTTGTGGAATGGAAGGGTAAAATTGCTTGCCTTTTGGAGAGGGGTAGAAAACACTTCCCAAAACACAAACTAAGTGGTGATTCATTGCTCATGAGATAGAGTAAAAGGAAGAAGAAGAAGAAAAAAGAGAAAACATTTCTTTCCCTAGGCCCAAGATTAAGCATCAACAACAAGAAGACATGTGCTCCTGCTAATGATGGGGAAGAAAAAAATTCCTCCCATGGAAGACCAGTCATAGGTAGAAGACAGAATTTAGCTGCAATGGACAGGTGGGGAAGGAAGGCTGAGTAATCTCTACACCTTAGGCCCAGGGTACACAGGGCCTGCCTAAGACCTAGTATGATCCTGGAGAATAAAGAACACTTCCTGGTCCCATTGAGTGGAGTAAGCAACAATAAGACTCCCTTCATGGCACATATGTGCAGTAGCTGCTGAAAGTTCAGAGTAGATGGGAACCTTAAGAAAAAGTCTCCCCACACACCCCATTACAATCATAAGGAAATAAGCAGCCCAGCAGCAACTGGTCTCATTAACGCCCAATGGAAAAATTTCACCCAGGTATCATACTATTTACCCCATTTTCTACTATTCTTCCCCACACATCATCTGTTATTAGGTCAAAGTTGTAGATACACAAAAAAGCAAAAACAAACATATTTTCAAGGTAAAGAATAATCAGCAAAACTAGATTCTAGATATATCAGAGAGGGAGTACAAAATGATTGTGATTAATATGACAAAAATCCAGTGGAAAAGGTGAACAGCATACATGAAAAGATTGAAGATTTCAGCAAGGAGGTAGAAACTATACCAAAAGTCAAAAGAAAATTCTAGATATAGAAATATAATATTCGAGATGAAGAATTCCTGTGATGAACTCAAGAGAAGACTGGTTACAAGTGATGAAAACAACAATGAACTTGAAGGTATGTTGAGAGAAATTATGCAAGCTAAAACATTATATATATAATATGTATTATTAATATATACATTAATCAAAATTAGAATATCCAAGACAATGAGATACAACACAAATTTGATCAGATAATCACCAAGAATTTTCCAAATTAATAAAAAATGAACAGTAGACACAAGAAACCCAGAGAATACTAAGCAGGAGAAAAAAAAATGCTGATACATAGTAGCCAAAATGCTGATTAAATTATGCATATATACATACATACATATATATGCTGGAAAGCATCCAGAAAAAAAGAAATATATAAAGAGGAACAACACCAACAATGAAATGTAACAGATTCCCCTCAGATACAATGCAAGCTATAAGACATGAGATGGCATTTTTAAACTATTGGGAAAAGTATTTAATTCAAAGTTCTATATCCTTTGAAAATGTTTCTAAAGTTGTATTGATTTCTCTGTGTTCTGTTTTCTATGCCATTGATTGCTGCTCTGATGTTTCCCATTTCTTTTTTTTTTTTTGTCTATCTACTTTGAGTTTTATTTGCTCCTGTACTAGTTTCCTTCTTTCCTTCCTTCCTTCTATCTTTCCTTCCATCCTTCCTTCTATCCTTCCTTCCATCCTTCCTTGTATCCTTCCTTCCATCCTTCTTTCCATCCTTCCTTGTATCCTTCCTTCCTCCCTTCCATCCTTTTGCCATTTTTTCCTCCATGAAGGTATTGAAGAGCTGATTTCAGATATTTCTTCTGTCCCAATACAGACATTTAATACTATAAACTATTCTCTACTGCTTTGGTAGTAATTTTAATATATTTTGTTTTTATTTTCTTGTAATTAGAAACATATCCTGATTCTCATTTGATGTCTCCTTTGACTCATACGTTATTTAGAATTGTGCTATTTCATTTCCATTTATTTGGCTATGTTCCAGATCTCTTTCTCTTTCTGTATGCTATTGACTTCTATTTTAATATCAGGTGTCAGAGAATATACTTGGCATGACTTGAATCCTTTTTAATTTATTAATAATTTATTATTACAAATATATTTAATTACCAAGTATTTAGAGATTTTCCTGTTATCTTCTCTTACTAATTTTTAATTTGATTCCATTGTGGTCAGACACCACTTTTAGTGTGATTTGCGTTCTTTTGAATTTGGTGGGGGAGGTTGTTTTATGACTAGAATATGATCTATCTTCGTATGTGAAAATAATGTATATTCTGCTGTTGTTGGGTGAACTTTTCTATAAATGTAGATTAGATCCTGTTTGTTGATAGTGTTATTAAATCCTTCTATATCCTTGCTTATTTTCTGTCTAGTTGTTTTATCAATTGTTGAGAAAGTGCTTAAGTCTCTATAATTGTACATTTATCTCCCTTCTATCATTTCTATCAGCCTTTATCATATTTGGAAGCTGTTCTTTGGTGTATAAACATTTAGGCCTACTCTGCATTCTTGCTGATTGATACTTATCTTTTTGAAATAGCCCTTTTGTTTCTAATAATTGCTTTGTTCTAAAGTCTATTTCAACTGATATTCATGTAGCTATCCTTGCTTTCATTTGGTTCATATTTGCATGATATGTAATTTTCCATTCTTTCATGTTCAACTTATCTATATCAGTATATTTGAATTGAGTATAGTTGGATCATGTTTTAATTTTATCAACTCTGCCAATCTCTGCTTTAATTAATGTATTTAAAACATTTACATTTAATATAATATCGATATATCAGGGCTCTGCCATTTCATCTTTTATTTTCAACGTTTTTATTTATTTTTGGGACAGAGAGAGACAGAGCATGAACGGGGGAGGGGCAGAGAGAGAGGGAGACACAGAATCGGAAACAGGCTCCAGGCTCCGAGCCATCAGCCCAGAGCCCCACGCGGGGCTCGAACTCACGGACCGCGAGATCGTGACCTGGCTGAAGTCGGAGGCTTAACCGACTGCTCCACCCAGGCGCCCCTCATCTTTTATTTTCTATTTGTTATCTTTGTTTTCTGTTTTCTGATTCCTTTTTCCTGACTTCTCTGGGTTATTTGAGTATATAGGGGCATTTTACAAGATGTAAAGAAATAAGCAAAAAAATCTTATTATATTCACTTATGTGGTATGAATTTTGGTTCTCATCATTATTTTGTACAGATACATATTTCCATCTGGCATTGTTTTCTTTCTACCTGAGGGATATTCCTTAAATTTATTTGCATTATGGGTCTGATGGTGATAAATTTTTTCATCGTTGGTGTTGAACATTTTTCATTTACCTTTTTATTGAAGAAATTTTTGCCTGGTAAATAATTCTGTTTTGACAGGCTTTTGCTTATCCAGAACTTTAAAGATGTTGTTCAACTCTCTTCTCCCTTGGTATTATTCTTGTTTTGGGCTCCTCTGTTCATAATATGTCCTTTTCCAACTGCCTAGATGGTTTTCTCTTCACCTCTGGTTTTAAAAAATTTGATTATGATATGCTTTGGTGCAGTTTTCTTCATGTTTGTTTTGAGAATATTGACATGAACATCTGTCTGTGAATTTATGATTTTCATCAAATTTGGAAAAAAAATTAGTAATTATTTCTTTAAATACCTTTTTTCTGTCCCCTTCCCTTTTCTACTTAGGAGACTCCAATTACAAGTAGATTATGCATGGGGCACCTGGGTGGCTCAGTCCATTAAGCGTCCAACTTCAGCTCAGGTCATGATCTCATGGTTTGTGGGTTCTAGCCCCATGTCGGGCTCTGTGCTGACAGCTCAGAACCTGGACCCTGCTTCAGATTCTGTGTCTCCCTTTCTCACTACCCATCCCCTGCTCATGCTCTTTCTCTCTTTCTCTCAAAAATAAATAAACATTAAAAACTTAAAAAAATCATTCACTTAATGTTTTCCTGTTGGTAACTGATATTCTGCTCATTATTACTTTTTCTCTTACTCATTTTTCTTTCTTTTGGTATTTTATTAATATGTTTTCAGGTTCACTAATTCTTCTGTACTTTCTAATCTGCTATTAATCCCACCTAGTATATTTTTGGATAATATTTTAGTTTCATCTCTAGAAATATAATTTTTTATATCTTTCATATCTCTCCTTATCTTTGAACATAAGGGATACAGTTACCTTAACTATTTTAATTTCTTTGTCTGCTCAATCTAACAACTCTGTACCCTATGGGTCTGTTTCAATTGATTGTGTCTCCACATATCTAGTAACATTTTTTAAATTGAATACCATATATTATAAATTTTACTTTTTAGAATAGTGGACATTTTATATTCCTATAAATATTTTGAGCTGAAGTTCAGTTTCTTGAAAATAGTTTGATTCTTTTATTCCAGCTTTAATATTTCTTAAAAGGGAGTGGGTGAGTTCTCAGATTGGGACTAATTATTTCCCTCTACTCAAACATTACCCTTCTGTTTTCTCTAATCAATTTTCCTTGAATTACGAAGCTTTCCAGTGCTCCTCGGAGGAAAGCACTATTGTTGTCCTTGTAAGAGCATATTAGGGATGTACTTTAAATCTTTGTGTTTTTTTCCCCCATCCTCAGGTAGTTTCCTCACACAGATATGTTTTCAGTACTGTGTGGAATACTTGAGAAAGGACCTTTTCTACATCTCTGCAGTTCTTTATATAGCCCCTTGTATATTGTGCTCTGTTTACTCACAGTGGAGTAAAGCTCAGATACTCTTGGTGGTCACTCTTATTTTTTTTCATGTTACTCAGGGATTACTGTCCTTCATTGACTGATATCTTAAAAACAATTGGTTTACGTATTTTTTTTTTTCTGTTTTTTGGCTAATTCAGGTCGATAGAGGAATCCCATCTCTATTACTATGTTTTTATGGGAGCAGAAATTAACATTTAAGGCTTTAATGCTTGTTACATTTTTGCTATATTTTCTTGTTATTTTGTTAATTAAACATTATTTTACAACGTTGTTAAAATAATAAATCAGCTTTAGTTAGGAGATAGACCTCAGATGCTCAAGTCTATGTTATAACAGTTGGTAGGCATAATAAAACACAATCATCAAAACATCATGTTGTCATTGTTTAATAACTGATGGGACCATGACAGCATCTCAGACACCAGAAAACATGAATATTCATTGTGATTACTTTGGATCACATTGTGACATCAGAATGAAGCTTCAAGGGTATGCTCTTTCCAGTCTTTTGACTTTAGGGCAGACAGCAGTGTCAAAACATTACCATATTGTGATAGAATGCTCACCTGCTTCTTACTCCCTTTGAAATTATTATCAAGTTTTGGAATAGGCTGTAGTCATCACACTTAAGCTTTGGATATTGAACTTGTGAACAGAATATTAGCAAACAAGCTAAAGAAATCAATAAGCAGTCAGCAAGTTCAGAAGCTGTTATATTGGACAACTTTAAGGTCAACTACTGTTTCATTAACAGAAAATTTCACTAGAGTATTAAAAAATGTTCAAAGAGCTCTATTTTTAAGTGGATTAGTAGTTTATCTTCATGAGGGGATATTGGAAAATACAGAGTTTCTCTGTGTCTCTATGTCTCTCTTACTCACTTTGTATTTCTGAATGGCCTGGTTCAGTTTGAATAGGATTTTTTTGGGAAAACTGACATACAAATAATTTAGCTACATCATTTATAAGAATAATAAATTTTTATCAGATATCAAACCACGTCTTTTTAAAATTATAGGATTTTTATTCTTCATGACTAAAAAATATCTCTCTCTGTGTTAGGTACAATAATGGTCCACCAAATTGATCTACATACTAATCCTTATAACCAGTGAATATATTTTCCATCTGGCAAAAGAGACTTGACTGATGTGATTAATGTAAAGCATTCTGGATTATCTGTTGAAGCTCAATGGAATCACAAGGATCCATATAAAGGAATGGATGGAAACAGGAGAGCCAGAGGCAGAAAAGAGATATTACAATGTCAGAAGTTAGAATAATGCAAATGCTAGGAGAGGCCACAAGACAAAGACTAGAGGCACCCTCTAGACACTGAAAAAGGCATTTTTCCCCTACAGCCTCCAGAGAGAAGGCAACTTAAGTTTAGCTCAGTGAGGCTGGTTTTAGATCTTTGACTTCTAGAACCACTAGAGAATAAATGTGTGTTGTTTTAAGCCCTTACATTGCAGTGATTTGTTACAGCAACAACAGGAACCTAATATACTCTCTAGTGAGGCATCGCTTTTTACTCTGTCTTATAGTTATTTGTGTAAAATAATTTTAGTCCAACAGGCGATAACCTTTTTGAGGTCAAATATTTATAAACGCCATGTTGCTTAACATAGTACCTTTCACCATGTGTGCTCTAAATATAAAATGTAATCTCACAACCAAACAGACCCAGATGAAGGAAGGTCCTCAATATGTAATAATCCTAACTGTAAAGAAATAAAAGATTTGATGATGAATGATGGATGTAAGAAGTGAGAATATATTTAGTACTAGGTAATAACTTTCCAACATTTTCTGAGACCATCTTTCTAATATTTTGGGTTTGGATTGGACCTATCATCTCAAGCCAAACAAACAAATAATAAAAATGAAAATGTTACAATACCTGGGCCAGAATATCACTATTTAGGTAGTTTTAATGGGAAGGTGTAAATATTAAGGGTTTTCTTCCATATCTTTGTGGTTGTAGATGTCAGAAAAGAAAATAGATCTGTAGTAGTTGGGAGATTTAGGCCTCCTGGTTTTAGAGAAGTTGAAGAGAATTTTCTAAGAATCTAGCTTATGTTTAAGAGTCTTTCATTTCTAAGGTGAAACTATAGTGTGTGAGGTAAATGGATCTTCTTTTCTTTTTGATGAAGGGATAGAGAAGCTGCCATGGGTATGCAAACTTTGGTGGGAGGGGTGGGGGAGGTCAGGAAGAGAGGGCTTTATTTCACTAAATACAGCTTTCAAACATATCTTGGGAAGTTATCCAGAAGGAGAGAAGTTGAGCTGCATATTGAAGTGCCCAGGATTGCATGGAAATTGAATTGCAAGTCACAATCACCCAGCCTGCTGCTGCATACTTGTGGTTTATCTTTTCATTGTGGAGCTACACTGTGTGGACACCTCTTGTGATGTTCAGGGAACCTAGTGAGGGGATGGTGAGAAATCTTCACATCCAACTTTAGAAGAGGCAGAAATGAATAAGTCACACTGGGAATAAAATGGAGTAGTGGGATCCCTGTGATTATAAGTTGTACAATATACAATTTAAATGGGGGGAAAATCATTGTTAAGAGATTTCTCCATTGGGCCTCTCAGGTTTCTGCATGTCTTGTAAGCTAAGACAATGAAAGCTTTTGACCAGACCAACTTCTCAAGGATTTTTGTAGAGTAAATGGCCTTGGAAGATAGGGAAAGTGTCTCCCTCCAGAAAAAGGCAGGTTTATTTGATGTTCAGAATAATATCTCCCTACAGGGCAAGATCTGGGCAGGTTCTTGTGCAGCTTCTTTATAAAACGTTGGGTGTGTGTGTAGTATCTACCTGTGTGCTCCTTGTTATCCTTGTGAGATCTGAGGGGACAAGAACTGGCATGAACATGAAGCTCATGCTGTTTGCTAGGTAGTGAGTAAATAAATCTTCTGTCTGACCCAAAAAAATCATGTCTTCTGCCAGGATTCATAAAATTATGGCAAACTTATTTGTTACTTGAAGTAGGGAAAAAAATCTCAGAAACTACACATTCTACTTAGTTTCTAACATTCAAGGAGGTTGTTTTGTCATTGTTAAATTAAGGATTTTCATACTCATTGATTTCATTTAGATCTAAAATTTCATGCTTCTCTACTATGACACAAATTGAATGAACATGCAGACTGATTCAGTAGTTCTCAAAACGTGTTCTCTAGATCATTTTTTATGAGACTTTCTGGATGTATCTGTGAAGTACATATATCTTTGGGTCACACAGCAAACTTATTGTAACAGAATCTTTCAGATTAGGGTGCAGGAATCTATCATTTAAAAAAAAATCTCCTCAGGCAATGACAGTGTTCTCCACTGTTTGTGAAAGGCTGAACTGTGGAATGTAAATGGATAATAAGTAATATATGGCCATGTATTTATCTTTCTGGTTGTTACCTTATTTTGATGTTTTAAATTAAACGCTGTGGTTTATTGGGAATCATTTCTTAGAAAAATAGATTTGCTTAGGAAAAAAATGGATTAGTGAGAAGGAATTATCAGCTCTCCAGCTCTGTCAAAACAAACACTAGGCTTCACACTTAAAATAATTCTTTCAAGTTTCTAAGCAGTCTATGATAATACTGTCATCACTTTATATTTTTAGGTTTGCAAGTTCAGCTCTTAAAAGGTTGATTGTAGGATTTCGGATTTTTTTTAAACCATTGTTAATTGCATCTGCAGTGGGTACAAGGTTTCTACCAGATCAGTGTTGCTGACTTGTCTGTTTGACTTAGAAGCCAACACAATAGCTATTTAGCAGTAGGGATATTCAAGTAAGGGATATCAGTATTCTCTGTTAATAAATCATTAAATTATCCTTTTAAATTGCTAAAAAAAACACTAAAACTATAAAATTATTGCAATAGAATAGAAAGAATGTGGCTATGGATTAAATTCTGGTTCTATTTTTGATTCTGAGATCTTAAGCAAATGACAAAATATTGTGTTTGGAATTTTATAAAATGGTTACAATTAAATTATATGATCTAAAATATAGTTTTAGTTACATAGTTCTTAGGAGACATCAGTTTCTTATTTTAATGGTCTATGTGGCAAAGTTCACAAACATTAAACATGATGAATTAAACACTCCTAAATTATTATAAGATCTACATCTTCAATAAGGTTTTAAAGAAACATACACCAAAATACATCTATACAATTAGATGCTTTCATCATGGGTATTAATTCATATCACTATCTGGTAAATGGAACATATACCTTCAAACATATACAGACACACATTCAAGGATTCAGTATATTTTCAGATCTAATCTCTCCCTAAGGGTAATTTAGAAATAAAAATTTTCCAGGGATTTTTAGATGGGCATAAAGCTTCAACCAA
This sequence comes from Felis catus, assembly GCF_018350175.1. Taxonomy (NCBI): domain Eukaryota; kingdom Metazoa; phylum Chordata; class Mammalia; order Carnivora; family Felidae; genus Felis; species Felis catus. The sequence goes on from NC_058376.1 coordinate 50,712,974, forward strand.
TTTGGTAACGTTCTTCTGTCTCCCATAGCCTTTTTAAGTCATAGCCTTTAAGTTCTGAAATGGAGTCATTTTACTGCCTTGTATTATCTACTCTGACTTGGACAAACGGTGCCAGATTTCTTTTGATACTATTTGCAACGTCTGTTTCCATAAATCCCAAGCTCATAAAGTCTTAAGGGAGACAATACTCTTAAATAATCTATTTCTAAATCTTTTGAAAACCTTAAAGGAATAGATTAAATATAACAGTTTCAGTGATGGACTTACAATATTTCCTACCTCTGTTTAATATCTTAATTTAGTAAAATGTTTCTGTGGTTATGTAAATGAATTTGCAACATCTTCATAAACAATAAGTACTATAAAGAAAAGGAAGAAGGTACTTTTACAAATATAAAATCAATCCATGAATTAGAGTTTAACATAATCACAGAAGTTCACTTTTAGATGTAAAAATCTCTCTCAGATATCCAGAAAATGTACATTCTGTGCTCTACAGATGTAAGAATATAAGAGATGTATCAATTGGAATTAAGTTTGGCTACATACAAAATATAAACCTCTGGTAAAGGGCTTAAACGTGATTCCAATTTAATCTTTGGCATTAAAGAGATCCAGAGGTCTGTGTCTCACAATTGATGTGGGCTTCACATATTTTAACCTAACCTCCTTTCATCTCTCTGTCTTGCCTTCTTTGGCCTGTGTCTTCCATCTCTGTTGCTAGAACCTGCCATTATATGAAGCAGTAGAAAGGAGAGAGTTTTTCTTTTAAGGCAAAAAAAAAAAAAAATCCTTACTGTCACATTATACTTCTGTTTATGCTTTATTGGAAGAATTTAATCTCATGGCCACACTTAGTTACAAAGCAGAAGGAAAGCAGAATAGTGACTTTTATTTCATATAGCAACGTGACTAATTAAAAATAGGGAATCTGGGGTGCCTAGGTGGCTCAGTCAGTTGATCGTCTGACTTTCAATTTTGGCTTGGGTCAGGATCCCAGGGTTGTGGGATTGAGTGCCTCATCTAGCTCTGTGCTGAGCATGAAGGCTGCTTGGGATTCTTTCTCTGCCCACCCCCCTACTGCCCCTCTCCCCCACTTGCACTTTCTCTAAAATAAAATAATAATAATAATAATAATAATAATAATAATAATAAATAAAGGAAATCTGTTACTACACTAGTATCCTTTATCCATGAAGGATATATTACAAGACTCCCAGTGGATGCCTGAAAATGTGGACAGTACTGAACCCTACATATACACTGTTTTTTACTGTATATACACACTTATGATAAAGTTTAATTTATAAATTAGGTGCAATAAGAGATTAACACAATAAAACTAGCACAAATTTCTTTTTCTTTCATTACAGTTTCACAGATAGATTTGTTCTTACCATAGAACTTAGCAACCTCAGCATAGGAATTTTTTTCTGTATTAAGTCAAGATCTTTCAGTTTTTCACTTAAAGGAAGCATTTCACTGCTTCTCTTAGGTGTATCCGAATGGCCAGCATCACTACTTCTGTATTATGGGGCCTTTGCTTATTTATTTATTTATTTATTTATTTATTTTGCATTGAGCTTGATTCTTTTGTCTTTTTAAAAAGTTTTTATTTAAATTCCAGTCAGTTAACATACAGTGTAATATTACAGTATAGTTTCAAGTGTATAATATAGTGATTCAACACTTTCATACATCACCCGGTGTTCATCACAAGTGCACTCCTTAATGCCTATCACCTATTTAATCCATTAAATAAAGTAACACAAGCACTGTGATACTGAGATCACCGATCTGATGATTGAGATGGCTACTATGTGACTAATGGGCAGGTAGCACACACAACATGGATATGCTGCACAAAGGGTTGGTTCTCATCCCAGGCAGGATGGAGCAGGAGATGCAAGATTTCATCACACTACTCAGAATGGTGCATAATTTGTTAATAATGTCTGGAATTCTCCATTTACTATTTTCAGACTGCAATTGACCATAGGTAACTGAAACCATGGAAAGCGAAACTACGGATAAGAGGGAACTACTGTACTGAGAGGAGTCATAGCTGACATAGGGCAAATTGAATCCAATCTCCCCTAATGTAACATGAAATCACTGGTGGCAGTGTGGTGGTGGGGGGGGGGGGCGGGCAGTAAATGAACAAGGTGATGTATACATGTTTCCTTACTGAGACTTTTTAATATTTGGAGAAATTTCTTCAAAAAGTGTTTTTTATTTTGAGGAGCTTGGGTGGCTCAGTTGGGCGAGCATCAGACTCTTGATTTGGGCTCAGGTCATGAAATCACGGTTTGTGAGCTCCAGCCCCGCATCAGGCTCTATGTTGTCAGTGCCGACCCTGCTTATCTCTGCCCCCTACTCTGCTCTCATTCTCTTTCTCTAAAAATAAATAAATAACCTTAAAAATAGAATTTTTTTTAATTTTTAATTACTGGAAATTTTATATGCCTGGTGGAAATAATACCTTATCTCAGAAACAAAACAAATCAAACAACAACAAAAAAGTCTTCTGAATAGCCTTATTTCTCTCATTTCTTGGATATGAAAATGGAGGATGTCACCAACAGCTTGATATATTGCTGACATTATCTGAAAAAAATGTTCGTTTTTTACTTTAGTAAAAGTTTACTTTTACTTTAGGTAAAAACCTAAATAGTGTATTATCTAAGATAATAAATTTTAAAACACTACTGTCTCTCTTGATCTAAATTTACTCTGAGATAATGTACCCCAACTCATTATAAAGCAGGAAAAGGAGGAAATGAGTTGTTCTAATCCCATATAAAGATTCTGGTCTCCTGAGACTGGTAACTTTTATTTCCCCATGTTGAATTTTCAGCTGATGAAGCTTCATAGCCTCTTTTACTCAACCTTTCTCCATTCTCCTTTGCTTGCTATCTTTGTCTCTCTAATGATATATATCTAATGGTATACATCTAATGAAATATATGTGTCTCTAATGTATTTCTGGATTTGAAAATGAAGAGATATTTCTTTTCTGATATTCAATGCAAGTATTATTGAATACACAAAGTAAATGTCAGACTATAAGCTAGGTACCAATAAATTCCTTTATGTATTGTTGTATGTATGTATGTATGTATGTATGCATATATATATTTATTTATTTATAATTTAAATCCCAGTTAGTTAATATATAGTGTAATAATGATTTCAGAAATAAAATTTAGTGATTCATTATTTACATATAACACCCAGTACTCATCCTAACAAGTGTCCTCCTTAATGCCTCTCACCCATTCAGCCCAACACCCCCCAACACCCCACCAGCAACCCTCAGTTTGTTCTCTGTATTTAAGAGTCTCTTATGGTTTGTGTCCCTCTCTGTTTTTTATATTATTTTTGCTTCCCTTCCCTTATGTTCATCTGTTTTGTGTCTTAAACTCCACACATGAGTTAAATCATAGGATATTTGTCTTTCTCTGATTTATTTCACTTAGCATAATACCCTCCATTTCCATCCACATTGTTGCAAATGGCAAGATTTAATTCTTTTTGACTGGTGAGCAATATTCCATTGTGTGTGTGTGTGTGTGTGTGTGTGTGTGTGTGTGTGTGTGTGTGTTTGTGTACACCACATCTTTATCCTTTCATCAGTCAATGGACATTTGGGCTCTTTCCAAAATTTGGCTATTGTTGATAGTGCTGCTATGAACTAGAGTGTATGTGCCCCTTCAAACCAGCACTCCTGTGTCCTTTGGATAAATACATAGTAGTGCAATTGCTGGTTTATAGAGTAGTTCTATTTTTAATTTTTTGAGGAACCTACATACTATTTTTCCTTCCATTTCTATTGTTTGGAACATCTTCAAGAGAATAGGTGTTAACTCTTCTTTAAATGTTTGCTAGAATTCCCCTGGAAAGCCACCCAGCCCTGGACTCTTGTTTGTTGAGATGTTTTTGATTACTAATTCAATTTCTTTACTGGTTACAGGTCTGTTCAAGTTTTATATTTCTTCCTGTTTCAGCTTTAGTAGCATTGGCAGTCTATATATTTCAGGACTTTGTTCATTTCTTCCAGATTGCCCAATTTGTTGGCATATAATTGCTCATAATATTATTATTATTTGCATTTCTGTGGTATTGGTTGTGATCTCTCCTCTTTCTCTTTTTTAAATTTCTTTTAAATGTTTATTTATTTTTGACAGAGAGAGAGATAGAGCATAAGTAGGGGAGGGGCAGAGAGAGAGGGAGACACAGAATCCGAAGTAGGCTCCAGGCTGTGAGCTGTCAGCACAGAGCCTGACATGGGGCTCGAGCTCACAGACCGTGAGATCATGACCTGAGCCGAAGTCAGACGCTCAACTGACTAAGCCACCAAGGTGCCCCGATCTCTCCTCTTTCATTCGTGCTTTTATTTATTTGAGTCCTTTCCTTTTTCTTTTTGATCACTCTGGCTAGGGATTTATCAATTTTGTTAATTCTTTCAAAGAACCAGCTCCCGGTTTCACTGATCTGTTCATATATATATATATATATATATATATATATATATATATAATTGCTTTTGGATTATAATATATATATATAATTGATTTCTGCTCTAATCTTTATTATTTCCCTTCTTCTGATGGTTTTGGGCTTTACTTGCTGTTCTTTTTCAAGCTCTTTTAGGTGTAAGGTAGGTCGTGTATTTGAGACCTATCTTCCTTCTTTAGGAAGGCCTAGATTGCTATATATACTGCATCTCAGAAATTTGGGCTGTTGTGTTTTCATTTTCATTGGCTTACACATACTTTTTAATATCCTCTTTAATTTCTTGGTTAATACATTCCTTTTTCAGTAGATGATCTTATACTCCAAGTATTCACACTCTTTCGAAATTTTTTTCTTGTGGTTGATTTTGAGTTTCATACAGTTGTCCGAAAATATGCAAGGTATGAGATCTTGATCTTTTTGTACTTGTTGAAGGATCATTTGTGGCCCAGTATGGGATCTATTCTGTGGAACGTTCAACTCAAAAAGAATGTGTATTTAGGATGAAATAAAAAAGGATGTGCTTTAGGATGAAATGTTCTGAATAGATCTGTTAAGTCCATTCAGTCCATTGTGTCATCCAAAGCTATTGTTTCCTTGATGATTTTGTTCTTGCATGATCTGTCTATTGTTGTAAGTGGGGTTTTGAAGTCTCCTACTATTATGGTATTATTATCAATGAGTTTCTTTATATTTGTGATTAACTGATTTATATATTTGGGCGCTCTCACGTTGGAGGCATAAATATTTACAATTGTTAGATCTTCTTGGTGGATAGAACCCTTTATTATGATATATGCATTATAGCTCTTCTTCATCTCATTACAGTCTTTATTTCAAAATCTAGTTTGTCCGACATATGTATGGCTACTCCAGCTTTCTTTTGATGACCATTAGCATGATAGATGGTTCTCCATCCCCTTACTTTCAATCTGCAGGTCTATTAAGGTCTAAAATGAGTCTCTTGTAAGCAGCATATAGATGGGTTTTATTTTCTTATCCATTCTGATACCCTATGATTTTTTATTGGGGTGTTTAGCCCATTGACATTTGAAGTGAGTACTGAAAGATATGAATATATTGCCATTGTGTTCCCTGTAGAGTTGGTGCTTCTGGTGGTGTTCTCTGGTCCTTTCTAGTCTTTATTGCTTTTGGTCTTTTTGTTTTGTTTTGTCTTTGCTTCACTCACGGAGTCCCCCTTAAAATTTCTTGCAGGGCTGGTTTAGTGGTCATGAAGTCTTTTAGTCTTTGTCTCTCTGGGAAACTCTTTATCTCTCCTTCTATTTTGCATGACATCCTTGATGGATAAAGAATTCTTGGCTGCATATCTTTCTGATTTAGCACGTTGAATATATCCTGCCACTCCTTTCTGGCCTGACCAGTTTCTGTGGATAGGTTTGCTGTGATTTTAATCTTTATTTCCTTACAGGTTAAGGACTTTTTGCCCCTTGCTTCTTTCATAATTCTTTCATTGTCTGTTTATTTTGTGAATTTGACTATGATATGCCTTGGTGATGGCTGGTTTTTGTTGAATCTGATGGAAGTTCTCTGTGCTTCTTGGATTTTGATCTCTCTGTCCTTCCCCAGATTAGGAAAGTTTTCTGTTGTAATTTGCTCACATAAACCTTCTGCTCCTTTTTCTCTCTATCTGCTGGGATTCCTATGATTCATATGTTATTTCTTTTTAATAAGTCACTGAGTTCTTTTAGGTTTTTTTTTTATCGTGTTCTTTTGCCTGTTTCCCTCTTTTTTTTTTCCTGCCTCATTATTCTCCATAAATTTATCTTTGAGATTGCATCTCAACTATAGCATTTTTAGTTTTGTCCTGACTAGGTCTTACTTCTTTTATCTCCACAGCAAGGGGTTCTATGCTTTTTTCAACCCCAGGTAGTATTGTCATTATTGTGGTTTTAAATTCTAATTCAGACATCTTGCTTATATATGTGTTGATTAATCCCCTGGAATTATATCTTCCTGTTCTTTATTTTGGGGTGAATTCTTTCATTTTGTCATTTCAGAGGAAGAAAAAAATTAATACAATAATAAACAAAAATTAAAAAAATTAAAAACAAAACAAAAATCAAATAAAGGAAGCTAGATCCTAGAGATGTTTTGGTCTGCTTGTTGAAAGAAGCTTGATAGAATAGAGAATGAAAGGGAAAGAAAAAGAAAAAAAAAGGAAGGAAAAAATTTAAAAATTAAAAAAACTTATATAATAAAATAAAATGAAATAAAGAAAAGAAAGAAAAAAGAGAACAATTTAAGCAAAAACAGAAGCAAAGAAATTGGACAAGTAAATGATCCAAAAAATGAAACCCAAATGAAGTTACATCCATTTTTCCCTAGAACTGAATTATGAAGCCCTGTATCATTGGTACACTAAGCAGGGGGAGTCACTTCTGCTGGTCTTCTAGGAGATGTGCTTGAAGGGTGGAGTTGGGTGGAGCTTGATGTAATGGCTTAGCCTAGTAGGGTGGATCAGTGCGGTGGGCATGCCCATGCACAGGAGAAGTGGAAACACCTTCACACATCTCCCTAGTCTCTGGCACAGGAATTTTTGCTCTCTCCTTGACTCACAATTAAGCACCTTTCATTTGTTTCAGGCCTCTGTCCACTCTCCTCCTCTACACTGTCCACGTTCAAGCTGTCCACCCGCCAGATGGCACCTCTCTCCAGAGTTTAATCTCAGATGGGTTCTGTTTTTAAAACCCCACATTTCAGAGACCCATATGGCTTGGACCCGCCTACTCTCTGGGGGAGGGTCTCGTTGAACAATGCCTGGGTGCTGGCTGTCCCAGAAAACTTTCGTGCAATTGTGCAGCAGCAGCAGTTCACAGGTTATGTCAAATCACAACACACAGATGGTGCCAGGTTTTACTGCACTCTCGCTTCTTCATCCCAATACCGGCAAACATGGCTTCTCTATGTTGTCCTCTGGGACCTTTGGCTGGGGAAGGTTGTATGGACTCTACCAAATGCACCCCAAGCAGGGGAACCACTTCTCCCTCTGTGGCAATGGAGGGAGACCCCGCTGTCTCATCCTCCCTCAAACCCCGCTGCCTGATCTTAGGGATTTTTCCTGCTTCCTCACCAGAGCACTGCCAAGCACTGAGGTCTGGAACTTCAGATTCTGTGCTCCACAGTTTATAGCATGCTGGTGGTATTGAAACCCCTTCCTTTATTCCTGTCAATGGTTTGGGGGAACAGATTTCTTGTTCAGTCCCCTGCCAGCATTTTCACTCTTTGTCTCTCTTTCTTTCCAGCTATTTTTTGAGGAGTGCTTTTTTTTTTTCTTTTTGCATCATTCCAATGTGCCACACTCTCCCCATTTCTCTTTCTCTGTCCTCTTTCCACAAAATCATATCCCACCCTTCAAGGCTTTTCTCTCTCCCAGTACACCTCTCCACACCATGTACCAGCTTTCTGTGGCTAAAGTTATACATATTGTTGGATTGATCCTCATCAATTTCCTAGGTGTTCAAAATGGTTTGGTGTTGATCTAGTTGCATTTCAGGGACAAGATAAGTTCAGGGTCTCCAAGCTTCTCCACCATCTTAACTCCCTAGGTGACAATAAATTCTAAACAAACTTTATAAAGCAATATGGAATAAAGTAGTGGAATTTATAATCCATATTTTCTTTTATGGAGTAGAAATCAGTGAAGAATTTATTTGCTAGTAACAGAGACCTATATTAGCAATTGATTAAAATTTTGGTGTTTATTTTTCTCTCATGCAAAATGAAGACAAAAAGTAGTTAGATCAGGGCTGGTGCAGTGGTCCTACAATGATGACGGTGTCCCCAAATCTTTCTACCTGTCTGCTCCTCCACCTATAGCATATGTCTTTCTGCACAGTGTCCTTATGTTTGCATTAGATGAAACTCAAGCCATCACACTCTCATTGCAAGTAGAAGGAGATGAAAGGGAAAAGGAAATTGATGGTTGAATCAGCCCAAAGTAGGAAACTTTGTTGGAAGCCCCATTAAATAACGTCTAATCACATAACCTGAGCCAAAATATTGATTATATGCCTACCCTTTTCTCTAAGGAAGCTTAGGTATGTTCTTTTTCAGGTGGGTATATCACCCCTTGTGAAAGCAGTGTCTTGTCTTTAAGTATGAAAAGGAGACTAGACACTGAGAATTCAGTCAGAGTGTAACATCACAAAAACTTCCAAGAAATATGTGGCATCTACAGAAGCCCAGGATTCATGGCACAATTAATAAGTGCTTTGGATGGTTAAATAGGGAGGTCAGTAGAAACTGGAGTTATTTGGGAAGTTAATGGGTTTAAAACGGCTTTGGAGATTGTAAGAATGGGATGGGCAGAGAGAAAGATCATTTTACTTAGGTGAATAGATTTAGCAATATGACTAATCCTCATTTATCAAGCAAAAATGGGTTAAAAATGAAATTGAATGGGTGCCTGGGTGGCTTAGCCAGTTAAGAACCGATTCTTGATTTCAGCTCAGGCCGTCATCTCACAGTTTGTAAGTTTGAGCTCCGCATGAAGCTACGTGCTGACAGTGCAGAGCCTGCTTGTGTCTCCCTCTCTCTCTGTCCCTCTCCCCTTCACTTTCTCTCCCTCTCTCAAAATAAATAAACTTAAAAGATAAAATAAAATTTAAGGTTACTATTATGGGAATGATTTTATAAGTAGGAATTTTGAACAAAAGAAAAAACATAAAGCGATTTATTTTTAGTCAATATTCTTATTAACAAGCCATTCAATTCAGATTCCATACCTCATTTTGGTGTAGAAGAGAAGAACTTGAATCAGGCTGATTAGATTACAAGCATAAGAGAGATAAAAATGATAAAATCCAGAAAGCTCATGCCAGATTAGACAGGCAAGTACATGCTTAAAACTGGAAGCAGATCATTGGTAGTGAGTCAGGTGAATATGAACTTATGTCCAGAATTGAATATGAGATGTAAATATCTGCCAATATGGCTGGGATGCTTGGAATTTCTGTTATTAGATGTGGTCTTCATTGTACTTGTATGAGGATCTTAGCTGAAGTTAACTGCACTGGGGACTAGGGAAGTAAAGTTAAATATTACCTTCCTTCTTGAATCCATGATATTCCTAACATAGTTCTCCAATTCCACAAAGCTAAAAAGAATAAAAGTTTGTGCATGACTAAGAGCAAAGGGAAGCAAGTTTGAAATGTAATTTTAACATAAATTTTATTACTAAGTTCTATATATTGAATAACTAAAAACAGTAATAGGTATGGTATATCATTTGTTAATAAATATATTTGTATCACTTAGATTTCAAACAATTACAGATATGTTATATGAGAATGCTATACAAATAATTTATTATCTCTGATATAAAAAGGTGACATTTAAACCCATTTGTGGTATGTTGAATAGTACACAAGGGCTTGCTGGAGGACACTAAATTATCATACACAGCTGGAAAAAGTCAGAGATAGTTTTTTTAGACAAACTGGAGTTTCTGTAAAAGGCATATTTCTGCCTAAGTGCATGAATAAGATCTGTTCCTGACCTATATGTGTCATACCTTTAACAATTACCTAACAAAGACAATAAAAATAAATGTGTGTGTGTGTACATGTTGTATAAAATGAGAACTATAAGGAAAAATAAACCTTGGCAGGTCATTTTGTGTTATCCAATTCAATTTTAAAGCAAAAAGCCTGTCCCACAGAACAAATGAGCAATTCAGCTCAACTTGAGTCCAAGTCCCTATTTGTTAATGGGAATAAGTTTCAACAAAACCAATACAAAAACTTGGACTCAATGTAAATAATGGAGAGTCATTAAAAACTCTTGCACAGGATGGTAACATAATAAAATAGTTTTACAATAGTTATTTAGGTGGCTGTTGCAGTTATGAAGTATACTTAAATGAGGTAATGCTGACTTGCATGGTTAATGACAACCTGTATTTGGGGGTGATGTGGCATTCCATGGAGAAATGCCATGAATATAATCATGGGCTAAAAGACTTACTGAGAATCAAGACTAGAATTAGAATTTGGAGGGGCACCTGAGTGGCTCAGTTGGTCAAGTGTTCAACTCTTGGTTTTGGGTCAGGTCATGATCTCATGGTTTCGTGAGTTCTAGCCCCTTTGGGCTGTGTGCTGACAGTGCAAAGGATCCTGCTTGGGATTCTCTCTACCTCTCTCTCTGCCCTTCCCCCACTCACTCTGTCTCTGTTTCTCTCAAAATAAATAAATAAAATTAAAAAACAAAGAATTAGAGTTTGGTGAGTTCAGTAAAAGCTGAGAATAAAGGTAGAGACTCAGACCAATTCTTAAAAAAATACATAGGTGAAAAATCCCATAGTCAAAGACTCACCACCATAGGTAATAAATGATTACAGACAGTCTAAAAGGAAGAAAAAAAGAAGATAATATATAGAAAATCCTAAATACTACACACGTACACACACACACACACACACACACAGTTAGGGCTAATAAATGAACTTAGCAAACTTTCAGGATACAAAATTAAATACATAAATAAGTTGCATTTTTATATACTAACACTGAAGTATATGATAAGGAAATTAATAAAACAATCACAGTTACAATGGCGTCATAAAATAAATACTTAAAATATGATAAAATACTTAAGAATAAACTTAACCAAAGAGATGAAAGACTTGTACAGTGAAAGCCATAAAGCATTTATGAAAGAAATTAGGGCATATACATGTAAGTGAAAAGATACCCTGACTTTATGGATTTAATACTGTTAAAAGTAACCCATAGAACTCAAATTGATCTATAGATTTGATGTAATCCCTATAAAAATCCAAATGGCATTTTTTATAGAAATAATAAAATAATCTTAAAATTATTATGGAATCATGAAAGACCCTAACTAGCTAAAGCATTTTGAGCAAATACAGAACTGGAGGCAACACATTTCTTAATTTCAGAATATACTATAAAGCTATAGTAAACAAACTAGTATAGTACTGGCATAAAAAAAAGATATTTAGATCAATGGAGCAGAATAGAGAGACTAAAATAAATCCACACATTTATAATCTGCTAATCTTTGACAAGGATATGAAGAATATAAAATTGGGGAAGAATACTCACTTCAATAAAATGATATTGAAAAACTGGATGCCCTCATGCAAATTAATGAACTTGGACCCTTATACCATATATATATATATATATATATATATATATATATATATATATATATATACACACACACACACACACCATATACATATATAAATTTTACCAACTAAAAATTTATTTAAAACTTAAATATAAGACACTAAACTGTAAAATTCCTAGAAGAAAATAAGGGGAAGAAAATAAGAAAAATCTGCTTGACTGTGGCCTTAGCAGTGATTTTTTGAACATGACACCAAAAGCACAAAATAATAAAAGCAAAACTAGGCAAGTGGGACTAAATAAAAATAAAATTTTCTGCATAGTAAAGAAAAAAACAACAAAATGAAAAGACAACACATGGAATAGAAGGAAATATTTGCAAACCATGCATTTGATTAGTGGTTATTATCCAAAATATAGAAGATTTTTAATGCAAAAACATCCCAAATAACCTTATTTTAAAAAAGATAAAGAAAATGAACAATTTCCAAAGAAAACATACAGATGGACAAAGTATATAGAACAACAAAAAAACCACTCAAAATCACCAATCACCAAAGAAATCAAAACCACAGTGATATATTACCTCATATCTGTTAGGATAGCAATTATATAATAATAAAAAAAAAACACTGCACACACACAAAAGATAACACTTGGCAGAAATGTAAATTGGTGAAATGATTTTGGAAAACAGTATGAAGGTTTCTCAGAAAATTAAAAAATAGATCTACCATATAATAATCCAGTAATAACATTTCTGGGTATTTACCAAAAAAAAAAATGAAATCACTAACTCAAAAAGATATATGTACCCCCACGTTCATTGCAGCTTTATTCAAAATAGCCAAGACATGAAATAACCTAACTGTACATGGACAGATGAATGGATAATGAAAATGTAGTATATATATACAATGAGATATTACTCAGCCATAAAATTAAATGAAATCTTGACATTTGTGACAACATTGACAGAACCTGAGGGCATTAAGCTAAATGAAATAAGACAAAGACAAATATTATATAGACTCACATATATGTGGAATATAAATAAATAGATAGATAGACAGATAGATAGAATCTGATCTGCTATGAATAGATTCAGAGAACTCATTGGTGGTTGCCAGAATCAGGGGGTAGGGGTGGGGTGAAACAAGTGAAGGAGATCAAAAGGTACAGACTTCCAGTTATAAAATAAATAAATCATAGGGATATAACATACAGCATTGTGACTATAATACTGTATCTAATAATACTGTACTTATGCATAGGTGGCTAATTTTGCATCCTAAGGGGCATGACTGAGGTCATTCCATACTCAAGTTTGACCTGATGCTTGAAGTCCTGTTGATTATAGCTGAGATACTACATGAGACAAATACAACAGATTTTGCACCAGTTTCTGTTGGTTAGATTAACCAGTGATTGACAGAGTGCTTTACTCATGTTGAAAATTTGAGTTCTGCAGAGAACTTACAGGGCAGAGGGGTGGATTGCTGAGAGAGTTGACCTCCTATGAGCCTTGAATGCCCTCACCAGTTCTTGCTGGGTATGTCAAGAATGCAAGGCCCTGACTGCCCTTTACCTTCATCATGTCTCAATTTGAGACTCTGAGTAGGAGACATGCCCCAAAGAGCAGGCTTGCTTTTCTCACTATAAAAGTAAGTTCTCCCGATTCAGGGGTTCCTTCAAGTAATACGTTGACTAGTGCGCATGCTGTTCACATTACCCTGAGGGTCACGGGGGCATTGGAGCCACTACAGACCAAAAGAATTTCTGGCTATTGCTCTTGATATGAGTAATAAAATTCTTTGTGTTCCAGCCAGTACTGTTGTGGCTTCTGCCAGGATCCACGAAACAGTAACAGGATAACTTAGATTATAAGTAGAATAAAATTTCAGACCTTTGTAGTTCTTGTCAAAAAAGTTGTCTGCTCTACTGCTTCTTGGCAAAAAATCTATCATTGGTAGAAAGGTTCAATGATTTCTAGCTGACAATGAGTTTCAGAATATGAATTTTTATACCTGCTTATTGCTGTTTTGGGTTTTAATATTCAGATAAATCACTGAACTTCTTGATCCTTCATCTTCTCCCCCAATAACAGAAAATGTATAAGTTTTCTTAAGTGTTTTGGCATGTTTGGATTTAAGACAACATTGTATATAAAAATAAAGAGCAAAATTTTCACTATAATAGAACTCCTATAGTCCTTCATCTCCTTTTATTTCTCTTTATCTTCAGCCTCCTCCACACATTCTCTATGGGCTTTACGAATCTTAGGATATGTCACTAAGGTAGAAAACTGGAACGTCAATATCTCTAAGATAAGCAGAATAATTTTTAGGGCAATTTTGATGGAAACTATAATAATCTACCTCAGGGGTACCTGGATGGCTCAGTCAGTTAAGCATCTGACTCTTGGTTTCGGCTCAGGTCATAATCTCATGGTTCATGCATTCGAACTCTGCACTGGGCTGTGCGCTGATAGCACAAAGCCTCCTTGGGATTCTTTCTCTCCCTCTCTCTCTGCCCCTCCCCCACATGCATGCTCTCTCTCTCTTTCAAAATAAATAAACATTAAAAAAAAATCTACCTCATACACATGAAATTTTAGGCCACCAAAGTGCATCCCTAATTAAAAATACTTTTATACTTTGCTGACTATAGACATAGTGGCAATATTGTCCATGCTATTCCTTAACAAAAGGACAAGAAGTATGATGGAGATAATTGTCTCAACTTTTTCTTTTTAATGGAACCTACTTTCTTTTCTTTTTACGCCACCCTTCACCAATCATACATACCTGGGGAACCAGTATGCACATGCGTTTATCTGGAAAATTTCTATGTCTGGGGATGTCTCTGAACTTATATTGTTTTTTAATTCTATTTAGAAATTGAAGGCAGAAGAATCATGTTTTGATTCTCAAGAAGATCACTGAAATTATTTGAACTCAATAGTTTTTGTCTTTTGTATGATGATGATACTTCCTTATGATGTTTTTTGTAAGAATCAATTAGATAAATGCAAAATTAAGTATTTCATAAAATACAAAGTGTTAATTTCCCCAAAGTGTATGTATTAGATTCCTAGGGATGCCATAACAAAGTACCAAAATATGGCTGACTTAAAAGAATAATTTATTCTCTCACAGTTCTGGAGGCTAGATGTTCAACATCAAAGTGTTGGTAGAGCCATGCTCTCTCTCTCTCTCTCTCTCTCTCTGAAGTCTCTAGTGGGGGATCATTCTTTGCCTATTCCAACTGCTGGTAGACTTAAGTGTTCTTTGACTTGTGGCCTCTGCCTGCATACTCACACAGCATCTTCTCCACCTGTGTCTATCTTCTTATAAGGATACCCATCATACTGGATTAAAGGTCCATACTACTCTAGTATAACTTCCTCATAATCGAACTACTTTCATCTGCAATTATCCTATTTTCAAATTATGCCATATTTTAAACTATTGGGAATCAGGACATCAACATATATTTTTTGGGTACACAGTTCAACCTGTAACTGTCCACCTCTGGATCCCTAAAATTTAAGTCCTTTCCCATATGCAGAATGCACTCACTCATCCCACCATGCTGCAAAGCCTTAACCATTCCAGCATCAACTCTAAGTTAAAAAATCTCATCTAATATCATCAACTCAAAATCCCAAACTTTATTCTCTGTATCAATTATGGACGAGACTTGAGGTTGATTCATCCTGGAGCAAAATTCTTCTTCCTCTCTTAACCTGTAGAATGAGATACTAAGTTATTTGCTTCCAAAATATAATAGTAGAGCAGGCATATGATAGATATTCCGTTTCTAAAAGGGAGAAATTGGAAGGAAAACAGGGTCATGGATCCCAAGCAATCTCAAAACCTAGAGGAGCAATTTCTATTAGATGTCAAGACCTGAGAACAATCCTCTGAGTTTGAGTGTGTGCCTCTCAGCCCACCAGGACATTGGTTGTGCCTTCTTATCCCACAGGGAGAATTTTTCTTCATCACTGTATTTCAGGGATGTCCCAGAAAGGGGCGATAGTGGTACAGCTGCCCACTTTCAAGTGCTTGTACATTATGCAGATTCATATGTAAATCATTTCCAAGACTTTCTCCTCAGTCAAGTTATTAGAACTCCCCACAAGACCACAGGTGTGGGCTGGGAGAAAGAAGGGAATGTAGCAGATGTGGGAACCATGGGCATTTGAGCTACTTTTTTAATGTAACTTATCTGTGTATCAGGACCTGCTTGAACCTGATCTCATACATAGCACTTCCATTTTATGACAGAGTGCAACTATGCATGCTCAATTTTATGACTTGGTGAATTAGAGAGCAGCCAGTTTATGATCAGCAGTTCAGATTGCAAATGCTTACATGGTTAAGTTATTCAGCCTACTAAGTTCTAGCACTGAAGGTTAGAATTTCAGCATGTCTTTTTTGGGGGCCACAGTGTAACCTATAGTATCATGGTAATTAATGATAATAGTAATTATATTCATTTTTACTGTATTATTTCTATCTTCACAATGTTGAACTTGTGTCAATACAACACTAGCTTTATCTTATTCTAATGACTTGATTTTTATTTATTTATATTTATTATTTTTTTAAGTTTATTTATTTTTTTTTGAGAGAAACAGACAGTGAGAGTGTAGGGAGGGGCAGACAGGGAGGGGGAGAAAGAGAATTCCAAACAGGCTTTACACTGCCAGCACAGAGCCTGACACAGGGCTCAAACTCAGGAAACCGTGAGGTCATGACCTAAGCTGAAATCAAGAGTTTGACACTTAACCCACTGAGCCACCCAGGTGCTCCTAATGACTTGATTTAAAAAAAAAATTACATTTTTTTATTTATTATTGAGAGACAGAAAGAGACAGCGCATGAGCATGGGAAGGGCAGAGACATAGAATCTGAAGCAGGCTCCAGGCTCTGAGTCGTCAGCACAGAGCCCAACGCAGGGCTCGAACCCATCGAGCACGAGATCATGACCTGAGCTGAAGTCAGCCACTTAACCGACTGAGCCACCCAGGTGCCCCATAATGACTTGACTTTTAAAATGAGATAACAAATGCTATTTTTAATCCACCAGGTGCAAGTATTTACTTTTGCTGACAAATCAGAGTAAATAGAAGGTCATGTGCAGGTGTCATCCCAAATTCCAAAGTACTTAAATTAAAATAAGTGCCTATTACTACTGTCATTTATCCATTGACACAACAGATACTGATTATGGTCTTAGTATGTTCCAGACATGATTCAAATGTTTTGTCATGGAAATGAACTAAACAAATAAGTCTCCTGTTCTCATAGTTTCTATAGCTGAGGGGAGAGAGACAGACAATAAATAAATACATTAAAAATATATAATATTAATTCAGGTCATGATTGATAAGTGTTGTAAAAATAAGAACACAGGGTTTAAAAGAGATAGCAATTGAGTTGAACACATTATGAACATCAGCATTGCATACTGCATATTACTATTTTGCATATCATGACCCTGAATTCTCACAGCATTTTAAAAGTTAAATTTATAAAATATAAGTATCATATTTCATTTTGTCTGGTAAGAAAATTGAGGCAAGAAACTGAGTTACATCTCAGTCGTCCTCCAAATAAAAGAACAGCCAGGAATCAAGCTAAGGCTTGTTTTACCTCAGAAAGACTGGGCTTTCTCAAATCCCACACTACATTTGTATGGTAGTTTACATTGTGTCCAATATGGAGAAGCAACCAAAGAGAATTCTGCAGGAATATACTTGTTGTGATATATTTACGCTAATCTTTCCTTTTTCTAACTCTTACCATTTGTGTACACAAGTAGTGCCTTATTAAAATCTGTTTGTTTCTATAATTGTACATAAATCCTTTCACGTTCATTTGCTTTACTTCTATTAAAACTGTATGTTTTCATATAGGCACAATAATTGGAATTAGATGAAAAAAATATTTAAAAATGTCTTATGGGTTATGGCATCAAAAATGCCTAAATCCTCCCCTTGACTATCCATGTATACCAACCCTTTTAAAGTCCCTGATAAAATATATGAATAGAGGAGACAGGTGGAAGGAAATAAATCTCTCTTGGTTGTTGTGGCTTCATGCCAAATGCCATAGGGACAGCCTGTGCCTACATCTAACTGAAGTTTAATTGACTTACAAAAAGCATACCATAAAATTCAAACTAAATTTCAGCTCTTACAACACTTATTTCAAGAAAAAGCAGAATATAACCACTATTAAGAAGACTCAGATGATATAATGTAATTAATGTAATACCTAAGATAAAATTTGATTCCCCATCACATTAAAAAAAATAACTTATTGTATGGGGAGCAGAAAAGAGAGGAAAGGGGCTATTAATAAGAAAGTATTTTTGCCTCATGGATGAACTTAAAGATGTACAAAAATAACTATGCATCCAAAAGTGGTTCTGGAGCAATTGGATGATCTCATATGAAAGAAAGATATATACTAATGTTATATGGTATACAAAAATTGGTTGAAAAATTGACCGTAGACCTAAATGTTAGAGCTAAAACTATGAACACCTTAGAAGAAAATGGAAGAGTAAATCTCAATTATCTTGTGTCACACACCAGTTGCTTAGATATGACATTAAAAGCTTAAGCAATAAAAGAATAAATAAGTTGGGCTTTAACAAATTTAAAAATCTTTTATATTTCACCATCAAATATTGAAAATATCCTTCTCAAATTCTTCCAAAAAATAGAAGAGGAAGAGACACTTCCAAACCCCTTTTATGAGGCCAGCATTGTAAAACCAGATATGGACACCACAAGAATAAAATTACATGTCAATATCCCTGATAAACATAGATGCAAAATCTTCAACCAAATATTAGCAAACCAGGGGTGCCTGGGTGGCTCCCTCAGTTGAGCATCCCACTCTTGATTTTGGGTCAGGTCATGATCTCATGGTGGTGACTTCCAAAGTTGGGCTCCATGCTACATGTGGAACCTGCTTAAGATTCTCCTTCTCCCTCTCCCTCACTCCTCTCTCTCTCTTTCTCTCTCTCCCTCATATATATGTGTGAGTGTGTGTGTGTGTGTGTGTGTGTGTGTGTGTGTGTGTGTGTGTGTATATATTAGCAAACTAAATGCAACAATATATAAAATAGGAACATACACCATAGTCAAATGAGATTTATTTCAGGGATGCAAGGGTGGTTCAACATCTACTAATCAATCAACATGATACACCACATCAACAAAATGAAGCATAAAAATCATATAATCATCTCAATAGATGCCAAAAACAGCATTTGACAAAATTCAACATCCATTTATGATCAAAATTCTTATCAAAGTCACAGCTAACATACTATTCAATAGTGAAAAGCTGAAAAACTTTTTCTCTAAGATAGAAACGAGACAAAAATGCCCACTGTTACCAGTTCTATTCAAAATGGTATTGAAGTCCTAGCCATTATAATTAGACAAGACAAATATATGGCATCCAAATCAGAAAGAAAGAAGTAAAACTGTCACTATTTGCAGATGACATATTATATATAGAAAGCCCAAAGATTCCATCAAAAAATGGTTGGAATAAATCAGTTCCATAAAGTTGTAGGATACAAAATAATACAAAAAAATATTGCATTTCTATATATTAATAATGAAGTGTAAGAAAGAAATTAATAATTGATCCTATTTACAATAAAATCATAAAGAATAAAATTTATACCTAGGAATATATTTAACCAAGGAAGTGAAAGACTTGTACTCTGAAAACTACAAGACATTGGTGAAAAAAATTCAAGAAGACGTAAATGGAATAATATTACATGTTCATGGATTAGAAGAATTAATATTGTTAAAATGTCCCAACTACCCAAAGCCATATACAGATTCAAGGCAGTATCTATCAAAATTCCTATGGCATTTTTAACAAAACTAGAACAAACAATTCTAAAATTTGCATAAAACCACAAACGATCTTGAGGAACCAAAGAAAGCTTGAGAAAGAAAAACAAAGCTGAAGATACCATGTTTTCTGATTTCAAACTATATTACAAAATTATACTCATTAAATAGCATGGTGTTGGCATAAAACCAGACATACCAATGGAACAGAATAGAGAACTCAGAAATAACTCCACATGTATATGGGCAATTAATTTATGTGAAAGGGGCCAAGAATAAACAATGGGGAAAGTACAGTCTCTTAAATAGTGTTGGGAGAACTGGGCAGCCACATGCAAAAAATGAAACTATACTATCTTACTCCATATAGAAAAATTAACTCAAAATAAAGATTTGAATGTAAGGTTAGAAACCATAAGACTCCTAAAAGAAAACATAGATAGTAAGCACCTTGACATTGGTCTTGGTGATGATATTTTAGATCTGACTCCAAAAGCAAAGAAAACAAAAGCAAAAATATTGTGACCACAACACATTAAAAAGCTTTTGTACAGGAAATAAAATTATCAATAAAATAAAAGACAATCTACTGAATGGGAGAAATATTTGAAAACCATATATCTGACAAGGGATTAATATCCAAAATATATAAATAGCTCATACAATTCAATAGCAAAAAACAATCTGAGTAAAAAATGGCACAGGAGCTGAATAGACATACTTTTTTTTTTCCCTAGGAAGACAGACAGATGATCAATAAATATATTAAAAAAAATGCTCAACACTTTGATGATTAATCAAAGAAATGCATACCAAAACTAGAATGAAATAGTAGGTCATACCTGTTAAAATGACTATCACCAAAAAGACTAGAAAATAACAAATGTTGACAAAGATATGGAGAAAAAAGAACCCTTGTGCATGTTGCTGGGAATATACATTGGTGCAGTCACTATGGAAATCAGTGGCATTTCCTAAGAAAATTAAAAATGGAACTAATATATGATTTAGCAATTCTGCTTCTGGGTATTTCTCCAAAGAAAATGAAAACATTAGCTCCAATAGATATATGCACCCACCATGTTCTCTGCAGCATTATGTACTATAGCCAAGACATAGGAGCAGCCTAAGTGTTTACTGATGGATGAATAGATAAAGAAAATACCATATATAGAAACAATGGAACACTATTCAGTCACAAAAAGAGACTGAAATCTTGCCATTTGCCAAAACATGGATGGACTTTGTGGGCATTATGTTAAGTGCAGTAATTCAGACAAAGAAAGACAAACATCAGATTATGTCACTTATATGTGGAATCTAAAAAATAAACAAATAAACAAAACAAAGCAAAACAAAAAATTAAGCTCATAGACACAGAGAACAGCTTGGTATTTGGGGGGAGAGAATGGGCAAAATTTTTAAGAGGCCCAAAAGGCACAAACTCCCAATTATAAAATAAATAAGTTATGGGGATGTGATGTATAACATGGTGACTATAGCTAATAACATTGTACAGCATATTTTAAAGTTGCTAAGAGTAAATCTTAAAAGTTCTCATCACAAGAAAAACAAATTTATAAATAAGGGATGAATGTTAGCTAGACTTATTACGGTGATCATTTCATAATATATACAAGTACTGAATCATTATGTTAATGCCTGAAACTAATATGTCAATTATATTTCAAAAATTGAAAAGATAAACCAGGTAATTATTATTTCCAGTTCCACGTGTAAGGAGTTTAGAAGTTGCCAATACATCCTGAAACTAAGCAAAAGTTGGACAAACGAAAAAAAATCAACAAGTTTTCTTGGATTTATAAGAGAAAGAGGACATAGGGCAAACCACTGCCCCAAATATTAGACAGATGAATAAAAGAAGTCACAGCTTACCAGAGGAGCAGGGTCTTGAGCAGAAACATCCATGGAAGCTAGTGCAGGAGTGGAAAAACCTGAAATATAATGTTTGAATTCCTGGAGGTTCACTGTGAACAAGTCTGAGAGTTAAAAACTCCAGGGGAAACTATCATGCTGGGGGAGGGGGGGCTCACAATATTGTGAATGTCAGAGAAAAATCCCTTTATGCTTCAGGCAGGAAAAGGGGAAAAGGAGCCATTTTGAAATACCCCAGAGTGCTTTGCTCTTTTTAACAAGATCTGCCTTCAGGGGAAAGTAATTAACCAATACCTAACCCATTGGGGAATTAGAGTTTAACTGACCTGAGGAAGGAAAATACTCAACTCAAACCCACTCTAGTCAACCTGTCCCACCTGAGGGGGCAGAAAAAAAAAAAAAGAGAAACTCCAATGAAGTCCAGAGGCATAGGTCACTAATATGCTTTCCCTCCCCTCACATCACACCACCATAGTTAACAATCTATTTACAAGAGTTCCTTTCACCTAAGACATCAAGTCTGCCTTTCAAGAAAAAAATTACAAGGCATAACAAAAAGGAAAAACCACAATTTGAGAAGACAGAGCAAGTATCAGAAGCATATATGATAGGGATGTTGGAATTATAAGAGCAGGAATTTACAACAACTATGATTAATATGCTAAGGGTTCCTGAGGATAAAGTAGATGATATGTAAGAACAGTAGGATGATGTAAGCATAGCAGTAGAAATCCTAAGCAAGAACCAAAAATAAATGCTAGAGATTAAAAAAAAAAAAGAAGAATGCCTTTGATGAGCTTATTAGTAGACTCAACAAAGCTGAGGAAAGAATCTCCAAGCTAGAGGATGTATAAATAATCTTGAAAAGCAAAAAACAAAAAGTAGGAGGAGAACAACACAGAATAGAATATTAATCCACAGGGACTGTAGGACAACACACAGGGTGTTTTACACCCATAATGGGAAGACCAGAAGAAAAAGAAAGAAAGAATGGAACAGAAGAGATATTTGAAACAACAATGACTGAGGATTTCCCAAATTAATGTCAGGTACCAAACAACATATCCAGAAAGCTCAGAGCACAAAGAAAGATAAGTGCCAAAACAGAAACAAAAATCCACAAAGAAAAAAATAATACAAAACAAAAACTACACCTAGGCATATCATTTAAGCTACAGAAAATCAAAGATGAAGTCCTGAAAGAATCCAGAGGAATAAAACATCTTACCCATGGAGGAACAAAGATAAGACTACTTCTTCCAACAAGAGCAGAATACATATTCTTTTCAGGATCACATGGAACATTCATTAAGATAGACAAGATTCTGGGTTAGAAAACACACCTTGACAAATTTTAAAGAATAGAAATCATACAATGTCTGCTCTCAGACCACAATGGAATTGAACTAAAAATCAATTACACAAAGATAACTGAAAAATCCCCAAATACATGAAGATTAAACAACATACTTCTAAATAATATATGGATTAAAGAAGTAACTAAAGAGAAATGAAAAACTATTTTCAACCAAATGAAAACACAACTTATTAAAATCTGCTGGATGCAAAAGCAGTACTTAGTAAGAATTTTATAGCATTAAATGCATATATTAGAAAAGAAGAAAGAGCTACATTTCCACCTTAGAAGCTGAAAAAAATAGCAAATTAAATCGAAAGTAAGCAGAATAAAAGAAATAATAATGGGTGCAACTGCATCTCAGAAGAACTGGGTTGTGAGACTTTCCCATGCTTTATGGCCTAGCTTCCTCCACCATCTATGTCCCGTGTACCCCCTCAGACCTCTTGAAGGAATCCTTGCCACCTAGATTGGACTCAGAGACATTTTGGCCTTAAGGCCACAGTCACTGCCATGCCCAAGAATAAAAGTAAAGGAGGTAAAATTAGACACAGAGGTAAGAATGAGAATGCATCTGAAGAGAGCTGGTATTCAAAAATGATGGGTAGGAATATGCTCAAATAATCGAAATGTTGGAAAATGGACAATTAGCAGTGTTTTGATGGTATTAAGAGGTTATGTTACCTCAGAGAGAAAGTGAGAAAAAGGTTTGGATAAATACCTCAGACATTATATTGGTTGGTCTAGGAGATTACCTGGATAATGAAGCTGATGCAATTTTAAAACACAGTGTAGATGAAGCTAGAAGACTCAAGGCATAATGAGCTTCCAGAGCATGCTAAATTCAATAAAGTAGATACATTTGGTCCTGGAGATGATGACAACATGCACATTGGCAACACTGGAGATGATGAAGGAGTTGTGATAGTATCTAAATCGAACTCACACTTCATGTTCCAATTTTTCTGAAAATTGTTCTACACTTTGGAATCTGGAATCTACACCCATTAAAGAAGATAAAAGTTTTATTAGCACCAGAGCAACCTGAAAAGCAGAATGATATTTTCTAAGGTATTTATGTTTCATTAAAAACTAGTAATGCTGAATATCTCAAGTCAAAAGTTAAAGCCATTTTGTTCTTTTGTTGTAGTGGAGTTTATAGGTGAAGACTATATCTTCTATTTAAAAAAGGTGGGATATACATTGCTGCTTTTCTCCTTTGACCACTCTAGTATGTGAATGGATATTTTGAGTCAACCATTTGCCCTACACTCATTATGGATTACGATAATGACTAGTTTTGACTGGCCTGTTGGCTAGATGCCATCATTCTGTATATTCCTGTTCCTAGAAGATCCCTTGAGATTCTGATACAACGTAAGGGAGGCAGAAATATGCATTTTAAGTAAAAACGATGACTGTTTTACACATTTAAGTCACAAGTGGCTATCTTTATACTAGTTTTGATGTGATGCACATTCTTTTCATGATCTCATTTTGAAATGATAAACATATTAACACAAAAGCATTTCTGAAAGTTTTTAGAACCTGGATTTTAGTAACAATTTTGAATTTGTAAGGTTAGCAGTTGGACATTAGGTGACATCCATTATCTTTGGAGATATTAATATATTTGTTGACTTTTTTTCTTACTGTTCATATGAAATTTAACAAATAATAAAATATGTTTTGTTCATATGCATGTATGCATAAATTTTTTATAGAACAAAAAGTATGTTAAAGTCTCATTTTATTTTCAGAAGTCATATACATATGAGCTACAATTTTGAGTGCTTTATAAATAAATCACATGTAAATGAAAATATAATTTCCTAACAACTTATAAAACTTAAACCTTTTTCAAACAAGGCCTAAGTGGAGCAGAGAGGAGGGAATAAGAACTTAATAAAAAAATGGTCTGAAATTCCTAATGGAAGAGCTACAGTTGAGAAAAAATAAATAAAAAAAATAAAGGCAGGGGCTCAGTGGCTCAGTCAGTTAAGTGCTGACTTCAGCTTAGGTCATGGTCGCATGGTTTTTGGGGTTGAGCCCTGCCTCTGGCTCTGTGCAGACAGCTCTGAGCCTGCAGCCTGCTTCAGAGTCTGTGTCTCGATCTCTTCATCTCTCTGCTCCTCCCCTGCTTGTGCTGTGTTTCTGTCTCTCTCTCTCTCAAAAACAAATCAACATTAAAAAAATTAAAAAAAAATAAAGGCAATGTCAAGCTACAGAGTTAAAAAAAATAGAAATAATGGAATTAGAGTAGAAGTCAATTAATTGAAATAAGAAATCAATAGAGGAAATCAAAGAAACCAAAGGCTGGTTCTGTGAAAAATTGAATAAAATTGATAATCCTTTAACCAGGCTAAGAAAAACTAAGATAGAATATAAATATTAGTATCAGAAATGAAAGAGGGATATCACTACAGACCCTATGGACATTAAATGGATAACAAATACTATGAAAAGGTCTACACCTACAAATTTGGTATACTGGATGAAGTGGACCAATTACTTGACGGACACAATTTGCCACAACTCACACAAGAAAAATAGACAACCTGAATAGGCATATATATATATATGTAAATTGAATATACTTATATATACTTATATATATAATATATATTATATATATATTATATATAGAAGTGAATTGAATATATATATATATATATATATATATATATATATATATATATAAAGTAAATTGAAATAACAATTGATAGCCTTCCAAAACAGAAAGCAGATGGGTTCAGTGTGTATTCCATAAAACACTTCAGAAAGAAATTATACAAATTCTTTACAATATCTTTTAAAGAACAGAAGTGGAGGAAATATTTCCCAAATCATTCTATAAAGACAACATTACTTTATTACCGAAATCGGACTAAGACATTACAAGAAAATAAAACTACAGATCAATATCTCATGAATGTACACACAAAAATTCTCAGCAATATATTAACAAATCAAACCAAGAATCTATAAAAATAATTATACATCATGACAAAATGAGATTTAACCGAAGAAGGAAAAACTATGATCCATTCATCAACAGGCTAAAAAAGAAAAATCACATGGCATATTAATTGGTGAAGAAAAAAACATTTGACAAAACCCAGCACCTATTCATGATAAAAATTCTCAGTAAACTAGGAATAGATGGAAACTTCCCTAACTTGATAACGAATATCTACAAAAAGCCTAGTGCTAACATCATACTTAATGTTGAGAAACTCAAAGCTTTTCACTAAGATCAAGTAAAAGGCAAGGATTACTCCTCTCACCACTCCTTTTCAACATCATATTAAAAGCTCAACAGATTGAAAGAAAGAAAGAAAACTGTGTTTGCAGATGATATGATACACTATAAAAGTAAAAAAAAATGATTCTCCAAAATTCTGGTGCTAATAAGCCATTATAACACGGTTGCAGGATACAAGGTTAGTGTACAAAAGTCAATAATTTTCATATGTAAAAGCAATGAACAAGTGGACTTTGAAAGTAAAAACATGATACCATTTACATTAACACCACCAAAATCCAAATACTTAGGTATAAATATAGCAAAATATGTATAAAGTCTATCAAGGAAAAACTACAAAACTCTGACAGATGAAATTAAAGAAGAGTTAAATAAATGAAGAGATATTCCATATTCATGTATAGGAAAACTCAATATTGTCAAGATGTCAGTTCTTCTCAACTTGATCTGTAGATTCAATGCAATTTTAAAGCAAATTCTGAGCAAGTTATTTTGTGGATATTGATAAACTGGTTGTAAAATTTATATTAGGAGGCAAAATACCTGGAATAGCTAACACAAAATTAGTGGAGAACAGACTGATTACTACACTACGTGACTTTAAGACTTACTATAAAGCTACAGTAATCAAAGCAGTGTGGTGTTGGCAAAATTAAAAACAAACATCAGTGGAATGGGACAGGTTACCCAGAAATAGAATACCATACATATAGTCAACTTATCTTTGAAAAAGGAGCAAAGCGACTATAATGAAGCAAAGGCAGCCTCTTCAATAAATGGTGCTAGAACAAGCGGACATCCGTGTGCAAAAAAAAAAAAAAAAAAAAAAAAGAAAAGGAAAAGAATCTAGATACAGACCTTATGCCCTTCATAAAAATTAACTCAAAATTCTTTATAAACCTAAATACAAAATTATAGAACTCCTAGAAGTTAACACAGGGGAAAACCTAGATGACTTTCAGGATGGTGGTGATTTTTTAGATACAACACCAAAGGCATGATTCATGAAAGAAACCATGATAAGCTATACTTCACAAAAATTAAAAACTTCTGCTGTGTGAAAGAAATTGCCAAGAGAATGAGAACACAGGACATAGACTAGAAGAAAACATTTGCAAAAGACAAACCTTATAAAGAATTGTTATGTAAAATAAAGAACTCTCAAAACTCAGCAATAAAAAAACCCAAACAACCCAATTAAAAAATGGGCCAAGGACCTTAAAAGCAATCTCACGATAAAAAGATACTTCTATGGCAAATAAGCATATGAAAAGATGTTCTATATCATATGTCATCAGGAAAATATAAATTAAAACAACAACGACATAACCTTACGTACCTATTAGAATGGTCAAAATCCAGAAGATTGACAATGGCAAATGTTGGCCAGGATGTGGAGCAATAGAAGTTCTTCTACCACTGCTTGTGGTACTGAAAAATGGTACAGCCGCTTTAGAAGACAGTTTGTCAGTTTCTTACAAAACTAAACATACTTTTACCATACAATCCAGCAGTTGTGTTCCTTGATATCTATCCAAAGTACTTTAAAACCATGTTCACACAAAAACCTGAACATGGATGTTTATAGCTGCTTTACTCAACATTGTCAAAACTTGGGATCAACTAAGACGTCCTTCAGGGAATGGGTAATATACAGTGGTACATTCAGACAATGGAATGTTATTCATTAATAAAAGGATATGAGCTATAAAGTCATTAAAAGACATAGAGGGATCTTAAATGCATATTACTAAGTGGAGAACTCATTCTCCTCTTGCAATGTCACTTCATACCTCCTTCCATCAAGAACTATTGTCATTTCCCTACTTCTTGAATATGGGATGATCTTGCTCTACCCTTTGGCCAACTTCACAGTAGTAAATATGATACCAGGATAGATTTGGGGAAAAAAAGCTTATACACTAGAACTTGTCCTTTTTTGCTAGTCTTAGTATCATCCATGCCACCACTGCCATAAGATACTCATGCTGGCTCACTGAAGGATGACAGAGCACATGAACAGAGGGTCCTTTTATCCCAGCTTCCTCAGATGAGGTCATGATAAACAAGCCAACCCCAGTACACCTATCAGCTGACCATAGATCCATGACAAGTCCACTTAGAAGTCAGCCAAACTCATTCCAAACCAGCCTAAATTACTAACCTGAAGAATTGTGTTACACATGAATGGTTAATATTTTAAAACACTCATTTTGGGAATGGTTATTGTATAGGGAAAGCTAAATGATCATAAAGTAACATATATACAATTCACTCTGTGACTGGAAGTATTGAGTTCACTGTGTGTATTAATTTGCTTAACTTTCACAACAATGCTATAAGGTATTTAAATCAAAGTACTCAGATGGATTGAAATATTGTAGGTCACATAGGTAGTAAGTGGTGAAGCAAGACTTGAACATCAGTATTGCATCTGAAGCCATGTTCTCAGTTGCCAAATTCTATTGCCTTTTTACAGAAGGACCCTAAATGCAAAATTGTGGGGAATGGGGAGTCCAAGACTAGCTATTGGAAATTTATGTTTCAATAACTTTTAAGGTGGGTATTTTTCTATTCACAGAAAAATCTAACCTTTTTTAAGTGAAATCTAATCTTAACTAATACAGAATTTGGTACTCATACTACAGTGCTACAAGTAACAGAACTTAAGCATATGGCAATGGATTAGTACAACTTGTCATATGTTGGGTAGGAAGGATTAGATATTAAAGTGTAATAGTACTTGCTATTAAATATCAGAATATGTGGTACAAATTCGAAGGCAGATCATATGCTAAAAAGGGATAAAACACTAAAATTATTAAAATTTTTAAAATATAGTTATTCATTAGTTATTTATAGATGCTTACTAGAGAGCAATACTCAGACTAGATTTACCAGCCAAAAAGCAGAGTTGAAAAAGGTTACCATTCTCCCTAGGAAAGCAATCTAGGCCTGTGGTAGACAATTTTCATTGATTGAATGTCAAATAATATATGGACTCAGAGGGCAAAATCAAATATGTTGGTACTCCAAACCAATGCCATTATTAATGGTGGCTCTCAAAACAAACTTCAGTGTGACAAGACTATCTCCCCCAGCCTATTTCAGATATATTTTATTCTCTGCCAAAAGACCAGATTAAGTTTCCTTTTCCACCCAAGTCTAATGTTTCAGGTATTCTCAAAGTCGTTTACAATAAGCAAAAGAGTGATAAACTAAAGACAAGTCTTCAAGTTTAAATTAACATGTATAAACAAAATTTGGCTGCAATTGCTTGAAAATGGAGAGTCCTAGAAGGAAATTGACTGGACACCTGTTAAGTTTTTAGGGAAATTATACTGTCAAAACCAGAAGCATTGCCCAGCAAATCTTGTAATTATTTTTTTTTAATTTTTTTTTCAACGTTTATTTATTTTTGGGACAGAGAGAGACAGGGCATGAACGGGGGAGGGGCAGAGAGAGAGGGAGACACAGAATCGGAAACAGGCTCCAGGCTCTGAGCCATCAGCCCAGAGCCTGACGCGGGGCTCGAACTCCCGGACCGCGAGATCGTGACCTGGCTGAAGTCGGACGCTTAACCGACTGCGCCACCCAGGCGCCCCTGTAATTATTTATACCATAAAGAAATAGCAAGTCCAATCATAGGCCAACAGGAGACACACTATGAAAGGTGAAACAGCACATGTGGGTTGTGTTATTCATTGCCATGCTCAGAGAATCTCTCATAGAAGGGAGTCTTTTCTATGTTTTCCCTGTAAGAAGAGATAAAAGCTATGGCCAGTAACTGCTGTGTATTTCCTACCATCCATTTATCATTTCATTGCATTTGTTCTGTCCCTACACCAGGTGAGTAGAAATAGAAATATTCACAGAATTTTAAAAGGCAACCCACAGAATGGGAGAAAATTTTTAAAAATAAATATAAATAAATAAAAGTAGAAGCATGATAGGCAGTTTAGGGCTTTTATTTATTTATTGCTATTTTAAAAACATTCTTCCATTCTGTGGGTTGCCTTTTCACATTCTTTTGTTGTTGTCGTTGCTTATTTATTTATTTTGAGAGAGGAAGAGAAGAGAAGAGAAGAGAAGAGAAGAGAAGAGAAGAGAAGGGACAGAGAGAGAGAGAGAGAGACAGAGAGAGAGAGAGGGAGAGAGAGAGAGTCCCTAAGCAGAGATTCACACAGTCAGCACAGAGCCCAATGTGGGGTCAAACTCATGAACTGTGAAATCATGACCTGAAAAGAAATTCTACAGGAATCAAGAAATCAAGAGTCAGACTCCTAACCCACTGAGCTGCCTAGGCACCCCCATTCTTCTAATTTTAAAGTAGTCTGTTATTCACAGACAAATTTAACACTAACTAATCACAAAAAACCATGCTTTCTGAAATCATCACATGCACACACACACACACACACACCATGTGCAGACAAAATCACCACCTCCATAAATCAAGTAAGTAATTTGTCATAAGCCGTAAGTCAAGTAATTTGACATAACTTAATAAATAGCTACTTTGCAATGCTTCTGTCTTTACCTGATGCTATATAAGAGAGAGAAAAATATATGGAGAAGTATCTAACAATTGTAAGTTATGCGGTGATAGAACAAATAAACATAAAACTACTAAAATTTATTCAGGTATCTATTAAGTCAAAAATATTTATTGAGTACCTCCTATTATGTAACAGGGATATTAGGCTACTATAAATGTGGATGGCAGTGAAGAAAACACTCAAAAGGCTCTGCCCTCATGAAACTTTTATTCTAGTGAGGGAAGC
Organism: Felis catus; assembly: GCF_018350175.1. Classification (NCBI taxonomy): domain Eukaryota; kingdom Metazoa; phylum Chordata; class Mammalia; order Carnivora; family Felidae; genus Felis; species Felis catus. The sequence goes on from NC_058376.1 coordinate 50,743,803, forward strand.
AGAGATAAACATGATAAATACTCCATTTCAAGGATTTCCAATCTACATTTTAATATCTCTGGAAATATAATGCATCTTTCACCATGACATGACATTGTTTTATTGGCAGCATTTTTTCATAGTACTATGTAAAATAACATTGCAGCTTGTAACTGAGAATGCTTTTGAGTTAGCAGGATAAAGTAATTAAAATGCATAATTATAGAAAAAACTAATAAAAAAGGGACTAAAAATTTGAACAGAGTAATCATGTGATTACTAATAATCATGTGATTTTAGAATAGCTAATAAACATGATATTTAGTATTCCTATCTGATATTATCCTATCTGATATTTAGTATTAAGTTCTAAGGAGAAAACATAAAGCAGAGAGTTGGCGGGGAAAGGTATTGCGATTTTATATAAAATGGGCAAATAAGGCCTCCATAATGACATAATGTTTTTGTATGATTTAATGAAGTGAGATTGTAAACCATGAAGACATCCGAGGGAAGGTCACCAAGGCTGATGGAACAGTATAGACAATCTAAGCTGGAACCATGCCTGGCTTTTTCAGAAAAAAACAAAAGCAAAAACAAAAACACAGTGACCTATGTGGCTCCAGCAGAAGGAATAAGGGAAACTCCTTATGAACAGAGTTAATGGAGGGCCAGTTCATGTAGGGGTTAGGACTCTGTATTTGTTTCCTCTATTTTCTCAGCTAGTTATTTTATATTTATCTTAAAATATTCATGACCAGATTAATTATTTGAAGAGTGTCACTGAGGAAGGTATCTGAGATCTTAAAAATTTTCTGGTCATGGATAGTTGTCGAATATAGACAGCATTTTCCTCTATGTCATTCCCACTGGCACATACACAGATTGAATCTTGACATAATTCAGTTGTCACATTGTGTATTTGGGGATTTCAGAAAGCCCGAAGGCCTAAGAATGCTATTAATGATAAGCCTTGAATTGCCTAAGAGAATATATTCACTGGAATCTATTGTCAGGATGATGGGAAAGGCATATATGGATATACAGACTCAAAAGTAAAACAATGGAGTATCCAAAGATGCAATCTCATACTATTGTCTCTGGTTTAACTTTAACATCTAGTTCCCTACTAGAATATTTAACTATTATGTTCACGTGATTCATTCATTGCCTTTCGTACATTGCCTTTCAACTGCCCTTCTAAGACAATAAAGGAAATTCAAGAATTTGTGACTTCAGCATTAGAAGTCACCAGTTTGTGGGGCGCCTGGGTGGCGCAGTCGGGTAAGCGTCCGACTTTGGCCAGGTCACGATCTCGCGGTCCGGGAGTTCGAGCCCCACGTCAGGCTCTGGGCTGGTCAGGCTCTGGGCTGATGGCTCAGAGCCTGGAGCCTGTTTCCGATTCTGTGTCTTCCTCTCTCTCTGCCCCTCCCCCGTTCATGCTCTGTCTCTCGCTGTCCCAAAAATAAATAAAAACGTTGAAAAAAAAATTAAAAAAAAAAAAAGAAGTCACCAGTTTGAGTATATGAATAAGCAAAAGATTTTCAGTAAGATATTCTAAATTATGCCATCTGATCACCAGGGCTGTCATTAAGGCATTTCTAACTTCATATTGTTAATTTTTTCATACTAGTAAAGAATTAATTTAAAAACAATTTTATGACACTTTGGTTTTTTTTTACATCAATATATTTTTCAAATATGACGGTTTTATCACATTCATTAAAATAGTAACATTTAAGTAAAAGGGGGGGGGGAGCCATGTCATAAGAGATTCAGACTCTAGTCAGCTTTTTCTTTTCTTTTTTTGCATGGGATATATAAATTTCACTCTTCATGTAAAGAAATCAGAAAAACTTCCAGTTCTTTAGATTGCATTGTGTAGTTTAGTGTATATAGTTTAAATACAATAATCGTCTATAAAGTATAAATCCAGTGGCATAAGCATAAGACATTCATGCCGATGAAAATAACCAAAATGTGCATTTAGTCCTGAGATATCAATATCTTCTTCTTTATCATATGTAATCAAGTTATCAAATCTTTTTTTCCCTCTCAGCTTGCCCACTCGTTCATGCATTTGACAGAGTCAGGGAATTGGTGTCATGTTAAAGTCCTTCTGATACAAGAAAAAAAGAATGTTTTCATATTCACTTAGAAAAAGAAAAGAAATCTATCTAAAATGTTTTTGAGCCTCTGATGTTGAATCTTCCTCTTTTACAGATAGTTTCATTGTTAGGTTGCTTGCTGTTTTCTAAAAGAAAGCCTAGCTGCTTACTCATTCAAACATCATTTCACTTTTGAAGTGAAATGTTGGTCAGAGGAGTGACCAAATAAATGCAAACTGCAACAGATCAGCTTTCCTTTGTCTCATCTCCTTCTGTAGTACAATCCCTTTGCTACCTTCACACTTCTATTCTCTACTTTCTTACTCGTGATCTAATAGTCATTCATGTTCCATTTGAAAGGAATAAAAAGAAACATAATTTTATGAGATTAAATATGCCCAATTACACTTTGAGTCCACTAGTGGATAATTTCTTATAAGTGCTTTAAGAAATCAATAATCCAAGTTCATAATTATTACTGATTCTATCAGTGAGCTGCTTTTTAAAATGTAATGAAGGGAGGTCTTTCTACAACTGGGCAAGAGACAAAGCTTTGACTTATAACAATAAAAGGAAAAAAAAACACCTAGAAATGATAAAAACTGTCATTGATAACAGTTTCTCCCTCATATATGAATCAGTGTATTTTAATATTTTAAAAGAGCAAATATATATGAGATAAAACAAGTTATGACTATATGAAAAGCATGTACAATATACCATTACAAGTAGCATGTGATAGTTTCAATAATTGGTGGCTTTATTTTGGAATTTTTACTGTATTGAAATATCAGTTGAATTAACTAAAGACATTTTGATAGTTGCCCATAAAGTCTAGTCATAATTGGATTTTATGGAGCATTCTGAATGCTAACAGAAAAACAGATGCAAATGGTTTTTAAGTAGACATTGAAACAATTGACGCAATGCAACTACACGTATTTTGTAGCATCATGCTTAATTAGAAGTGGAAATCATACAGGACTTGTGGGAAAACATCACCTGTAACTTGGATTAGCCTCTGATAGTACTTGAGATGTTGAGTTACCGAAACTATAGCAGCATACTTTTTTTATATGCATTTGGGGTTCTGATTAACTTCTTCTTTTTCACAAGTAATGACACTGATACTCAGAAGTTTCTTCCCTTCCTGATCTTCCTGTGGCTCCTTATCCTTTCTTGCTGTCCCTTACACAATAGGCTTTTCTAAAGAAGTAGGCATCCTCCCATGCACATGTCATAAAAATGTGCTGTGTAGAGGTCTTGTGTGCTTTATAAGGAGATAATCACAGGAAATATACAGCAAACATTTTTGTATGTATCCAACATTTTCAGATGGCCTAGTCTTCTTTACTTAACAATAGATGTTTTGTTCAGTGGACTTGAGTTTAGGATGACATTCTTTGAATTAATTCAAATTTTAAACTATAATTTTAACCTTATCTGAACTGTTATAAATTTGATCTATAAATATCAGCCCTAACAACCAGAAAGGAAACAAACATTAAAATGTATACCTATTAATATTTCTATAAGATGCGTGGGCCTTGTAAGAATTTAAAGTTATGGTAACACATTATGTATTGTAAAAAAATGACCAGATAAACATTCACTTTATATTCATGCAAGCAATATTAATTGTGCATTTACTCTCTGTAAAGCACTGGGCTGACAATTAAGAGCAATAACTGGGGATAGACAAATGAAAATGCTTAATAAACCAAAGTTGTGGCTTATTAAACACATTATAGTAGAGTTGATAAAAAGGACATATGTACAGTGAACCAGATAGAGTGGTAAGGATGTTTAATTTGGAGACGACTATAGCAAGAAATAATTTTAACTAATATTTATTGAGTAATTACTATGTGCCTAGAATAGTGCTGTATTAGGCTAAATATGTGAAATTGCCAAAGCAACTGCTTTAGACAAAATAAATATGAATTTACCTGAAGTCATAGACATGGTAAATTGGGAGAGCTGAAAATATCAGTAATTATGTCTAAGTATACATTTCTTCTATTCTGGAATTAAGGTTTAATAAAGGGTATATTCAGGAATGCTTTTCCATATTCAGTAAAGCCTTGGTTTGCAAGCATAATTCATCCCAGAAACATGTTTGTAATCCAAAGCATTTGTATATCAAAGCAAATTTCCCCATAAGAAAGAATGGAAATTCAGATGATTCATTCCATCACCCAAAGGTATTCATATAAAAATGATCACAATACTGTAATATAATACAAAATCATAAAGAAAATACAAAATTTTAATAAAAATAAACAAATTAACCTGCACTTACCTTTGAAAACCTTTGTGGCTGGTATGAGGGAGACTAGAGAGAAGAGGGTTACTGTGTAGGACAGTTTTCACTACCACTAACAGAATCACTGCTATTTACTGGCTCAATGGAAGCTTTTTCTTTTCAGTGCAACTTTAACAAGAAACCTATCCAATGACACTTGCTTGCTTTGCCTCCTTTGAGGATTTTGGCAAAATGTGACATTGCATTGCTGTTCAACAGATTCATCGCTTGCACTGCTACAGCCTTATTTGGTGGTGCTTTTCTACAAAATTTTGCACAGTTTCCTTCATTTTACATATCTCCCTAATTTCATTTGAAGTCAGTCCTCTACCCTATTCTCCTCCTCCTCTGCAGATGAGATGCAGCTGTAGACTCAGCCACTTGCATACCTGGTTTGTGCTTCTCGATGATTTCCTTCTTAACTTCACTGTAATCATCTCCTTCTTACCACTTTTCAATTTTTTTCTGTATGGGGGCCATTATATATGCTTGCACTCCAGTACAGTATTAATAAACTCTTGTCATATACCGTGTTTAATATAACTGGAAATAAAGCAGCAGAGGAAAGGGTCTCTATCTGCAGGCAGTCTGACCTAGAATGAAGCAAAGCATTCCTAAGTTTATGCTTGTATGGAAAAGAAAAGGACTGTCCATAGGTGCTTTGAAGCGACAAAAATTACACTAGTGCCTGGTGTGGGCACCTTCTAACGTTCTGAAAAATCACTGATTTCTGCCAAACACCATAGCCTCAGACCGAACATCTGAGCATGGAAGATGATCACCCACAATCCCACAGTGAGAGAGAGAGAGAGAGAGAGAGAGAGAGAGAGAGAGAGAGAGAGACAGAGAGAGAGACAGAGACAGAGAGACAGAGAGAAGGAGAGACAGAAGAACCACTGTCTCAGTTGTGATCCTGTGACATACAACATCAGGTACTACTCTTATTGCAAGGCATTGTTCATTTATCAAGTTAAAATTTATTAGAAATGTTTGCTCATCTTGCGGAACACTTGCAGAAGTAACTTGCAATCCAAGGTTTGCTGTATACACGAGATTTGCTTCTTTATATAAAACACATTTTTCCTTGCAGGTATTAAATCTGTAGACTTAGACTCCTCCCCCTTCCTTTCCCAGTAGATAAAACTCTGGGTTTAAAACATCTCATTTGTTTCCAATTATCTCAAGGGCTGTCACAAAATTCTCTAAACCAAATTAATTTTAATTAATTTTACTATTTAAGAACATGCAAACTATAGTGCTTTCAGAAAATGAGGCAAGGTGTCATGAAATGATGACCATAGAGCAAGGTGAGGAATCAACTGATGAAGAATGCTTCAATCAGAAGAAACAGCGCACTCAAAGGCTTAGTGGAAAAAAGAGAGAATGACAAGTTTATGAAACAGAAAATAACATCAATCAGATTTCTGCGGAATTCAAAGGTGAGACACAAAACTAAATAGATAAGCGGGAGCAGATCATGGAAAGCCTTAAACATCTTGTTGGAAAATTCACCTGTATATAATAAAGGAAACAAGGAGCTTTTTTTAGGAAAAGAACCGTAACTATGTGTTAGGCATCATGGAGAGCAAAGGAAAACCATTCAACTTGACCCATCTGCTTGAAGATTCACAATGATGTGAAAACAAAGGAAAAAAATAGTAGAGGATACAACCATTATTAACTATTAACTAGTAACCAACTGTGTAGTGTTAAAATATGGCATGCTTTAAATTCTTACCAGTTGACATGGTTGTGAATGGCATCCTCCTAGAGTTAGAAAGAGGAAAATAGCCTGGAAAAATAGTCTTTGATGACCTGGCTGATTTGCTACACGTTCAATACCAACAGCATTTGGTTGAACACATGGGTTTAAAGTAACTGGACTAAAACTGGTGTTAGCATATATAGAGTGTTGACCAGTGGGTGCTGCATGTCCACAAGAGGTATTTTTAGAGATAGGAGCTAAAGCAAGAAAAGAAAACTAGATGTGTGTGTATGTATGTATAGATGGATATAGAGAAAAATACGTAAATAACTCAGTTTGGAACTCTGAAAATCCTCTGAATTTAATATGATTTTGAAATCTAAGAATATTTGAAAATGTTTTGCAAGGCTGTATTAGGTTACATAAATGTGCCCTATTAAATGCATATTAGTCGGAAATAAGCCTCATAAGGAAAACTAGGCTAGATTTATTCAAAAAGAAGTCTCGATGCAAAAAGGATTTATCTTGCTAAAGAACAAACTGAGTACAGAAAGCTAGGTGCACCAATGAAAGAGTTAAAGTAATTCAAAGAAGACAATGTTTCTTTAAGTTGTTCAGGAATGTTTTGAGATCTCAAAGAATCATAAATAACAGGGAAAAGACTATAAATGTTTATAGAACTTTATCAAATCCCTGTGTGGTCAATTGTAGAGGATAAGGCATCTCTCACCAGAATTTTTCTTACTCTATACCCATCATATTTAGATTACATCAAAATATTGACATTTCTACCTATTATTGGGAAACTAGTCAATAGATTTAAAATATTAATGGGAAATTTTGATTCAGAAATAGTGTTACAGGTTTTTCCTTTCCCTTCCATCAAAAGCTAATTTTCAAAATCATAATATGTGCAGAACTATTTTAGGCAGTATTTCAGTGGCTGCCTGCCAAGTGTAAATTTAAAATATAATAATAAATAAAATATTTCATTTCATTTTATTCTTCAAGTATCAGGAGTTTAAACATTCAAGAAAATTCTGTCAAACTAAGCACTATTATTCTTCGGCCTTTAGTATGGTAGATAACAAGACACCAAATGATTAAATCAGTTTTATGTGTGAAATACTGTTTGTTCTATCCAAGTCTTGTTCATATGTTAAAGGGTAACTAAAGTTATCCAACTTCAATTATGCCTTCCTTAAAGACTTTAACCTAATTGATTTCTTACTACTCTGAACTATAGGATAATTAAAAAAAAATTTTAATGTTTATTTATTTTTGAGAGAGAGAGGCAGGCTGCAAGCAGGGGAAGGAGCAGAGAGAGGGGAAGACACAGAATCGAAAGCAGGCTCCAGGCTCAGAGCTGTCAGCACAGAGCCCGATTTGGGGCTCAAAACCATGAACTGTGAGATTATGACCTGAGCGGAAGTCAGCTGCCCAACCCACTATGTCACCCAAGTGCCCCTGGTAGATAATAACAAGACACCAAAGGATTAAATTGTTTTTTTTCAATGTTTATTTATTTTTGGGACAGAGAGAGACAGAGCATGAATGGGGGAGGGGCAGAGAGAGAGGGAGACACAGAATCGGAAACAGGCTCCAGGCTCTGAGCCATCAGCCCAGAGCCTGACGCGGGGCTCGAACTCACGGACCGCGAGATCGTGACCTGGCTGAAGTTGGACGCTTAACCGACTGCGCCACCCAGGCGCCCCTGATTAAATTGTTTTATGTGTGGGGGGCCTGGGTGGCTCAGTCGGTTAAGCGTCCGACTTCGGCTCAGGTCATGATCTCACGGTCTGTGAGTTCAAGCCCCGCGTCGGGCTCTGTGTTGACAGCTCAGAGCCTGGAGCCCATTTCAAATTCTGTGTCTCCCTCTCTCTCTGCCCCTCCCCTGTTCATGCTCTCTCTCTGTCTCAAAAATAAATAAACTTTAAAAAAAATAAATCGTTTTATGTGTGAAACACTGTTTTATCCAAGTCTTGTTCACACGTCAAAGGGTAACTAACTAAAGTTATCCAACTTCAATTATGCCTTCCTTAAAGACTTTAACCTAATTGATTTCTTACTACTCTGAACTAATAGGATAATTTTTGATTCCACAAAATTTAGCCCTGAAATATATTCCATAAACTACGTTTTATTATGGTCAACTGTCTTAAAATTAAGAATACTTAGCAGGGTTAAGCACATTGTAAATCCTAAAAAATGCTTGTTGAAATAAATAAACATTTTAGTTTGCCCAATATACTATAGAAGCTTTCTGATCTAATCATGGACATAATAATGTCATTCCTTCTTTATATCCATTACACTGAATGAATGAATGAATGAATGAATGAATGAATGAATGAATAAAACTGATGATTCTTAGTCCAGGGATATGGACGAGAAAAAGTCAAGGATTACTTCAGAATTTTGATGATGTGGCAAAGCATCAAAGAGTAAAAAGAGAAAACGGTGAGGAAGTGATTTTTGGAAAAGGTGTTTCATTCTGCATTTTTCATGTTTAGTTTATACACATATGTATTGCCAATGGAAGTTTCCAGTAAGGCAATTTTAAATTTAATTGTTCTTTCTTTTACCATCAAATATTAATCACTATCATTTTATGAGAACTTAAAAACTTCAGGTAGTATACCTGAGCTTTATAAGAGTTTTATAAAACATTTTACACTTAATTTTAAAAAATGTTGTTAAACAATTATCATGATACCAGTTTTAAAGGTTAATAATCATGCCAAATCTTGTCCCAGTTCACATAGCTGAGTGGGAGATTCATGATTCCTGTCCACATATATCAGATTACAAAACCTATGATCTCAATAACCTTACTATATGTCACTACTAATTTATTAAGTAAATGAATTTTCAGACATTACACAATGAGCTGTAAATGCAAAGACAAATAAAAATGGTCTTTGACATTGGCTAGGAGTAAAGAAACCAGGACAAGATGCTATGTAATCAGACACATGCATTTGCAGACATATGTACACTATTCTAGAAAGGAATTAGCATATTCTGATGGGGCACAGAGAAGATCAGGAAAAGTAAGGACTTGGGGTATAGTTCATACTTGGCAACCAAATGAACAGCGATGATGTGAAAGTGACTATTTCCGAAAAAAAGAACCATACTAATGGAAGAAAAATGGCAGTGGACAGGAATTTGGAGAAGAGGGAGCAGACCAGCAGTCCAAGAAGTGAGGGAAAAGAATTAATATTCTTTGAGTACCTAGAAGTAAAACTTACCATATCATTTCATATAAATAGTTTTCTCTTTCAATTATTAAAGCTATAGTAAGGACTAAGTGTTATCACTGACATTTTGCTTATGAGAAAACCAGGGCTTAAAGAGGCTGAGTGAATTGACCAGGACACAACTATTAGGTGATGGAATCAACACTGCTACTTGCCTTTGGTTGAATAAAGGTCACACATTCCCTTTCCACTGTGGCCACTGTAAACTCTGGAAGCATCTTCTATTCTCAGGTATGCCTGAATTATCAGGGGATAAATACAAGCAAGAGAGGAAAACACCATAAAAAGAGTAAGAACGTCTGATTGAAGATCTCTGCCTAGAACCAAGATACCACAGCTGGGGAAATAGATTTTTAAAATGCACTCTGAGAGGATAGTGTAAGTACGTGCATGTTTTGACCTTGATCTGAGGGAAGCATTAAAACAAAAACAAAAGATGCAAATAAAAAACAAAAAAAAAATATATAAGAAATTCCTTAAACACTACACTGCATATGGGATACGGAATTTCTAATTACATTCTGACAAAATCAGTTCATTCATTTCTTTTTTAAAAAGTTTATTTATTTTGAGACAGAGAAAGAGAGGGAGAAAGGGAGGGAGGGACAGAGAGCAAGAAAGAGTGACAGAATCCTAATTTGGAGCCCAACTCAGGATTTAAACTCACGAACCTTGAGATCATGACCTGAGCCGAAACAAGAGTCAGATACATAACTAATTAAGCCATCCAGGCACCCCAATTCATTTCTTAGTTATACAAAATATATTCTATGTAATTTTATCTTGAGAGGAATAGATTTTAATGTTCATATATTTCCATTTATAAAGAGTTCAAGAGAATATGATCATAAATTAAAATCACATAACCCACAAAAAACACAATGAGTAAAGTCAGAAGAAAGAAAGAAAGAAAGAAAGAAAGAAAGAAAGAAAGAAAGAAAGAAAGAAAAGGAAAGAAAGAAAGAAATGCATAACTTTAAATGTGATATCAGAAAAAGAAAGAAAAGATGAAAATGAGTAGTCTACACATACACAACTGAAGTAGGGAAAATAATTTGACAATACTAGAAGAAAGATACAATAGAGATTGAGAAAGCCAAAAGTTGGTTCTATGGAAAGTTTAATAAATATGACAGATAATTGGCAATATTAACAAAAAAGGAGGAAGGATCAAATAAACAGTGGGAGGAAAGAAAAATGAGGCATGAGAGTTACGCAGCATAAATTAAAATCATGATTTTATGAATATTTTTAAATCTAAAACTTAGTTAAAATGCACAAAAATTAATCAAGTAGCACTAGAAACTATGAATAGTTTTGTAATCATTAAAGTAACAAACTAATGACTCTATAGAAAATCACAAGCTCAGAATGTTTTATAACTACTACTGGCAATACGACAGGAAAGAAATAATTCCGGTATTACTTAATTCTTCCAGAATACAGAAGAGGAAGTTTTCTTAATCTATTTTATGAATCTAATAAAACATTGTTAAACATAGAAAATATACACATACACACAGAGGACAGTACAGTAAAGGTAAATAGAGGCAAAATACTAATCAATGATTTTAATTAAATATTTTAAATCATTAAGTTTTGTTGTGATACAACAAAAGACAATTGCAATTAAATGGTTGAAAATTTTATCTTTGACAAAGAAGGCATTGTAGAGAGGTGGAAAAGGATGAACTATTATATGTAGTACAGAATCTTTTTTCAGATAAAGTAAAACTTCCTTATGCTAGCTACACAAAATAGTAACAGATGGATTAAGGATTTAAGTGAGAAAGGAAAACTAAAACTTTTTGAAGAAAATATTAAAAAGTCAGATAAAGAAATAACATTCATAATACAAATAATTAAGAGTTTGAATTTAGAATAAATATAAAATAACATTCATAATACAAATAATTAAGAATTTGAATTTAGAATAAATATAAAATAACATAAGTAAATAAAAAGTAAAATAAAAATAAATTCTATAGGGGCACCTGGGTGGCTAAGTTGGTTAAGCGTCCCACTCTTGGTTTTAGCTCAAGTCATGATCTCACAGTTTAGTGAGTCCGAGCCCTGCATCGGGCTCTGTGCCTATAGTGCGGAGCCTGCTTGGGATTCTTTCCCTCCTCTCTCTCCCTGCCTCTACCCCGCTTCTCTGTCTCTCTCAAAATAAATAAACAAACTTAAAAAAAAATTTAAAAATAAATTCTATAAATGATAATAACCCAATAGACAAACGGACAAGAGAGTTGAATAAACATTCCACCAAGAGGATATACAAATAAAAAGAAATATATGCAAAGGTATTCAACCTCACTAGTAACTAGAGAAGTACAAATTAAAAGCACAATATGATAAGATTAGCTAAGAATTAATAAAAATACTAATTGTTAGTGCAAATGTGGAGAAAGGGGAGCTCTCATACACTACTGATAAAAGCACAAATTGGTAAAATCATGTTGGAATACTGGCACCACCCTGAAAAACTAAATATGTGTATACTCTATGACCTGGCAATTCAACACCAAGAATATACATACTAGAAACTTATATCCATTTGGACTGAAAGTCTGACTAGAAATCATGGATGCATTATTTATAAGAGCCCTAGACTGTAAGCAACTCAGATTTTCTTCAAGAAAATGATGGATATGAAAATAATATATTTGTGTAATGGAATAGCATGCAGCAATAAATAGGCACATTTTGAACCAAAAACCAAAAACCAAAAACCAAAAACCAAAAAACAAATAACTGTTGCTATTTACCAGAATAAAGAATGAATCTCCCAAACATGATACAGAGTGAAAATAACTATTCAAAAAGTATGCGACCTAAATTATAATGTTTAATGTTATGCATTTAGGTACAATTTAAAAAAAAAAAGCACAATGTGATGGATGACCAAAATAATTCAAGATGGGGGTCATATTTTGCAGGAATTTGTTAGTGGACAGCATCCTGGGGTTTCATACTTACTGGTCATATTCATCTTGCTCTTAGTGGTTATGTTACTATACAAGAGGTGTACATTGATTTTACTCACTTTTTTGTGTGTATTCTATATATGAACATAGTTAAAATGATAGATTTTTGAACCAAACAAGAAGTAAATTGGGGAAATACATATCAGGTTTCAATTTTAGTGATGTAGGAGTTTGCTGATAAGAAAAGCAAATCAATATGGGGAGATTGGTAAATGTTGAAAGTTTTTGACAGGTGTTCTGTATGAGTTAAATAGGAATGATGAAAAGAAATGCAGCAGTGAAAAGGGAACTGAATCAAGTTAGGAAACTTGAATTTTTAGTGGATCTAGTTCACAGCATTTTTTGACATTCTCTGCTTGACATTTGGTATTCTGTTAAAAGCATCTGCAAAGACAGGTTAACAGTAATAGGAAGGCATTTGTCTATAGGCTTTAGTTCTGTTGAGGGTATACAATAAAAAGACATTAGAAGCTCTTGTTCTGTTAGCATATTTTCAGAGATCTGAGGAGTGCAGAGTCTGAATCTGGGACATGGAACCAGAGGACAAGCATTCAGGGACCAAATTGGAAGTTAAGACTTCAGGACAAGGTGTTCATTAATTGGCAAGAGAATGCTTGTAAGCAATCTAAGGCATAGAAGAAGGGCATCATCCCATAAAGTGACTCTGAGACATATCAGCACAGCTGAAATTTATTTTCTACATGTGAACAAAGCTGTTATCTTCAAGGAAAATCTTTATGGAAAAAATACCCTACATTGGTTCTTATCAGATATACCATGTGTTGCACTGTAAAGTGGATTGTTTTCTTGCATATTTCTTAATTTTTTAATGTTTATTTATTTTTAAGAAAGAGACAGAGCACTAGTGGGGGAAGCACAGAGAGAGAGAGAGAGAGAGATGGAATCTGAAGCAGGCTGTTTGAGCACAGAGCCCAACCCAAGGATCAAACTCACGAACCATGAGATCATGACCTGAGCCGAAGTCAGACGCTTAACCGACTAAACTACCCAGGTGCCCCTGTTGCATATTTCTTGATGTGGTTTCCTAAGCTAAGTGTCCTAACTCAAAAACCTGCCTCTATTATACAAACCAGGGAATACTGAAATCATATAGAATACTTCAGGGAGATTGTAAAAGCCTAGACAAGGTTTGAGAATGAACAAACATTCACAGAAACCATTTAACTTTCTATGAAATCAAGTTATGGCAAAGGTTTGGGTTGAGGAGAAAGGGTTGTTATTTTTGCTTACTGAGATTCAGAGAAAACAAGATGTTTCACACTCGGCATCAGTTGCTGATTTAGGCTGTCTCCATTTTTTTCGGTAATTTGTTCTCAAATTATTGCCATATGATGTTAACCCACACTATTATCATAAGATTCCTTTTCCTAAATTGGAACTACCAAGACCAGCAAAACTTTTAGGTCTTTATTTTAGTGGACATCTTTCTTAACCTTTTACCTTGTTGACCATTCCTCTGTTTTGAAACTCACTCTTCTTTTGGTTACTGAAGCATCTCTCTTTCTCTCCTTTTACACCTTCTTTTCTCTTGATTTAATACAGCTTTATCTATTATTTTAATCAACATATATTTACTAATGCTTCTACACAGCAGGTAAGGTTCTAGGTCCTGGGAAGATAAGTGGCAATTAAAGCAAATGAGAGAAGTGTCCCTAGTAAGAGTATTAATGAAGTAAATACTTGGTTATCCAATCCTCTGTGATGTAACTAATTTTCCCTAAAGAAATTCCTTGTTTTTTTTTTTAGAATGTATTTAGAGAGTAGAGATTAATAAGCTGTTTATGCACATCCTGAATTTTTTTAAGTAAGCTAGGTTGATCCAAACTCTACCAGCAAAGTATAAGAATATATATCTTACCAAATCATCCTTAACATTAAGTATTATCATAAAAGATAATACAATCAAAATCAATACATAGGAAGAATCTTTTTCATTGTCTTTGTTGAAATTAAAATTGAAAGACAACTCCAATGCTAATAATTAGGCCTTAATGTTTATAATATAGTTTTATAAAATTATAGGGAAAAAATACCGTGTGTTCAACTGTGTTGGTTTTTTTAAATTTTTTAATGTTTATTTATTTTTGAGAGAGAGAGAGAGCATGAGCAGGCGAAGGGCAGAGAGAGAGGGAGACACAGAATAGGAAGCAGGCTTCAGGCTCTGAGCTGTCAGTACAGAGCCTGACATGGGGCTTGAACTCAGGAATGGCGAGATCATGACCTGAGCTGAAGTTGGACACTTAAATGACTGAGCCATCCAGGCACCCGTGGAATGCCTGTTTTTAAACAATACAAACACATCAGGGACTCAAACTGATGTATTCAAAATTATATGTTCACATAATAAAGTGCCAAATGTAATGACTAAAACATAAAATCATAAAAGAATAGAAGAAAATTTAAGTGAGCATGTCTATTTATTGATCTATATACACTTAGGAAAACTCTAAGCATGAATTGAGAAAATAATGCAAGAAATTTCACTTTTGGTCATTATAGAAGAAATTATAAGAAATTTTCATTCTCACACTAACCATGAAACAAGCTGGATAATATACAAATTTTAATTTGTTTTAAACCCATCAGAGCATTGCTATCTAATACAACTTTCTGTGATAATGAAAATGTTTCCTTTTTGCACTGTCCAATGTATCCCTAGCCAAATGTGGTTCTTTAATTCTAGAAATGTGACCAGTGCAGCTGAGGAACCAGCTTTTAACTTACTAGAATGTAATTAATTTAAATTTAAACATATATAGTCATATTTGGCTAGTGGCTCTTCTATTGGACATCACAGCATCAGAGAACTGAGGATGCAAAGAAAGCTAAATGCACTAAATTACAGAAAATGTGGAGCCCTTCACAGAAGAGACCTGAGGCTGTTTTCATCCTTGGCAGAGTAGTAGAAGCTGAGGGAATTCTCCAGAAATGGTAATAAGAAGAAACCAAATGAATTCTTAACATACTTTATCGGTCATAAGTGGGCCGATGTAACAGATTCCAATCCTAAAGAGCTGAGAATAAAGTGAATCTTCACACACCCATCAACACACCCTTCCTTGTCTATCCTGAAGTCTTCACCAAAAGCAAGGAAGTGTGCCAAGTCTGGGAAGTGGGCAGGAGAGCTGAGGGACATTTCTCTCAGCACAGGAGAGGTCTTCACTTAGTGCAGTGCAGCTACTGGCTGAAGGCTGGGGTTAGGGAGAAGATGGAGAGAAATACATAGCTTTAGTAAAATGTACTGCTGTGACTCTCCAAAGGCTGGTGCTGGTGCACCAGGGTGGAGGAAGATCTGTTGAGGCTCAGAGAAGCAGGGACAGAGTTGAAGAACAAAAATAACTCTCCAGTAAAGTGGCCGCCAGACAGTAAAGTGACAGCGGTCCTTGTAGTATTTCCAGTCCATATTTTCTAACTCTTACCTAAGAACTTCAAAATATTTAAAGATATATGTGAACTTATTACAGATAAAGATGCAACAAATCCTAGGCCAAGCTCAAATATAGATTAGATTAACTCAGCATCTCCATACTAGTGGTCTGAAAAAAAGAAGTATGCCCTTACTTGATCTTGAGATATATGTTATTTACTTCACTCTTTACTGTTCTTTTAGATACAATATTTTGGGGGGCAGGGTGAGGAAGGGAAAGCAAAATACAAAAAAAAAAGCAGGAAAATTCATGGTCAAGATAGGAAATAGTCAAGACGGTCAATAAAAACAAATCCCAAAAAGATGCATATACTGAAAATTTTAAATTAGTCCATTTCCCAAACCCAAATGCTCGAGTCAGACAATGAGCTGAAACACTATTTCATATGGTATATACTATATAGGTGCCTGAATCTTGATGAGAACCCAGTAGGCTCAATATTTCAACTCTACTTGCTTTTCACATTTGGTTTCTGTTTCTGTTTTAGCTGCATGAAACAAATGCATTTTTAGTGGAACAATATATTAATTTTTCTATTTGTACTTTATAATAATCTCTCAGTGTTTAGGATGTGCACAGATTAGGCACCCAAACTATAAGTATATGATAGGACCTTGAATTACTGACCCTATTGTTATTATTTAACTCATTTGTTTGTATAACATAACTCTGCTAGATCGAGGAACTGTTGTATACAACACATTAACGCAACTCTTCATGTGTAGGATATTTGTATTCCTGCATATTTAAAAATTATTTACAACGCTTCATATGTCTTAAGCAGTACATGAAGAAGTATAAGTTCACAGGATGTTGCTTTCATACATCCTATGTTTGCCCACAATGTTGATTTCACATTCCACAGTGCAATATACCAATTACTATCTATCTTTAACCTAGTTAATCCTTGGCCCTTGAAATTTTATCCTTTAAATAGATATTGGGACAGAAATACTAGTGAAAATGTAGAATAAATAACCCTGGATTCTTTTTTCATTTACGTTTCTATATTTCTGGTTCTGTGGAGGAAGGTGAAACTTCCCTCAGCTTTTACCTCTCATACATTTTTTTTCCTATTTTGGGACCTCATGCATCTCTGGGTTGACAGAACACTTACTAATATTCCTCAAGTCTATGGCTTCTGAGTGGTATAGGGTGAAGTATATTTGGGTTTAGTGAACCAGCTCCCATCTTAATATGAAAATCCACATTGGATAAATGCTTGATTTATATGATTTGTAATTTAAGCAAAGTCATAATCTGTGTTGTGATTCATGGGAATTTAAGGTATCAGGGTAATTAAAATGCATTAGCAACATAAAAATCTGATTTATTCAAGGCCAAGACCCTTGAATCAGTTGTGGATTTGTTTGTTTGTTTTTGCCAAATTTTTCATCCCAACTGCTGATAGCAAATGTAAGTAACTAAATTTCAGAAATGTATACCTATTTTGCTGAACTTCCATGGAAGGTAGTAATAAGCTCATTCACACCAAAAAAGAACTTCTATTGTATTTTTTTGTTATCACTCACATATTGAATAAACCATAAAACCAGACTATTTATGACAAACTAGCCTATCAAATTAAATGTGATTATTTACCCACGTTTCTCCAATGGGGCTACCCTGAAGTAAGAGCACACACATTTTTTAAAATGCGAAGTGCCTTTTACAGAGCTATCAAACTGAACATTTTTGTGTATGTAGTCACTTTAATTTCAAAATCATTGCACTGCCAATAGAGGTACAATGTGATCCCACATGTCAGTCTCAGACCTACTCACAGTAAATTCTTTGCACGAATTGCTCTGCTTTTGTCAGTATCATCCAACTGCCAATTTTGCTCATCCTCCTGTCTTCTAACTTGCCATCAGAAAAAAGAACACTCCAGCTGCTTCAGCACATTTTGTGTTCTGTGGGTTCTGTGAATGTATATGCCTGTGTTTAATGTTATAGCCGTGATGTTCTATCCTCCCCCACATAGCCATATATTTCGAAACAATCTGTGAAGAAGCAGCTCTGAAAATAAAATTAAATCAACAGGAATTAAATAGAAGTGGTTGTGATATAGCACTTACTAGTGTCCACCCCCATGGAGATTTAATAACACCCACATTCCCGGATAAAAAGTAAAATCGCCACACCTAAGTTTTTTTCCACACTTCAGGTTTTTTTTTTTTTTTCCTATTTTCATCTAGTAATAAATTCGTTCACATTATCCTTATCGACTCAAAGGGGAAATATAAAGCATAGAAAACTCTAACAATTTTTAAATCATATGAATATTTTAAACTACATTTGTAGTTTTTTTGACCTCATATATTTTTATATTCTTATATGTAAACGGTAAAGTCAGGGGAAAATATCCTCATATTTAAAAGATGCAATGCTTTTCAAAATTCCTTTTCTGATCTTTTTGAAAAGTGTCTTGAATAGTGATTTGTACTAAGCAAATAAAGGTGTAGTTTCTGATCTTGAGTTTTGTTAAGTTGACAAAAAGGTAATCATTAATTTCAATACATGTATTCTGTTTTTTTTTTAATTTTTTTTACATTTATTTATTTTTTGGGAGACATAGAGAGACAGAGCACAAGTTGGCAAGGGGCAGAGAGAGAAGGAGACACAGAATCTGAAGCAGGCTCCAGGCTCCCAGCTGTCAGCACAGAGCCCGATGCGGGGCTTGAACTCACAAACTGTGAAATCATGATCCGAGCTGAAGTCGGACACTTAACCGACTGAGCCATCCAGGCGACCCTATTCGGTTTTTAAATAGAGCAATGTGCAAGACAGAACGGTAAAGCAAGAATCTAGTGATTATTTCTTAGAGTTGTGGTCAAAAATCTAAATTTTTCAGATGAGGAAGTAATTGATAGGTCTTGAGGGATGAGCAGGGGTTCACTTGTATGTTTTATTATTAAGTATAGATTCTTGTTAAGCTAGGTTTGATTTTTTTGGCACTTAGATCTGTCACGTGAAGGTGATTGCTGATCATATTGTGAAACTCTGCTAATAGTCAATTTGTTTTTGCTTTATCAATTCCAACAACATATTAGGATATATTGCCATGAAAGAAAATATATATTATTTTATAGGAATTATTCAACTATCATACTTACCATCTATATTTGCATAAAAATATGTATTTATATTTATATAGGAATTATACAATCAAGCTAAACTCATATTTATATAATAGTTATATAATTAAACTAAATTCCTGAAAATAAATACAGAGCTTCCAGAAACATGGATTTTTAAGTTGTCTGTGTATCTATGTTATTTTCTGAAAAGAGTGAGGGAATTCCAGATGTAAATTTCTGGAGATCCCACAAAGTTAAAAAAAAGCCAAGAATAACTTAGAGTCCAATGCTGGGAACTTTACAGAGGAGACAGAATTTGAGCCCAGATGACAAAGCTTACAGGGAACTTAGACTGGCGGAAGAGAATAGGAATGGAATTTCAGAAATTATAATTCCAGCAAAGGTAAACTGGACAGTAAAGAAATAATTTTGACTAGATTAGAAGTAGAGAAGTGGGAAAAAATAGTATCTGAAGACAGGTCTTTATTTTTACAAACTCACAGTATGTTCTGGCATTATCAGCCAAAATCCTGAAACAGAAAATGAAATATTTCCCACCTTGTTACTTAATCTCATTATTCTGATGTGCTCCCACTACATCTACCATTTTAAGGACTCAAAGCAATTTTGTACTATGATAAAGGATGTTGGTTCAAGCCTCTGTGCAAAATAATCAAAAGGTGCTTTCTGGTCTGCCCACTACTCTCAAAGCAATTGTTACCTAAATTGTTAAGTCCCAAAATTAAACCCTTTTATGCCAATTAACTATTTACTGAATTGGTTTATAAAATATACCACTTTCTCCTGCCACTCTTAATGTAATTCTTAAAATAACGCCTGTATCTTAATTGCTAGGGCAGGTGACCACATTATTTTAAACTTGTAAATTTCATGAACTAAACAGTGTAACACCCTAAAGCTTAGTAAAGTTGGTTAAGGGAAATTCTGAGTTTTGTTTTTCATCTTCTTCTTTCTTACTATTCAAAGAAAATGCAAATTTGAGTATTATAGGTGAGAAAAAAACAGAGAAGATAACAGAAAAAGCTGACTGTTCAGGATTCTAAACACTGAACTTTTAAGAAATACAGAAAATCTGAATTAGAATTGCAGTCAAATGCTCTACCACTGAGCTATACCCCTGAAAATCTGAATTAGAATTGAATGCTCAGAGGAGTACATATTATACCTTATAATAACTGTGCATTTTATCTCCCAATATCTTCTTGAGAATGAGGATCATGTGTAGTGTCAGGTATATCATAGACCCACTATAAGTACTGTTGAGAGAATGTGTGGATGGACATTATTCAACAGGAAGTTTTAAACATACAGAAAGCTTGATAAATATGGATTTGTGACATGCAATGGAAAGAATATAGAAAGAGTATCTTCACGGAGTCTCTGAATAAATTTTCCATAAGTAACTTTAGATATTGGCAGGGAAATAGCTGATTCCATTGCATAATTAAAATAATAACCAACCAGCTGGAATCTCTTTGCTATTCAGATCCCTTTTCTCCTGATGACCTTTTCATAAGCCAATGTAAGCAACTGAGAGAATCATGACAACAAAACATTCTGACCTAATTATATACCATTTGCAGCTGTTTCAAATTGAGATTATGCTAGACCCAGTAAATGAAATTTAAAGAAAATATAATAGATTTGAGAAATTGGGATATCTAACAATGTCATGTTTCCTGGGGATATGTACCCTCTAACATTTTATGAATATGATCTAAAATCCCACATTCCTTTGCATTCAGAACCTTTGAACCTTTGCAGACAGTGCTAGGTCATCATTCTTGCATCAACTTTCATGATGCTCATTAGATCTTACAACAAAAGCTGTTGACAGTCCTTCTCTCTCAAATCTTTCATCAATTCATGCTTACATGGCCTGAGTAGAGCTAGTAATTTGCATGCCAAGATGCCAAAATGCAGCTGTTACCATTTCATGACTGCACATAATTATCTTAAAATATAGGTTCTTCCAGTGTGATATATGAAACTACAGGGTAGAAAATGGCCACTTGTTCCTTGCTTTGCTTGTATATCAGTTTCACCTACATCCCTTACTCCTGGTTGTACTCTTAATCCATTTTCTGTGTAACATTCTTTTGCAATGAAAATATCTAATTTCCTCTTAAACTTATTTATACCACTTGTTTTAATTGCCATATGTTCCTCATTATTTCTTATATTTATCAACCACCAAACAAAACCTAACTAACAAAAATCATTCGGAATGTACTAATGCATGCACGAGAATAAAAGGTTGCATGTCCTATTTCATTCCACTGAATATGCCTAACCACATTGAATATGTAACTCTTCCCCTTGCCTGTCCCACTTAACCAATGGAACTATCTGATAAATAAGGACATTACAAAATTCCAGGTAGTTTACAAAGACCCCAGGCGAATTAATAAGTTGGCCATCTTGAAAAGAAAGAGCAACTCCTTCAATGTTTTGTGATTTAATTTTATTCTTGGATTTCTATGACACACTTTTCTCCTTGGACCATGAACAAATAAGGTTATTATACTGATTTTTAATGTGTGACTTGTAGAAAATGCCCACTAATCACACGTTCGTGTTTCAGAAAGATAAATCCTTGGGTTTATCAGGTAGGTAACTATACTGATCTCAAAACAAAGACATTAGTGGACTTTTTGCCATCTCTCAGTGGGAGAACTGTTAAATTAGATAATACAAAAGGATTTTTTTTTACAAAATAAAAAAACATAACCAAGATTTTTATTGTTAAAATTGTTTTATTAAGCATGGAGTAGGGCATTTTTAATTTTTAAAGAGTTGATTTCAGTGAGCTATAAGGCAACCCATCAAAATGACAGAAAAATTTTTTTCTTATGTCTTATGTACCATCTCACCAGCTAATATAATAAGAGTTAAAATTCTTCCATTCCAAAATTAGGAAATAGAGCATTTTGTAGTCATAACATTACTGAAGACATCTGGCAGGACATGTTAATAACAGAGTAAGAGTTTGACATGTAGACTGTCAGTGCGATTTTTTTAAATGGAGAATAAACATGGAGAAGATGATCAAGAATTTTAGTAAATCAAACACAACTCATGGCCACCATAGTAACAGTATTAAGCCAATTTGTTGTGCTCAGGAAGAAGTGGTTCAAGAGGATAAAGGAATTAAATGTGAACAGGAAGGATTCATGCTCATACAAAAATGGACACAAGCACTTAAGAGTGAATGCAAAACTGCCCATATTTAGTATAATTTCATAAATCTCATCTCCAAAATTCTTCACGCAGTTACTCTGCATTTTGTCTAATGACCGTCACAATTTAATTAGCTTAGATTCACACTTAATTTTTTGTCTCAAGAACTGGACGATATTAGCTCAGTTGACACTTCCAGGAAGATATTCTGCTTCTAAGAGTGGGAGTCGTTGATCAGAGGAATTAAGTTAGGCTTCAATTTAGAATAGAGAATTTACCATTTAATATCAAATCAGGGTTTGAAATTCAATTTCTTTATTTGATTTAATTAAAATTTGCCTGTAGTCCTTCATTATGTAAACCATGAAGGTAAAATAATCCAAAAGACAATGATAGAGCATATTTCTCTTGCTTTAGAAATTCAACATTGCAGTCTCTGCTTCTTGCATTGCACATCGCTGGAATTGTCTAATTTATAGCCTTTCAAATATGTTGCCAAGTCAGGAATAAAATATGATTTTATCATTAGACTTGTTTTGCCTTGATATGTTCAAATAATGGGTGGGTTTAAAGATACCAGCAGAGGCCAGGCATTGTATAGTACTTTTTGGTTTATCACACCAGACCAAATGTACTTAATTAGCTGAGGTCAGCTAAACGACAAAGACCTAGATTTAAATAAAACTCATTGTGTTAGTTTTCACATTTATTTTTATATTTCCTTGTCAAGCATTTTAAACATCTGACAAAATAAAGCACGTAATTTTTTTTTAAAAAGCTTTTAGGAAAACAAAGAAAATAAAATTTCTGGTATGAAGACAATTCTGGGAAAGATGCTGGGGTATAGCTGTTGAAGCTGTGATATTGGGTGGAAACCAGGGAACAAGATATTACTTACTGTCACTCACATTCCACCAGTCAATGTGTATATTCTCAGGTGTAACATTGGCAAGTTAAGTAATAAATTAATTCTTTGAATCTCCTAGGCTCCCTTAATAATACAACACTAGTTTATAAAAAGAGATCACAGTGAACCAAAATATTTTATTTTACTTCCAAAGACCTGACTTACTTCTAAAGATTAACTTAGCACTGGGGAAATTTAGGTAAATATTAAATTGGTCATTTTTGTCTGTAGCCAATGAGTCTATTCTCTTTGAAGGATAGATGGCTGGTAGGGAGTGTTTAAAATGTCCCTAATTATTTCTAATTATCTTGAAATCCCTCTGTTAAAGCCAATAATAGGTATTAAAATATAAAAGAATAGTGAGAAAGGTATTTGTTTTGTTTTTGTGTCTTTTTTAAGTTCACGCTAAAAATATCTTTATAATGCAGAATATACTTTTCCTCCTTTCCTTGTAATAATAGAATATTTACAATAGAGTCTCAGGTGACTCTAACACTTGCAATATAAAATTATCTGTTCAACTACAGCCTCTCCAAACAAACTGAATTTTAAATTCCCAGTTTAAGGAATCAATTAAGTAGAAGATATAATCATAATCAAAACAGTCTTTGGTAATTACATGTGTGATGCACATAAAATTATCAGGTATTATATTAATGTATCTGGTTATAAAACTGTTTTGGATTAGAACAATTATACCATATCTGTTGCCAGGAATCACTTTGTTGCCAAGAATATTAATTAGACATGACGGTGAGTAGCAAATGTGATATTTTTGTATGTGTACTTCTAACTATAGTGTTGATATAGCTATTTTGATGTATTTTGCTCTGTTTTCCTACTGTTCATACATTGATGTTAAGTCAAATTGCCAAAATTATAGCTGTCTCAGTAATGCAGCTCAAGGAGGAGTTTTTTTTAAGTTTCTTGACACATAGTCTGGACCTGACATTCACCTTGAGAGGTGATCAAGCCTTATTTGTTGCCCCTCAAAGATATTTAACATATTCTAGAAAATTGAAGCTATACTTTTTTTCGTAATTCTTAAATGTATTTAACTCAATTGTAGGAATTACTCCTTATAGTAAATATTTGTGGCAACTCCAAATCCTTGATGTTGTGATTAACCACAGATCCTTGAGTATATATTTAATCTCAAAAATAAATATTTCCTAAAAATTCTACCATCATCTTCTCTTAAGATTCAGTTGTATGTTTCTAGGAAAAATATATTTAGTAAAATCAGAAGGATATAACTTCCTTCTTTTCCTCCTTCCTTTGCTTCCATATTTTTCCTTCAATTTCCTACTCTGCATATGACAGTGCAGGAAATAATAAAGACCACTAGCAGAGGTGAATAGGTAGATAAACATGAATAAATGTCAACCATACAAAATAATATTTGGAATATCTTCAAACATTTAAAGCACATGCTAAATAAAATAATGCAAAAGTCAAGAGCAGGCAAGTGGACATAAAGTTTGAATTTATTTATTTATTTGTTTATTTATATTGTATTTATTTATATATATTATATTATATAAGTATATGCATTATATTTATTTACATATATCTAAAGATAAGAAAGTCAAAGAACATTTTTCTAGGATATTTTCCTAGGATAACTCAGAAAGCCAACCACAGGTGTAAAGAATACAAATTCAAGAATGAAAATACTAAAATAACCTAAACAAAATAATTCAATTTAGAAAAGAAAACTAAACTGTAAAAGCAAACAAACTAACAAATAAACAACAAATGATAGCCAGACATGAAGAAGTAATGGTTACCAAATGTCCTCTTGACCTTAAAAACAAACAAACAAACCAAAACTAGAGAAGTGCATAAAATAAAACAAAACAATGATTTTCAGACCCAAGACAACAAGCAGTTCAGGGGTCAGCCCTAGAGAAAAGAAACAAGAAATCAACCCTACAATCACTGCAGCTTCTTTCCTCGGGCAGTTTCTGAACCACAATGCAGAATAGGGAAAAACCAAGTAGAGAATGGTGGCCTCACTTAGGTAAGGAGACAGGAACCAGTGTCCAGGGAGGATGAAACAGTATGAAATTGAAGGGAAGATTACTGGTGAGAAGGAAGATGTACAGATATATTTAATAAACTATGAAAGGCTTGAGATT
Source organism: Felis catus (assembly GCF_018350175.1). Lineage (NCBI taxonomy): Eukaryota > Metazoa > Chordata > Mammalia > Carnivora > Felidae > Felis > Felis catus. The sequence continues at coordinate 50,768,928 of NC_058376.1, forward strand.
TTACTCTAGTTGCAAATTCATTTGCCACAATTTCATGGATATAGTAGAAGACTCCAGGGTCAGAGACAAAGAACTGTTCATTACTCAGAAAATTGTCATTCTGAGGTCTGAGGATCAAGAGGAATTGAGCTAAATACACTCCAAATAAAATTCATTAATTCTAAATTCTTAGTTGTTCTAACAAATAATTGATTATCTAATATAAAAATAGTAGAAATGTATTTTTTTTTGGTTATAGTATGGTGGTATAATATTATTTAAAACTAGATTCTGATTACCTGATTCTGATTCAGGGAAGTGGGTGGGGAGGAAGTGGTCTTAGCCCTGTAGGACCCTATGCCGATAAGCAGACATTCATCAGTCAAAAATAAAATAAAATAAAACAAACAACCTACGAAATAAGTAGATAAAATTTAAACTCTAAGGCAACCACTAAAGCAGTTTTTTTAAAGGGTTTAAATAAACCAATAGTAGAAGTAAAATGAAATAATAAAAAGTGCTTGATTAAACTATGAAGTGGCAAAACAAGAAGAAAAAATAAATAAAAATACATAAATAGAAAAGAACTAGTAAGTTGATGTATTTTAATCCAGTCAGTTTAGATACCACATTAAATCTGAACAAGCTACACACACCAATTAAAAGACAAGTGGATTAAAAAGTTAGATTCAAGTATATGCCGTTTATATATTGTTATGCTCATATATTTATATGCTGTTACTCTAGATGTAAATATTATACAACTTATATATATTTATATAAATATAACAACACATTAAAAATAAAAAGGATGAAAAAAGATATGTAAGAACTATTTTAAAATAACCAGAAGTAGCCACTTAATACCTGAAATGTAGATTTCCTAAAAAGTAATGTTGTCAGGGGTAAATATATTTACAATACATGAAATAAAACTGATCTGAAAAAAAAATTGTAGTAAGAGACATTGACATTTTTCTTGGTAGTGACAGAACAAGGGTTCTAGCAGAAGATCATTAATGATATAGATGACTGTACCACACCATCAACCAACTTAACCTACTTGATATTTATAAAATATTCCACCTGACAACAGCAGAATATACATTAATTACAAGTACATATGGAATAGCCACTGTTAGAGACTATATTCTGGACCATAACTACAGTTTATCAAATTTCAATGAATAGAAATCAAACAGAGTAATGGAATTGAAATATACATAAATTTTGAGAGAGAGAGGAGAGTAAATAAAAAAATAATTGGAAATTAAACAACACACTTGTAAATAACTGTCTGGCTATCAAAATGCCCACCCTCAGAAAATCAGGTTTAGTGATTTGCTAGAAGACTTTTTGTGGAGAGACTGAAAGCAAATGGCATTTAGAAATGCAGTACATTGGCCAATGTTTGGCTCTGTTAGTCAAAAGCAGGCTTTATCCCAGTCAGAACAAGTAAATGGCTTGGGAATCAGATAATTACAGGTCAGAGAAGATGGAAATCTGTAGGAACAGATAAGAATAAGGGAATAGATTCTGAGGCAAGAAAGCCTAAAAGCCAAGAGCAGAAATGATGGTCTTTAAATCAGAAAACACTTCAGGAAAATGCTATCAAGTCCCAGGAAACCTTCTGAGGAGGAAAATTGAGAAGGTTCTTCCACTTACTCCAGGCTTATTTAGCTATTACCAGTATTCTGTTAAGACACTTTGATTATAAATGAACAGAATCTTATTCCTTTAGACATTAGGAAGTCAAGAAATAGCTCCCAGATCTCACATTCTTCACAAAATGGGAAAAGAAAAATAAAGAGGAGGGGGGGAAGGGGGGGTGAAGGGAAGGGAAGGGATGGGAAGGGAAGGGAAGGGAAGGGACGGGAAGAAGAAAAGAAAAAGACAAAGAAAAAGAAAGAAAAGAAAAGAGAAAAGAAAAGAAAGAAGAAAAAGAAAAGAGAAAGAAAAGAAAAGAAAAGAAAAGAAAAGAAAAGAAAAGAAAAGAAAAGAAAAGAAAAGAAAAGAGAAAAGAAAAGAAAAAAGAAAAAGCAGACTATAATGCTGTGACTCACTCTGGTTTTCCCGAAGGTGTAGACACTTCCCTAGGACTATCAGAAGGGATCTTGGTAGGTTCTTGAACCATTTCCCATACAATATTTTAGTTTGTGTGTACCCCATCTCCTTTGAACAAAGGTTATGTGAATTAAAGAGGCCTGTAATGAAAATCAAGCAATTCCTAAGCATTTCATTTCCTTTAACCTTGTTTGCTGTGCTGCCTGTCTGGAGCAGATGGCTGGCTGACTGGTACCTTCTCACAATGTTAATAGTCATTATCACTGTGTCATTTGAAGTGTTGCTTCCACCCTGTTTATTTCTCTTTCCTTCTCCCTTTTTGCACATTTTCCTTTCATGTGTGCCACAAATCCCTGATATTCTTTCATGCCTTTTTTCACTTGCTATGGAAATCCTTCTTGATCTGGAAAGAAAAAGTAATAATGAGCCTGTGATGTATGAGGTGACTAATGAAGTGTTAAATTCAGCAACTGCTTTCCTAAAAATTCTGGAGGTATGAAATGTGTATTTTTCTCATCAGCACTCATACCGATGGGATTACTGCCTTTAAAAATTAAGACACTCAGGGCAACCTTCCATTTTATGACACTTAAAGAAACTGCCCTTAAGATGTGTATTCAGTGACATGTATTGCACACACAATGTAAAGGTGACCTATTTAATTACATGATACTGAGTCAATGCTAATTCATAAATAAAACTGCTAATTTATGGATGCTTATGAGTCTTCCCCTAACCTGTCAGATCAGCTCTTGAAAGTGCAGTATTTGGTACTAAATCTTACATTCTCATATATTTTTCCTTCTCAGTTCCTCTGTTAGAAAATCTGTCAAATAATGAATTAGTATAAGATCCACTGCTAGCAAAACTTACATGTTCTTTTGTGGCAGAATATTCTAAAAAAATGGCAGGTCTAATATGCAATGTCATTTTAAAAGGAAAATGAAGTCAATTTGGGAAGAAATGCTCAATGTACAGGACTAGAGCATGTGTGCTAGAAAGCATAAAGCAAAGTGGATAATAGAGAGCATGCCCCATAGTCAAATGCAATAAGATAAATGAGAACACGGTGTGAATACAAGCAGTGTTCCTTCTCCTGAGCAAATCCAAAACTTACAAATCCGATCGCTTAATTTTCCTCCTTATGTTTAGTATAGAGGTAACATACCAAGGTAGTTTTAGATATAAATTCTTATAATAATATCCACTATTACTCACCCATGAGTATGCTATTTTTAACTATACAGGATTGTAAAACAATTTCCATGTATCCTTCCCCATATAAGGTTTTTATTATGAAAATTATTATCTGTGAATCTTCATACTTAATTCGCAAACATTCTATGGCTTTCTTTTAAATAATCATAAAATATGGTAAATATGTTTAAGTATTGTTATAAAAATGTAAACTCAGAAATCACAGTGAATGTAACAGCTTGGCAAGGCCAAATTCATATCTTCTATGCCATTAGCATCCATAGCAGTTTTACAAGCTAGCATACTGTGCACATGATACAATGAGATACATAATGGATCTTTACCAAAAAAATCCATGAAAATATTAAAAATGCCAAGACTGAATTATAGTTTGAAGAAAATTCTATTTACACAGGTAGAATGATTACTTAACAAAGTAAATTTAAGTGTGAATAACTTATTCCTTAAAAGTGGTTTAGAGTATGCTTGTAACCCTGTTTACAGCATTTGATTGATTTCTGTCTTTGAAAGATTCTCTAACAGAAAATAAACTTGTAATGAACTGAATTTAAATAAGCACAGTGGAAATGAATCATGGCTGTGGAAAAAAATGTACATTTTTACTGTCTTCAAAATCAAGCACATTAAGGAAAATTAGGGATTTGTCTACTTGTTTAAAAGCTATGAATTACTTAACCTGAAAATTTAACCTAAGCTCAGAAACATAAATCATTTCTAATATATATATTAACCTGAAATACTTTGATAAACCAGTTTAGTTTAGACAACTCATATAGCTTTCTCAATTCTCTAATTTAATAAATACATAATATCACTTTCATGGAAAGATACAGCAGGCTGTTTTCCTCCTTTGGGTTGCTTTTGTTTTTAATTACTCACACTCATAATTCTTTTAGCAAAAAAAATATCGGATTTTTTGCACTTGTAATTTTTTCTTTGCTAATGAGTAAAAACCTTCATTCTAGGGGAGTCTGGATGGCTCAGTCAGTTGAACATCTGACCTCGGCTCATGCTTGGTGAGTTCGAGCCTCACATCTGGCCATCTGGCTCTCTGCTGTCAGGGTAGAGCCTGTCCCCCTCTGGATCTTCTGTCCCCCTCTCTCTCTGCACCTCTCCTGCTCATTCTCTCTCTCTCTCAAAAATAAACAAGCATTAAAAAATAATAAAAAAACTTTATTCTATAATGATTCATAATGTTATTATAACATGTTTATTGTCAACAATAAAGTCATCATACGTTAATGTACAAGGTGAAGATAAGTCAATGTGTTGGGGAAAATATGTGAACTATAGGAGAAGAAATAAATTGAAGGGAGAAAATTACGAATCATAAATGTGCACCAACATAAGTAGAAAGACTAAGACGGTGGTAAAGGTGGATGATAAATTGTAAAGAAATGAAGAGCAAATTCAAAAAAGAGCAACTTATAGAAGACTTTAGGCATAAACAAGTATCACAGAAAAAAGAAAAAAGAAAAAATGCACGGAGGGTAGGCAGTCTTTCTTGGACCTGAGAGAGGTCTCAGGTCCTCTTTGAACTTCCTTTTTTGAATGTTAGCACAATATCAATAAATGCTACCTGAGTGAAAACTCACATTTTTTTCCTCTTCCAATTTTTATCTGAATTTTTGTCCTTTTTACTTTCTGTTCTTTGTTGGACAAATTTTAAAACAAATATCCGAATGTGAAGTAACTGACATCCTGTAACTTCCAGTATTTCTTTTTTCTTTTCTTTTTGCTTCCAGTATTTTTTATAGAGATGCATGGAAATTTAGCAGTGGATATTCTTCTCTACACAGGGAAACTAACTCTTGGGAACTTTTATTCAACTATGGCTCTCTGTTAATTCTCCTAAATCTATTGAAAATGGACCCTCATCTTTTGAGAACATATGAGCATGAGAGCATGAGAATATTCTCCTTATTGTATCTCCTCATGAATATGGTATTTTGGAAAAGATAAAACTCCCTATCTAACATCCATTTCTTTTCTATATTATTGTTTGGGTTGTTATAGAGAATCTTTTCTATATCAAAAACAACAAGAATTAGTGTGACTGTTTCTAAAAAATATTTCTTAAATGAGACATCACTCAATTTTCAACAATAAATTGCTTCAAATTTAGCTTAGATTTTACCAATATAGTTTTCAAGATTAATTCTTCACCAACTTCCATTGGTTTGTTTTTTTTTTATCTTTCCATCAGTTTGTATATTATCTAATACAAAAAGTCAATTTAATCTAAGTCAGTTTTCAACATCAAGACCAAAACAACTAAATATAATTCAACCAAAAGAGTTCATTTCTGATTGCCATTTTGAATTAACTTCATAATTTTTCTCAAATAGGGTATCCTAAGAGAATGAAACACCACATTTTTTTAAATTTTTTTTTTCAACGTTTATTTATTTTTGGGACAGAGAGAGACAGAGCATGAACGGGGGAGGGGCAGAGAGAGAGGGAGACACAGAATCGGAAACAGGCTCCAGGCTCTGAGCCATCAGCCCAGAGCCTGATGCGGGGCTCGAACCCAAGGACCGCGAGATCGTGACCTGGCTGAAGTCGGACGCTTAACCGACTGTGCCACCCAGGCACCCCGAAACACCACATAAATATAATAGAAATTATGTTATCATTAGTATACCCAAAATGCACATAACTCACAATACAGCAACCTAATAGTCAAAGTTTGGGTATGCTCATGGGAGTTACTCATCTGATTACGTGGGGAAAAAATTAACTACTAACCTAATTCATTTACAGAGAATTCTCTAAGACTATTGTATATCTGGTTTTGTGTATTTGTGACCTTTGCCTAGAAAGTAGATGTGTTGCTCTTCTAACAAACTGTCACAAACTTAGTGGATGAAAACAATAAACATATATTATCTCACTGTTCTGTAGGGCAAATATTCAACACAGATCACATTGGGCTAAAATCACTACAGGGGCAAGGTCACACTCCTTTTTGGCGGCTTTAGGGAAGAATCTATTTCCTTGCCTTTCCAGCTTAGAAGCTGCCTACATTTCTTGGCTCTTTCAAAGACAGCAGCATCACAATCTCTGACTATACTGTGTCACATCTGTCTCTGCAACTGAGGAAGATTTTTAAGGACTTATAAGTAGATGGGACCATCCTTTATAATCCAGGATAATATAACTATTTCAAGGTTCTTAACCTATATCCCATCTACAAAGTCCCTTTTGTCACATAAGGTAACATATTCACAAATTCTGGGGGATTAAGACATAAATATTTTTAGATGGCCATTATTCTCTCTATCCCACTAAAACAAATCAAATCCTAGTATGTTTATTTGGCAGTATTTGAAGGTGATTAACACACAATTTTATTTCTAAAACAAAAAATTATTGAAAATAGTATAACTTCCACTTTTCAACAAAAAAGTATATACTATTTCATCTACATTGCAAACATGTTACTTTAGTGCTACAAAAGCCATGGACCATGTGGTTATATGGTGTAATTCTACAGTGTTATCTGGGTTTTAAAATATGCAAAATGTGGCCAGGTAAAATTTCATTGCTGAGAATGAAAAGATTAGCGGTTGCAAATTGTTGGGGGGTAGGGAGAGATAAATAGAGCATAGAAGATTTTAGGATGGTGAAACTATTCTGCTATGATCCTATAATGGTGGATACATGTCATTATACATTTGTTGAAACCCATAGTATGTACAACAACAAAAGTGAATCCTAATGTCAACTATGTATGTTCATCGATTGTAAGTGGGGGAGACTGTGCATATGTGGGGGCAAGAGGTAAATGGGAAGTCCATATTCTTTCTATTCAATTTTTCTTTGAATCTAAAATTGCTCTGAAAAAGTAAAATCTATTGAAAAAGAAACAAGAAATCATTGCTTACATCCACATTTTATCATTTATTAAAGAAAATCCAATTCAATATTCCTGACTAGCTGATAATCTCTTCTATCCTCCTTTCTATTCTGTTTAACTTGTATTCATTCTATGCTCTGTGTCTCTCACTCACCAACTCATCCCTGACACAAAACAAATGAAACTCCTTGTCTGCCCCAGACTGTTAGATTTTACTCTCTCCTTCATATCTTTATTATGTAGATTAAGTATCTCTTCTTATGAGATCATTTGTTCCTTTTCCTAAATCCTATCCTTTTTTGTTTACTACACATCATCATAAAAGTTTTGACAGTTCTTACAGGAGGATGAGATGGGAATAGAAATGGTTGAGTTGGTCAGGCAGATTGGTAATTACAGCATTTTCTTTGGACCAGGGAGGAAGATTGGTAGAGAGAGAGAAAAAAAATGTGGTTATTTTTATGTTAATGTATTTATATATTTTAATCTCATTATACAATGAAATGGATTCAATTGTTAACCAAGAAAATGGTGACAGTCCTTTCCTGAAGTGGCTAAAATAATATTCCCAATTATCCAGTTCTGTCTTCTCTGGGTCTCGTGTTGAAATTTGTTCCCTCTTTCTGTACCAGGGTAAGACTTTGGGCTAAAATATAACTGGATCCATGTAAAGTCTTCTGAGTCTTTTAGCCAATGTACTTTTCTTTTTTCCCTTTCTTTTTTTTCTTTTCTTTGTAGAGTGAAGCTATAATGCTATACCTCTTATTCTAAACTGAACATTCATAATCATTTCTGTCCTTTTTGGTCACTACCCTTTTTTCTACTGGAACAGCAGCCTCTTTTAGCTGTTTTCTGTACTCTATGGGTTGAGAAACTGCTTTAAAGTAGTTATTTTGAAGGAAAAGCCCTTACTGCTCAGAGTCTAATGGAGAAAAATGGTCTTTCCAATGCAAAGACACAGACACTATGGTATTTTGTTAATGAACATTATTAAATATTGCCCAGGCAGCAGTTCATAAAGAGAAGCTCAAATTCCTTCATCTCCCATATGCTATTCAATTTTGTAAAATAGGAGAGTGTAAGACTGCAGCCAGGTTTTTGGAAGAATAATGCAAAAGATTAGAGTATACTGAAGATCTTTAAAATGGAGAAAGAACAGGGTGAATGTTTGCAACAAGGAAGAGAAGTAGAATATAGGAAAACACCCTAGAATACACATGTGATAAAGGGTTTTACATCAAATAAATAAATGGTCCAAATAAATAAATGGAATACCGTCTGCTCAATTTAGACAGAAAATTATAAGTTTGTATGCTGATTTCCAAATGAAAATGAAGATCAAGGGTTTTTTACTTAGCTTAATTTTATATCTGTATCTCTGCTTTTTATATTTGTATCTCTGCTTTCATGGAATATCTTTATTCTAATTACAATAATATAATTACTTTTTATACTCAACACGAATATAATAATTTCAAATAGCAATTTTACCACCAAAAAAAAGAGATGGATAAATTCTGTTTGGGCAGTACTTGTCATTAGGATTTATTTAAAAAGGTCTGTAGAGTTATATACATACAAGATATTCCTCCTCTTTGTGATTATGTCACCAATTTTATGTATAATTAAGATCTTCTATTTCTATTTGAATTTTGCTAATTTTAGAGAAGACTTTTTTCTTCTTTATTGATTTTAGTTATACAAATATATATAAAATTTAGGTGGGGCGCCTGAGTGGCTCAGTTGGTCCAACTCTAGGTTTTAGTTCTAGGTTTCAGCTCATGATCTCACAGTTCAGTTCGTGAGTTCAAGTCCCACAGTGGGCTCAGCACTGCTGGCGTGGAGCCTGCTTGGGATTCTCTCTCTCTCTCTCTCTCTCTCTCTCTCTCTCTGTCTCTCTCTCTCCCCCCCTCGAAAAGAAAAAAAAACAAATAAAACAAAATAAAATAAAATAAAATAAAATTTAGGTAAATATTACAAAATGGCAAAGCCTAAAATATAAATCAGGTTATATTCAAAGACATCTGGCATCCATACATGTCCACTTACCGCTGTTCCCTTCATCCTCTATATGCAAACACTTTTATTAGTTTTTGGCTTTAACCTTTTTTTTTAATTTTATTTTTAAGTAATTTCAACACCCAAGGTGGGACTCGAATTTACAATCCCCAAACAAGAGTTGCATGCTCTACCGACTGAGCTAGCCAGAAACCCCCTTTAATTTCTTCCTTTGAACATATAAGCAAATAAGCAAATGAATATATTTACGCACAGAAACATATACATATATACACATATGTTTTATACTCCTCTTATGCATACTTAGCATACTACTAAAATATTCTGCAGATTGTTGTTGGGTTTACTCAACTATCTATCTATCTATCTACCTATCTATCTATCTATCTACATATATATTCATAACACCATACTATTACTATGCTATGAAAGCTTCTCCATTAATTTTATGGTATAGATAGACCATAATTTATTAAGTCAGTGCTTTCTCAATGGGCTTTTGAGTTTCTTTCAGTCTTCTGCTGTTAACAATAGTGCACTATATAGAGGTTTTGTATATGTTATTTCTTACTTTGAGTTGGGATAGGTCCCCAAGCTGGTTATTCTAGGTCAAAGGAAAATTAACATGAAATATTGCTGGATATCACCAAATATACAGTCTCTGTTGGATTGTATGACAAAGGGTCAGTTGTCACACTGTGGGAGTTTTGCCATGCAGACACATAGGAAATAGTTTAGTTTAGATTTGAATTTCTCTTACTTTGAATGATGTTGACCATATTTTCATGTTTAAAGATTATTTCTTTTTTTTTTCCTGTTTAGAGTTCAGTTTGTCCATTTTTATCTTGGTTTGATGGGCTTTTTTCAAAATTTTTATATATTATGCACAATAATCTTTTCTTTGTAACGTATTTTGCAGTTTTTTTCCCCCTTGGTTTGGCAGCTTTAACACTTTCATCACTACCCTCTCTCTCTCTGTCTTTCTCCTTTTTTTTTTCCCTCCACCATCACCCTGGCTATAAGTACTCATCTTCCAAAGTATTTAGCTCAGAACCAAATGAACAGACAAAAAAACAACAAACAAACAAAAACTAATGACCCTCTTTTATTGGGATTGTGTGATCTTTATAAGTTAGGTGATATGTTGAGCAGCATATGTTTTATATCTGGTCCAGTTTATTTCGGTTCCTTTAAACAATATTTTATAGTTTTCTTGTATTGGTATCAGTCAATTCATTTTGAAAGTGGTTTCTGAGTTTGATGGAATGACTACTTTTCTTCATTTATATTTTTATGAATTATTTTTTTAATGTAAAGACTCACGATTTCACTATTTGACATACTGCTTACCTAACTAAATTTTCATACTGATTGTGGTAGTTTTTTCACTGATTCTGTTTAGGTTTTAAAAATATTTACAACTAATGTCTGTCAATAGAGATAATTTTACCTTTTCATTCCAATGTTTTTGCATCTAATTGAACTGTCTATCATTTCTAAATCAAGATTATGCATTAGTAAAGACAAAGACATCCTTGACATGTTCTTGCGATGATTCTGATATTTCCCCATTGTGGAATTATTGCTTGAACAATTCAATTTCATAGGGTCATAGTGAGTAAACTCACCTATCAATGGTGTCAGTTGCAGGTAGTTAAATCTAACCAGATAGTTACATTTTGGGGACATGTACATGTAATGGAGGGAAAGAGCTTGACTACACTCCCACTCATCACCCCATGTTCTGTCCTCTCCTGAGCCCTTACATTACTACTTCTGGATAAGCATTCAGAACCAGGGTTATTGAGACAGTCTGTCTATGTTGCTTTCTCTCAGTCCTTATGTTTCAAAGACCAGGGGTATTAAGAGCTTTTATATTAGTGATAACAATGTGGCTTTGGGGAGAAAAAATAGTCCCTAGAGACCAGAACAGAACAGGCCTATCACCTCTATGGTAGTGATAGCAGAGCACTTGCCCATCTGTTAAGAATGTTTTATTTCCCATTTCTGTGTATACTCCCTCAGAATCCTTACGCAGAGATTATGTGACTGAGTAGAAAGGTTTCCTGGCTTAAACATATCTTAATACCTATAAATCCTCGTGAAACCAGAGAATTTTATGGAAATACATTTAATAATCAATCATGAATAGAATTTAATAGCTATCAAACCGCTAATTTTTATATAGAAGCCGAAATTCCTCATGCTACTAAATGTCATTCTGTGGATGCACTTAACCTAACCCACTTTACTGAAGGCAACATCATTTCCAGTTCTTGGCTGTGGCAACATCTCCAGTATTAACAAAATAGACAGATGATCAAAATGTACATTGTCATTTGCAAGATCTCTGTTTAGGCTTAGCTTGGAGGGTTATTATTAATCGACTCATACCTATGGCCTTTGCCCAATCATCCTTTGGTGACAAAACAGGAAAATCAGACAGCCGATCCTTGTTTCTGTTGGCACATATTTTTTTAAGTTAAACCTCTGTGTTCCTTACTTCCAGGAATTCCTCTCATAGTTTTGCTCCAAGGAACATGACCAAGTGACAATCCCGTTACACTTAAATATGGTGTTCACTTACATTGTTTTTAGGCATAATGTTAAAAATATTACCAAATTTTTTTTTTAATTTTTTTCAGAAGTGGTCATTTTCCAACATATTTATCACTTTCTGTGGGAATGGTACTAATGCAATTAGTGTGAATATGTGGAAGTACCAAGACATATGGAGGAGATAAGCAAAGACAAAAAAACAACATTGCTCTAACTACTGGAAAGGAAAAATACAGTGATGTTATTACCTGAAAGGTATATCAGCATATATAAAATACTAACAGTATAAATATAGCATATTTATATATGTACACATAAATATGTATTACTATTACAAAATATATCAATTTTATAATTATAAACCATAAACATACATTTGTGTGTAGATAGATATATAGATAGGGAGCAGGGCCTTTACTTCTTAGGTCAATCCAAACAGCAATTCTTGTATTTAACAATGTTTCTCATTTCTTGTATTTAATAATGCTACTAACTTCACTACCCTAAATCTTAGCTATTTTTCACAATTACAAAGCCTATGTTTCAATATCTAAAACTTTCCCTCAGAGAGAGCACTTGTGATGAGCACTGGGTGTTATATGTAAGTGATGAATCACTAAATTCTACTCCAGAAACTAATATTGTACTGTACGCTGACTGGAATTTAAATAAAAACTTGAAACAAAAAATTAATAAAAATAAAATTTCTCTTAGACTTTCCTTTCAAATTAATGCATTCTTTTCAAATACCTAATACATATAATAAATATGTATTACTACATATATTAATAAAATATACCTATTGTATAATTATAAACTATATAAAATTATAAATAAAATGTGTGTGTGTGTGTGTGTGTCCAGAAGGGCCTTTACTTAGGCTAACACAAGGAGTGACTTCTGTTTTTAACAGTGTTTCTAACTACCCTAAATCAGCTATTGTCGAATTACAATCCTATGTCTTAATATCTAAAAATTTTCTTTAGAAAAAAAGTTTCCTTTCAAATACATCAGTTCATTTAATGTGTAGATGGAAGCCTAGAGGCCTTCTAAGAAAGTGGGTTCAGGCGTTTTTTGTTTTGTTTTGTTTTTTTGAGAGAGAGTGTGTGTGCGAACAGGGGAAGGGCAGAGAGAGAGAGAGAGAGGAAGAGAGAGAATCTTAAGCAGGCGCCAAGCCCAGCGCAGAGTCTGATGCGGGCCTCCATCTCATCACCTGGGCTGATCATGACCTGAGCTGAAATCAACAGTCTGATGCTCAACTGACAGAGCCACCCAGGAGCCCCATTTTTTTAAGTGCATAGAACCGTCTTATATTATGACCATGAAGATCAAGATGAGTTAAGACAATCAAGTTTGCTTCCAATTGTTTCCATAATCCATAATTTAAATTGTGAAAGCCCTGGTGAATACAAAAATGTATTTTTAAGCTGAAAGAAATAGTAATTAAATAAAATAAAATGTCAATATAAAAAGGTCTGTCATCCTCTATTCTTTTGAACCAAAATACAACATTTAGGTGAGGAAATTGAGACACTAAGGAAATTGCTATCATGATCAACTGTTAAATTTTCATTATAATTCCTTCTCTTTATCAGAAGTGAAGCCTGGAAATGGGAAACTGAAACAATCATCTCTTTTGGGCTGCTACCATTGTCAATCTAACTCTTTCTTTGCTCCAGTGAATCTAAATTACTAAAAGTAATATAATGGGATGGATAATTCAATAGCTGCAAATAAATGTATCCTAATGCAAATAGCCTCACATTACGAGGTGGCTTTTTCTTGCCCCTGAAAATGCCCTTTAATACTTGGCCTGTGCTTGATTGTCCCACAGCAATCTTCTACTTGTTGCAATCTGAAGTTATCTTTCTAACCTGACGACAACACAAAATTTATTGCCTTCTATTATGCTATTTCGGAAATGTACTCAAATTTTTGACTTACAAGTAATATTTAATTGAAGAGATAATAATAATAAGAGATAGATGTTTGTTTTATGGAAACTGTACATTTTTTAGTCGTCACTAGGACTGCATTCATGACCATACCATACGAAGCTCAAAAATCCTTTCTTACATGATAGTTTTGTTGATGGTGAATCTGTAGTGTCCTTGAGATGAAAAGAAATTGCTTTTCAACAACTGGAGACTTTCTCTCAGTCTCCTATAATCTCCTTCTCCCTCTCTCTCTTTTAACTTTTCTCTTCTTCTTCTACACTTTTGTTTTTCTTCTCCCTCTCCCCTCTTATCTTTCTTTCTCATCTTCTTTTGTCTTCCTTTCCCCCCTTTTTTTGCATTTTTATCTTCAAATTCCTCTAGTAATTAATTTTGAAATAGAGCGGTGGCTGGTATGACTTAAAGTTCTCTGAGGAATAAGAGTGAACAGTAACAAGGAAGTTTCATGAGTGAAAGAGACAGGAAAGAGGAAAAGTACAATCCTGTTGCAGAGGTGAGGGGCTAGGACATAATGCAAAGGAGAAATTAAATGATGAAAACTGTGTGAGGGGTTTGCCAGGAACTTTAGGATGAGTTTTGGCTTAAATCAGTGAAAATTCAATGGATTTGGAGTATACTATACATTTGTATGTTAAAACAAAAATTTCACCCATTACTTTGTTAAAGAAAGGGTAAAACTTATTTATTTTTTTAAATGTTTATTTATTTTGAGAGAGAGTGCAGGCAGGGGAGAGGCAGAGAGAAAAGGAGACAGAATCCCAAGCTGACAACACAGAGCCTGATGCTGGGCTTGAACTCATGAACTGTGAGATCATGACCTGAGCTGAAATCAAGAGTCCAAGGCTTAACTATCTGAGCCCCCCAGGTGCCTTGGCAACATTTATTTTATAACAAGGGGGAGTCAGTGCTTCTGTTGATAGTGTAGTGATCCTCAAATTAACCTGCTCTTTTACAGATGGATTGTTGGTAACTGCTGAATTTTTATAACAAAGAAACACAAAGAATCATGAAGGAGAGATCAGTAGTGTTAATATAAACAAAGAAATGAATGAAAAAATGAATCTGAAAATTCTTTTTCAATGATAAGAATGTTCATAAATTTGCAAATGACACAAAATAAGACAATCAGCTTGATGTGACTATGAGTAGTTAGGAGGGACTGGGCTTAATCAGCTTGAAAGGTGGTTATTATGAATGAACTTTTCAAAACTTTGACCACTGAATTAAATGAATATCTCAAACAGATTATATATATATGTATATATATACACACACACACACATACACATATATGTGTACATATACATATATACATACACACATATATGTATGTATGTATACACATGTATATACATACATGCGTGTATGTATATATGTATATATATATATATATATATATATATATACTATAAATGATTTATGCTTTTTATTCCTTACTAAACTACTTTACCTCAGATATTATATAACCAGAATATGATAACCTATGCATTAAAGGCTTAGGTAATTTATAAAATGTGAAATCAATATTTGGAGAAATTTAAGACTTAAGTAGTTGATAAAAATTTTAAACTATTAAGGATTTCAAGAGGATAAAGAAATAACATAGTAGAAATTAAATACTAAGAGAAAAATATTTTAAAAACTAAAGATTGCTCATGATAGCAAGCTAGTCATCATATTTTTTTAACAAAAAATTAAGCACTATAAAGAACAAACTGATGGTTACCAGAGGGAGGTGGGTGGGCGGATGGGTGAAATAGGTGATGGGGATTAAGAATACACTTACAGTGATGAGCACCAGATGATGTATAGAATTGTTGAGTCACTTAATTGTACACCCGAAACTAATATAACAGCGCATGTTAACTACACTGGATTTAAAATAAAACAAATAAATAAGCACTATAACAAAATATGTTTAATTATGCTGTGAAATATTTGCCACTTTTCCTTATATTTTACTAGGAAATAATCATGTAAGCCAAGTTTTTAAGTGTACCAAGAGAAACCAAAACACTATTTTATATATTTATTTTGTTTTTCATTTAAACATCATATTTCCTTTTCTTTTTGGAAACTTTGATTCATTTCTAAAACAACTAAACTGGGTGATTGGGTGGCTTAGTCGGTTGAGCATCTGACTTTGGTTCAGATAATGATCGCACAGTTTGTGAATTCGAGTCCCACATCGGGCTCTGTGCTGACAGCTCAGAGCCTGCTTGAGATCCTCTGTCCCCCTCTCTCTGCCCCTCCCCTGCTTGCTCTCTCTCTCTCTCTCCCAAAAATAAACATTTAAAGAAAAAAAAAGACAACTAAACCTATGTCTATTAAAAGCCTAATGCACTTTAAATCCAAAATGATGGATGATAGAATTAAAAGTATTAGTATATTCCCAGAGTAAACCATACCCATATATTATATAATAATGAAATGCTAACAATAGTAAGTACTGTTTGCTATATTTATCACAGTTACACAGTAATGTATCAAAACGTTCAGAAGTGTTTTTGATATAAATAAATATCCTACCCTATATTTTCATTTTCTCAATCTTACTCCAGCTAGTCTGTCATATTAATTTTTTTTTATTTTTTCAAAAGGTTATCTCAAACTCCAGGTAAAATAGTGTATTTTATTTATTGATTCATCAACCACAGAAATATTCCATTTACTCTCCAATATTAAAACAATGTTTAAACTTATCCTATCTCTCTTGTATTCAGCATCTGCTAGTATACATTTTGTTTTCTATTTCTTTTGCATTATTGAATATCATCATTATTTTCATCAATTATGTAATATCTTGTGATTTCCTATTTTTAAGAGTATAATTCTATTCGAGGAAACACAAAAGTATCTTCTAAGTTTTGACCAAAAAATGACTTAAAATCTTAAAACTGTTAATTTGCATTAATGTGTGAGGATTACATTTTATTTCCCAAAAAGTTCCTACTGTATTGAATTTTATTCCTCCTAAAATACATATGTCAAAGCCTTAACCCCCAGTACCTCAGAATGTGACTGTATTTGAAGATAGTCTTTGAAAGAGGTAATTATTTTAAAAATAAAGCCATGAAGATGGGTCCTAATCCAGCCTGACTGGTGTGCCTTTAAGAAGGAGAAATTTGGACACACAAAGAGACACAAGGATGTACATGCACACCCGAAAGATCCTGTAAAGACACAGCAAAAAGACCAAGCCAAGGAGATAGACTTCAGAAGGAAGTAACCCTGCCAACATCTTAGTCTTGGACTTCAGCATCCAGAACTGTGAGATTATAACTGTGTTGGATTAGATCATAGTTAGTGTTCTCTCGGTTTTTAGTGTTCTCCTCTCTAAATCTACAACATTTTGTAATTTTCTTGAAGATAGGGCACAATTTCTTAACAACTCCCAGTTGTTTAAGCTATCTGGACTGTGATAATTTGTTACGACAATCGCAGCAAAACAATACATGTTCTAAATTCATGAAAATGGCCACTAAATAGAGCATTTCACTAAGATCACAGAAAATCACTGAGTCATGATCTCTGTTATTTATTTTTCATAGAGTTTTAAAATCTTGTTTTTTTGGCATTATTTGCCATTGCCACATCCTCAAATTTTAAAGCTGTTAAACATACTATAGATTCTATTTTTTTTTTTTTTTTTTTTTTTTTTTTGTCTCTCAAGCTGCTTTTCTTCCACTGATCACATCTTCCTATACTGTGTAGGTTGCTCTCTAGGTCTGTCCCAGAGCTTTCATTTTAGACACAACATCTTGGCCACCCTGCATTATATACGTCATTCCTAAAACCCATGTCTCCCTCTTTCTTGATTTCCAAATTTATCTCATTGAAGTACAACTTCAGAGAATTTCCAAATAAAAGTCAGGGTAAGTAATTTTTTCACAACTTTGTACAATTGTAAACTTTTTTTTTTCCTGGACATTTATTTATGCTTTGGGAAGATAAAGGATTCTAGGTTAAAATATATATCTTTTTTTGAAGATATATATTTGAAGCCATTTATTGTTTTCTAGCATTCTGTTAAATTGCTATGCTACAGATATCACTTGAATAAAAAAGGGGCTTAATTATTTCAAGAATTACAAATCTTATTTAATTTCTTTAGAGAAAAAGGCTAGTGTTTTTCTGGGTGTAGAGTCCAGGAAATAATCCCTATTTTCTAGGTATTGATTGGGGATAGAGTGGAGAGGTGTAACATAAGGATGGTTATAGAGACAACGTAAGGGTAACATGATGGAAGTGTCATACGAGCATATACAGTTTCCCCATGTATATATAAACCTTCAATTAATCCTGTTTTCTTTTCTACTTCTCACCTCCACCAACCATGGTTCCTAGGGCTTAGAGATCAGAGCTTTTCCAGTGTTCTGTTGGGCAGATTAGTGCCCAGTATTTCTACAACCATACATTCTCCCCTTCCCGCAAAATCAGTTTTACAATAAAACATGAAATCTCATTTACAGAAAGTTCCCAAAACTATTTAAGTGGATCATTTGGAATATATATATGAATGCATATATTACATAGACGTGAGATGTCTGTGTATAGCAACCTACACAGAACAGATTTATGTATATATATTATATATATATACATATAAATTTATATATGTATATTGCATATATATGCAAATACTTATTATCATCAATATTGTTGGCATGAGTCTATCCTTCAACCAGTTCAATTAAATTCTAATTCAAAATTCTTTCTACGCACAGTGACACTGTAGTCTCATGGAATTTTAGAGCTGAAACGAACCCAGAGGACTGGGATGCTTGAAACAAGAGTAATTTCAAGTCTGAAGGCATAGCTCACCCAAAGTCTCACATGTTAGACAAATAATGTCATTGTAAAATATATGAGTTTCAACCAATGAATCATAACTTGGGTAAGTGAAAAATGTGAGTTGTAGAAGGAATTATAAGAGAACCAGAAATATGATGACGTAGACAAGTTATAGAGGTGACAACATGCTTTAGTCCCCTATTTTTATGTTGTTTTGAATTTTATTTATGGCAACACAAAGATAACCTTTTCTTCTATCCAGAATTTCTCTGCCTTTAGAATGGCAATTAATTGTTTCTGTGATAAACAAAACCTATATAGGTTAAAATTTAACACAACTAAGGATGAAAGAAGGCTATATTCTGAAATAATATCTTTGTTTTAAAGTTTATTTATTTATTTTGAGAGAGAGAGAGAGAGAGTAAGAGAGGGAGGGGCAGAGAGAGAATCGCAAGCAGGCTCTACTTTGTCAGCAGGGCTCAAACTCATGAACCTTGAGATCATGACCTGAGCCAAAATCAACAGTCAGATGCTTAACCAACTGAGCCATGCAGACACCCCCTTAAATAATATCTTCATCATATTTACTTTATTTATAATATTAATTATTAAAACAACAAAGAATACCCAAAATAAATTCTTTAACCCCATTGTGCACTTTTCCTAATAAAACCTTAACTAGTATGAAATGATAGATAGAAAATCACGCCAGCTGCTTATACATCCAGAATCAAGTATTGTTTTGTATTCATCTATTTTCATTCCTTAAGATTTCAACACTGTTTATATTAAATAATTTCTTTGCTAAGATTATTACAATCCTTTATAATGAGAAGTACCTTGAATCATTAACAATATTACTGTTCTGGCAGACTTGCAGGCTTGATTGCACTATAGTAGTTTTGCAAGCTGAGTCCTGTACATTATAGGTAGTAAGTATAACTATTATTATTACCATTAAGTTTTTTTTTTTGTTGGATTAGATCATTTATAGTGTTCTCCTCTCTAAATGTACAACATTTAATAATTTTCTGGAAGATAGGGCACGATTTCTTACTCTTGACAAGCCTAAGTTAGAACAAATATAAAACAAAATTCATTATGAGAAGTTTTCAGTCTCTGAGTTCAGAAAACAATAAATATTAACTTATTAAATCTGATTAAAATGGGCTCTCAGCCCGTAATCTTACTCTTCAACTGAAAATATGTAATGTTGCTTAATGATCAGGGTGTTGGAGCTTCTTTTTGACTGTAAAAAATAATGATCCTTCATTATAATAAAATATTCCACTATTGCATAGTCTATGTTTTATGAATTACTCTACACACACTTTGTGTCAATTATAGGCCATAGAATAAAAGGTAACACTTCAGCCTTCAGGCTGAATCATTTATTTGGAGCTCACTGATGTGTTCTTAATTCAATTTGAAGTCTCTTCCCACCCACAGTTTGTGGAGAAAGAGATGCAAACATTTTTCTTCATTGGCAGAGACTGGAAAATGCATCAACATGACAAATATTTTCCGGGAGGAGAAAAAAAGTATATTCTATGAATAACAATCTCTCTCTCAAAGAAAAAAAAAGATAATCATAACAAAATTTATAACATTTCTTTTATCTCAAAGGAGCCTAAAGCATTTTAGAAATGTTAACGATGGTCTGGTTCTGTGAGATTCACGTCTCCTGTCACTGAGACGGATTTACTTTTAACAGTGCATAAGGATGACAGACCCTGCAGAAAGCTCAGTAGGATTTATTATCACATCTATAAGGCTGAAAGGGAGGGGCTGCTTGTTCCAAACTGCCCATGCTAGAATGTATATCTATCAAAGGATCAAAGGCATGGGCTCCCTGCATATGCAAAATACGATGGATTGCATAACAATAATCTGCTCTTTGATGAAAGTATTGGTGAGGCATCCCAGGATACTCTGCCCCACACCATCAGGTAATGTAGACAACACTATGCCTGTTAACAAGACATTAATAATCATTTAAAAACTTTTAATGTGTTCATGTGAATTGACATCATTTTTGTTTCTTCTATTTAAAAAAATTCAGTGTTCAGAATCCTATATTAATGCACCTATAGACTAGTACAAGCATAACTATTTTTCCAATACAGAAATATTGATATGTCTCTGCTGAATTCCCTCACATCGATTATATGGTTGACTTGAACAATGATGATAGGTTGCAAATTCTACAACGGTGAGTGACATTGTTTACACAATAACTAACGTGTTGAAATTTTCTAAATACACAAACATATGCACATGTATAGAGATTTACATGTGTATGTTGAACATACATTAGATAGGTTCATCATGCTGTGATTTATATCATGTACTATTATTCACCCTTGTGACTACTAATATTTAAAACCAGGAAGGAAAGAGTAAATGGAAATAAATTGTGTTGTGTTTTTTTTTGACTCCATCATTATCTATGCTATAGTGTGGCTAAGTTTCATTCATTTATGTCTTTATTAATTCAGCAAACATTTATTCAGTAATTATTAGACCCTATTCTAGGCACTAGACATTTAAAGAGACATTTGATACATATCTTATTTTCAGGAAGATAATACTCTTGTGGGAGAGATAAATATTAAGAAAGTAAATAGAGTGGCATAAAAACACCAAACAGGAAACCCATAACTCTGTAAAAGAAGAGGCAGGGGCAATTTTACAAAGAAGGCAGCATTTGAATTGGATCTTGAAAATTGAGTAGGAGATATCAACCAAAGCAAGTATTTTTGTCAAGATTCTTTTTTTTAAAGTTTATTTATTTTGAGAGAGAGAGAGAGAGCATGAGCAGAGGAGGGACAGAGAGAGAGAGAGAGAGAGAGAGAGAGAGAGAGAGAGAGAATCCCAAGCAAGCTCCACACTGTCAGTGCAGAGCCAGATGCAGGGCTTGAACCCACAAACTGTGACATCACGACCTGAGCTGAGATCAAGTGTCAGATGTTCAACAAACTGAGCCCCCCAGGCAACCCATAAGGTTCTAATTATAAAATTAAAACACATTGCTAGCACTGACTACAAAAATACATAGCCCCGGCAATATCAAGTTTGAGAGAGTGAAACAGTCTGAGTTTCAACAAAATGTAAGCAAAACAATCTATTGATATACAGGCATACCTCATTATATTGAACTTCTTTTTTCATTTTAATGCACTTTGCAGATATTGCCTTTTCTTTCTTTCTTTCTTTCTTTCTTTCTTTCTTTCTTTCTTTCTTTCTTTCTAGAAACTGAAGGTCTGCAGCAACACTGCATCAAGCAAGTCCATTGGTGCCATTTTTCCAACAGATTTGCCTAGCCCATGTAAGTCACATGGACTTACATTTTGGTAATTCTTACCATATTTCAAATTTTTCATTATTACTCTATTTGTTATGGTGATCTGTGATCAGTGATCTTTGATGTTACTATTGTAATTGTTTTGAGGCACCACAAACTGTGCCCATATAAGATGGTGAACTTAATCAATAAATGATACGTAAGTTTGACTGCTCCTCCAGCTGGCTGTCCTCGATCTCTTTCTCTCTCTCCTGGGTCTCCCTATTGTCTAAGATACAACAATATTGAAAATGGGTCCATTAACAACTGTACAATGTTCTCTGAGTGTTCAAGTGAAAGAAAGTGTGGATGTCTCTCAGTTTAAATCAAGAGCTAGAAAAGATAAAGCTTCGTAAGGAAGGCATGTCAAAAGCTAATAGGCCAAACACTAGGTCTTTTGTGCCAAATGGCCAAGTTATGAATACAAAAGAAAAGTTCTTGAAGAAAATTAAAAGTGCTACCCCGGTGAACACACAACTGATAAGAAAGTGAAATGGCCTTATTGCTGATAGGGAGAAAGTTTTAGTGGTCTGATAGAAGATCAAACCAGCCACAACATTCCCTTAAACCAGAGCCTAATCCGGAATAAGGCTCTAAGTCTTTTCAATTCTATGAAGGCTGAATGCAGTGAGGAAGCTGCAGAATAGAAGTTGGAAGCTGAAAGAGGTTGGTTCATGAGGTTTAAATAAATAAATAGACTCTTAACTATAGAGAACAAACTGATAGTTACCAGAGGGGAGGCCGGTGGAAGGATGTGTGAAATAGGTGATGGGGATTAAGGAGTGCACTTGTTGCGATGAACACAGGGTGTTGTATGGAAACAATGAATCACTATACTGTACACCCAAAGCTAATATCACACTGTATGTTAACTAACTGGAATTTAAATAAAAACTTTACCTAAAGAAAGAGAGAATCTTACTACATAGCATAAAAGCGCAAGGTAAAACAGTAAGTGGTGACATAGAAGCTGCAGCAAGTAATCCAAAAGATCTAGCTAGGAAATAAATGAAGGTGGCTACACTAAGGAAAAGATTTTCAATGGATTTAAACAGTTTTCTATTGGAAGAAGATGCCACCAATTCCTGGCTTCAAAGTTTCAAAAGACAAGCTGACTCTCTTCTTAGCGGCTTATGCAGCTGGTGACTTTAGATGGTAGCCAATGCTCATTTACCACTCCAAAAATCCTAGGGCTCCTAAGAATTATGCTAAATTTACTCTGCTTGTGCTCTAGAAAGGGGACAACAAAGCCTGGATAACAGCACACCTTTTGACAACATGGTTTACTGAATATTTTAACTGTTGACACTGACTCATCAGGAATAAAAAAAATTCTTTTCAAAATATTACTGCTCATTGATAATGCACTGGTCACCCAAGAGCTCTGATGGAGATGTACAATGAGATAAATGTTGTTTTCATTCCTGCCAATACAACACCTATTCTGCAGCCCATGGATCAATGAGTAATTTTGTCTTTCAAGTCTTATTATTTAAGAAACACATTTTATAAGGCTATAGGTGCCATAGATAGTGATTCATCTGATGGATCTGGGCAAAGTAAATTGAAAACCTGGAAAGGACTTACCATTCTAAATTATTTTTAATGTTTATTTATTTTGGGGAGAGACAGAGACAGAATGCGAGTGGGTTAGGGGCAGAGAAAGAGGGAGACACAGAATCCAAAGCAGGCTCCAGGCTCTGAGCTGTCAGCACAGAGCCCGACGTGAAGCTTGAACTCATGAGCTGTGAAATCATGACCTGAGCTGAAGTCGGACGCTCAGCCAACTGAGCCACCCAGGTGCCCCAAAGAATTTACCATTCTAGATGCCATTAAGAAGGGGTCAAAATATCAACATGACAGGAATTTGGAAGAAGTTGACTCCAAGCCTTAAGGATGACTTTGCAGGGTGCAAAACTTCAGTGGAGGAAGTAACTGTAGATGTGGTGAAAATAACAAGAGAACTAGAATTAGAAGTGGAGTCTAAACATGGGACTGGATTTCTGCAATCTCGTGCTACAACTTTAATGGATGAGGAGATATTTCTTATGGATGAGCAAGCAAAGTGATTTTCTGAGATGGAATCTACTCCTGGTAAAGATGCTGGGAAGGCTTTTGAAATGACAACAAAGGGTTTAACATATTGTGTAAATTTCATTGATAAAACAGCAGCAGGGTTTGAGGGGATTGACTCCAATTTTGAAAGAAGTTTTACTGTGGGTAAAATACTCTCAAACAGTATCACATGCTACAGAGAAATCATTCATGATAAGTAGAGTCAATTGATGTGGCAAACTTCGTTGTTGCTTTACTTTCAGAAATTGCCACAGCCACTCTCGCCTTCAGCAACCACCACTGTGGTCAGTCAGCTGCCATCCACATCAAGGCAAGACCTCCATCAACAAAAAGATTACAAGTCACTGATAGTTCACATAATTCTTGGCATTTTTTTAGCAATAAAATATTTTAAAATTAAGGCATATACATATTTTAGACAGTGTTTTTGCACAGTGTTTTGTAATAGACTATACTATAAACCTAACTTTTATATGCATTAGAAAACAAAAAAATCATTTGATTCTCTTTACTGTGATATTCACTTCATTGTGGTGGCCTGGACCAACCAGCAATATCTCCAACATATGCCTGTACACTGTCCTATTTCTTATGCTCACACATACCTGGCTAGAATTAGACTTAAAATTGGCTTTTCAAAACAGGGCGCTATATTCCCGGATCTATGACCCTTCCTCATGCCGCATACCCATTTCCCTCTAAATACCACTTATAATCACATCTATGATCCATTTTAACTTTTGTATGTAACCCTCTTTTTTCCTGCCTCTTGTCCTCATCTGCTAGTGCAAAATTCCATTTATGTGTATCCCCATGGGTTGTCTTTCATGACCATTATACATTCTTCTTTTCTTTTCTCCTTTCCTCTGGAGGCTGATCGTGCCTTTGACACCTCTGCTGTTTCTTTTAGGCAAGAGTATAATATATATCGGCCTCATAACTCTCTCTGCCTAAAAAGGAAACAAACATCAGATCTCCCAGGTTTCCACATGGAACCTTTATTTCATGCTAACACTAACACACAAGAAACCTTTTGCTTCCAAGGCGGCTTGGAAATTATTGGGAAGTCAGAGAGAAAAACTGAGTTCAGTATGTCTACTTTGTTTTCCTAGGTGTTCAGCTCACTTCCAGAATTTTTTCATCCCTCATGCCTATAGATTATTGCCAAGGCCACAAACTGACCTGGTATAACCAGGCAGGACTGAAATCCCAAAAGAGAGAGAAACAAAATATAGATAGATGTTATGCGTTGAATTCTGTCCCCCCCAAAAAGATATGTTAAAACCTGAGCCCCTGGTACTTCAGAATGTGACCTTATTTAGAAACAATGTTCACAGAAGTAATCAATTTAAAATGAGGCCCTAGGATGGATCCTAATCCAATATGACTGCTGCCTCTATAAAAAGGGGAAATTCATACACAGGGACAGACATGTATAGAGGGAGGATGATCTGAAGAGATAGAGGGGGAACACCATGGAAATAAAAGGCAGAGATCATGTGACACATCTACAGCCAAAGATTGCCAGCCAACCACCAGAAGTTATGAGGGGGACATGATAGAGACCCCTTTCTAGCTGGCAGAAGAAACCAACCCTGCCAACAGCTTAATTTCAGACTTTAAACTCCAGAACTGGGAGGCAACACATTTCTGCTGTTTAAGCCACTCAGTTTGTGGCACTTCATTGTGGCAGCCTACTTACCAGCAACCTAGTTGAGTAGATGGTCCCCAGTTCCGCTTTCCCTTCTTCAATATAGTTTACTATCCCACATTATTGAAATAGGTCTCTGCTTTCCTTCCCTCTAGATGTAAGATTTAGAGGTGGCAGGTACTACATTTTATACATTTATGTTTCTCTGCAGCTCTAACCTCTTGTTTTGCACACTACAGCAGTGGAATTAATTTTTGCTAAATATATTTTAAAATAGAAAAATGCACTGAAGCTGTTGAATAAAATACTTTTTACTTTCATAAGGAAATAAAAACAAAGAAAAATAGATGTAAACAGTCATGGAAAAACAAAATTATTTACTTCATTTTAATATAAAATATATCTCCATACATATACATATTTTCTTAAAATCATTAGTATTTATGACTATGAACTTTCAATGAAGGCAGATATATTTTACAGAAATACCCTAATGCCTATATATTTATAATTTTACAAGAGCTTGTTTATTACATGAATATTAATTATGGCTTTAATCTCACTCTATATTAATGTGACTGAAAATACAATGTTGATTATTACATTGTTTTGTATTACATCATAATGCTTTTTTTAGCAACAATGAATCCAGCCTGATTTAGAATACATTAATACATGCAGAACAACAAATTAATTTAAAGGTTAGTAGTTTACATATATCAAAACCACAGACTAATAGGCCCTTCTATACTATGAGTTGTCTGTATTATTATTACAGGGACTTCCATTAGCTCTCTTCTAACCATAATCATTTGACTGGAAAATTGGTTCAATACTAATGCATCACCTATTATGCTGTACTTTTAAAGAAAGGAATGTTGTACCGATACAGGGCAATTGTGAATAATAAAGATGGTTACATACACACACACACACACACACACACACACACACACACACACGGTTTCTTATAGAAATTCTGAGGTGATTTGCAAAACGAATTTTTTTCACACAGTAAGTAAACACCTCACTGATGGTGTCTCTGTGAAAAACTGCTTTAGCCAAATTCAGTTTAAAAAATAAAAACAAAAACTGTTGAAATATATAATTTTACATCTTGAAAGAGATTTTAGAGGTCAACTTAAAAACAAACCTTAAACCTTTCAATTAATCTATAATGAGGCTTTTTTCACTATACTTTTAACTTCAGCTATCTCTTTTTGACACTACATAGGCATAGCCAAAGAAATGGAAACGTTATAATGTATGGTGGTGGGAAGCAGTAGAGGATGAATGCTATGTGAAGGTAATTTTTTGCTCTATGATCCTGGTTTCTTTTTTTAGTACAAGGTCAAATATTCAGTTATTTTTCTTGAGTTTGAAGTTCAAAGTGAACATTTGCTGAAACCATGACCTGAATTCATATCAGAAAATTTTGAGATCACAAATCAAATCAACACTTATAATTAAGCACAAGGCATGTAGGTCCATTTAATTTTTCATAAACCTGGTTGTTTAAACTTATAACAGAA
Organism: Felis catus; assembly: GCF_018350175.1. Taxonomy (NCBI): domain Eukaryota; kingdom Metazoa; phylum Chordata; class Mammalia; order Carnivora; family Felidae; genus Felis; species Felis catus. Next base: position 50,795,977 of record NC_058376.1, read on the forward strand.
GTAAAAGTTATTTATACTCTGCTTTTTATATAAAAAATTTGGAGGAAAATAATTTTATTTCTGACTGGCAATGATGAAGGGAAGAAATCGAACTAAGAATGACTGCAGATTACTTTTGGAAAATAACATGATTTTCCTGAAAACTCAATATACACTCCATTTTGATGAAAGCCTGCTCCGAGCTGTTATGATACATAATTAGACATATTGGTAGACAATTGAGACATGTTCTATACAAATGCAGTTATTAGAAAACAGGGCAAATTTATGCATAAATGAGAGCTGACTTAGGTAGTTCAGACAAAAGTTTGGAGAGAGTATTCATCCACTAAATTCTCATAGCACTTTCATCGTTGTAGGAGAAACTGAGTTCAATTTTATACAGTACCTACAGTCCTATACACAATCAGTGTTCTCAAAGATTTACAATCACTGTTCTCAAGGATTTACAGACTAGGAGGGAGGTACTTTTACATGTATACATAATTATATTAGAAGTGGTATATTGTACATTTCACAAGAAAGATAGAAGGAAAAGAATGAAAAGGGAATTCAAATGAGTGAGAGGTCACTGCTGGCTGGGATGATGATATAAAGTGCCTTAAAAGATACAGTAATCTGGAGCTTGACAAACTGGGAAGGGGTGAGGTGCGTAATGTCATGAAAATGTTTCCCTCTAAAGGAATTCAAAGGATCTGAAGTTTTTTTTTTTTTTAATGAGGTAATATTCTATCATAATCCCTCTTTCTTCTTAGAATAATACAGAGACCATTGATCATTATATGTTATGATAGCATTATATTCCCTTTAATTAACTTCATTTAAATGTTGGAGTCACTGGGATTAAGTCTCTAAAAACATGTCAATATAACCTAGACAGGTGAAAAAAAATCAGTGAAGTCCAATGTCTTTGAGGTGGGCCTCATGGCAGGAAATCACTGCAAGTGAAGCTTATGTTCACTTTTAAATTTCTCACATTTACATATTATTACATAATATGTATAAAATTTATTGAGTCATTATTTAGTGCCAAGCTTTTAACCTTATCTTTACATTATTTCATTTAATATTAGAATTTTGTGTAGTAGGACATCTTAAAATCCCCATCTTATGAATAGGGAAATAAGTAATCTAGACACATATGTAGTGAATAATGGAGAGAAATTTGAACCATGTAGTTTGATCAGAACCTATGTGCTTAACTCATGATGTTTTTCAGACACGTCAAGCCCCCTAATTATCCCTCAACATTGCATTATGTTTGCCTTTGATTTCAGAGTAGAAATATTCATAATACAAACTACAAGTTCATATGACAAATCAAGAGCATACTTTTATAGTATCTTCATGTTCTGAGAACGTCAGTATATAGCATTCTAAGCTGACAACATAAAAATGTACCATGTAATATTCCCTTTCATTTTAGTTTAATGAAACTACTCTACCCTGATCTATAAGCAGTAATTTCCTTTAAAAGTAGATGTAAGGGGCGCCTGAGTGGCTCAGTCGGTTAAGCATCCAACTTCAGCTCAGGTCACGATCTCACAGTTTCTGAGTTCAAGCCCCGCATCTGGCTCTGTGCCGACAGCTTGGAGCCTGGAGCCTCCTTCAGATTCTGTGCCTCCCTCTCTCTCTCTGCCCCTCCCCAGCTCGCATTCCGTCTCCCTCTCTCTCTCTCAGAAGTAAATAAAACATTAAGAAAATGAATAAATGAATAAATGTAGACGTAAGCTTCAAACCTCCAAAACACAAATCCTCCTGTATTTTTCTCATTACCTTTTGCTCTATTACATTCTTTGTAGCTTATATTACTTTATTACTTCCTATGCTTTGATTTTAGTTATTATATGAATTATATGCTTGATCATTATGTTTGAATTATTTGCTTCTTGGTGTTTAAGGTACTAATTATATATATTGTATATGTTTATATCTCTTCCAAGTTAATGTTGTGTGACTTTGAGGAAGCCCCTTCAATTCTGTGGCTCACAATTTCCACAAATGATTAATAGTCTGAATGACTTCCACAATTCCATTTAGCTCCTAATGTTATATTCTAAATCACCTCCTTCCCAAAGAGGTGAGATCTCAACTGTTTTGACCATCAGGGAGATGAAGAACCCTCTACACTGGGTTCTATCCTCTAGGTGTGGAGGCAGGGATAGAGGGGGAGCTCAGAGTGCTGACTCCTATAGACAAGCCAACATAGTTATCGTGTGTACAGTCTAAGGAATAAACCGTCTCTTTTATAAGTAAGTAAACAGAATTTTAGTAAAATTTTATCTAATTTGTATGTCTGTTCCTTGTTTACTTTATCCCATGAACTTTTACTAACCAGGTAATGTTAAATAAACTGATGGTCAAATAAGTAAACAATTGCTATAAGTTTTGCAAAAATATAATTAAAATTACTACTATATTTGTACTATTTATTCTGTTTTATCTCAGTTAATCTTACTAAGCTTGTAAGACATGTAAATACTTTGTATTATCCACTTTGTACATGTTTTTCAGTGAAATACTCTACTTGTCAGCACCCTAAAGTTGTATGCTAAAATATTAAATTAAGACATGAAACAAAAGAGGTGCACCTCAGTGACTCAGTCGGTTGAGCATTCAACTTTGGCTCAGGTCATCATCTTGATGTTCATGAGTTCGAGCCCTGCTTTGGGCTCTGTGCTGACAGCTCAGAGCCTGGAGCCTGCTTCAGATTCTGTGTCTCCCTCTCTCTCTGCCCCTCCCCTGCTCGCACTCTGTCTCTTTCTCTCTCAAAAATAAATAGACTTTAAAAAAAATTAAAGAAAGAAATAAGAGGTAACAGGATAGACAAAGTTAAATTTCAGTAAAATTTTTATAAATTCCACTTTTTAAAAGCAAATATGTAGATTATCATTTGACACGGAATGAATTATAGCCATAGTTATAAAATATCAGAGTTTATTAAGCTGACTTTGAACCGTAAGTTAGTAAATTATTCAGTATAATGTAAAACAGTAGGATAACTTAAAGATCCAAGTAAAAGCTCACATTATTTAAATTTTTTAAACTTGCTTTTTACAATACATACTTTGCATATTCATAAGAATTTCTCCTTATTAAATTATTGCTTTGTAAGAGTAATCTGGAATTTTTTTAAACAATGAAAGCTTTGGTATCTAAAGTCCCCATCTATCTCTATAACTTTTTAAAAACATTTTTCTTAATCCTTTATTTTTGAGAGAAAGTGAGAGACAGAGCATGAGCAGGGGAGGGACAGAGAGAGGAGATACAGAATCCAAAGGAGGCTCCAGGCTCTGAGCTGTCAGCACAGAGCCCGACTCGGGACTCGAACCCACGAACTGTGAGATCATGACCTGAGCTGAAGTGGGACATTTAACTGACTGAGCCACCCACGGGCCCCTTGCTATAACTTTTTTTAATGTTTATTTTTTATTTTGAGAGAGACAGAGAATGCAAACGTGCACACAAGTTGGGGAGGGGCAGAGAGAGAGGATCCAAGCAGGCTCCTCATTGTCAGCACAGAGCCTGATGTGGGGCTCAATCCCAGGAACCGTGAGATCCTGACCTGAGCCGAAATAAAGAATCGGAGGCTTAACCAACTTGGCCATCCAGGAGCTCCACGAAGTTTGCTTAGTTTCAACAGTTATTTATCAGTTGAAATATTTAAATTAGTTTATGTCTAATTGGGCTAATAAACATTTTAATCCTTATGAGTCAGACTGAAATGTCATGAGCTCATGGTTTTGAGCCCAACATAAGTTCACTGGGGTTTTCTGAGGCAGGAAAGTTATATTTTATTCTAAACTATAAAAAGCCTATCAATAACTTAGAGTGGAAAGATTCATAAAAAAAAAAGTGGGGCAAAAAAACAAGCAAAGTTGAGAGGAAAAAATGAAGAGAAAGGAGAAGATAAATATAAATGACAATGAAGAGGTGAGGTCAGGTAACTTCACGCTTGCTCTGCAGTGCCCTTGGTCACATTTCTCCAATTTAAAACTGGTTCTCCATTACTATTTAAGGCAAAACACCTCTTCATCCTTCTTCATCAGTACCCTCTATTTAACTACTGGTTACCTTTCTTCATTGAATACACAGTGTGCCCTGTGTCACCATCTTCACCTCAAATTCTGTAAATCTCCCAGGTGGTTCTGACATCCAAGGGAGTGAAACACCACATATGGCCTCATATCCTGTTCTACCAACTTGGCATTCCTATATCTTTACTGCCCTCCTCCTTAGTTTATTTCACAAGAAAATGACTATCAGAATGTGTTCGATAATTATTCTATATTACTGTCCAACATTTTTTTCTGTACCCTTCCAGGATGGCATCCTCCACTCCACTTATCTCTTCAGATGTGGATTGGAAATTTGTGTTTGGACCCTCTAGATAAAGGTACAATGACAGACTTGTTTCAACTGCACTTCTAAAACACTAAAAAAATCCATTTGTTGATACTCAAAATAGTAACTTTATAACTACAGTTCAATTATGTTTAATTGTTATGTCTGTCTTTCCTGTACCAGCATCACATTATTATAATTACTGCGAAGAAAATTCCAAATTCCAATTCTCCCAACTTATTTCTTAATTTATTTTTATTAAGATTATATTTACACACTGGGGCGCCTGGGAGCCTCAGTCGGTTGAGCGTCCAACTTCAGCTCAGGTCATAATCTCACAGTTTGTCAGTTCGAGCCCCACATCGAGCTCTGTGCTGACAGCTTAGAGCCTGGAGCCTGCTTTGGATTCTGTGTCTCTGATCCTCCCCTGTTCATGCTCTCTCTCTCTCTCTCAAAAATAACATTAAAATTTTTTTTAAAAAGATTATTTTTACACACTTATTCATCTTGATTAATTTTATAAATTTTTGGTCATGTTCCAAAATAATCATAATAAAATTTCAAGTAAAACTGCATTTCATATTAGACAAGTTGGGGGCAATTGGCATCCTTTTGATAATGAGTCTTCCAATTTAGTAATAATTTTTCTCTGTGTGTTTAATACTTCATTTATGACATACATTTTATTTTTATTTTTTTAAGATTAAAAAAAATTTCCAGTTAGTTAACATACAATGTTATATAGTTTCAGGTGTACAATATAGTGATTCAACACTTCCATACATCACCCCATGCTCATCAGGACAAGTGCACTTCTTAATCCTCATCACCTATACAATCCCCCCACCACCACCCTGCCACTCCCCTCCCTCTGGTAACCATCAGTTTCTTCTCTATAGTTGAGTCTGTTTCTTGGTTTGTTTCAGTCTTTCTTTTTTTTTTTTTTTCCTTTACCAGTTTGTTTGTTTCATAAATTCCACATATAAGTGAAATTATATGGTATTGTCTTATTTTGCTTAGCATTACACTCTCTAGACCCATCCATGTTGTTGCAAATGGTGAGATTTCATTCTCTTTTATGGCTGAGTAATATATCATGTCAACATCTTCTTTATCCATTCATCAATTGATGGACACTTGGGTTGCCTCCCTATCTTGGCTATTGTAAATAGTGTTGCTATAAACAAGGGGTGCATGTATCCCTTGAAATTAGTGTTTTTGTATTTTTAGGGTAAATACCCAGTGGTGCAATTGATGGATCATAGGGTAGCTCTATTTTCAACTTTTTGAGGAACCTCCACACTGTTTTCCAGAGTGACTGCACCAGATTGCATTCCCACCAACAGTGAAACACTTTCGCTGCATCCCCAAGTTTTTGGACTGTTGTGTTTTTATTTTCATTTGTTTCCATGTACTTTCTAATTTCTTCTTTTATTTCCTGGTTGACCCATTCATTGTTTAGGAGCATGTTATTTAACCTCCATGTATTTGTGGTCTTTCCAGATTTTTTCTTGTGGTTGACTTCTAGTTTCATAGGGTAAGAAAAGATGCATGGGATAACTTCAATGTTCTTGAATTTGTTGAGGTTTGTTTTATGGGCTAATATGTGATCATTCTGGAGGATGTTCCATGTACACTTGAAAATAATGTATATTCTGCTGTTTTAGAATGAATGTTCTGGGTATATCTGTTAGATCCATTTATTCCAGTGTGTCATTCAAAGCCATTGCTTCCTTGTTGATTTTCTGTTTAGTTGATCTGTCCATTGATGTAAGTGGGGTGTGAAAGTCTCTCACTGTTATTGTATTATTATTAATTTGTTCCTTCATGTATGTTATTAAGTGTTTTATGTATTTGGGTGCTCCTATGTCTTATGCATAAATATTTGTAATTGTTATATCTTCTTGTGTGATTTTCCCCTTTATTATCATTATATAGTGTTCTTTGTCTCTTGTTACAGTCTTTGTTTGCAGTCTATTTTGTCTGATATAAGTATTGCTCTTCCAGCTCTCTTTTGATGCCCATTTGCACAATAGATGTTTCTTCATCCCCTCATTTTCAATCTGCAGGTGTTTTGCGTCTGAAACGAGTCTCTTGTAGACAGCATATAGATGAGCCTTGTTTTTTATTTTTTTTTTTATCCGTCGCCCTATGTTTTATGATTGGAGTGTTTAGTCCATTAACATTCAAAGTAATTATTGACTGATATGTATTTATTGCCATTTTGTTACTTGTTTTGTGGTTTTTCTGAAAGTTTTTTCTGATCTTTTCTTGTCTTTACCCCTTTCATGTGTTGCTGATTTTCTATAGTGACATGTTTGGATATTTTTCTCTTTATTCTTTGCATTATTATTAGTGGCTTTTGATATATGGTTACCATTAGGTTTGCATATAACTTCTTCTGCATATAGCAGTCTGTATTAAGTTGATGGCCATTTAAGTTTGAACCCATTCTTTTCTTCTCCCCATGTTTTAGGTATATGTTATTATATTTTATATCCTTTTTTTCATGAGTTCCTTGACGGATTTTTTACAGAAATATTCATTTTACTCTTTTTGTGTTCCCTTCTATCACTTTTGATCTCTCCTTTCCACACTTTGAGTGGAAAAAATCACTATATTTTGCATATTTAATTATAATATGTATTGGTGTGCATATGATATACGTTTATAACTTTTATATAGGTTCTATGCTTTCCTTCTTAAAGTAATTTGTAGACTTTTATTTTTGCTATTGGAAATGGCATTTTTCCTCATTATATTCTCAAGGACATAATTTTTCACTTGCAGAATAAAAACATATTTTTTTTGTATTTATGTCTATCTTATTAAATTTTCATAATACAACTAATAGTATAAGTTATCAACTGTATCACCATCAAAGAATAATTATTTTCCTTTTTAGAACACCTATGTTTTTACTAAATGTCATAGTGACTACAATTGTCAAATAATGTGATAATCAGTAAATCATGGTGGAAAATTTCTTTTGTTTCTGATAATAATTGAAATGTTTTTAGATATTTACTATTAAGGAAAACGTTGACTGATAGCATGAAGCAGCTTTACTTTATTAGGTCGGTATTAATAATTCTTAGTTTACCAGATTTTGTTGTGAGTTTCTAAGATGAAAAAATTCTAAATGTTATCAAATACTTTTTTAGGTTTTGAGATGGTTCACTTTTACTTTGATTTACTATGGCCAAGGATTATACTAACATATTTCCTAGTCTTGACAAACAGTTAAATCACTTGAACAGATTTCTATAGTTTTTAAGTATTTTTGTTAGCTCTTAGTTTTAATGTTGTATTTTTCAAATAAATTAATAAATCATATTTTTCAATAGTATCTTTTTCATTATCATAGGTTTCTATTTTTTTCTATAATATATAAATGTTGAAATAACTTCAGAATTAGTTATTTTAAAGACATAATCACTAGTCCAGGGATTTTGCTAAAGATAATTATATAAAATTAATTTGTGCAACAATTGTGGTGTTATATTTCAAATCTATAATGGCATTACATGTAGCTCTCTGTCTTATATTCACTTCACTCAAGCCATGATGGCCTTTCTGTTATTTTTTAAATACGTCAAATCATTCTATGTTTCACTGTCTGCAATTGCTCTTACCTCTACCTATAAATTTTATTTCTAGCTGTATTTGAGTAGTTCATTTTGTTTCTTCATCCAGATCTCTGCTTTACTATTATTTTAGAGAGGCTTTCCTTAACCATTATTCTATCTAGAATGACATTGTTCAAATGACCTTTTCTTTCCACTTTTTTTGGGTTACATTTTTCATCAATTTTGGAATCAGTTTTATAGTATATATCTTTGAAAGAAATACATGCTTTTAACATTTAAATTATATTAGCATTGTGAGTAATCTATTAAAAGTTTTACATACTTCCCCAAACATGTGTGTGTACTGTTACGGCCTTTTTATTGTTACTAATCTTATATTTCACTTCTCTTTTATTTAATAATGAAACTTTACAAAATATTATTGATTTTTTAATTTACATAAATATTAAATTTGTTATTTTGTATAAATTTCTTTTATTTATTTGCTCTCTTTTCTTATTTTTAATTTTTCTTATGTTTATTATTTTTTATGTTTATTTTAATATGTTTAAATTGACCTTAAACTTCATTTGTCTTTCTTTTTATGAACACTTAATATGTATAGTTTTCTATAACAAATTTATTGAATAGCATCTCTTATTTTGTGTAATGGTGCTATCTTTTTACTTTCAGTATAGTCTATAACATGCCCTTGAATTTCTTATTTAACAAGAGAGTTATTTAAGGAAGTGTGTTATTTGTGCATGTCCATACAGGTTTTACTTGTGCTTATGTTAGAAAATGTGGTTGATATTTTGTCTATATATAATTTCCTTAGGTTTTCTTTGAGTTATAAATATATAATTTTAAAAAAAGGTATAAAGCAAACATATAAAATGAACACTTACCCAAAATTTTAGTTAACTCGTTAATTAATAATTGAACTAGGTAGGGGCGCCTGGGTGGCTCAGTCAGTTGAGAGTCTGACTTCAGCTCAGGTCATGATCTCACAGCTCGTGAGTTCAAGCCCCGCATTGGGCTCTGTGCTGACAGCTCGGAGCCTGCAGCCTGCTTCAGATACTGTACCTCCCTCTCTCTCTTCCCCAACTCACTTGCATTCTATCTATGTCTCTCTCTCAAAAAAAAAAAAAATCAAAAAATAAAAATAAAAAAAATAATTGAACCAGGTATATGTTAAACTAATATTAAGGGTATTTTAAAAGCTACATACATTTGGACAATTTAATGAAGTAATGTCAGGAAAACCATACTGGCTTACGTATAAAACTGATTATTGACTAAGAGACCCAAAGACCACAATCACTGTGGTTATTTGTATCTTTATCGGACAAAATCTACAAATTAAACCTTGCTTGGGAAAAATAATCAAGGCCAAACCGTAATTTATTGTGTTTATTTCCAAGTTTTGCATAATTAACCTTCTTGTGGGGGAAGCTAAGAAACAGTCACAAGCCCACTAAAATACTTGGATTTTATCATAAGATTACAAAATGATTCTCCTCCCTCACATTTATCATCACATAAAGAGGGCTCCAATGTAATGGTATATTATAGCTGAAAGCACTGCAAAACACAGACTCTAGTTAAAGAGAAGCTTCTAGAGAAGCCCAAAGATAAGAGGAGACACAGAGGAAGGACACTTGCAGAATTTCTAGCCTCTTGGCACCTACAGCTATATATAATACTTAACATGACCAACTCCTAATCAGGTTGACCAAATACCTTACATTAAATGTATATCTAACTCAGTTCCTATATCCAATAAATAATATCTAAATTTTAACAATAACAACAACAACAACAACAACTAAGCACAAGGCATGCCAAAAAGGTAAGAAGAAACACAGTCTGAGAAAAAGTAAGCATCAGCATAAGACTCAGCTATGATGCAGATGCTGGAATTATAAAATAACTGATTAATATTTTAATGGCTATGATGGTAATGTAGACAACATGCAAGAACAGATGGTCAATGAAAGTAAGATATGGAGACTCTAAGGAAGAGTCAAAGGAAATACTAAGAATCAAAGTGCAGTCACAGAAATGAAAAAAGCCTGTGATGAGCACATCTGTAGACTGAACACAGTCAAGGAAAGAGTAAGTGAGCTTGACAATTTTGATAAAATACAGAGAAAATTATTCATTAAATTGGGCTGTGTTACTTAAAAGTTTTTAATTATCATGACTGATCTTATGCACAATAGCTTATATAAATGCAAACATATTTTTCCTTTATGGCTGGTTTCCTTTGTTTGCTTTCTGATTTCAACTTCAGAATAATGATACTTTTTTCTTTAGTGAAACAATAAATACTTTTACTCTACTTCTTAACCAAATATGTGCTAAGTGTTAGTATTTTTACTTATTTCTACTTGTTTATTTAATTTATAGAATTTGTGATTGTAAATGAGATCCGTTGAAATATCTTCAGTATTAAATACAACTTTAAAGCTGAATTAAACACCCAAATTGTCATATATATACTCATTTCCTACAATGCTGCTTTTGAAGATAAGTACCATCTGATATCCAACATTTAGCAAGATGATGTTGTGCACAGCATGACACATACTAATTCCTGAGCCTTAGCAGCAATCCAGGACTAAACTCAGGCAATGACTTTATTTATTTTAGTACATGTTTTATTCCCAAACTGGTTGCCAATAGTTAAGGAAAAATAAGAGTTAAAAATATTTATTTATTTTGAGAGGGACAGAGACAGCAAGAGTGGAGGAGGAGCAGAGAGAGAGAATCCCAAATATGCTCCACACTGCCAGCACAGAGCCTGATTCAGGGCTTGAACCCACAAAACCATGAGATCATGACCTAAGCTGAAAGCAAGAATGGGTGCCTAACTGACTGAGCCACCCAGGTGCCCCAGGAAAAATAACCTTCTAAATTACTATCTAAATTGTAATAAAAATTAAAAAAAAAATGAGACATGGGGAGGGAGAAGCATTATGGAAATTTCCTCATTTATTTAGATATTTATTTATTTATTTATTTATTTATTTATTTATTTATTTATGGAGTTTATTTATTCTGAGAGAGAGAGAGAGAGTGACAGAGAACACATGTGTGAGCATGCACACATGTGAATGGGGCAGGGGGAGAGAGAGAGAGAGAGAGAGAGAGAGAGAGAGAGAGAGAGAATCTCACGCGGGCTCTACACTGTCAGCATGGAGCCTGATGCAGTCTTGATCATACCAACCTGGAGATCATGACCTGAGCCAAAACCAAGAGCATGACCCTTAACCAACTGAGCCATCCAAGGGCTCCTATTTAGATATTTAGAACATGAAATATGTCAAGGGTAATGTGCACAAATTCAAAGACAAAATAGCAGAAGCAATCATTCCAGTGAAATTTAAATCACAGTTTTAATTCTTTTCAGAGGTTTAATATAGATGATTTCCTCTAATTCCTTCCTCCTATGATCAGATTATCTGAAATTTCCTCCAGTAGCTACATTTTGGGAAGATAAAATGAATGTTGCCCTTATTCTAGTTGAGCAAGTGTGTAACTCTGGGTCAACCTTACACCAGTGGACACTAGGTTATCATTCTGGCATGTTTTATAGTGACTGAGCAATACTATGGTCAGAATGTGTTCTTCATTCATAGTTTTTATATAATGCATTATAGCAAATCTCCACTAATCAAAGTAGTCCTCATCATTATTTCCTTCCCACCATATCTATGAGAAATACTATCACTTCATTTCTGACTTATGTTCAGTGAATTTTTTATTTCTTTAGATATTCTTTCCTACAGGATGTCAGTCAATTTCTTTTATTTTCCCATGTTTTTAAAAGCCAAATATTTTAAGTACCTTCAATATTGTTCTGGTATTATGATTAAGTCCTTTAAAAAGCTTCTTTTTTTCATTCCATGGTCAGGAGTAAAGGTTCTATGCAAAATATATGAATAAAATAAAAGAATGTGCAGCAATTTAAAATTGAACTTGAAACAACAGATCACTGACTGTAAGAATTTCAATGTGATATTTCATTTTTATGTATGTTATTATACATTATATGTTTTATATAAATATGTTATATATAAATATTTATTATATGTAAATATGTTATACATTATTGTATATAATTTATAAATATTAACGATATATAATCTATACACAGATATTATTATATTTATATTAACATGATTTGATATGTGTATATATTGTGAAATGATTGCCACAATAAAATTAGTTAACATATCCATCACCTCACACGGGTACGTGTGTGTGTGTGTGTGTGTATGTGTGCATGTGTGTGTTGAGAACATTTATTATCTTCCCTTAGCAAACTCCAAGTATACAATGTTACCCATATTCACCACGATGTCTGTTAGATCCCCATAAATTACTAATTTTGTAACTGAAATTTTGTTCACGAATTCATTTTTTTTTTTGAGCTTCTAGTATGCATGAACTGAGAATCTGACACTGTCCTTTCTCTAGGGAACTCACAGGTTGGTAGAAGGCACAGGTGTGAGACAGGTAAGCTATAATAATGGCAAATGCATAGTGTTTTATGCTGAAAGGTCTGTTCAAGCTCAAGGAAGAGAGTAAGTGGCTTAAAAGAAGAGATTGTGTTTCTATAAATTATATAAAATTTGTTTTAAACATATTAATTATTGTTACATAATTTTCTCTCTTTAAATGTTCTAAAAAATATACAGCAAGGCATCTCTTTTATAGAGATATTGATGGTTAAATTTAGTCTGTTTACTTATTTTAACTGATAAATTCCCATCTCATAGAACAGTGTCGAATGATTTATAGACAATATTGAAAGTCAAATATTTTTTTTAAGTTTATTTATTTTTGACAGAGAGAGAGAGAGAGAGAGAGACAGAGACAGAGACAGAGCATGAGTGGGGGAAGGGCAGAGAGAGAGGGGGACACAGAAACTGAAGCAGGCTCCAGACTCTGAGTTGTCAGCACAGAGCCAGACAAGGGCCCAAGCTCACATACCGCTAGATCATGACCTGAGCCGAAGTCGGATGCTCAACCGACTGAGCCACCCAGGCGCCCCTGAAAGTCAAATATCTTAAGCACATGCTTTTAGTTTAGATGTACTTTTCTCATATTGAAAGCTAAGAACCTAGAATTTATGATTTCAGGTATCTCGTTACCCTGTGTCTAGCACAACTCAAAAAGTTATGAGTGAAAATTAATAATGTTCATGACAGAGTCTCTATGTTTTAATACTTAATAATGTTCAAATTGGCATAGATGAAAGTGGCAAAAACATGTTTATTCTAATGCTTACGTTTACTTTTTTCATAGCTCGCATGTCCACAAACACATGCATTTCACTCTACCCATTTCACGTTTGCTCACAGGAAACATTTTAAAACTTTGGTGTTCTCAGACTTTCATGATGACTTCTCTTCTTCCCAGTCTTTTGTATGCTTACTGACCTGCATAAAGAATAAAAACTACATCTATTTAGCTGCTGCCAAGAAACGGGGCATCATATTGAGCAGCAGGCTGGATGCAAGTTTCTGAGCAAATGATTTGCGATTGGATCTGTCTCCCTTTTTACTGAGTCTACCATTGGTTCGAGTGCTCTGTTCAGTTTGAGATTATAAAAGCCAGAAAATGATCACAAGGTGAATTTCAATAAATTGAATTTATGATAAGTGTGAAGGATAATTTGCTGACAGCTTTAAATTGTAAGCACTTCTTTCAATTGTAAATATAACCAAATTGCTTTGTTTTTCTCATAAGAGATTCAGCACCTTGAAACAAAGATTTGCTATAAAACAAGCTTTGCAACATCTGCTCCCTGTCTCTAAAGCCCTGAGACAGGTGAAATAGAACTTTGGCTGTATACACTATGTTTTAAAGCTTTGGCACTGGAGAGGAATGCATTCTTTACATTTGTATGGGTAAAGGGATTAACGTTCTTTAAAAAGTTAAAACACCAGACCTGTTTTAAATATATCTATCTAGTTTGGAGACATGGTCTACACCAATATAAATTTAAAACTTCAGTCTGAGTAAAATAATTTGAGGTTTTTATTTTCATGTTGCTTGAATATTTGCATGTTTAATGTTTTGGGAGATTCATCAGGTAGTTTTAAAAAATGACTACATATAATTAAAAAATTATAAAGATTAGCCTTCCTCTGGAGGGTCCCATGATCTACAAATATTCACCTGTCAATATATGTAGAAATGTAGAATGTTAACAGAAGATGCTATGCAAAAATGCTACATAAACTAAGAAATGTGAAAACACACACAAAGTCTCTAGTGACCAGATATATGCATTGAGATATCACCATATATTCATTAGATTAACCCAAACTAAAAAGTCTGAAATAGAAACTTTGAAAAAGGATGTGAAGCCTATTGGAACACTTATGTGCTGCTGATGACAGCATCGGTTGTCATCGCTTTGGAAAACCATTTGACATGTTCTAGTAAAGCTGAAGATGGATGAAAGCACATGACTCTCTACTGCAAGTTATACACCTTACAGCAACTCTGTTAAATAGGAAAATTCAAGTCTGATATGTAATTTAAATTTTCCAGTAGCCATATTAAAAAAATAATAGTGGTGATATAAAATGTAACAATGTATCTTATTTAGCTCCCTAGATCTAAAACATTATTTTAACAATGATCAATATAAAATTATTTAGGAGATATTTATTATTTTTTTGGTACTGCCTTCAAAATCAAGTGTCTATTTTATACTTAGAGCACACCTAGATTGTAATGACCACATTTTAAGTACTTACTAGCTACATGTGGCCACATTTTAAGTACTTACTAGCTACATGTGGCCAGTGTCTGTTGTGCTAGACCTTCAGCCTTAGTACTCTCTTTCATATGTGCACCAGGAGGCATGCACAAGAATGTTCATAGCAACATTATGATTAATAGTCTATATTGGTCAATGCTGAGTCAGTAAAACAGAACCCATGGCCATGGTCCAATAGAGGAAACATAAAATACAAAGCTACTTACATTCATGTTGTAAGTGTTGAAAACCCTCCAAATCAAACAAGCGAGCAAGCAAACAAACCATGAGCCAACCCGGAGATAAATAACAGCAGTAAGCAGCTACATCTCTCAGGCTGATAGAATATAAAGAGACCATGGCTTCCTTTAGGTCCAAACTCCTTAGTCACTTACAGAGCTTTTAATGATCTTGCCCCTATTTATTTCCCCATTTTCAATTAAAAAATAAATTCCCTACGCTTTCCATATGTGCCAACTGTATCAACAACATGCAGTTCCCAGAAGATGCTCTTTTACTCTTTTATTTCATACTTTTGTGCCATTGTGCATATAGTCTAAGTTGCCTGGCAAATCCTTGATAACATTCCTTCCAATCAACTTTCTCTAACTACAGGCAGATGTAAACTTCTTCCATAAGAAGATTGCGCCTATCTTCTCAACTCTCACTTGCCACACTGCATTAATCATATGTCTATACAAGGCCAGCACACTTAAGCATGCTCTCATTTTAAACACTTCTCCTATCTGTTTTTAATACTGGCCTTGCTTTCTGCATTGTATCATAATGTATTTAAGAATAGGTATTTCAGTAATTCTATATTACCAGCTACTAGTACCTGATAGGTATGAAAATAATATTTAGGAATAAACTAAACAATTGAGATGTTCAAATAAAAAATGTAATACAAACACATTTCTGAGTGAAAGTAACTTGGTTTATAATATGCCTTCCAAAACTGTATTAACTGCAATGATTTGGACTATCTCTAGTGTTAGCCAGGTCATAACTGGCCAGGATAGAGAAAAACTTTAATGAAAATTAAAAGTTTAATCAATATAATCTGCACACTATAATTTAGTTAAGAAAATATTAATTCTTTATTTGATATATTTATAACTGCATAGCTCAAAGTTCATGTACTACAAGTAATGTGATACAAGAGAAAACATAAACTAATTTTTACATAGCAGAGAAATAATAAAACAAATATTGCAATTTCCTCGTAACTGCAACAACTATCCAAAAAAAAAAAAACGGTAAAAGATAAATTCCCTTTTTTAAATAGTAAAAGACTGACTTTGTTTTTGAAACTTTTTTTATATTTTATTTCATTATTTTTTTTGTAGTTTCAAGTTTTTATTTAAATTCCAGTTAGTTAACATACAGTGTAATATTAGTTTCAGGTGTTGAATTTCGTTTCATCGCTTACATGCAACACCCAGTGTTCATCACAAGTGCCCTCTTTAATGCTCACCATCCATCTAGCCCATCCTCCACTCACTTCCCTCCATCCGTCCAGTAACCCTCAGTTTGTTCTCTACAGTTAAGAGTCTTTTATGCTTTGCTCCTCTCTTTTTTGTCCCCCATGTTTATTTGCTTTGTTTCTTAAATTTCATATATGAGTGAGATCATATGGTATTTGTCTTTCTCTGAAACTTTTTTGTTTGTTTTGCTTTACGTTTCTTAACATTTCTGTTGGTTCATGACCTCGTCAGGAGTATTCCAGGTGAAATCTGAAACCGTCCTGGCACGTGAGTGCAGGGAGAGACCAAAGAAAAAGGCAGGTCTTTCCAGGTTGGTAAGTGGAAGTAATAAGCAAAGGGGACTTATACATGGTGTTTGTCTTGGGCGGGAATAAGATGAATGGATCTCTGCACCTGCCTGCCAAATCTTAAAAGTTTATGAAGAGGCCTTAACGGGCTTCAGTCACTGATAATGCGGTGCAGGTCTTCTCAACACCACATTACTACCACAAGACTCTGTCCTTGGACCAGTCTGGGAATGGGGAAAGCAAAGACAGGGGAAGGGGTAAGGAGCCTCCCATTGCCTGGGTCCAGCTCACGGTCAGCCAGCAATTACAAAAATAATAATAATAATAATAATAATAATAATAATAATAACTTCTACTGGAACTATTTAACCTTCTTATGGAATTCAGTGGGTGGAGGGTGGGGGGGGAGGGGGAGGAAATCTTTCAAATAACTCGGCCAGTTAGTATGACTAATATAAAACTTTGGAATTAAAACTGAAAACTCATTGAGTTTCTTTTCTGGAATTAAATCTAAAAGAGATTCCAAATAACTATAAAATGGCTGAAAGACTGAAAGAACATGTAGAAAAGGAAAATATATCTATTTTGGTACAATAATGCATTTGGGGATCCTTGCAGATACTTTCTTTGCTTCTGTATTTAGAAAAAGAGAAATATATATTGGAGTGCCTGGGTGGCTAAGTCAGTTAAGCGTCCAACTTCAGCTCAGGTAATGATCTCACAGTTTGTGAGTTTGAACCCCCATCAGACTCTGGGCTGACAGCTCAGAGCCTGGAGCCTGCTTCAGATTCTGTGTCTCCCTTTCTCTCTGCCCCTCCCCTGCTCTTTCTCTCTTTCTCGCTCTCAAAAATAAACATTAAAAATTATTTAATTTACAAGTGCAGACATTTGGAAGCAATGCTTATGTGTTGTGTGGATGTGCATGCATGTGTGAGTGTGTGCACACAAGTGTGTATGGGTGTACCTGTGTTACAGGGGTCCACATAAGTGAGCACAATTTTAAACATTTCTTAAAATTCTGATTTGGAGGGGCGCCTGGGTGGCGCAGTCGGTTAAGCGTCCGACTTCAGCCAGGTCACGATCTTGCGGTCTGGGAGTTCGAGCCCCGCGTCAGGCTCTGGGCTGATGGCTCAGGGCCTGGAGCCTGTTTCCGATTCTGTGTCCCCCTCTCTCTCTGCCCCTCCCCCGTTCATGCTCTGTCTCTCTCTGTCCCAAAAATAAATAAACGTTGAAAAAAAAATTCTGATTTGGAGACTACAGATGGTAATATGAATTTACTTAGCAAAAACAGAGAGTTTCAACCATTGTTTCATCACTTTCATGAATACGGGTAGTTGGACTTGGTATTTCTCTTCTAAGTCTTTTTATGTCCTGCATTCTCCATCTTTTCCTTCTTGCCTATCTTGGTGCTAGTTGTTGAGTGGTTGTCTTCTTCCCTGAAGTTACTCAGAGAAAATTATAACTTTCCCTCCTTTTGGCTTGAGACTCACTCACCAGTCTCCAAGAAAGAAACCCTGTGAGAGCCTTCTCCTAGTACCACAGGACAGGGTTGGGGATAAGTGACATGGGATACCATGAAAACCTGAGTTTGTCATGGTTTTATTGTGTAAAATGTGATTTTTCTGCACTTCAAATTTTATTAGTTTGATTTGTATGGCTGGAATTCCTACATCCCTATTAATTTTGATTCTTTTATTTTGTTAATGCCTCTTGTTGAGAGAAAGAGAAAGATAGAGCATGCGTGGGGGAGGGGAAGAGAGAGAGAAAGACACAGAATCCAAAGAAGGTTCTAGGCTCTGAGCTGACAGCTCGGAGCCTGACGTAGGCCTTCAACTCATGGAGTGTGAGATGATGACCTGAGCCAAAGTCGGATGATTAACTGACTGAACCAGCCAGGACCCCAATTTTGATTCTTTTAAGAATTCTTGTGTTTTTTTAAATTATCAAAATTATTTGATTATTTATGGATTAATTTGTGCTTGGTTTTCTATGTGAATAGATTTGAGAAATGTGAACTGTATAGATGTTCTTCAAAATATCTGCAAAATATCTTCTTCCCAAATTTTATGTTGATGTATGTAAAAATGCGTGTATATTGATGGCCAGAAATTCTCCTAATAACTCTAATTTAGCCTATCTCACAACTCCTGAATCCTAGGAAAGATGGAGAACGTATGTAGTCTGAGATGATATTCTGTGTGGGATGATTTTTTGAGGAGTAAAATGTAGGAAGTTGAATTTAAAACATTATGCATTTAGAAGAAAATGAAAATTAGGAATACAAGGCCTCAAATTAATTTTTAATTAATTAAAATTAATTTTTAATAATGGGGTCATATTTTAAATAATTTAGAAATCAACTCCGACTAGATTTTCTCACATGTACTGAGTGTGCTGCCAGCTTAAAAAATATTTTTGTTAATTTTGATGCATATATTTTTGATGAGACTGCCTTGCCAAAATATGTATCTCTTGAAGTTTATTTAATTGAAATTGCCATTGCTCCTAAGGGAAAATCTGCATGAGTGAACTTGGTTAAGATAAGTCAACTATCACTATATCAGATGAAACAGGCATCTGCTAATGTATGGAATGCAATCAATGATGCTATAGATGGATTAAAAAAGAGAGAAACAGAGACAGAACAAAATCCTGTAAGACATATTGAAGAAATGATTAAAATAAAAGTCTGAATGCTACTTTTATCTTATTAATATAAATCTTTTAAATAAATTTAACTAAAATATAATTTATACTTTTGGCTTAGCTGATACTAAAATGCCCCTTTTCCTTCTGATTTCTGCTATATTTTGCTTCCCCTTATAGCCGAGAAACACTCAAGATATCTTGGAAGATTTTGTTGTTGTTGTTCACTATGTCAGACTTCCTGTTTAGTTATATTGGTGAAGATGGGCCAGTGGCAAAAACGTGCCACAGAAATTTTTTATTTTCTAGAAAAAAAAATTGCAAAAGGAGAAAAGTCTTCTCTCAAATTTCACGGGAATTCTCTTCGTGCAGCTGTGAGAACTTTTTCTTCATTTTTCTCCAGCTCAGAAAACTAGTCACACCATTTTTATAGTGGAGGTTTGGATTTTTTGTTGTTTGTTGTTTCAAAATGCCAGGTTATTCTTTAACTCCCATAAGAAAAAAAATCTATATTATGTTGAGTTGACTACCAAAGGGATTCCAGCAAAGTCCATAGTCATGCACTATTTTTATCTTTGTGAACAAAACTGTTTTCTTTAGCTTCCAGATCACCAAGAAATCAACTCAGTGGAAAATGTTACCAAAACCAACTGAAAGTAATGTAATTTATGTACTCATGTCTATATGTGATATGTATACCAGGTTAAAATTTGTGAAAATGTATGAAATTTAAAAGTATAATCTCCCGTGCAATTTTCACATCTTGCATTGTAAGTGAAAATAACAATAGCATTGGGAGATAACTGGCACATATAGTGACTTACCATATGTTGGATGCTATGTATTAACTCATTTTATTCTCAAAAGATTCTTAAAGTAAAATAAGATTTCAAATATAATCCTATGAATACATTTCTAGCATTACTTTCATGTTCAACATTTCTACAAAGTACGTATATTACTGTGACTTTTACATTCAGAGAAAAGAGGAAAAGACTGTACTACTTGCTGAATGCCTCCTAATAAAAATTTAGTTATCTTCTAGTTACATTTTAGTATATTTAGATAATAAGAAGCCAATTATAATGTCCAAAGTTCTACAAGAGTTTAGAAAATTTAAAAACAGGGGAATCCAGTGATCTAGGAAAATGGTTTAAAGATTAGGCTCAGTCTTAGCAAATATAATGTAAAAAAGAAAGACTTTTGACATTTCTATAGGTTAAAGAGCAAATCATCTTAGCTCAAGATTATTTTTATTAGTATTCATTCTTATCTTGAAAAATAAATTGTTTGATATGAACTTCAAATACCATTTTTTGCTATCTAAAAACATTAAAAAATTACCATTACTTTATTTCTTATTTAAAGCACAAAATTAAGTGAATAGAATTAACTACAAAATCCATCTAAATGCTCTATTCAATTGTGTGCTTCTTGAAAACAATGTGATTTATCAGGTAACCCAGGACAAACAGATTTATTGGCAAGATAGGAAGAAGGGTAAAAACAATAGCTGAGTGAATATAAAAATATCAGATAAACTGTAGGATTATATATTGCATCATATAAATATAAACCTTCTGGACTGTGTCTCCAAGCAAAATATATCTTTGCTGTCAGTTTTGTTGGTACTAAACTGCAGAATTTGGAAAGTTATTCCAAAATTTAAAATTGAAGGAACAATTAAATAATTGAAAGGAAACATGCTGCCTAAAAGAAATAGGCTAATTTTGAAAACACACTTCACTATTATTATATTTAAATGAGGTTCTCGATCACTTGATCTGACCCTGCGTGGTGCATAGCAATTGCAGTTGCACAATATATTTGAAGGAGGATTATTATAATTTACTAAGAGGTGCTGGAGGGGATTAGGAAACTTGGAAGGCCAGCGCTGCACTTCCATAATAGACAGCACTGCCAGATAATTAACCTTGCTGTTTGTTTAGCATCCACCGAATGCTTCATTACTGATTCAGTCAATTATCTCCTGGTAATGACCGCTACAGAAGGTAGAATTGCTTAATTAAAATTATTTAGACCAAGGAGGAACTTTGATTGGGCCATGCATATTAGAAAGGCTTGATTAATCTTGATGAGATACACAACTCATTGAAAGCTTTACTTTATTGTATCAAAATGCCAAACTCATTCTTTTTCCAATCAAAAATAAAATATTTTTTCCTTTGCCAATTTACATTTAAAAAATAAGAAAGCATTAAGAGGGTGGATGAAAATTGACCTTTTCAGTGCTGTTTTTACTAGGGTGAGGTTTGAAGAATGAAAGTAGAATCGTATTTATTTCATAAGAGGCAACTGATATAAAAAGAACTCCTTATTGCTTGAAGAAATGGTATATACAAGGCAGACAAAGTGGAACTATGTGTGTGCACCAGTTAAAAGATGCAAATGGATTTTACCTTCACCTTTTTTCGTGTGGAACACAAGTGATTTCCCTAGTTCTTCCTTTATGTTAGCATGGCCACCTGATTTGAGAATTGGCCAGTTGATGTGCTTTGTGCATGAGGCAGAATATACTGGGTTTAGGACAAATCTCTTTCATTTCAGCAGCAGAAGTACTAGAGGGTCTATATTGCCTCGTTATTTTTCCCTTGAGTAAAGAGCCCTCTTTTTTTTTTTTTTAATGAAGACAGGGTTCATGATTCTACCTCATTTCTAACTATAGTGAGATCAAAGAACAGTATTTCATCTTGACTTCTCAGGATAAAAATTCCTAAGTGAACTTTGTAAGGTACAGTCATGTAAAACTGCATTTTTAAATTTTTGGTTTGTTTTTGTGGGAAGAGGGATTTTTGTTTGTTTTACATATAGTGCCTCATTTCAAAGCTCTTTAAACTTCAGAAAGATACTGATAATTGCTGCAGAAGCTTTCCAATAAACATGCTTACTGTTAAATGAAGTAAAAGTTATTCTTGATTGTATATACCAAGCCACAAATATATTAAGTTCACATAGGGTAACTTGAACCTACATATGATTTAGAAAATGACTACTCAAAGTTAATGAAAAAGCATCCTGAAAGTTTTTAGATGTGATACAGATTCCTCGAAAACACTTCCCTCTTTGAGGTCCAATGGTTCAACAGGCACATTTTTTAAAATAATTTCTTAACGTTTATTTATTTTTAAGAGATAGAGAGAGAGAGAGAGCACAAGTGGGGGAGGGACAGAGAGAGAGAAGACACAGAACGTGAAGCAGGCTCCAGGCTATGAGCTGTCAGCACAGAGCCTGACATGGGGCTTGAACTCACAGAGTGCTAGAGCATGACCTCAGCCCAGGTCGGACGCTTAACTGACTGAGCCACCCAGGTGCCCCTCAACTGGCACATTTGAAATGTGGAAATACTGACAACATAAGATAAGTATACTACATAAAATTCAAATAAAAATTCAAATAAAAAAATAACCCTTCAACATGGAATCTGCATTGTGATTATCACAGATGCTAGGTCTATTATTCTTATTTGGAAATACGCACACATGAGATTCAAGAAGAATATTGTGGAGGAAAATGCCATAGAGACGTGTTTCTTGGAAAGGCAACCATATGCAGACTTTACTCCACGATAGGAAAGTAATAGCACTCTTATAAGTTATAATAACAAAAAATCAAGCAACCAACCAACAGACACAGATTTAAAATAAAGTTCTAAAAGAGTGCATTCTTCAACATCTTGCAGGATCATATACTACCTTTATTTTTAAAAAGCTGTACGTGAGGATCTTGTTTTCTGAATGAATAAAACTTAGAATTAGGAGGATGACTAAAGTATTAATATGGATACTTTTAAATGCACCTATGGAAAAAAAACAACAAAATTATCTCAAAATGACTTAAGAGTACACTAAATAATTGCATGAAAACAATGTCATGCAGAAAATACTTAGCACTTAATGGTAATATATTACACATCAAAATTTGAGGGAATAAACTTAAGTAATATTTGTAAGAAAGTTTTCTGTAGTACACAACTATAATAGAAAAGATAAAAGCAGTAAAATGAAGACTGAACGTTCAAGCATAGATATTAGAAACCTGAGAAAATTAAAAGAAACTGCATAAGCGGTAAAATAAATGAGTGGAAATTCCTGTAATAGAAAAATAATACAAATCAAAACCACACTCAGATATCACCTCACGCCAGTCAGAGTGGCCAAAATAAACAAATCAGGAGACTATAGATGCTGGAGAGGATGTGGAGAAACGAGAACCCTCTTGCACTGTTGGTGGGAATGCAAATTGGTGCAGCCACTCTCGAAAACAGTGTGGAGGTTCCTCAAAAAATTAAAAATAGACCTACCCTATGACCCAGCAATAGCGCTGCTAGGAATTTACCCAAGGGATACAGGAGTGCTGATGCATAGGGGCACTTGTACCCCAATGTTTATAGCAGCACTCTCAACAATAGCCAAATTATGGAAACAGCCTAAATGTCCATCAACTGATGAATGAATGGATAAAGAAATTGTGGTTTATATACACAATGGAGTACTATGTGGCAATGATAATGAAATATGGTCCTTTGTAGCAACATGAATGGAACTGGAGAGTGTTATGCTAAGTGAAATAAGCCATACAGAGAAAGACAGATACCATATGGTTTCATTCTTATGTGGATCCTGAGAAACTTAACAGAAACCCAGGAAGGAAGGAGAGGAGGAAGGAGAAGGAGGAAGGAAGGAGAAGGAAAAAAAAAAAAAAAGGTTAGAGTGGAAGAGAGCCAAAGCATAAGAGACTCTTAAAAACTGAGAACAAACTGAGGGTTGATGGGGGGTGGGAGGGAGAGGAGGGTGGGTGATAGGTATTGAGGAGGACACCTTTTGGGATGAGCACTGGGTGTTGTATGGAAACCAATTTGACAATAAACTTCATATACTGAAAAAAAAAAAACAAATGACAAAACAAACAAAAAAAGAAAAAAAAAAAGAAAAATAAATGCTCTAATAGAAAATTACAAAAGTTCTTCAAAAAATTAGTAAGACAAAGATCTAGTATATTTGATTAATAGAATCAGAAAGCACAAATATGAAATACAATAGTAAAAGGTCAAACTGTAGCCGAACACAGGTTTTACATAAGAAAAGAATACTTGAAAAGCATATACAAGCTGATATATAAAACATTTAAATTAAAAAATGACATAAAAGGGGTAATTTCATAGAAAATTATACTTACAATTAATCTAAAATACATATTCCATGATTTGTGGAAAGAAATATGTAGGTTGAGTGGAAAAAAAAGGAAAGTACTGTGTTTTTACTGAAGATTTAATTGTACTATAGAAAATGAAGAAGATGAAATTTCTCTTCATCCTCACTTTTCATTTACAAAAGTAAAAATGACAAATTGAACCTAATATGAGAATGTCTATACACATAAAGCATTAAAAGTAAAATTTAGCTAGGGGCGCCTGGTGGCTCAGTTAAGTGTTTGACTTCGGCTCAGGTCATGATCACGTGGTTCATGAGTTCAAGCCCATGTCGATGAGCATGGAGTCTGCTTCAGATTCTGTCTCTCTCTCTCTCAGTGCTCCCTGCTCACGCTCTCTCTCTCTCAAAAATAAACACTAAAAAAAATTTAGGTAAAATTTAGCTGTTGCTGAAAATAGATTTTGTTTCTATACACTGGTAACATAAGGTAGAAAAAGTACATTTTTAAAATGCTAAGAAGCAGAAATTATGAGCTGACAATAAATAAAAAGGGGAAAATATTGTATAGAACTATTAATAATAATTATGATTTTATTTAAGATGCACACTCACATTTCTAAACAAATGAAAAAGTATACCCTACATAGGAAAATTAACTATTGTAAAGATATTTATTCACCTCAAATTAATCTTGAATTTAATTTAATCCAATAAAAAATCAACAGATTTTTTTCAAGAAAATGATAATTTTTTTCATAAAATTTATATAGAACAGAAAGGAAAAAAGGTGATTAAGAAGTCTTACTGTACCAAAAACACCTCATATAAAGTTATATTTTGTGTGGAATTTTCACAGTAATGGGCAAATTAGTACAGAATAGAGTTTCTACAAATAAGCTCAACCTCACATGAAATCTTATTTAAGAGCTAGGTGAAATCCCAAATCACTGAAGATAGATTATTCATAAATGACTTTGAGATTTTTGTATTCATATGTTAAATCTAACTTTGAATCTCTATTTTTATACTATACACAAAATGGGTTTCAGGTGAATAAAGACATATATATATATATATATATATATATATATATATATATATATATGGCAATATTTTAAAACATTTTTAATGTATATTTGTTTTTGAGAGAGAGAGAGAGAGAGAGAGAGAGAGAGAGAGAGAGAGAGCATGAGCAGGGGAGGGGCAGAGAGTGAGGGAGACACAGTCCGAAGCTGGCTCCAGGCTCTGAGCTGTCAACACAGAGCCCAACGTGGCGCTCAGACTCGCGAATTGTGCGATCATGACCTGAGCCGAAGTCGGAGACTTACCCAATTGAGCCACCCAGATGCCCCTAAAATGTTTGAGATAAATAAAAATATTTTGTAGAATATACAGGGAGATTTCTTAAAGTAGACACAAAACACAAAATCAAACTGAAAGATACAATTACAATGAAATAAAAACATTTGTACCATAAAAATACATTATAAAATGTGATTAAAGAAAACCTAGATGGGAGAAAGTGCTCAGAACTTACACCTAAAAAAATTATTACTGTCTTTAATATATGGAAATCATCTAGAAACTCACATATTAAAAGATCAGAAGTTCAGTATGGAAAAAATAAAACAAAAAACAAAAGGACTAAAGGCCATAAACCAATAGACAAACATTTCAAAACTGCTTAGTTTTCCAGAGCAATGAAAATTAACACATCAATGCAATATTATTTGATTTATCTATTGAGAAAACATTTAAGTCTACTAATACCAAGCAATTTAATACTGAGCTGATGTCATAATCAAACGCTTTCATGGTACTGGTATATAACCACTCTGGGAATCCTTCAGCAATGTCAATCAGCTCTAAAGATAAACGAGCTCTAGGGCAGAGATTTCCAGTACTAGATATATGTTCTAGGGACTCTCATGCACATATCCACAACTGAGTTTACTGAAATACTGTATATGATACTAAAAAAATGAAAATTAATCTTAAATGCTCATGAACAAATGGAATTCTCTACAGCAGTTAAAATGAATGGTCTATTAACATAAATTTATTTCATAAACACTGTGATTTTTAAAGGAAGCTACATAACAATACATATGGCATGAATCTATTAACTAAGTTATAAACATAACATGATATATATTGATTAGTGATGCAATCTGTAATATATATGGGAATTATAAACAAATTCAAGAAAGTGTTTATATATGAAATGAATCAAGTAATATTAGATTGAGGATGAATATATATGCAAATTTTATTCAATTTTTAATAGTTTATTTTTCAAGAGTCTGAATTAAACATGGTATGTGGTTATATTTGATTTAGCTAGGTCCTGCTTATGTGGATGGTCATTATATAATTCTCTAACCTTTTCCATTATTGAACTATTTTATTAATAAACTGTTTTAAATGACATATCATGCTTTCTTATAATTTTCTTGATGTTTAACATAAATGTTCTTTCTCATTTCTGCATCCACTGAATTACTTTGAGTGAAAATGCTAGCTAAAGCATGCTGCCTCTATACCAAAAATGATACACACACACTCACAAAGGTCTTACCATTTGTAAAATAACGTACTTATCCTGGTGCCTAACGTATAATCTGTTGGAAACATTTGGATGAACAACTAAAGCAATACTGATAATGATGAACACAATCGTACATGACTGGGATGAATGAAAACCATTATTCTAACTCATAAAGGACAAAACTTTCCTCTCAGAGCATAATTCAGTATTAAGAACTCAGTGGGAAACGATGTTTCACAAATGGCCAGATAATTATCAGTATCATTTCTAAGAAATGAATGATAAAAACAAAAAAAAATTATCACCAATTATTTATTCACGTATTATTCAATGTGGCACCCAAGGCTTCCACAGTCTGGTCTAACTCATCTTTGTAGACCTATTCCACTACTCAGGTTTATGGTCCTGGACCCCTAGAGACCTGTCCTCAAATCATGGAACTGTTACTGTTTAACCATGTGGTCTAAAGAAGTCACTTAATCTGTCTGGGACTTTTTTCTTTCATCTCTGTACTGTGTATCTAACAAGTTCATAAGGAATAATTGAAACGGCATACTTGAAAATACTATATCACATTTATTTCATGAACAGTGTATCTAATCAAGGCTTAATCAGGAAAATAGAAATGACATCACATGATCACAATAAAGAAAATGGAGGGCCTACAATGATAGAGGAACCGAGATACCATAAAAGATAGAGTAGAAACTGAGCGATTCTCAACAGCTTGGAGTCAATGCCACTGTCAGGCTGGAGACACAAAAGGAAGAAGTGTTAGTGGATCACAAGGGCTGAGGTACCCCAGGAAAAGCTGGAACCCATGTAAGATGGCCTACCTCGAAACACAGAAGAGATGTGATCACTGCTAGAGAGGCCAGTTGAGTCCAAGAGAGGTCTGGAGAAATACTCTTGTTTCTCCTCCCTCACACTTAGCTCTCCAGCCAGTGTCACATGTTTCCAAAACCAGCAGGAAGCCAGATGACACAGCGGGTTTAGTAATGGGTCTATAAGGGGTTAGTGTTATTATCTAGGTAACAAACTGCTATAGTTCCTTCCATGTGTGGTATGTAGACACAGCATGGTAAGCATATAAATTCATACATTTATTTATTGGTGATGACTTGGATAATCCTTTTTCCATTGATGTGAGAAAGTTTACTAACATTCAATATGCTTCACAGTCAGATTTGTAATGACCGTATGATATTCCATTTTATACTTACATTGAAAATTATGTATGTACTTCTATACAGTTAGACCTTTAGGCTTCTTCTAATTAACAAGCAATATAAACAATACTGTGATAAAATAACTATGCAATATATTTTAAATAGCATTTAAATATTTCTTTTCAGGTAAGTAATATTAACAAACAAGAGTACTCATTCTTGCTGAGGCTGAATGAAATTCACAGTCTTATATGTACTCAGTGGGTGATAACTGGTACTATTTTTAATTAAGAATTTTGTAATTTATTTCAAAAATCCTAAAATAATCTAAGACTTTGACATGACAAATTACATCTAACAATTTATTTTAAGAAAATTATGATATAATGGTTCAACTTACAATACATTTTTCTATCACACTAAGATTTATAATATGGAAAGACAAATATGTGATATTATTAGAACAGAAGTAGAAAAAATAAGTTATTTGCATCCATAAATTAGAGTTTAGTTTTATTTAAGATGATGACACAAATTATATTTATTGAATTGTAAAGGCAAACAAAGAAGGTATAGAACCAAAAATATGTATGTAAATGTGTGATTATGCGTTTGTGTATACATGTATATTTTTGTGGTCCTGTAAACACAACTGAATTGGGTAATATTCTCTTGTACCTTCTTGTCTTCTATTAAACAGAATTATTTATTTATAACTTTCACAAACTTATGGCCTTGGAAAACTTTAAACATTTCTCCTAGCTGATGTATAAAATCATATAATTATTTAAAACTATCTGATGAAAACTGAGGAATCACGCTACATTCTAAGAGCTAACATGTCAAGTAAGTCGCAAGTCACTGAAAGCATATGTAAGCATGAATAATGAGAAAATAGCAAGGAATATTAAAAATACTGCAGGGGCGCCTGGGTGGCGCAGTCGGTTAAGCGTCCGACTTCAGCCAGGTCACGATCTCGTGGTCCGTGAGTTCGAGCCCCACGTCAGGCTCTGGGCTGATGGCTCGGAGCCTGGAGCCTGTTTCCGATTCTGTGTCTTCCTCTCTCTCTGCCCCTCCCCCGTTCATGCTCTGTCTCTCTGTCCCAAAAATAAATAAACGTTGAAAAAAAAATTAAAAAAAAAATACTGCAGAATTTTATCTATAGATTTGAGGAAGAGTTTTTGATTCCTCCACTGACAATCTATCCCTTATTTTCTCACATTTAACAATTTTGAAAGTGGCTAAAATTGTGAAATTATGAAAATGAAAGAAAGCTTTCTGAAATGCATGTATGTCTTCAAGAAAAATACAAACATTTGATACAGGCTTAAGATATTTCCCTGCTGGCCTCCCATGTGGTTACTTGGCTTCAGGGAGATAATAAGGTATTCCAAGTTTGTGCCCTACACTATAGGTTTTCCCCCCCCTTCATTAAATTTTCAACCCTGGTCCTATAGGGAACAAAGTGCAGGTCAAACAGGATGTACTCCAAAATGTTGACAGTGATCATCCACAGGGAGTAGGCTTAAAAATAACTCCTCTCCTCTGCATGCCTCTGTAAATTTGGTGATTTTTAATTTTCCTTGTTTACAAAAGCAAGATTTAGTTAATAATCAAATGAAGAAGATTAAATCTATTTTTTATTATGAAAAAAATAGTAGTTATTACTTTTCTTGTTTTCTCCACTTTTTAAAATAAATTTAATTTTTAAAAATTATGGTTGATGCACAATGTTACATTTGTTTCAGGTGTATAACATAGTGATCTGATATTTCTATATATTAATCTATGCTCACCACAAGTGTAGCTACAATCTGTTACCATACAACACTATTACAATATCATCGACTATATTCCCTATGCTTTTTTATTCCCATGACTTATTCATTCCATAACTGGAAACCTATATCTCCCACTCTCCCTCACCAATTTCACCATTTTCCCATCCACCTTTCCTCTGGCATTTATAAGATTGTTTTCTGTATTTATAGTTCTCATTCTTTTTTAAAAAATTATTTGTTTATTCATTTGTTTTTTTAGATTCCACATTGGAGTGATATCATATGGTATTTGTCTTTCTCTGTCCGACTTATTTCACTTAGCATAATACCCTCTAGATCCATCCATGTTGACACAAATGGCAAGATCTCATCTGTTTTTATGGCTGTATATGTACATACACACACTATATATATCCACCTTTATCCATTCACCTATTGATGGACATGTAGGTTGCTTCCTTATCTTGGCTATTATATATAATATTGCAATAAACATAGGAGTGCATATATCATTTTGAATTACTGTTTTTGTTTTCTTCAGGCAAATAGTAGTAGAATTATTGAATCATATGGTATTTCTGTTTTTAACTTTTTATGGAAGCTCCAAACTGTTTTCTTTTTTTTTTTTTTTATTAATGTTTATTCACTTAATTTGAGAGAGAGAGAGAGAGAGAGAGAGAGAGAGCGCGCGCGCATGTGTGTGAGTGGGGTAGGGGCAGAGAGAGAGGGAGAGAGAGAATTCCAAGCAGGCTCATACACTTGGTATGGAGCCTGACTCAGGGCTCATTCCCACGACCATGAGATCATGGCCTGAGCCAAAATCAAGAGTCGGACACTTAACAAACTGAGCCACCCAAGAACACCTCCAAACTGTTTTCCATAGTGACCATACCAATTTACACCTTCCCCAACAGTGCATGAGAGTTCCTTTTTCTTCACCAACACTTGTTATTTATTGTCTTTTTTATTTTACCCATTCTGACAGGTTGTTTTCCCCATTTTTAAATCCTGCCTGCTATTTATTTCCTCAATCTCTTTTCATGATTTTATTTGTTGTTTGCTTTCCTTAGAATGCCTTCCATTTTCTCAGTCCTCAGTAGGGTCTACTTACCAGCTTTTCAAATCATTTTCTGAACACTTCAGCTCTTAGTGATCTTTACCGTATTTGTTAATGCCAATAACACTTATCATCATGTCCTTATTTTCTGTTAGTATAGACACTCGCATCCACATATAATTCCTAGTACTGTGTAAGAAAGTCAAATGTGTATGGGTGAATCTGCTGTCAAGTGCCAAGATGATGTCTTAGCATAAATCATTCATTGCTCAAAGGATGAAAGTCCAAGTGCTGTATATGAAGGGATTTACATATGTGTAGTACAAAGAGGTATAGGCTGTGGGAGAATTCAATCTAAGAAATAGGAAGTCTGTTTTTATTTTTTATGCCCTCTCTAATGTCTAATAAATTAAATCACCTACAAAATTATAATTTACTTTTGATTATCACTATTAAATGACAAGAAGAAATCACTATGAGATAGCTATGAATTGCAGATGTGTGTTATGTTTTCTCTATGATTCACAGAGTGCATTATTTTATTGAAAGTAAAGATTTCACGGAAAATATACCATTCATGACACTACATAAGCTCTCATCATTCAAGGACCAATTTGCAAAACAGTGTCCATCTTCAGTTTTTTGTTTTTCATTTTGTTTTTTTTCTCCCAAATATAATTAACTTAAAATAGAAACGGAAGAGAGAGAGAAAGTACAATATATTCAAGTACATGTCAAATCTACAATTTCTGTATATATAAAAAAAATAATGAACACAATGCAAGGCACTTCAAAACTTATTTCCTCCAGAAAGAGAGTATAATCAGAATGTAATGAGCACTGAAATTAATAAATTAAAAATAAATGTCCATAAGAGAAAAGAATGTATTTCAATCAGGCTGTAATTATGTTTTCAACATTATAAATTAATTCTCCAAATGAATATCTTTCAATGTGCCCATGTATTATCCTTTCCCATCTTTTTATCTAAAGCTGTGTTGCTAACTTGACTAAACCATCACATTATTAGAAATAAAATAAGAAGTGTTCATTAATGCACCCTCTGACATTCTATTATCTCAATTTTCTTGCTGATTTTAAATGATGAATATACAACTAGAGTGTGTAAGATTTTTTTTTTAAATAATAACACAGAAACAAATGGAGCCACCTGTAGTTTTACATGGACAAACTGTAAGGACATTAGTATTGAAAAATGAATAAGGATGACAAATAAGGTGAACACTTATTAAGTAATTAAGTAAATTAAGATATTCTATTTTCTTTTAGAAGACAGGTTAGTATAATGGTGAATTTGGTTGGGTCTGAAGTCAGATTCAGTATCCTGGCTTTGATTTGTAGATTTACCACATACTGTGATTATGAATAGGCTATTTCCTTCTCTTTGTTCAGTTTCATCATCTCAAAAAGCATGAGAAAAAAAATCTCGTCATAGAGTCATTATGAAAAATATTTCAGGTAATTTTTAAAAGCCTTTATATTTAGCTCATTGTCTGCTACACAGTAAGCACCATAAACAACTACTTTAATATTAAAGTAGTCACTAAATTAATTCTTTATGCTACATATCTCTTCTGTTTTGTTACTCTGTTACTAGATATCATATAAACAATCAATCATCTTGGATGCCAAGGTTGTGTGTGCCTATAAGAAATATTTCTTTTTTTTATGTTTATTTATTTATTTTGAGAGACAGACAAAAAGAGCATGAGTGTGGGAGGGGTAGAGAGAGAAAGGGAGAGGATCCCAAACAGGTTCCATACTGTCAGCATGGAGACCAATGTAGGGCTGGATCTTATGAACTGTGAGATCATGACCTGAGCCAAAATCAAGAGTCAGATGCTCAATTGACTGAGCCACCCAGGTGCCCCAGAAATATTTCAATAATGATTTAGATAATGTGAATAACTCAGTGATTCTAAAACATGGAGGGAAGGCATAAGGAGTCCAAGTTCTGGAAATAATAATAGAATAAATGCTATATAGGGAAGTGCATCAATACAGTAAGTAAATCTAATGTGCTCTATTGGAAGCAAGGAAAGAGTATAAAATGTTAGAATCCAGTTTAGGGTCAGACGTTAATTACACTTTCAGGTATAAGGACTGACTACTAATTTTGTGAGGTAAATTGGCAAAGTTCTAGGAGGAATGACAGTATAGTTTGTGAAATTATATTATTTATTAATTAGATGAAGAAGGAAGTCTATGCAGGTCTTTGGCTGTGTGTATTATGTTGGAAAAAGCATTAGAAAATACTAGAATATGTGACCTCAGAGTCCTGTTCAATTAGGGACTTCAAAATTTTACCTCTATGGACCTCAGATTCCTCTAATTAAAAGATCTGAACATCAAGCACTGATTTAAGTTTCTTTGAATTTGATATTATTGTATTCTGAGACAGTAGTTCTCAAAGTGTTAGCTGAGAACAAACTATATATGTATGTGAGGTGGGATTTTCACCTCACAGAAACAAAACAGTTTATTACAACAGAATATATACAGAGGCAAATAAGAGAATCCAGCTGTCTTCCATGAAGCTGCACATTGTAGAGACCTACAAAAGTTTGAAACAATGCCACAATTTTCACAATTAAAACAAGTTATTAACTTGTATTTTGCAAGTTATTGTTATTTTCATAAAATTATATGATCATATAATGGGTGAAATATTATATATATATATATATATATATATATATATATATATATAAAATGGGTGATCATATAATAAGTGAAAAAATATTTACACATTTTCTCATTTAAAAATTTTAATGTAGATACTGATATACAATCCACAAAAACAAAATAGAGACCTCCAATAATTTTTGTATATAAAGAAATTTTGAGTTATGTTTGTCCTTTCACTGAAAGTCACTTCATTACCTTTCTACTCATTTTTTTCCCACTTAGTCTTTCTCCCAATGATCATTTATATTCTGAATTCTCTACTGCCTTGTAATAAACTCAACTTGATGTTTTCAAATGCAGTGATATTTCCAAAAAGGTAAAATCACCGGGTATTTTCTTAACTACCAACTACTATTGAATTATATTTGGGGGCACCTGGGTGGCTCAGTCAGTTGAGCGTCTGGCTTCGGCTCAGGTCATGATCTCACAGTTTGTGAGTTCAATCCCCACATTGGGCTCTGTGCTGACAGCTCAGAGCCTAGAGCCTGCTTTGGATTCTGTGTCTCCCTCTGTCTCTGTTCCTCCCCTGCTTGTGCTCTGTCTCTCTCTCAAAAATATATAAACATTAAAAAACATTTTAAAAAAACGGAATTATATTTGGGACTTTAAGGGAAATTTTCATTTCTCTACAAATAACTGAAAATGTAAGGTTATCATGAAAAAAATATGTATAATTTGTTTATAACATAACTTGTTATATAAGGGAGAAGGTCTTGCATATGAATTTATGAATTACAAGGACATTTTTATGCTGACTTTTTCAGGTTCTAGTATCAAAATATACCACAGGAATTAAAAAAAGGCCAAAATTAGCAATTATTTTTCAATGGTCTGTAGAATCTAGTTTGTTTCTTTCTATCTATCTATCTGTCTATCTATCTATCCATCCATCCATCTACCTATCTATTTTAAAAGTCTTGGGAATATGGCCTAACATGAAAGAATGGGATCTAAGATTGGGCCCTGAAGGACTTAAGTGCAGGATAATTTCTACTTGATTCTGAGAAGGAGACTGAACTTGATAGTGGCGGGCCTTGGCTTGATGAGGTTTTCATTTCCTCTGCTGACAATGTATCCAATTGATCTCTTTGATATCATTCTTTTCTTATTTCTTATTATCAAATATTTCTAATGGAAAACAGTATTAGAAAAACAATTGGCTTTTCTTTCTTTAACCTAGCAATTTCAGGTAGAAAATTAATAAATTCTTTTTTTTGTAAACTTTCATCCTAAAATCTAAACAGAACTCTGAAGAGTCTGAGATTTTACACTGCTTGCAAGACAAAATGCTAGCCAACCAGTTTCATGGATGATGACAGAAGAATGAGACTCTTTTGTTCAGAAACCGAGAACTTAATCACTTATGGAACAATAAGCATCATGAACATGTTCACACATGATCCTGTCCTTTCACTGAAAGCCACTTTATTATCTTTGCATTCACTTTTTCCCATTTAGTTTTCCCCACAATTGGAGGTCTCACAGACTCACATCATGCAGTCTAGTGGTTTCTACACACACAGCCGATTTGTTTCGCAGCTGAAGAAAACTGAGTTTAGGGAATCACCAATATTATAAGGGTGCTACTAACAAACCTGCCCAACATTTGACCCCAGAGGAGAAATCACCTTCTTCCAGATAACAAAAATTCCCTTTGCTTCCTCTACTTTAAAGATATATGGTCCCTGCTTTCCAAGGTAGTTTAACATTCAAATACCCTTGATCAGATACTGCAGAACAAAAGCTGTCAATACTTCTGCTCTGTAGGAGAAAATCATGAAGAAAAGGAGAAATAGGAGAAAACCATTTTCTTCCAACACTACGGATGGCCACAGACCTTGCTGCTCCTATAGAAAATATTTCAGGAATTTTTCTCCATCCATCTTCTACATCATTCCAAAATTCAGATAAATTCTACCCAATGGGGACACAGACAAACAGATGAATCTGAACACTGCCCAGGAAGTCCCTCCAAAAACAAGAACCATACTCAGTTATTCATAATGAATTTGCAATTCTAACACCTTCCATATAACCAAGAGACTACATTTGAAGAACCATCAACCTGTGTTCTCCAACTGATATAAAGTACTACCTGGAAGACCCCAACAATTATAAACAGCATTTTGTTATGTGTGTTGTGGGGATTGCCTTTCTTGTGTAATGGCCAGGAATTATTTTGCCTCCTTTTCAAAAACATGAAGATTTGCATCTAAAGAGAGGTTATTAGAAAATCTCAAGGGTTAAAGAAACATCACTTCAGGCCTGGAAGTTGCTCAGATAAGCCTTAATAAACTAGCCTGGGTTTTTATGGTTGATAAATTTGCTCTACAGTTTCTCCTCTCAGGCAAAGGTGGAGTCCGTGCATTTCCTAATGTATTCTGTTGCATCTAGATTAATGCTTCTGGCTAAATGGAAAGTTCAATACAAAACATAAGGAGAAACCACGTGTTTTTTTAAGGTATACTTTGATGGTTTAGAGACTGATGGTTTTAAGGTAGACTCTGATGGTTTGCTCAGCTGGAACACTGGAGCGACATGGCCGAGGTCAAAATTTCAGCTTAGATTCAACCTATTTCATGCAGTTCTGTTGAAAATAGTCAAAATTAAATGCTGCATGAAAAAATGAACAAATTTTGTCCCAGCCCATCAGTAGGACTTATCCATGTGGGTGGTGAACCGGTGTACTCATGGGAAAATTTACTGGAGATGGTGTATAAATAAGGTATGGATATTGTTGTGTGACAATTTTCCATACTTGTGTTTCCATACTTTCTGAGCAGATATACGGACAGCTTTTGTTCTGAAATAATTGTTCAAGAATGCTTACATAGTAAACAGCGTAGTTGTCTCCACAGCAAATGGTAAATTTGTTTGCTCTTCAAGATAATAAAGATCATATCTCCCTTCTAGCAAAAGCTGAACAGTTTTGTTAGCAGACCTATTTTTAAAGTCTTAATAAATTAAGACTTTAAATTATTAATTTATTAGGTTTCGGGTTCCTCCACTATAACCCAAACTTATTATGTATGTTGTGTCTACCTGGGTCACTACACAACCGTTGTTAGTGATCATGAACATCATATAGTTTGTTGTTCCATGAGTTACAAAGTCCTCTGTCTTTGACCCGAAAATCTCATGACATCTTCCAGCATCCATATAACTGGCAGACTGACTTATTAACTTTTTTGTTTGTTTGTTTTGTTTTTGGTATGAAAATATCTCAGATGCATCAAATTACTGACAAATACTTGTCTACATTGATTTATTAATTGATATGGCACTGCCATCAGAAAACCATGAATGTGTTAACTCTTCAGTAAATTAAATATAGTAGGTAAGTAAAAATTATATACTATTGATCTCATATAGTCCCTACATAAAATATAAACTATTGAATAAGTAAACACTTAACCTTTTTCCTCTGGAGACTTAACAGAATAGAATGCATGTTGTTGTTGTTGTTGTTGCTGTTGTTCTCAAATGCTGTAGATAGGATTGACCAATTTGTTTTAAGTCTAAAAGGTGTGGAGGCTTTACATTTCTTTGAGATATCAACTCTTTTAAGACACAGAAATTTGTTCAACGTGCTTAAATATGTAGTATGTCTTAGGAGATAATTATCTCAGTCACCCCCTTTATTAAGATAAGTTCTATTCAACCTTGAAGATTTTGCAGAAATACCAGTTTTACCATAATTTGCCTATCTTCATTAGCAAAGATATTTTTAATACCTGTTTGTTGAAAATCTGATAAATGACTAACTCCAAGTCCCTGATTTTTCAAATTTATATATGGTGTTTTCTAACATGGTTGTTCTTCACTGGAGAATAATCAAGTGTCTGAATTATTGTCATTTGTATTTTTTCTTTGTTTCAATTCCCTTTGGCAACTTAAGTAATCACAGCAGAGTTCTGAAAAATAGTGTGATTCCTTCCATCTCTCTCCCTCTTCTGAAGAAAGCTTGTTTCCTACCCATGAAGTCTTACTGACATATTGGCTTTGGTTCCTGTTCTTTGGCCCAAGGAATTTCCCTCCCTCATGAGAGGAGTTAGTTATTTAGGGAAGGCATTTGCAATTCTCTCTGGTATTCTTTTTATTGTTGCCTATATGACATATTTTCAAAACAACATACAGGGAAGGGCTCATCAGAAAATATAGAATGACACTCTCACTCTATCTTGAACTATGACATATAACTGAAAAATTTCACAGGAATGAAATTTTCATACAACCTCTGTTCATTTATGCATCAAATGGAAAGTATGCTAGTATACTGCAGCTACAATTTAAAAACATGGACTTAGAATGTGATTGTATGATACTTTAGATGTGCCCCCCCCATTCTCAATCTTTAGGCCTCAGACCAATTGTTTTATTTCAGTTCTTATTATTGTCATTCAATATGGCCAAATATGAAATAGTGGTTATAAAACAACACTATTCCATGAATGAAATGATATTGCTTATGTCAGTTAACATGATTGGTAGAATATGAAGGAAATAAATGCAACAATTGTGGATGAAGGGAATAGTTGTACCTCAAAATATGTGACTTATTTTTATTAGCAGTGGAGTTATTTTATTGTGCAACCACTTCACAGAGGGATATTTTAGGAGTTATGAAATTTTATTAAGAAAAAAGAAAGAAAGAAATCACAGTTAATTTGTATTTCAACTGTTTGAATAAAGAATCACAGGGGAGAAATAACATGACCTATTCTATTTTCTGAAGTTTGTCTAACTGCTCTAGATATGAAGCTCTCAGACAAGGTGTATGACAGGGATGACAAAGTGTGAAGATGAAGGTGGTATGGCAAAAGGAGTAAATAAATGATGTTTTTTAGAAACCCTATGAAGCACTATGAAGGTATTACATAAAATAAACCTATGAAGGTGACCTTGTGAAGGTATAACATAAACATATAATAGTAGAGGAAATTTTCACATTGTTCTCTCTATCCAGACCTCTCTTATTACAACAATTTAGGTTTCTTGATCATGATATTCCATATTCTATGACTATGAGATATTGTATTATTGTTACCCATTCTTCACTCTTCTATCCTCTCCCTTTGCCACATGACATTGTTGTTCCTTTCACTGTACCCCACTCATTGGATTTAGACTGTCATGTGACTTTCTTTAGATCATGGGATATTATAACACTGGCACAAGCAGAATGAACATGTACATGAGATATGTTTGTGTTTTGAGATTTATTTCTTGAGATTCTGTCACAAGAAGGCTATCAATCATCTAGTTGCAAGCCCTGGTCCAAGGAGAATAAGAGACACATGTGACAGACATGGATACAACTTGTAGCTTAGAACTGACATTAAACTTTATTAAATTTCATCTATGTTCCTGGGAAGCAGCAACAGTTAAATAAAACCCCCAACATTTTGTGTTCCAGAAAATGACTTGCTGTAAAGAACCACTCTTCTCAACATGGTTTAGGTAAGACTCTTGGACACTCTCCCTCGTTTACCTATGACCAGACAAAACACAGATCCTCCAAATGTCCATTCCTTCCATTATAAATGATTAACTGAATGTTTGTAACCACTGACCAATCTGAACAAAATTCCAGCTTGATCAGACATTACTTAACTAACCTTTTCTCTTTTCTCTAGCTCCTCACATTTTGATCCACCTTCAGCCTGAGATACAACCTTTCCTTTATGACCCTACTTGAATATAAGTTGACCACTAAAAGAGACATTCTCTGATAAACTGTCTAAACATGCCTTGTGCTTTCTAAACTTGTTTAATCCTCCCTGCAAAAGAAAAGCCCTTTTCTGCCAGAGACACTTTCTCTTTGTGACATTTGCAGATGCTATACTTGGGGTGTTGTCTCTGTTGCAATAGCATCTTTACCCCTATTGTAATAATCTTTTTGAATAATGTATCCCCTTACCTAAGTCCAGATTTGTTTTTATTTAACAGCTTTCTGGGGCTGTGACTCAGATGGCATACTAACCACCCCTCAGACCCTGATGTCTTCACTCAAGTAGTAATTCCACTTTCTTGGCTTTCTGCACCCTTGCCCAGCTGGAGAAATCCAGATCTGTGGTCGTGAGTTATAACTCCTCATCCAGAGCTCCAGACATTGTCTGTTGTAGTATAATCAGGAGTTATTTGGACTTATTTGGATCGTTGAGGCATAGAATTTTTTCTTCCCCTTCTGTAAAGCCTCTTCTGTTTTTTACAAGCTCCTTTAAACCACATGGATTATGGGGGCAGTCACACTGATTCCTTAAATCCACGTTTAGACAGGAGTACATCCTCATCTTCCCAGTCTGGGGATTGGAACTGTGTGAGGAAATTAATTAAGCAGTGCTCTCTCCTGGCTCCATTAGGGTCCTATCTCTGGTTGAATTATCTAATCCCATGGGTAACTCTCACTCTTTTCAC
Organism: Felis catus; assembly: GCF_018350175.1. NCBI lineage: Eukaryota > Metazoa > Chordata > Mammalia > Carnivora > Felidae > Felis > Felis catus. The sequence goes on from NC_058376.1 coordinate 50,835,943, forward strand.
TGATTTTGGTGACTACTTGCTTTACTATTATGGCACCCATTCTGTTAAATATCTTCAAACATGGAAAATTTTACCAAAGATAATTCAGAATTAACATGGATATCATGGGAAACTTGGACATTTCTCAAACTGTTTCATCTAAGACTTCTTCCTTCCTATCACTCCCTTTCCTTTCTCCTACATTCCACTTTCTTTTCAGCTCCTTCAAATCCTTTGGTCTATTCTCCTATAAAATCGCTCTTTCCTTCAGCCCTCTGTCCACTTCTTCCAGACTTTTCCCTCTGCACAACAGCCCCCGAACTAGAGTTACTCCAGCTTCAGGCTCCTTTGTCCTCATCAGGGCCTATCAAGGGGCTCAGGAACCCCAAGAGCAACCACTTGAGGCTAAAAGGGTAATTGGGAACAAGTTAGATATTTTATACCCCAAGATGGGCTTTGGAGACACCCAAGTGGTCATCTGGTCTCCCTTTAGTCCCTCACTCACAACTGAGTCCACAGCCTCCAAGAGGTTACACATCAGAGCACAGGAAATCTTGAAGGTCTCCTTCACTAGTATTGGTGGGAATGCTACTAATCTGCTCAACTTGTCCCATCTTCCAGAAATACAAGCCTGATATAAACGCTGAGGTGGAACAGGACAAAAGAGGTCTTTTATATGAAGCAGTGAATTATATAATTAAAGCTATAAACTCTCCATTTTTGCCCATCTTTCTGTTATATGTGTATGTATGTATGTTATGTATGTATGATATTTATCAACCTCCAGTTGGTATTACCAAATTATATAATAAGATTACTTTTAAGAGCTCTACTCTAGAAGATTTGTTCAGAATCACACACTTTTATAAATGCAATATTCCTAAAATTTCCAGAAATTAAATATATTTAACTTTCAATATCTTATAGAAATTAACCCAAGTATTTTAAGAATTCAATTTCATATAATTTATGTAAATCTTAGGCAGTCTCATTTAATATTGTTGGTTTAATAAAAACAGTTTTGTCTACTGAGTTATCAGTGTTAAATATAAAACAAGCACACACTTTTATTCTATGTCTTAAATTTCCACAAATCCAACACATGAAAAATGCTATGCACCTCCCTTATTGTATGAAAAGTTTGTTCTCATCCTTCAGTTTTTTGGCTTAATTCGCCATTCAGTGAGTACTTGCCTAGTACCCTAACTAACTTAGATAGCAAGACATTCTTAATTTCTGACATTGTTTTACATTATAGTAGTTTTATGAAATTAAATTTGTAAAAGTTAGTTTTTAATCTAGTTTTACTCTTTCTCAAACACCAAATGAAAACCCTCTGAGGGTAGAGACCATGTTAAATTTGTTTATCCATGGTCAAGCATAACAGCTGACCATTTACTACATAAATGTGTGAAAATACATTCTGTAAATTATAATATAATTTTTATTTGAATAGACATATTTTTATTTTAAAATGATAATTTAGTAAAAAATTATTGTCTTTGTCAGTAAAACACATGAAGCTTGGCTATTAAAATCAAATAGCACAGCCAAGAAACCAGCTAGAGACAACTTAGTATTGATACATGCAATGTACTTAGGAGATAAATAGTTGTTTGATCGTTAACTGTGCAAACTTTGACCAGCAAAGTGACAACAACTAGGACAAGAACAATTCAGTCAAAGCATTCAAGTTAGTTGTACATGTGGATATAGGCACGATCTCTTCCCTGCCTGTTCTTTTTAATGATAGTTTTTGAAATCTATAAATCTTCTATCGTTTCCACATAAGCATTCAGAGAAGCAGTTATTGAAAAAAATTCAATTTCCTATAATGAATCTTGAAACAATACATTGGATTTTGTCTTCTCCACCCATTAGTAATTGAAACTTTAATGATGACTTATTTCAATCTGATGAACTTCTGACAGAATTGTCAGTCTTATTCTGAGAGTTGTATGCTTTTTATCCCCCTCTGATATTAACAGAATAATTTTCCCACTGTTGAACTAATATTGAAATGAAATACTCTGACCTTGATTACAGACTATGCATTTATTGGCAAATATGCACAATCTTTTAAATTTTTGTATTGTTGACAAGAAAAAATTAAAATATATGTTACCAGGTATACTTTAGCAATATACATCATTATAATTTTATATAGCATTTTATAACTGTCCTAACTTGAGTATCTTTCCTAAATCTGTGATAGGAGGAGTAATAACTGAACATAACTGTCTCAGAAGGATATTGCAAGCATCAGTTAGACAATGAATCTACAGATTGTCTAGTTTATTTATTACTAGCAATCAGTTACATTTTTAGATGTCAGGCTTAATGAATATATAAAAAATAAAATTATTTTTACTTACAAAACAATTCTGTAATTTTCATCAAGAATTTAAATAATAGACTTCCAGGGAAAATGGCAGACTAGAAGGATCCTTGATTCACCTCATCCTATGGATACAGTTGGATAACATCCATATCAGTGTAAATAATCCAGAAATGATAAGAAGCCTGGCAGAACAGATTCTTCACAGCTACATGTGGAAAAGAGGCTATATCAAAGAGGATAGAAAGGGCAGACACATAGTGCGGAGCCAAACAAACCCCCAGGACTGTCTGCAGGAGACAGCTATGTTGCAGACACAGAGAGGAGAGAGGAACAGACATGCTAGGCATCCTAGGCACCAGGGACCCCCCACTAGGAAGACAAATATTCATAACATTTGGCTTTGAAAACCAGAGTGGACTGGCTTCAGGAATTCTTACAGTCAGTGGGGCTTAGCACTTGGAACTTTAAAAATCAGCAGGCTTGGCTGTGGAAGAGCTAGAAGGTGATAGGAAACTGAGTTCCCACCTTTCAGGAACAGTACAACAAACAATCCCACTGAGCTAAAGCATAGATAAAGTGGTTTGAGAAATGACTGTGTATATGGGAAGGAAATTGATTTACTTATATCAGAGCCTGTGCTGAAGGGGCAGGGATCTGTGGGAGACTTCTCCAAGGATAAAAGGACACTTGTGGGAACCAGTGCAATGTGAGCACTCTCCCTCTAGCTTGCTAACAGTGAATCCTGTCCCCACAGGCTTCTGCCAGTCTGCCTGATTCAAGAAGGCTGCCTCAGCAGGAATTTTCCCAAGTAGGTGCAGGGTCCCTCCTATAGTGAACCAGTATGGACCTTAGTGGCACAGTGCACCCTGCCCCCATGTTCTCCTACAGACCTGACCCTTACAATACTTCCTTGACCAGAGCCCATCTAAAGTGGTGCCAAATGTCTGGCAGTTTGTAAGCAGCCCAGACAGGGGCTAGCACCATTCCAAAGTGACTCCTTCCCAATGGAAAGGATAAAATAACCACACATACCAGTCTAACTGGAGCCTCAGCAGTGGGCTGGGGGCAGACATCTGGTCTGAATTTAGGTCCCACCCACAAAAAGCTTCTCAGAGGACAACACAAGGAAAACATCTTTTTTTTTATTTTTTTTTAATTTTTTTTTAACGTTTATTTATTTTTGAGACAGAGAGAGACAGAGCATGAACGGGGAAGGGTCAGAAAGAGAGGGAGACACAGAATCCAAAACAGGCTCCAGGCTCTGAGCTGTTAGCACAGAGCCCGACACGGGGATTAAACTCACGGACCGTGAGATCATGACCTGAGCCAAAATCGGCCGCTTAACCAACTGAGCCACCCAGGCGCCCAGCACAAGGAAAGCATCTTGAGGTTTGCTACCACAGCTCTGGCAAACACCTGATCTGACAATTCAAGACCTAGGTGGCCACAGACTGGCTTACTAACAACATAGGGACCAAGCCTTGCCAACAACAGACAAGGAAAGCCAATGCAGACAACTGAACTGAAGACAAACATGGCTCAGCCACAATAACTGGGCACACATAACACACATAGGAGACACCTAAAGTGCCAGGTTCTGGTGAACAGGAGACACTGCACTGCAGGGTACCACAGGACCTTTTCTTCTGAGACCACTACTTTCAAAAGCAGGAAACATAGCTGACTTTCCAAACACATAGAAATAGACACAGAGAGTTAGACAAAATGAAGAGAGAGAGGAATATGTCCCAAGTGAAAGAACATAACAAAATCACAGCAAGAGAGCTAAATGAAATGGAGATTGGTAATATGTATGATACAGAATTTAAAGTAATGGTCACAAATATATTCACTGGACATGAGAAAATTGTGGAGGACCTCAATGGGACACTCAACAAAGAGATAGAAAACATAAAAAAAAAACAATAAGAGATGAAGAACACAATAACGGAAGTTAAAAATACACTAACAGTATAGATAGAAGACTAGGGGAAGAAGAAGAACAGATCAGCAACCTGGATGACAGAGTAATGGAAAACAATCAAGGTGAGTAGGAGAGAGAAGAAAGAATAACAAAGAAAATAGATTCAGGAACTTTAGCAACACCCTCAAGCATATTAACAGTCATATTATAGGGATAACAGAAGGAGAAGAGAGAGAAAAGAGAACAGAAAATTTACTTGAAGAAATAAGAGCTAAAAATTTCCTGAATCTGGGGAAGGAAACAGAAACCAAAACCAGGAGGCACAGAGAGTCCCCACCAAAAATGAACCCAAGGCAGTCCAAATCAAGACACAGTACTTAAAATGGCAAAAGTAGTGATAAAGAGAGAATTTTAAAAGCATCAAGAGAAAACAAAATAGTTATATATAAGAGAAACACCATAAGATATCAATTAATTTTTCAGCAGAAACTTTGCAGGCCAGAAGGGAGTGGCATGATTTTTCAAAGTGCTGAAAGAAAAGAAAAAAAAAAAAGAAAGAAAGAAACGAAAAGACAGAATGACAGAAAAAGAGAGAAAGAAAGAAAGAATCAACCTGCAGCTAAGAACACTCTATCCAGAAAGGCTATCATTTAGAATAGGACAGAGTTTCCCAGACAAAATAATTCATGACCACTAAACTAGCCCTTCAAGAAATGTTAAGGAAACTCTTTGAGTGGAAAGGAAAGACAATAAGCAGAAGAAAAATAGGAAGCATAAAAGCAGTAAAATTAAGTATATCTATAAAAATAAGTCAAAAGATTCATAAAATAAAATGATGTAGTGTATGTAGTATATCTAAAACATGGGCAGGGGGAGAAGAGTAAAAATTTAGTGCTTTTAGAATGGGTTCAAGTTAAGTGACCATCAACATATATAGACTACTAGATGCATCAAATGTTATATATAAACCTAATGGTAACCACAAACCAAAAACTGGTAATAGATTTGCAAATATTAGGGAGAAAGGACTCCAAGTATATCACTAAATAAAGCCAGCCAACTGTGAGGGAAGGGAGCAAGAGAAAAAAGGAACAGAGAAGAACTACAAAAACAACCATAAAACAAGAAAAAAATGGCAATAAGTACATATCTATCAATAATTACTTTGAATGTAAATGGAAAATATGCTCCAGTAAAAAAACAGAATGATGGAATGGATAAAAAACCAAGACCCTTCTATGTGCCTCCTACAAGAGATTCATTTCAGTCTTTAAACACATGCAGATTAAAAGTGAAGGGATGGAAAAGTACTTATCATGAAAATGGGGTAAAAAATAAGCTGGGACAGCATACTTATATCAGAGGAAATAGACTTGAAAATACAAACTTTAACAAGAGACAAAGAAGGACACTATATAATCATAAAGAGAACAATCCAACAAGTAGATACAACAATTGTAAATACTTATGCATCCAACATGAAAGCATCCAAAAACATAAAAGAGTTAATAACAAACATCAAGGGAGTAATTGATACTAACACAATAATAGTATGGGACTTTAACACCCCACTTATATCAATGGATAGATCAAACAAAATCAACAAGAAAACCAGTGGCTTTAAATGACACATTGGATCAGATGGATCTGACAGCTATATTCAGAACATTCCCCCCTAAAACAGCAGAATCCACATTCTTCTCAAGTACCCATGGAACATTCTCCAGAACAGATCATGTATTATGCCACAAAACAAGTCTCATCAAATTCAAAAAAACTCAAATCATACCTTGTATCTTTTCTGACACACGATGCTTGAAACAAGAAATCAAATACAAGAAAAAAATCTGTCAAGAACACAAATAAATGGAGGCAAATAACATGCTACTAAACAATGAATGGGTCCGTGAAGAAATCAAAGAGGAAGTAAAAAAAAATTCATAAAGAGAAATGAAAATGAAAACACAACAGTCCAAAACCTTTGGGATGCAGCAAAATCTGTTCTAAGGGAAAAGTTTATAGCAATATAGGCCTATCTCAAGTAGCAAGAAAAAATCTCAAATAAACAACCTAACTTTACACTTTGGAATGAAGCTTTGTCTTTCCATATTCTTCTCTACGCTTCTATTTATAATATCACTCAGAGCCACAAATACTATTTCCATCTGCCCTTTTGTATTGACTTACAAGATTAGCTTAAAAGTAAAATATTAACCCACAATTTCATAGAAATTCTAATAAATAAAATAAATGGAGATGTTTATAGATTAGAACTGCAAACTCCCCAATTTTACTGTATGTTCTGAAACAGACTTTTCATTTGTCATCCACAATTTTGACTAAACACAATAGGGCATTACTGACTAGACAAGGTTAATATCTACTAGATAGTTGGACCACTGACAAAAAATGGCATATCTGATGTAAACATTTATGTTAATGCAACAGAAAAATAAGAATTGTGTGACCAAACAAATTGTGTATATTATTTTCATGGAAATCTTATTTTTTCTTATGTGGTTACTCAAGGAAATTGCTAATTATGAGGTCTCTGATCTCTTTATTTGGCTGTACTTTGGAAGCAAGGAATTATGCCAAAAAACACATTCATGGTCTTCATTTAAAAGACTAAGAGTTTATCCTAATAACCACCTTTCTATGCAAAATAAAACTTGTAAGTACAGAAGAATAGCTTCATCAGAAATCTTGACAGAAAAAATAATCCTGGAGTTCATACCGATGGGGCCCAAGGTGTATCAGCAAATAGCTATGTAGTTCCTGCTAAGAAAAAGGAAGAAAGAAAGAAAGAAAGAAAGAAAGAAAGAAAGAAAGAAAGAAAGAAAGAAAGAAAGAAAGATATTGCCGTATTTCTGGTGCTTTATTCACATCCAAATAGTTACATTAAACTTTATTTATTAAATATCTCCTGAACAATAAGTCCAGTGATGGTAATAGTATATAACAAAGCTCTGAGATAATCAAAACTTCAGTTTACATCCTGATGAGGTCTGATTTTACCTAACACCAATTCCTTTCAAACCTTCTTTCCTCCTTATAGTGAAGTCACTCCTTCTAGTAGCTAATGTAAAAAAAAGCTTGAAATTGAGATGGTCAGGATGAGAAACACACAGCACAGTGCCATTAATATCTCGTGATGGAAAGGGTTTAGATCATGACTGAAAGAGGGAATCAAGTTTGGACCCACTGGATAGATGAATCATCGGACTCCCTGTGGAGTTTTTGGGTCTGTTATACCAGCTGGATCCAATCATAGGACTTGTGTTAGAATGCTCTTAAATTATGAAAAAAATGAAGCTAACTTGGAAATTTAAAATCTGTTATTTTTCCATATATTTTCATCACCTTCTCTATGTCAAGAATCGTTACCACTTACTATTTTTTTTTCCTTGAGGATAACCAGCTCTTGTCACAGCAAGCAAAAGAAAATGAAAGATGTGAGTTTGAAACAATCTATGGTATTCGGATAAGAGAACACATGGTTTAGAAAACAACCATAACTCAGTAATTATAAATCTACAGCAATGATGAGAGTTTATCAGTTCCACTCAGTAAGTTTTAAATATTGTTTCCCTGTACTATTTCTACATGAAAGGATGTAATATGCTCCCATAGAGCTTGCTTGACTTATTGGGAAAAATAATATGTATTTTGAAAAATGAGCTCTGTGAGCATTGATGAAAAAGAACTAAGCAAGCACAGAAGGAATGGTTACAGTCGGCTGCGCAAATAATGCATTAGAAATCTGTTCCCATTCAAAAACACAAGTAAAAATTTTCTAATAGCACCCCAAATGTTAATTCTTAAACTCTTCCTCAATTAGAAATGTCACAATCATTTTCTACTTTGAAGATAATTAAATTAATCATTTTGAATTTAGAAGAGACCCAGTTTTTAACTAATGATATTTTAAAATGGATTTCAGCATAAGAAAATTATTTCCCGGTAAATGTATATATGTTAAACTCTCAGTTCATGTATTCTATTATAGAATTCAGGAGTTTAGAAATTTGGGTTTAAGTTTAAAACTAAAAAACTGGGTTCAAAAATATCCTATAAATGAACCTAGTGAACCATTCAAATTGGGTTAACAGGAAACTAATATGAATTAATAAGATAATTTCACGATAGGACAATTGTGAAATTAAAAAGTGTAAAAGATGCTTAATTTCAATAGCAATTTAGCCAAAGGTAAACTTAATGTCCCTCCATATTTTTAGAAATTAATAGATAAAAGTAATTTTCAAACAGCATAAAACAAATTTTAAATAGTCAATTTTAGGGGCTAGTATACTGTTTTCTCCTAATATAATTATCATAACTTACTTAGTGTATTCCTTTTCTTAATTAGTCTTTTCCTTCAATTTGTAAGAGGTGGCTCAGTCCAATCATTTCACAGTATACAGTAATAGTTTAACAATAAAAGTCAAATTACAATGCATGATTCATGGTATAAGTTCTTAAAGTACTAGAAATCATCATTCATTACCCATTATTATTTCATTCTGCAATAAAAGTTATCAATTCAGTATCTTTTTTTCCATTTTCTGAGTTATTTTCTTCTCTTATCTCAAATGGAAGTAATCCTGACTTATTTAGGTTTTCAAAGTCTGTCAAAATTTCATTTCTTTATACTTTTCTACCTTTTAAATAATAAAAAAAAAACTTCTAATTTCAATTTAGGAAAAGAATCATTCTTATTATTATTCCTTTAATATCTTAATGATGCCTTTCTGAAAACTTGTATCTTAGAATCTAATTTTAGTACTAGTTTAGGAAACTAGTACTAGGAAAATCTAAGGGGTTGTGTGTGCTTGCTTGTTTGTGTGGAAGCAAGCACACACAACCCCTTAGATTTTACCTAGTGATGCCAGAAAATTGTATTTAAAGTTAAACCATGAAATTTTTGTGATTGTTCAAGCACCATGGAGGCTGCCTCCCCCCCTGGTCAAAGTAACCCAGGAATTGTTTATAGAGACCCAGTTTAGGAGAAATGTTCATTGTTTGGGAAGATGCCTGGATCCACTGCCCGAGCAGAGGAGCCTTACAGTTATAGTTCACAAGGTGGGATAAAAATGGTCCACTTGCACAATTTATCTTGGAGACTTTACTCAGCTATGTATGCTATACTTTTTTATGAAAACTATAAAATCTATCCTCCAATTCCCTGACACTTTGTCTCTGTTCTCAATTTTAACCTAAGCAGAAATGTTTCCTACGTTGTGATTGCCCCTTCTGTGATATAAACTAAAATACACTTCTAAAGAAAAAAGTTCTTTCTGCAAAATTCTGTTTCCAGTATCCAGTATGAACAGTGGAAAATGCTGTCCACTTTTTTTCTATACCTATAGACTTAAGAAAAGAAAATATATGAATAAAAATAGAAACAGTATAGGAAACAGGTGGTTTCATTCTTGCATTTCCAGGGTATAGCAAATGGCTAATGAAAAGCAGATTATTTAAAATGACTGATGATGGGGCGCCTGGGTGGCGCAGTCGGTTAAGCGTCCGACTTCAGCCAGGTCACGATCTCGTGGTCCGGGAGTTCGAGCCCCGTGTCAGGCTCTGGGCTGATGGCTCAGAGCCTGGAGCCTGTTTCCGATTCTGTGTCTCCCTCTCTCTCTGCCCCTCCCCCGTTCATGCTCTGTCTCTCTCTGTCCCAAAAATAAATAAACGTTGAAAAAAAAATTAAAATGACTGATGAGTAAGTAAATTGAATATACAGATTTTCACATTTGATAACTTTCAGTTTCGATCCTAAAGCATCATACAAATATAATTACATAATGTCATTATGAATGATATGTAAGAACTTTATCAGATGATATGGAGTAGTGGGTGAGAACATGGGCTCTCAGAACAAGACTGCTTAGGTTTGAATCTTGGCTTTGGCACCTTATTTATGTGATCTCAGGCAACTTTACTCCTTGTATCTCAGTTTCCTCATCTGTTAAAGGGGAGTAAAAATCAATGGCTGAGGAGATGAGGATTCTGAGGTACCTTTCTGGCAGGGAGGGAGGGTGGTGGGCATAACTGGGGGGATGAGGTTGCCCCCGGCCCTGGTCTCTTTACAATTTGAGTCAGTTTCAAAATGAAAGGTCTTTGAATATCTGCCTGCCCCTTTGTAGTTTTCTTTTCTGAGGTACTTCTTTTACAGGCCAGTAACTTGCTGAAAACCTCAGGTGCCCTCATATAAGCCATTTCTCTAGCCCACCTTGCTGGTGTTGCATGTAATCAGGAAGCCAGAAACCACAATTGAAACAAGATCCACTGCCCAACTTACAACTGGTTTCTCCACAAAGATCAGAACAAACCAGTCAGAGCTGCCATGGACTCAATTCTTGATCTTTTACCTACTTTTCCCCTATTATTATGCTACAACTCATGCCCAGAGGTGGAGACATGCAAGTAAAACATATATGTGTTTGAAGAAGTATACCCTGTCAACTGGTTCTGTGTGCCAAACATCCTGTCTTTCCCTGTCCCTCCATACTTAGACATAACTCCTTTCCTGCTTCTGCCCTTTCAAAAACATTCTCTTGCCACAGTTCAGGGAACAGCCTGGCCTCTCTCTTACTAAGGCTGTCTCCCTCAATCCTGGGCATGAGCTTGCAGTAAACACTGTCAGTATAATCCTTGGCTTCCATGTCTGTTTCTTTCCATGAGAGTCAAAGAACACTGCGGTCGTTAACACCGACCTAGGTTTGTTGTAAGGACGAAAATAGTTATCATATATAACATACTTAAAACTTAGCTAAAATATGAACACTAAAATGGTGACTTTAATGAAATTTTTGGCTATGTGTTCTATCGTGGAGGGGAGGGCAGTTTGACCATTAAAGCAGGGTTCAATGTTTTCTTTTAAGAAAAATGTCCTTAAAGGGCACCTGGGTGGCTTAGTTAAGCATCTTATTTCACTCAGGTCATGATCTTGGGGTTCGTGAGTTTGAGCCCCGCATCAGGTTCTGTGCTGGCAGCTCAGAGCCTGGAGCCCGCTTCAGATTCTGTGTCTCTCTCCCTCTCTGCCCCTCCCCTGATCACACTCTGTCTCTCTCTCTCAAAAATAAATAAACTTAAAAAATATACTTAAACTAGTAGAGACGTTTACTCTTATGTCATTTCCTCTACACTCACATACTTCCAGCAGCAAGTGACAAGCTCAGCTTTTGCTGTACTTTCTCCCAGCATGGTTCTGTTGATGATTTCTTGGTTTAAGGCCCAGTTCTAATGTGATTAGAAAGTATCACAAGGATTTGCAGAAAAAAATGAGAAGAGAAAATTAATGTTTGAACTTGAAGTTAGTACATGTCTATCAAGGAACTTCACAAGTAAGTGATATAAAGTACCACAGGTTATTAAATGAGAAAAAAATATCATGCAAATTGAGCTTTATATGGAATCCATATATAGTAGCTGAATGCAATGTGTACTTGAAATCTACCATAAAAACAAATATTGTTCAAAAACTGGAATTTTCTCTTAAGTGATATCCTTAAGCTTCTCCTGGTATCAGCTGCCTGCTTCTCAACTCACCCCAGTATTACCGTCAGGGCTTGATTTCCTACCTCCAAGCATTCACCTTCATACGTATTAATTATTACCCTCTGGTATTACTGCCTCATGGCTTTGCCTGTTTATATCACCTGGCAGCCTTTATGCCTCCTTTTTAAGAGAATAGTTGTTTTTTTTTTTTTCAACGTTTATTTATTTTTGGGACAGAGAGAGACAGAGCATGAACGGGGGAGGGGCAGAGAGAGAGGGAGACACAGAATCGGAAACAGGCTCCAGGCTCTGAGCCATCAGCCCAGAGCCTGACGCGGGGCTCGAACTCACGGACCGCGAGATCGTGACCTGGCTGAAGTCGGACGCTTAACCGACTGCGCCACCCAGGCGCCCCTGCCTCCTTTTGACCACTTCATTCTGAAAGTTTGTGAAACTTAGTAAACAACATACTATATAAAGTGGACAACTTGTGCATTTCTGAATGATTCCAATCAAAGAAACCAATTTTGTTTTCCACAGAAAAAAATCAAGATATTTAAATCTATGGTAAATCCTACACAAATGATTACTCAAAAATAATGCAAATTGTTATATCAAAATCAAATTGTTTAAGTCATCCTGAAATTTCAAGTAAGTGAATATTATGTGTTTATATCACATAGTGAGCCCTTCTAATTTACATATTATTGTGCTAGTTTTACTATACCAGCTGAAGTAGAATAGACATTGTCCCAGCTTTTAAGGAACCTGTAATCACAGAGATAATAGCAATTATCATGAACAGGAAATAAGAACCTGTAGAATAAAAGCCATTAGCTGTACGTGCTATAAGAAAATTTCTAATCTATGTAGTATATAAGTATACTGTGACTGAAGTTCTAAGTGTTATGTAACTACACTGGAGGAGTGTGCAATACAGACCAGTGACTTGAGATGCAGAAACCATTGATAAATCATCCTCTGATCTTTCTAGCCATCTTCATAGCACGTGGGATAAGGTGGTTAGGTAGATAAAGGCAGCCAAGTATTTCAAACTTGGGTTATTATTCTAGAAAGTAGACTTCTCTAAGAGTTAAAAAGATGAAGAGAGATTTAAGCTTATACAAGGAGGTGAGAAAAAAGAGATAAGATGGGAATCCTGAGGAAGGATTTTCTATCAGAAGGAAATGCACTATTTAAACTCATTAATTAATCATTTGGAACTTGATATAACTATATTTAGCCCTTGAGTCTAAAGGAAAAGTTACCATGTCAGTCCTATTTGGAAGAGTAGATTAGTTTGAAATTTATTTAAATAAGGAGATTTATAGAATCTGGCCAAAACATTACAGAAGAATGGATTTCCTGAATATACTTTTTCAACAAATCTATCTGTCTTTATCTATAAAGAGATAAAACTTTGACCATTTTTGCCCCAAGTGTCCATTTTTATTAATTTGAAATTATATATATGTATCTAATAATTAATTCTATTCTAAGATCTTGCTGATGGGAGTTTAAAACTTCTCAATATGCAGTCTTTTCCCATTAAATTATTTGGCTATTGCTGGATCTCTCCCTATTAAAAAAATATACATTACAAGAGGCTATTTATTTATTTATTTATTTATTAGAAGGAGAGACTGAGAGTGCAAGTGTGGGAAAAGAGCCGAGGGAGAGAGAGACAATCTTAAGAAGGCTCCACCCTCAGCACGGAGCCCAACACAGGGCTCAGTCCCATCACCCTGGGATCATGACCTGAGCCCAAATCAAAAGTCGGATGCTTAACTGACTGAGTCATCCAGGTGCCCCATGACAGGCTTTTAAAATTAGCTTTTGTAGGTACTGAAACTACTGAAACTGTTAGCTACTGAAGCTGTTATTTCAGTATATGTGGTTATCAGTCTCTAATATTAATAAAAATAGCATTCTGCATAGAATATAAGTTCTAATATTTTGAAGTTTCTTGGTTCATGCAACAGACCTATGAGGTATTTGGAGCACTTCAGATAGACTTAAATGTGCGCAAAACAGAAAGTAATATTCATTATTCCCATTACCCATTCCTGTATTTGTAGAGTGCAAATACAGGGCAGCCTGCTTATTTCATTTACATGACCCAGGATGGCTTAGTGGAAATAACAGTCAAAATGCATCTCACTTTAGTGGGCACTGAAATGACCAAAATCAATAACAAACTATAAAAGCATTCATCAATCTTATATTCTCCTGATAAAAGTTGCAACATTTAAGAATCAGAAGAAGAAAGCTATGGAACTTCTTTCTTCTGAGAATATGCTTCTTTAAATAAGAATTCTCTGCTATTCACTTTGGGACATGAAGGAAAGGTTGTGTTTATTTGTTTGTTTGTTTCACTTTTAGGATTTTTCTTCTCCTTGTTTAGTAATTAGTATCATCTGAGTGGTATTTATTTCCTTAGAAACTGGATTTTTTTTTTCTGGTTTAACCCTGGCAGATAACTATTAATGGAAAAAATTTAAACCATATATATATATATATACATATATATATATACACACACATGTATGTACATATATATAAAAATTTCAAATGTCAGCACATTTTCTGATAATGTAGGTTTTCATATTTAATGTGTCATAATTTTATTGATTAAATATGCAACTCTTTGACAGTTGTTAATAAAACATTCACTATTTACATAATACCACCTAATGGTTTTATAGCATATAATCATTTTTAAAGTATTTTTAAATTTTTTTTTCAACGTTTATTTATTTTTGGGACAGAGAGAGACAGAGCATGAACGGGGGAGGGGCAGAGAGAGAGGGAGACACAGAATCGGAAACAGGCTCCAGGCTCTGAGCCATCAACCCAGAGCCCAACGCGGGGCTCGAACTCACGGACCGCGAGATCGTGACCTGGCTGAAGTCGGACGCTTAACCGACTGCGCCACCCAGGCGCCCCTGCAGGATTTTTAACATGCATTATTTCACAAATATACATGCAGTAATATCTTATTGTCCCTAATCTTATCACAGGAGTAAACTGACTTTGGTCTTGCTAGGTTCACATGCGTAGTAAAGCTTACATTGTATATGATATAGCCAATCCACCCCTGGTAACCTCAGCCCCTTAAACTTTTCTTTTATCCATTTCCCATATTCTCCTCTTCATTCCTGAATATTAATAGAACATATGCTAGCGAGAATTTGTTTCATAGAAACTTGTTTTTATAATTTTAGAAAAAGATAGAATTGCTACCAATTACAAATGTTCAAAAACATTCTGTTGAAGGTTTCTTTTGGTAGCCTATATTAAGTGGACAATTAGGTTTCTACATTTTGATTCAAGGTCAAATTACTCATGCCAGAAAATAATTTCTTAAAAAAAATTTTTTTAGAGTTTATTTATTTTTAAGAAAGAGAGAGAGGGCATGAGTGGGTGAGGGGCAGAGAAAGAGAGGGAGACACAGAAACTGAAACAGGCTCCAGGCTCTGAGCTGTCAGCACAGAGCCCGACGCAGGGCTCGAACTCATGGACTGCGAGATCATGACCTAGGCTGAAGTTGGATGCTTAACCAACTGAGCCACCCAGGTGCCCCCAAAATAATTTCATAATAATACCTCATATATGGATCTTGTTTTAAGATAGAAAAATAGCTTTGCTATCACGTTGGATATTGGCAGCAACACTAAGTTATCATTTGTTTGTTTTGATGAGGAATGGCTTTCAGAAGAGTTTAGTATAAAAGTTTGGGCATTATCGTCATTATATAATTAGGCAAGATAGAAAATATCTCCATTTTACCGAGGTCTGAAGCCTCATAGCTAACCACAATTATTCTAGTTCACTTTACCAAGCTTAGCTCCATCTGCTTCTAATTAATTTCTGGTTACTTTCTCCAGTCACCAATAATTGAATATGTTGGACCAAACAACAACATGTGAAAAGAATTCTAAGTAGCATAGAACTAGGCTGGAAACTAGTCCATGGATCTTTGTCTAGAAAATATCTAAAATTTTAATGATATTATATTTCATCAAAAACATAAATTCAAGGTAAGTTTACATTAAATAATCTATTAATTTATTTAATTACAATGAAGGCCAAATCTTATATGTTTGTTTCTATAAATAAGAGGTCTACATATTTATTTTTATAATTTTGTCACATATATATACTAGCTTTATAAAATGAACCGTGGCTGTTATTTTTCTAGACCTATCTTAGAAACAAATAAAAATATAGCTAGATATCACAGACAACACACACACACACACAAACACACATATGTAGATGTATACATATTTTACCCCTTGAATTATTATTAGTCCACTCAGATTTTCCAACTTTTCCCTTACACATATTAGCAAACTCTTTGTCCAGATAATTGGTGGGTAAGAATTATCTAAAGCAAATAGTGAGATTATTTACTGGTATATTGACTTATCTTCCTGGGAAATCATTTTCTGAAAAGAGATAACTCATATTGACATATGTGATCCTAGTTATCAGTGCTAATGATCGAGTAATGTTCATTCAAGTGGTCTCAATTCTTAGGTCACAAACAAATCCTCGTGGTTCTGGGCAGATAAAACAAATTAGTTAATGAGACCAGACATATAAAAATAGAGAGCAGAAAGAATTCTGAGAATATGGGGACTGTATCCATAACCAAAGGCAATAAAACAACAACAAAAACAAAATACCACGTAAGGGGAACAAAATTTATCTGCTATCCAAATATGCCCTCAGGGTACCAGTTTATTCTATCTCATTTACAGTATACTAAATTCAACTTTTCATCTTCTAACCATTCTTCATTACACTATAGTCTGTTGTCTATCTCTCACCAATATAAAAAACAAACAAACCAATAAACCACAACAACCGCAAAAACTTTTCATGCTAAACCATAGAATGATCTCGTTGGTTAGCTCAATGACCCTTTTTGGAATTTCAATCTCATTTGACTTATCATCAGCATTTGGCATAGTAGTTTTATTTTTTAAATACTGAATTCAAACTAATGACTTAAAAATAAAATTCCCTGTCTCTTACTTATTTAATTTTGAGCATGAAATAATTATTACCATTAAATGTTCTGAACTGTTACCTCTTACTTATCTTCTAAGTGGATTATAACTTCTTACCTTTGCTTATACAATTCACATATTTTTCCATATAATGTCACTACTCATGAGAACAGTAGCTGTTACTATTAATTTCTTTGCTACGCAACACTGAATGACTTTCAAGTTATACTGGTTGTTTTCAGTCTTGGATCTTAGAAGAAGCAAATATTGGTTTGTAAAAAATGCCTAAATTAACTCCACAGAAACTCTGATTTCATTGGCCTAATATGTTTCTGGTTATCATTATTATTTTGTTATCATTATTTTTTTAAATCTTTAGATGATTATATCTGAGACTGAAAGCTCCTCCAAGCTCTGGGGTTACAGATACAAAAAAGACACGCTTCTTTATTGGGGAAGTTATTAAATCTCTTATTTTTCTCTTTCATCTTAAATGCATAATGAATAGTCTCCACATAATTTGCTTAAGGGATCCTTAGTGGAATGCAACCCTACATTTCATTTTGCTTTTTTTTTTTTAATTTTTTTTTTCAAACGTTTATTTATTTTTGGGACAGAGAGAGACAGAGCATGAACGGCCAAGGGGCAGAGAGAGAGGGAGACACAGAATCTGAAACAGGCTCCAGGCTCTGAGCCATCAGCCCAGAGCCCGAAGTGGGGCTCGAACTCACGGACCGCGAGATCATGACCTGGCTGAAGTCAGACGCTTAACCGACTGCGCCACCCAGGCGCCCCCATTTTGCTTTTTATTTCAACTCACTTAATATGCATAGATACTTGAGTCAAACACCCATTATGATAAACAGTTTTGCAAAGAGTTCCCATTGATGTAACCATCTCTATGTCTTCACATGTACCATATGTCACTGATTTGTTGATCTTGTTACAATATAATGCTACTATGAATAAGAACGTGCCAATATTTAGTAAAATAATGGCTTTGGTTCTGCAAATTTCATTTTTTTTCTCTCAATATTTAAAAAATGGGTACATTTTACCAAATGCAGAATGATGCACTGGGAAAACAACAAATTAAAACATGTTCCTCATTCCCCTTTGAGAGCATTGTCATTAATACATGCATATTTACTTCCATTTGACTTTTCCCAAAAAGAATGAAGAACAATGAACACTCATGTACTTATCACTCTGCTTCAACAACTGTCAGTATTTTACCATGCTTGTTTCATCTATCCTTCTAGCACCTCTCTGTTGTTGGAATATTTTAAAGTGAATTCAAGGCATTTTAACATCTCATCATAAATATTACATTATGCAGCTCAAAAACCCATTTCATTACACAAGTAAAATGTTATTATTATATCTAAGAAATCAAAATAATTATATACTGAATTTCCAGTCAGTATATAAATTCTCTCAACAGCTAATACATGAATTTTTATAAAGCATTATTTTTTGGTACAGAAAAGGAAATCACTTGTCAAAATGATTATATCTTTTATATCATAAATTTATTTTAGATATTGGTTAATCTAGAAAGATTTCCTTCACTTTTTATTTTTTATTTTTATTGAATTGAAGTTGACTAAGTTGTATCTAAAGGCAGGGCCACACTCAGGTGGTATGGTGTAGTGTGTGTGTGTGTGTGTGTGTGTGTGTGTGTGTGTGTGTGTATGTGTGTATTTTAATTTCCTGCCCCATTGGAATGAATTATTTGTTTACTAGGTCCTTGTTTTTTTTTTCCTAAAAAATTAATTGATTTATATTATGGCCTGAGTGCTAGGGTTGCCAGGACTATTATGTGGGTATATAAAATAAAGGCACATTTTAAAGACAGAAATATAAACTAGAAGATCACATCAATAATTCTAACTCAACTGTATGATTATAGAAATTCAACTAATTTATTTTGTACTTTCTTTTATGTTGAGAATGTTCCTAAAATATAATTATAATTTTATTTGATGTATTCTACAATATATTTCCAAATAATAATATTATAATAAGAATATTATTAATAAGAATACTATTATATGATAAGAATACTGTAAAACAAAATCTAAATTCCTTTTCAGTTTTTTGTTTGCTTTTTGTTTTGTTTTTTATTCCTTAGATACAATTTTAGAGAAAAAATTAAGAATTTGGAATTGGCACAAGGGATTAGTGGTTGTTCTTCCAATGGTATGCTGGAGCCTCCTGGGATTATCTGATCCCATGGAGACATGAACCTTTATCTTTGACTAGGCTGTTTAACAACTCCACAGAAATAGAAATTAACTTATAGAAAACTGAAAGCAATAAAAATAATTGTGTGCATATGAATACAAATTACTTGTGTGCAGTGGAATGCAAGTAATTATTGGTTAATGAAAAAAATCAGTTTTTACAAATTGACTTAAATGTTCTTTACTGAATATAAATATGAAGTTCTTTGGTTTAACCTTTGAATTGGTTATAACATCTTTCAGTTTTCTCATTTAATTAATTTTATAAACTATTTATATTTATTACAGCCATGATTTTAAATTTTTTGAAAATTTTTCCTTAAAATGAGGGAGAATGCATAGTCAAATGATATTTCTTTTCTTTGTGTTTATGACTCCGACTTGATGAAAAGTTATTTCATTTGTTTTCATTAGTTTTCAATTTGAGTAACTGCTTTATTTTTTATTTAATATTTGGGTTATATAAATGTTAATATAATTTCAATATTACAAGAATAAACTATAAGTCCAGATTCTACATTGATACCCTAAGATGGAAATAAAAAGGACAAAAAAACAATCCTCAGGGGATTTGAAACCCAGAATCAAATAATCCTGAGTATTTATTTGTTTAACACTATCTGGGGGCTCCTGGGTGGCTCAGTTGGTTGAGCGTCCAACTTTGGCTCAGGTCATTATCTCACGGTTCGTGGGTTCGAGCCCTGAGTCTGGCGGGCTCTTTGCTGACAGGTCAGAGTGTGGAGCCCGCTTTGAATTCTCCCCCGTTCATGCTCTCTCTGTCTCTGTCTCTCTTTCAAAAATAAGCAAACATTAAAAAAAAAACACATTTTTAAATATTATCTGGAATTTCTGATATGCTACAGTGGTGCCCAAAATGTTTCATGTAGTAAAATAAATTCATCCAGAATCTTAAAATATTGCTATAGTTTTTCACATACAATGCCCAACACTCAATAAAACAATCACAGACATGGAATGGTCTAGACAATGTAAAACAAACAAACAAAAAACAAAACCCCAAAACAATAAAAACAAAACAAAAACAATAAAAGAAAAACAAAGGAACAAAAGACTTTAAAACAACAGTATTAATTTTTTGTTTTAGAGGGAGAGAAAGAGAATACAAAGATCCCTTGAGAGAGAGAGAGAGAGAGAGAGAGAGATCTCACTGTGAGATCATGACCTGAGCCGAAGTCAAGAGTAGGATGCTTAACTGACTGAGCCACCCAGGAGCCACAACAATATTAATATGTTTAAAGAAATAAATACAAGTCCAGATTTTGGAACAGATTAAGTACTATTAAAAAATTCTAAAGTGGGAAGATATGATAACTGAAATACATAATTCAATGGATGGGTTTTTTTTTTTTTTTTAGTGTCTTTATTTATGTATGTATTTATTTATTTATTTATTTTGATTTTGATTTTTTTTTCAATATATGAAATTTATTGTCAAATTGGTTTCCATACAACACCCAGTGCTCATCCCAAAAGATGTCCTCCTCAATACCCATCACCCACCCTCCCCCCCCCTCCCACCCCCCATCAACCCTGTTTGTTCTCAGTGTTTAAGAGTCTCTTATGCTTTGGCTCTCTCCCACTCTAACCTCTTTTTTTTTTTCCTTCCCCTCCCCCCATGGGTTTCTGTTAAGTTTCTCAGGATCCACATTCAATGGATGTTTTAAGCAGTATGTAGAGCTGAAGACAAATCAGAAGTTGAAAGATTGGTTCAAAGACAGAAGTAGGGAGAGAAAACAGGATAGAAAATATCAAAAGGTAACAAAATTCACAGGAAATATTTTGCAAAGATCTGTCATGCCTTTAATAAGAGTCCTAAAAAGAAATTAGAAGGAAAACGGAGAAGAAATATTTGAAGACAAAATACTTTACAACATTCAATTAATTATAAGAAACACCAAGCAATAGATTCAACAGGCACTACAAAACACAAGCAGGACAAATACAAAGAAACCTATGCCTAGATACCACATTATACATGATAAAACTGTAAAGAAAAAAGCAAAAACCAAGTAGATATAAGAATCTTAACATCAGCTAGAGAAAATGAAATATTAACTTTATAGGACACAAAAGGATTCACTAAACAGTAGAAACAATGAAAACCCAAATTCAGAATAATTATAATCACAGCCAACACAGAATTCCATATCCAGCAAAAACAGTCATCAAAAATACAGAAACTTAAAGATATTCTTCAGACAAAACAAACAAAAAAAAACTTAGAGAATTAATCAAAATTAATTTCTTCTTTTGTTTTTAAGTTTTTATCCATTTATTTTGAGAGAGAGAGAGAGTGCACAAGTGGTAGGAGGAACAGAGAGAAAGAGAATCCCAAACAGGCCCTGTGCTTTCTGTGCTTTCAGCTCAGAGCCCAATGTGGGGCTTGAACTCACAAACCATGATATCATGACCTGAGCCAAAATCAAGTGTCTGGCGCTTAAACTGACTGAGCCAACCAGGTGTCCCAAAATTAATTTCTTCTAAAGGAATACTAAAGATATCCGGTGTCTCAATATAAATGATCAATATACTAGGTTCACCAATTAAAAATTCAAAATATTGAAGAGGCAGATTCTTCCTAAAATCATCTATATTTTCAATCAAACCCAATCAAATGGATTTCCTGTGTGCATAGAAATAGGAAAGATAATTCTAAAGTTTATATAGAGAAATGAAATGTTCACACTAATCAAGATAAACATGAAACTGAAGAATAAAAATGAAGACACACTCTAAAACCTACCAAGGCTATAGAACTGTTGGCTTCCAGACAATCAAATATTCTGGATTGAGGAGTTATTATTGCTGGCTCTATGTTGAAAGCAAGCCAAACAAGAAGTTCTTCCTTCTAGTGTCTATCTTGCTCCCCTTATTGACAGAAACTAACAGGAAGTCAGCTGACAAAGGACAAAAGTAGATTGCTGAATCCTAGGCCCAGAATCATGAGGTAAAAATTATGATTATCATAACTCAGAATCTTAACTATATGCCCAAAAGACTTGAATGCAACATAAGGGAACCAAAACAGGTCTGAAAAATATTTGCAGCCCAAAAAAAATGAAGAGTAGGGTTATGAAATATAGGATGATAAGTAAACTGTGGCATATTCACATAATGGAATTTTGTATAGCAATGAAATATGACACAATAAATTTGCACACAATGTATAAATGAATCTCACAAAATGTTGTGATAGAAATCATGCAAATAATAAGATTCCATTTATATAAAGTCTATATAGTGTTAAATATGGAGAGGAGGATAGGGTCATGTTAGTTTCTTAGGGCTACCTAAATAGATTACCACAAACTGGGTGGCTTAAAACAAAAGAAATTTATTTCCCTACAGTTCAGGAGGCTGGAAGTATGGAATCCAGGCATTAACAGAGTTGCTTCTTCCTAAAGATGGTGAGGGAGAGTATACTCTGTGTTTTGCTCTTGACATCTGGTGGTTGCTGTCGACTGTTGGTGTCACCTTGACTTGTAGCCACATCACTCTGGTCTCTGCCTTCACCTTCATGTGGCATTCTCCCCTGTGTCTATGTGTCTTTGTTTTTTCTCCTTATAAGGATGCCAGATGGTGGATTAGGGGGTCACCCTAATCCAGTGTGGCCTCATTATTATAATAAGCTTTTTCAGGCCTTATTTCCAAATAAGGTCATACTCTGAGATTCCAGATGAACACAGATTTTGGGGGGACATTAATAAACCCAGCACATGAAGGTCTTCTGGGGCTACTGCTAATGTTAGATATTTTGACCTGTATAGTGGGTTCAGAAGCTTGTTCAGTTTATGATATTGCATAGGGCTGTGCATTTTGTTTTCTGTGTGCCGTTATCTTCAATAACTGATTAAAGATAAGGTGAAAAAATAAAATGAAATATCAATCTCACATGTTAGTAAAGATAAGGAGCAAAGCAAACTACTTTCATACATTGCCGGTGTAGTTGTAAATCCACAAAAATCAGATTGCAAAACTGTTTGGCACTATCTACTTAAGATGAAAGCATCCAAGCCCTATTACATAGAAATTTTACTCTTAGATGAAATGCTAAAATAATTGTGTACATATGTGAATGAAAGTACATGTAAGGAATATTCACAGTGGCAGTGCTCATGATATTCTAAATCTGGCAACATTAAAGAAGAATTTCAAGAATTTTTCCTTGAATTAGATTAATTCTTTTTTTTAAATGTTTATTTATTTTTGACAGAGAGAGAGACAGAGCATGAGCGGGGAGGGGCAGAGAGAGAGGGAGACACAGAATCCAAAGCAGGCTCCAGGCTCTGAGCTGTCAGCACAGAGCCCGATGTGGGGCTCGAACTCACAAGCCGTGAGATCATGACCTGAGCTGAAGTTGGTCGCTCAACCGACTGAGCCACCCAGACACCCTAGATTAATTCTTGAATTAGAATAAATTGTGTTATACAACAGAAAAATCTACAATAATTTAAAACCTAGTATGAAAAGCTTAGAGTTTTGTTATATACAACATGGAATAATCTCACAACCATTGAGATCACAGAAATAAATCCAGATCCAAAAGGATAGACACTTTGATTTCATTTAAAATTCAAAAATATCTCACTGCTGAAAGAGAGAGAGAGGGGGAGAGAGAGAAAGAGAGAGAGAGAGAGACAGCACACTTGACAGAGAAGAAGACAGAGGCGATCTTGAAGTCTTTGGAGACAGAAAGAGAGTCAAAGGAAGGTCATCACTTGATAGTGGGGATTAGGAGACTTTGTAGTATTTTTATTGTTCCATTCCTAGATTGGATGTTGGTTACATAGGTATGCTCACAGTATGACAATGTGAGTGCTATATTCAATATTGATTCACTTTCTATTCTATATAATTTTTAATAAGAAAATTAAGTAATCGAAAAAAATCTGTAACAAGTACTTTCACAAGAATCTCATGTCCAGTACTTTCATCATTCTTGTCCTGTTTCCTCCCTGCTTTTAAATGCAATCATTTTTACTATTTTTAATCTTTCTACCATTTTTGTTTGTGAATCTTACATATATCCATATATACATATATCCCTATCTCTTGCACAAAATGCTACATGCGGTCTACAAAGTTCTATACCTTGATTCCATCACTTTATTACACATCTTAAAGATAAGTTCATATATGCATTCTATTTCATGTATGTGTTACATTTCATTGTGCAAATGTACTATAGTTTATTCAGTCCAACCTGTTTGATAATACTTGTGTCATTTTCAATATCTTATTTTTATAAATAATAACTAAGTGAATACCTTTGGACATTCTATATTTTTGTGAGTGTATATTTTGAATAGATTCCTATTAGAAGTAGGGTTCCTATGTCAAAATGTTAATGTAAATGTATTTTTGTAAGATATTGCCAAATTCTGATCTGTAGCGGATGTGTAATTTTACATGCTCATAAAAAATACATGAGAAGAAATGAGAGAGGAAAAAGTGCTGTATCAAACAGCTTCTCAGTGAAGGAATTGTTCTTTACCTATCCCTCAGTGCCTAAGATAGTACAAAAAATTTAGGATTTGAATTAGTACATGCTTAGTGAAAAGAAAATGGGGCAATTTATTTGTTTCTTTGTATGAACAGAAGACTTGCTATACTAAATGTTATGAGGAATAATCCCTAAAAAAGAAATAGGAATTCTGGGTTCAAGAATGGTGGCAGTTTAATGACCAGTCAGTATTTGTGAAGAAAAATAACATGCTTTGAAAGCCACTTAAAAAAAAATCCTGCAGGGGCGCCTGGGTGGCGCAGTCGGTTAAGCGTCCGACTTCAGCCAGGTCACGATCTCGCGGTCCGTGAGTTCGAGCCCCGCGTCGGGCTCTGGGCTGATGGCTCAGAGCCTGGAGCCTGTTTCCGATTCTGTGTCTCCCTCTCTCTCTGCCCCTCCCCCGTTCATGCTCTGTCTCTTTCTGTCCCAAAAATAAATAAACGTTGAAAAAAAAATTTTTTTTAAAAAATCCTGCAAACATATATGGATGTCTACCAATGCCTCAGCAAAATCCAGGCTGATAACTAAGTGAAATAAACAGAATGTGAGAGATGAGGGAAATGCCACTTAAAAGAAAAATTGTGTCTTGGCACATTTGGAACCCTTGAGGATTAAGAGATTCCTTGCATTTTCTAACAACAACAACAACAAAAAAGATCTAAAGATACTTATCATACAAAGCCTAACTTTTTAGGTAGGAAACTGAATCTCAGAAAGAAAATGTGACATGCCCATGAAAACACAGGCAATTCCAAAATGCCCTGTGTCCTTGAAGAATGAATTACTGTCTTATAGGGCCAGTTCCAAACAATTCAGTTTTTAATACTTAGATATTCTGGGGATCCACTCTTTCAAGTCCCCAGATATGTTTGTATTATATAGAATATATCAAAGAGAAAAAAATATGAGAAGACTATTGCAGTTGTTTTCCAGCTGTTATCTTTAACAGAGCATGGAGCTAAAGGCTCAGTATACGAACAGTACATATTTTCTTTCCCTAAGATAAATAATAACGTCTATGTTACCATAATTTCTGGTTTCCTTGGCAACCCTTCTGTAAATTTGGAGATAGAAAATTTAAATAATATGAAGATAAGAAAAAGCTGTAAATAAAAGTACTTGGAAGAAAGTGCTTGAGATTTGTATCTTCTCCAAGCCATATAACTAAATGAATGGATATATATTAGATACATAGTAATGTATTTATTACCATAATAATATTACTTTTGTCTAATAGTAGATGAAGTTAGCAATGAATAGGCATAAAGAAAACTGTAGTCACCAATACACAAAATTTACTTCAGCTAAAACTGTATAAATAGCTCTATCTTAAACCATATAGCTACTAACTATATCTTAATCGTGTACATGCATTCATTTGCTCATTCAGAAAATGTTTGTTGATTCCTTCTTTTGTGTTAAGAATAAGATGTACCATCAGGAACGTATGTGATTTATAATTTGATTACTTCCCAGGCTCATTTTTTCCTGGTTTAAAATACTGTTTAAAAAAACCCACTGTTTTAAAAATACATTACACATAGGCTTTTGAGGTTCGCACAGTTAAAACATTACAGACCCTTATCTTGTGTACTTCATCATGTACTTCTTGCTTCCTTCAAAGGGCTTCTCTGTTGCTTTAAGGTGGGAATAAAAAAGGGATGCTGTTTGGCATTTGTATGTGTGCAACCTGGATGCATACAGAAGCTGAAGCACACAAGGTCTCCTTTGACCAATGGGGACAATACTAAAGAAGAAAAAAATCCCTTTTTAATCTCCTACTGATAGTTTCTGAGATTCATGAAAATCCTGAAATGTCCCATGGAATTGAGTACTAGTCTTTCATAAGAGTGAACAAATTTATATTAAAGCTTTATATTAATTTTTCCTCAACTTTCCAGATCGCCAGTATCAGTCACCTACTCTGTGAAATAATACTGCCAACAAACTATCCTCATTCAAGCCTTTATCTTTGCCTTCATGGTTACCTAGGTTAAAGCAATTGGTAACCTTCAGATAGAATTTTGAAGCTGGATCACTTGGCTGGCAGCAGGGAATGAGGTCTCTATTTCTTTGGTAATTTAGAAATATGATCACTATCCACTTGTGGCGTCAAAATGATCATGACCCTCACCCAAAACGACTGAGATTAGTTGCAGGGAGAAAATGAAGTGTTTAGTTACAAGGAAGCTATGTCATTTAAAATGAAGGGACAAGGGTTACATAAAGAGTGTACACTTGTATGCTTTTTGTCAACTTCTCTGGAAGCCTTAAAAATGTAAAATAACAGGCTTAGGCTAGCCATCAAAATAACTCAAGGAACCTCCATACTGTTTTCCATGATGTCTGTACCAATTGCAATCACCAGCAGCACACAGCTGTTCCCTTTACCTTCTCCAACACTTATCTTTTGTTATTTTAATAATGACCATCCTAACAGGTGCCAGGTAATATATCATTGTGGTTTAGATTTGCATTTCCCTGATGGTTAGTGATGCTGAGTAACTTTGCAGCTTTTCATATGTCTATTGTACAATATATCTCCTTTGAATAAATGTCTGTTTGGGTCCTTTGCCCATTTTTTAATTCAAATAATTTGTTTTTGTTTTTGCTTTTTGGTGTGTGTGTGTTTGTGTGTGTGTTTGCTATTTAAGTTGTAAGAGTTCTTTATGTATTTTGTCTATTAATTGGATATTAACCCCTTCTCAGATATATGGCTTGCAAATGTTTTCTGCCATTCTGAGGTTTGTTCACTCTGTGGATTGTTAATCCCACTTGTTTATTTTTCGTTTCACTGTGTGTGCTTTGGTGTCAAATTCAACAACAACAACAACAACAACAACAACAACAACAACAACTATTTTCAAGACCAATGTCAAGGAGCTTTTTCCTTATGTTTCCTCCTAGTAGTTTTATGGTTCAGGTCTAACAGTTAAGGCCTTAATTTATTGAAGTTGATTTTGGGGTATGACATAAGATATGGGCCTAATTTAATTCTTTTGCATGTAGATATCCAATTTTCCCAATACTACTTGTTGAAGAGAATACTTTTCCCCCATTTTGTATTTTCAGTATACTTGGTGAAGAGCAGTTGACTCTATATGCACGGGTTCATTTCTGGACTCTCTATTCTGTTCCATTGGTCTATGTGTCTTATGTTCTGGACTCTCTATCCTGTTCCATTGGTCTATGTGTTTTATGCCAGTACCATACTGTTTTTATTACTATAACTTTGTAATATAATTTGAAATCAGGAAGTACAATACATCCAGCTTTGGTCTTCCTAATCAAGATTGCTTTATCTACTTGGGGTCTTTTGGGGTTCCATATAAATTTTAGGACTGTTTTTTTTTTATATTTCTATAAAAAATGTCACTGGGATTTTGATAGCCATTACACTGAATCCATAGATTGCTTTGGGAAGTATGGATACATTAACAATATTAATTCTTCCAATCCATGAGCACAAGTATCGTTTCACTTATATTTTATCAATTTCTTTCATTTATGTTTTAAATTTTTCATTGTATAGATCTTTTATATCCTTATTTAAATTTATTCCTAGGATTATTTTTTTAATGTTACTGTTAAAAAAAAAAAAACAAAACAACAACAAATTGACACCAGCTTAAAAAGCTCCATGATCAGACACAGCCAGTTTAGTCATACAGGAAAAGTTTAATTTATCTAATTTTACAAAACTAACTTGATCTGAGTCATTTCTTGCTTATGCCTCTGGAAATCATAAGTGAAACTTAAACTGTTCCCCCAAATTCATATGAGGTGACCATATGCCTTTTATTTATTTTTCTTGCTTAACTGCTCTGCCTACAATTTCCATTACTAGGTGGCTAGCGTCAGCATCCCCTGTCTCATTCCAGATCTCAGAGGAAAAGCTTTCAACTTTTCACTGTAGAGTATGGTGTTAGCTGTTTTAGATCTCAGCTTGTCATACATGGCCTTTATGTTGAGATACATTTCTTCTCAACCTAATTGGTTGCGGTTTTTTATTATGAACAGACGTTGAATTTTGTTAAATGCTTTTTTCTCCATCTATTGAAATGATCACATGATTTTAATTTATCCAATGGAAATGAAATCTGTACCTCAAAGTGAAATCTATTCTCCCATGTTCAGGGCAGCACTACTCACAATAACCAAAATATGGAAACATAAATGTCCACCTATGGATAAGTAGATAAGGAAAATGTGGTATATGTATTATACATGCAATGGAATATTATTCAGTCTTTAAAAAGAAGGAAATCCTGCTATTTGAAATAACATGGATGGACCTGGAGGGTATTATGCTAAGTGAAATAAGCTAAACATAGAAAAATAAATATTGTATGAGCTCACCTATATGTAGAATCTAAAACAGTCAGAGTCATAGAAGTAGAGAATAGAATAGTGACTTCCAGGTGATGGCCAAAAGTTCCGAAGTTTCAGTTATAAGATAAATAAGTTCTGGAGATATACTTTACAGCAATATGCCTATAGATAATGATACTATATTGTATAGTTAAATTTTTCTAAGAGTGTAGATCTATTGTTAAGTGTTTTTACTACCACTACTACGACTACTACTATAACTACTAGAGGCAGGAATAAACCTTAGAAGGTGATGGGTATGTCTTTGTCCTTGATGGTGGTGATGGTTTCACAGGTATACACCTATCCTCAAAGTCAACAAACAGTATTCATTAAATGCATACAGTTTTTTTTACATGTCATTTACAACTTGATAAAGTGGTTTAAAAATAAATTACTAAAAATTAACTTAAATGTAAGTTAACTTAATTAATAAAGGAAGTAACTCAAGGTATGTCTAGAAAGCCAGCAAGCTTCTATGACAGCCTTTAAAAAGCCTCTATTCTCACACAGTCTTATGACAGACTGTGCTAAAAATGAGTGCCTGCTTTCACATAAAGTTGGAAGAGCAACAGTAGAACCTGAAGATACAGCCTCAATGTATCATCTCCTGTGTCAAAATCAAGAACTTGATAGGACAAGGGTAGGAACTTGAAACTTGGGATGAGTTTGAAAAACCTTGCACCTCCAGATTCTTCTGAGATATATAAAACTTTTCTCTGTAACTGAATGAGTATGTGAAACAAAGACAGACATAGGATTCTTCTCTTCTTACTGCCAATGACTTACTTGTGTTTTAGGTCTGTCTCCTTACAGTGATAACCTTTGCAAAGGATTTTAAATCTTGATTTTCAAGGGGGGAATGCTTTCACTAGGGATCATAGAAGTATTTCCACTTCATGCTTTATCTGCCTTGTGGTCACTTTTGTGTTTTTCATGCAGTGGGCCAATACAGAAAAAGTTCATACAGTGGGGGTTGAAGGGAAAGGTAAATTGACATAGGGTATCATGGGGAACTAAGATAGCAGCTATACAATTGAGGAAGGGAGAAATATGCCTGGAACCTGCAATACATACTGGAGCATCTCTTCAAGCTTCCATAATGTTAGTCAGCTATTGAAGGAAACATTAAGTAAGGACAAATTAATTAAAAACTCCTTATGGGTAAAAGTTAGGGTCATCCCGTCCAGAAAGTAGCATGGACCAGCCATGTTTTGGCTGAGGAATAAAAGAAATAGAGTATGGTAAAGGAGATAAATGGAAATATCAGTTAAAATCTTGGTATCAGCTGAAGTGATGTGTTCTGTAGCTTATCCCATTAACTCACATGTATTATAGTTTTGTGATGGTTTGTATTTAATTTGAAGGGGTCTACATGATTTCGTGGCACAAATAGCATATATAGACATATATCTTATGTCATTTGCACCACTTAAAATCCTCTCAGCCACATCTCTTATACCAGCAACTTCTGTGACCAATATTTCAGTGTAAGCCTTCAATAAGCTTTGCACAGTTGTATTTTAACTGCACCTTGCTTCTGGCACCATAACAAGAACATCTTGTTTTCTGCTGGCTTCCCTGTTTCTGCATCATGGGATGCCACAGGAGCCTATTTAAAATTCACACATAAGCATTCTCATAATACGAGTGCTATGATGACAAAGCCAAGAAATAAATACACCCTTCTTTTTTTCATCTCCATTGGGGACATTTCTGATAAGCATTTTCTAGGGATCCTCAGAATATACCTACAGGTTGAGCATTAGTCACCAACAGTGGTGGTAAGTTTGTTATCCTCGTTGGCATTCCTCATTCCCTTTATATTCCCTCTGTCTTTTCCACTTGCTCAAAGAACTCACTCTGTTTTCTCAAATTTTCATTTAAATTCTAGTTAGCTAACATATGATGTAATATTGGTTTCAGTAGGATTCAGTCATCTATGACTTACATATAACACCCAATGTTCATCATAACAAGTGCCCTTCTTAATATCCATCACGTGTTTAACCCATTCACCTGCCTACCTCCCCTCTAGCAACCCTCAGTTTGTTCTTTATTTTTAAGATTATTGGCACACAAACTTTTTACTTAAGGTTTGTTTTTAAGGAAATCTAGTCTAAAGGAATGAATAAAATAGATATGGCCTCTACCCACACTGCAGGTTTTCTCGTTGAGGAGACATATATAAAGCTGATAATCACTTGAAAATGTAAACTATTAAAATAGTGATGAGGTTGTGAAGGAAAGAATAAAATCCTATGAGGATATTAATAAGATGGAGTTGGGGTGCCTGATTGGCTCAGTTGGTTGGGTGTCTGATTCTTGATTTCGGCTCAGGTCATGATCTCACAGTGGTATGTGAGAAGGAAACCCACGTTGGGCTCTGAGCTGACAGTGTGGAGCCTGCTTGGGATTCTCTCTCTGCCTCTAAATAACAAACAAACACATAAACAAACATTTAAAAATAAATAAGATGGAGTTCCAGGAAAGCCTCTTTAATGAACTAATATATGAACAAAAAATTGAAGAATTATCAAGAGGTAGTCATGCAAGTAGGTGCAGCACAAGCTATTGAAAAACACAGGAGTAGTTGAAACAATGAGAGCAAAGACAGGAGAGCAAGCAAAACAAGTGATATGGCTGCAGAAGGGGGAAAGGGCCAGGTAATGGAGGGCCTTGTGGGCCATTTGTTGGGTATTAAATTTTGTTTTAAATATCATAGGGCAGATTTGAAAGGTTTTGAACAAAGGAGTGATAAAAATGTGTTGGAATGCTTACAGCCAAAATTAGGAAAGAAGACAAAGGTAGAATCATAAAGAATAATGCTGGAGACAACAAAAAGAGAAACATATTTGGATGGAGGATCAAGGATTGAGTTCTATGAAATAAGTATCCAATAAGCAAAAAGAAGATCATTGAACTAAAAACACTCACTTTCAGGAAACATATATGAGTTTATAATTATCATACTAATTTATATAAATATTAATGATATTAATATGTACAAAATCAGGGTTCCACTACAGAAAGATAATTAAGTAGTAAAAATATATAATACATGTAAAGGAATTGGCTTGTACTGTGAGGGCTCACCAGGCAAGTCCAAAATCCACAGGTAGGCTGTCAGGAGGGCAGGCTAGACTTTGGGAAGGAGCTGACACGATAGTGCACAGGTATAATTTTATTCTTACTCTAGTAAACTTCAGTTCTGCTCTTAAAGCCCTTCAACTAATTGGATTAAGCCCACTGTGATTATCACAGATAATATTCTTGGGGTGCCTGGGTAGCTCAGTCAGCTGAGCAGCTGACTTTTTTCAAGTCATGATCCCAGGGTCATGTAATGGAGCTCTATGTCAGGCTGCACTCTAAGCATGGAGCTTTCTTAAGATTCTCTGTCTCTCCCTTTGCCCCTCACCCTTGTTCATGCACTCTCTCTCTCTCTCTAAAAACAACAACAACAACAACAACAACAACAAAATTAGTATTCTTTACTTAAATTCCACCGATTTTAGATGTGATTAACATGTATAAACTCCTTCACCACATGAAGGGACAATCGTATTTGACTGAATAACTGGAGACTACAGCTGAGCCACGTGAACACACAAAATGGACTGCATGCCTTGCAGTGGCTGCATCTCCCCTCTTCCTCTGGCTTCCCCGCTTGGCTTCTCCCTGCATGGTCTCCATCTTCTATCTTGGGCTAGAGGTCACCTGCTAAGATTCTAACTCCCTCTCCATGGCCCCAGCTTCTCTGTCTTAGTCGCAGCACCTCCATCTTTGTCTCTCAACTCTGCAAATCAATGGCTTCCTATCCTTACACTATCTGGAACATCTCACTGTTTCTTGCTTGTCTTCTCAGTTTCGCCCAAGTCTGTTTAACCAATTCCCTGTATTAAATCCCCCCCCCCATTTTTCTCTACTTTTTGAAAAACTAGATTGATTTCTGCTTTACTGACTGGATCCTGATTAATACATAGGCTAATCCAAGTAAGTCATGAAATTTTGTTTTTAATAAACCAGGTGATTTAGAATAACACATTATTGCACAATGTTCTCAAGGCAAACACACACACACACACACACACACACACACTGAGTGGAAGAAAAATGAGCATCTTAAAAGCAATCTTACTGTACTTTTACTTTGTAGCTTGCAGAATAAGAAATTACTGAATTACTCCATTCAACAACAACAACAACAACAAAATAACTGTGTTTTATGTTGAGGTTTTAAATAGAAGTTATAATAACTAAAATTTCCCAGAAGTCATTTCTGAATCCCTTAGGGGGTCTTTCAGCTAAAGCCTATTTC
The DNA here is from genome assembly GCF_018350175.1 of Felis catus. Taxonomy (NCBI): domain Eukaryota; kingdom Metazoa; phylum Chordata; class Mammalia; order Carnivora; family Felidae; genus Felis; species Felis catus. The sequence continues at coordinate 50,869,164 of NC_058376.1, forward strand.
AGTGTTACCATTTATGAAGAAAAAGGGGAGGTTAAGTATATGAAAAACAAAATTTGTTCATGTTTTTCCATTAAGAGAGTTCTGAAATTAGTAAGTTGCTTTCATGAACTTTCCAGTGGCAAAACAATTGAATTTTCTTATTGTGATTTATTTTGGAAGTCAGTCGAAGATGGAAATTGGGGATAATTACATCCCTTTAACAATGGGGGGAAATCTTCAGAGACATTTAGAACAATGATAAAATTTTGCTTTTATTAGATGGAATGGTTTGTGAGGAGTTTTCTAATTAAAATTAAGCCTTATTTTGGTTTAAAAAACTCAATTAAAGCAAATCTCAGATAAGGCTGAAAAATTCTTTTTATTGACAATCTGTTCACTACTTTTCTAATATGGTGCCTACTTTCCACAGGCTTTTTCTCCTACCACTTTCATATTTCCAGAGTTCTAATATCATCAAAAATATATGAATTCTGAAATTCTAGGAACTTGGGGTGTGTTCTACATCCACACACTCATCCCCAAAAGTAAATGTGATCTTTTTGGATGTGTTTTCATTTTCATATCTGTCACTATGTATATAGTTGACTTCTAATGTGCTATATATTTTTTGTTGTTATTGTTGTTGTTGCAGTTGCTTTTGTTTTTGTAACATTCTGATTGCCACTAATTAGTTACTGTTGTATTTTTTAAAAGACACTGAGTGCCAAAAAATATATATATACACCTTTTGAACTTGCTCCAAACTCTCCTGAGCATGTTTTTTTCCTCTTTAAACTTATTCCAAAACACTAGTTCCAATACTCTCAAATTATTTTTCTTCTTCTACCCAACACTTATCACTGCTACATAAATGGGACTTTGTAATATTAAATCTGGGTGGTAAGGTATAAAAGCTAGTCAGGGAGTTAGATTATCACTGCTCAAGTCTTGGATCTTTCTTGAGTAAATCATTAATGCTACCTCTTCTTTAAAATGAGGCTGTAATACAAGGTGAACAGTAAAGTCTTATCTTTGTGCTTCTATGATTCTATGCAACATTAATAGATACAAAAAAGAGAGAAAAGATTAATTGCAAACCCATAATTTTATTTAAAAAAAACACACACATTTTCCTTGAGAAACTCAAGCCAATTAATAATGATCCAGTTGAACAAGATGACTGAGATCATGAGCTCTAACTACAGAAGAACTGACTTTAAATTCTCATCCCAATTTTGACTTACAATGAGACTTCATGAAATATTCTTAACTTGATTTACCCTGTATGTTTAAATGGGATAAGAAAAAGTACCTCCTCTTTATGTGTGTCTGTTATGTGTGTGTGAGAAAGAGAGAAAAAGAGAGTAAATTAATTGACTTAAGACATGTAAAACACTTAGAAAAGTACCTGACACAATATGTGTTCAAAATTAAATAATCATAATTACTACTATAGATATTAGATAAATATGAATTTAGAGTCTGTATTTACAGGGTATTTTCCCAGTGACCTTCTATGAATGTAAATAAGATACAGCCATTGCACTTTGATTTCAATGTTCAATATATATTTATTTAGAGTCTGACAGTTGATAAAGTTATCGGAGTTACAAATATTAGAATCGTAGATCAAAGACGAGAAAAGATAGCGATGACTTCTTATCAGGTCAATCAATCGAAGGAAATCTTACAAAATAAAGAAGAATCTAAACAGAACTCTGAATGAATGGACTCTCATAATTAATTAGGGTTAGGCACTCTGAATAAGGCAGAAAGCATGGAACATGGAGAAGTAAAACAAATACAAAAGTATAGCTGACATACATGTTGCATAGAGTAGGGACAGGCTATGGGGATTATGTTCTATAGCACCTGCTATGAAATCTAGCTTGCAGTAATTCAACACAATAAGGGCATAAATACAAAAGAGGGAAGTGAGCTCACTACTAGGAAGCAGCAAAGACAAGAAGCATAGCAAGAATAGTGAATTTATTTTTGTCTATTTTTTATTTATTTTATATCAAGATGTTTCATTCATTGCTCCTGAACATAAATCATGGAACGATGAAAATTAGTTAGTAATAAATTCTTCTTCAAATAGTCAGATGACCAGAAGAACACCTTTGTTGGTAGTAGATGGCTGGGGTAGACTGTTAACCATTATGACCCCTGAAGAACCATACTCCTAATAGTTATGCCCTTTTTTAGTCTCACCTACATTAATTCTGGCTTGGTCATTTAACTGTCATGGTCTCTGGGACATGACAATAGCAATCTAGATGTAAACAAAGACCTATTACATGTTTACAAATTGGGGCCCGACTTCTTGCAACATTCATTTGTGAAGCCAGCTTCCATGAAGCAAAGAAATGTAAACTTGACCCTTAGAAAGACCACACAAGACTGAATAAGGTTTCAGTTTTTGAGCTATCCCCAAACCAAGATGCTAGATATATAAGTAAACCCATTTTGGATAAACCAGCCTGACTACCTTCAAGAGCAGGTGCATGAGAAACCCTAAAAGAGTCTAGGAGAAGCTTTCAGCTGAGCTCTTGCCAAATCACAGGCTCACAAGAAATGATAACATGATTGCTGAAGTTGCAGGATGGTTTGCTGACACAGTGATAGATAACAGAAACAATGGCAGAAGATGGCAGGAAAAGAGAACTAATTTCTGAATATTTAAGAATGAGGAGGTGTACAACCTGTTAAAAGACTCAGAAGATTCTAATCAACAAACATGGGAGGAGCCCAAGAAAGTAAAATCATCCTGTTACCAAAGGAAAGCCTTAAACTCTTTAAAATTTCGCCAATAAAGTAAATAAAAAATGGTAGTTATGCAATGTCTCTTTAATAAGTGAATAAAAATATTACACTTAAGACAATTATGAATGGCTCATTTGTGGAAACATGTTTATGACTACATTATTATTTTTTAATTAAAATTATGTTTAAGTTTATTTATTTTAGAGAGAGAGAGAGCACAATTGGTGGTGGGGGGGCACAGAGAGAGGGAGATACAGAGAGAATTCCAAGCATTTTCTGCACTGCCATTGTGGAGCCAGATGCGGGGCTCGAACTCACTAACCATGAGATCATGACCTGAGCAGAAATCAAGAGTTGGATGCTTAACCAACTGACCCACCAAGATGCCCTTATGACTACATTTTTAAATGCTGAGTGGGCTTCTGGTTGAAGAAGTGATTTGAGCAAAATGCTTTATCGTCTCTTTTTTCCTAAAACTTCATTAAAATGATAATAGAGGAATAGAAATATCAACAGAAAAGAGACAGTATCAATAAAGGTTATTTCATTCATTTATGGAAGATGGAAATTAGGAAGGAAAAGTGACAGATGAAGGAAAGTGAAGAAAGCAACTCTTGGAGGTGCATTCCAAAATAGAATAGAACAGATAGAACCCTGTTGAGCCTCCAGATCCTGATGGCCACAGGTGTCACACATGGAGATAGAAGACACGTGGATGAAAACAAAAGACAAAGTAATGTTTCTTTTATGAATTACTTTACTTTTCCACTTCCCTTTACTCCTAAGTATAGAATGATGGTACTCAAGTCTTCATCATAGGAAATAATTCAGAGGCTTCTTGAGTAAGGATATTTAACTAAATTTTTTGGAGGGGGGGAACAGCTAAAGTGAATGTTGGTACCTTACTAATCTAGAATTTAAGGATCCCATAATCCCCAAGCCATGGGCTAGGGCTGCATCTTCCCAGAGAAAAGACTGTCGTTTTAAAATTTTATCAAAAGCAATTTATGGCCTAGTAGCCATTAATGGAGATTACACTCATTCATTCCTTCATCTTGTGTTTAAGTATGAAATTATAGACAGAGGTTATCAGACTTTAAGGAAAATGTAGAAAGTAAGAAAGAAAAAAATATATAAATGGAAAAAGATTAAATTAAAACACATAATTTAATTAACACATTTGGAAAAATTTGAAATATATTGCATCTAAAGAATAAAAAAAATGCCGTGATTATGAGTGAATGCCCAAGAAAAAGCTGTTTGACATTGAATGTACTAAAGGATATCCCTGAAAATGCCGTAAGTATTAGATTGCTGGATGGCAGGTGAAATTATTGGTTTTGTACTTTTCTAAATTTTGCAATTTTCCTCAAATGTTTATTTATTTTATAATCACCATGTTTTAATGGGCATCGTACTTACTAATGAAAGGAATATTTTTGTACAACGTTCAGCTTGTAGCTGAAGATTTCTTACATGTGTGCTTTTATGCAGGTGTGTATATTTCTTTGTATGCATTTGCATGTAGTTACCAGGAATTCATGTTTTGATAAATCAAGCTTTTTGTGTGTCTCTTAGACATACAAGTGAAGATGTGAAGTAGACAGTTTTCCATATTGCAGTGATTTTTTTAAAAATAGTTCTGTATTAGAGATAAAGACTTGGAAGTTATCTGTTTACAGATGGAAAGGGAAGTCATGCAATTGGATGACTTCAGGGAAAATATGAAGTGAGAAGACATCTCTAGATTCTAGGATACATTCCATAAAGTTTAAACATACACTAGAGATTGGATGTCAAATTTCAAAGTTTTACATGAAATCAGAGTTTAATTGTAAAAACAAATATAATCTTCAGATAAAGAATAACATTTTTCTTTTTGAAACACCAAGAAGAGTGCTTGGAATTTAAAAAAAAAGGCTCAAATATAAATATGTACCAGATTTGAATTTGTTGGACTGACACTTATGAAGATACAGTATCTTTATAAAAATTATAATTTCTTCAAGGACTACTGCATAACAAACTTGGCTTTCATCTCCATGCTTAACATCTAAGTGTTTCTTAGAAGTAAAATAGTATTTTACTGTTGCCATTGTTTTGTATTTTGTATTTATAGACACTGTTTAAAAGAACCTAGCACAGTGTTCAGGATGGACTCCCAACATGTGATTTAGTCAAATGACTGAATACTAAACAGATTCCAGAACACAGATATCTACAGAAATTTCAGGACTTTTGTCAGAGTTGATATACACTGAAGCTTTTGTTTTGAGGAGGAAATGGATAAGAGTTTATACAAAGAATCATTGTAAGAAAGAAAAAAAAAAGTTAACAAAAGCAGATTGGACTGCCCAACACCATGCTCCATATTTTTCTCAAAATACTTCAACTCTCTTCATAAAGAAATTATCTGAAATTATTTTTCACAAGTTTAAAGGAAATAACTCGAGGACTAATTATCATAATTTAAAATCAAGTTCATTTTTCTTTCTTATTTGTGACTGGATTCTGTCACAAATATGATTGAAATGCAAAGGACAAAAATAAATATTTGAAACTCTACTGTGGATAATCTGTAAGAGCAGGAGATTAAGTTGGTGTTGGAAACTCAACTCAGGAATCTCATATTCCTTCAGGGGGAAAAAATGCCAATAGGACTTTAGGCAAGTATTACACTCCAGACAGCTATACACTACTCCTTGACCAATATTCCCAAAATATCTCCTCTGTAGTTTGTTGGCTCTTCCCCTGTGCTTTTATCAACACTGAACAAGCTTCCATTCCTGCAAATTACAATACAGTACCCAGTGCTATAACTCATAAATGCACATTTGATTCTCCTACTTGACTATAAGCACCTTAAGAATACATTTTGTCTCATTCCTGGTATCTAGCAGATAAAATGATAATTAGAAGGTACTGAAGAAACATTTGCTATATTAATAAATGAATCTGAATGGATGGGAAATGGACATTTGTTGAATCCTGTGAAGAAAATCATCCTGTTGAAATGTGCAAAAGAGCAGAAATGTTCCAAATGATCTCCTCCCCCCTCCTTTACCTGGGGTCAGAGAGAGGAACTGGAGTGTAGAAAGACAATGGAATATCAAAGAAATTGAAAAATGACAGAACAGTAGAGTTTAAAGAGATTTTTCAAGTTGACTTTTCCTATTATCTCCTCTAACAGAGGAGTAGGCATTTTAAGTGAAATTCCAAACCATAGATATTTAGTAACAGAAATAGAATTATAACTCTAAATTTTATACTCCAAAGTCCCTTTGTTTACATCAACAATTTTCAAACTTGCTAAATAAAGTGGCTTTTATTATTTTTCCCACAGGTCTTAACTTTCAAAATATCATTTCTATAAAACAAAGTGATTTTTAACTAACAACAACAAAAACCTGTTCTTGCCTTATGGTTCACAACAACAACAATGCTTGATAAGACATTTTATCAGCAGAGAAAATTAGATAGTAAAATCAGTTAATTTCTGTTTTGAAAAGAAAATGCACGTCTAGATTACAAAATACGTAAAAAATGTAATTTAATTTAGTTTACAAAAACATTAAGAATAGTTCAGACCTTTATGACTAATTTTGCAAAGCTTAGAGGTGCATGTATTCTGGGCTGGAGCTCTTTAACTACATTCTAATGCTTGCAAATGCTGTTTTCCTTTACTTTGCTGCCAACATTGCCAGTATGCTAGTGAGCAAATTTCTTACACAGTGACCTGTGGTTTTGAAGAAGTGTTTCTATGCCATTTGGTTTTTGAATAATCTGGAATTTTAAAGTAATGGTACTTAGTGAGAATATAAGTGAATAATGTCTGGTGAAGATACACAGCAAATAATCAAGGAAGTTATTATAATTGAAACTATAATAATTTCCCCATTACAGAACATGTACATTTGCTACAAAGCATGAAAAATCATTGTCTGTGCATCTTATTTTTCCTGTATCATAGGATTATACTGGTTGATGAAGTGAGTATAGAGGATATTGTGGAACATTTGGATAACATTTAACTTCCATTCTGGTTTTTACCTCTCTCTGTACATAAACCTGACAATGAATGCCATCGCACTCAAATAAATAACAATGAAAGTCTATACTTCTGAATCTCTCTTATTTAAAATTATAAGTCTCTTTAGCTCTTGAGGAATTAACTCATCCTAGGTTCAGATGATATCAATTTAAATGCTGAAATACCAAGTATTTTCCAATCCTCACACATTACTCTCTCTATACAGTTCAACCATGAATATCAGATGAAAAAGTCAAAGTATCCATCAGAAAGAATGATTTCTTTTTTGCTTGATTGTTGGTAGTCTACCTCCCTCCCTTCACATTTTACTATATTGAGCTAGAAGTCATACAGGGCATATGTATTGCTAACTAACATTACATTAGCTAAATAGGTAGCTAATGTAGTGGGTCCTGTTTTATGCTGCCCAAAACTCCCTGCTTTGGGTCCTAGGTACTAATTTCCTCATCAGCCTGCTAATTTTGCCTACTAATAACTCATAGTTGAATCTTTTTTCAGGAATGACCTCAACTAAAAGTCAGTACCTGCATTCAATACCTAGTTGACCAGAGTGCAAGTCCTAGCCACAGAGACATCTTTGAAGGCCATCCAACTTGACAGCTTCCCATGGGCTATCAACTGCACCTGCAGTTCAACTTCTCCTTTATCCCAATGTACTTTCCTCTCATAATAGCATTCCTTGGGATAATCCCCAATGAACACTGCACACAAACCTATATGTCAGGCGCTGCTTTCTGGGAATCTGACCTATGACACCTAGGTGTTCCTTAATAGCTGCAGTGATTTTCTTTACCATTTTTTCCTCATGTGACTAAGGATTTCTTCACCTCAGAGGGTAAGGTGCTTTTAAACACTTAGCTGGAAATTTCTTAATTATCTTCTAAAAGCTTATTGTATACATAACTCTGCATATATCTAACGTATTGATAAGGATTCTTTCCATTACAAATAACTAAGACCTGACCTGAAATAGCTTAAAGAAATTGGAAAATGTTTTATAAAGAGAACTGGAATGGAGTTAAGTCAGGAAAAATGGTTATTAGGAGTTAAAAATCACCATACCATTCTTTCAGTCTTTACCAGTTCTGTGAGACTGCTTCTATTCACTTACTGATTTTTTCTTGAAGCTATATGGAAAACATAGTTGCCAACAATTCCCACAGAGAAATTTAACAGTCCATTCACTCAGAGAGAGAGATGGACTTTTCTTTTTAGATTATATTTACAAATATCACAGAAGAGGACTCTCATATCCATGAGTGAGTCAGATTCTCTCCCCTGGAGAGCAGTAAGCAGTGGTCAGGTTTAGCAATATATTTTATTCACATAAACTATGTATATAGTACAGATACTTATGTAGATAAGGTGTGGGGCAAGAATAATTTCAGATTAAGACAGGTGGATAGGACAATACAAAAATTAAATAATAGATATTAAAGCACGGTGTATGTCTTAAAGTAGAAAAGAAATGAAAAGAAAGAAGAAAAAAGGAAATAATTTCTTAGTTTATAGAATTCATCAGGAAAAATTCATACTAATAGGCAGAAGACTGTAACACTGATTACCTTGTCCTCATAAGCTAGATAAGGGCAAAAGGCAGTCAGAATCACTGCTGAATTTCTCAGTGACCTCATCTTCCATCCTAAACAGAAGCCCTTAATACTACCACCATACTTTAAAACCCCTATTTCAGTCTACAATTCTAGGAGAAAGATCTTACTAATTGTCCTTTCCTAGGCTTGTGAACTAGTAAGGAAATAGGGCATGCCCATGAGTTACCCTAAAGTCAGGAGCATGTGGACATTTATGTCATTCTTACCTGTGACAAATGGATGAAACTGCATCAGAATGGTGGTTAGTGGGAAAACATTATGCTGCAATAATAACAGCTACTAGGATATTGCACTCCTTGAGACTGCCCCTATACTGCTGTTGGTTGTAGGTGAGATTGCTTTTCTTGACCCTCTACCGCTCCTGAACATCACGACTTGGTGTCTCCCTTTCAGACTTTCCCTCACAGAGTATAGGCCATGTGAAGATAGTTCTGCATCTGTACTTCTTTTTGAAAACTATCTAAATCAAATTCAGCAAAAATTAGTACAAAGAAATCATCAATTAGTCAAAAGGCAAATTGTAAAACATGCTGTAGGAATTTGAGTTACTAAATATATGGTATAAACTCATATATGAATAATATTAAAATAAACTCATATATGAATAATATTAAAAACAATGGATGCTAATTTCAATATTGGCATCCTTTCACATATTGCCCTAAAATTCATATGAGTGTATATTTGAATATATACATGTATATACACACTCTTAGATAAATACCCTACTATAAGACAACTATATATACTCTCTTTATATATATCCTACATGTATATAATTTTATATATTTATTTAATTCATATTTCCTATATATATATTTTTTAATTTAATATTTATTCATTTTTGAGAGAGAGAGGGAGAGAGACAGTGTACGAGCAGGGGAGGGGCAGAGAGAGAGGGAGACACAGAGTTTGAAGCAGGCTCCAGGCTCTGAGCTATCAGCACAGAGCCCAATGTGGGCTGGAACTCATGAATTATGAGATCATGACCTGAGCTGAAGTCGGATGCTTAACTGACTGAGCCACCCAGGAGTCCCTATTTATTATTTTTTAATGTTTATTTATTTACTGATAGAGAGAGAAAGTAACAGAGAGAGAGAGAGAGAGAGAGAGAGAGAGAGAGAGAGAGAATACATTCACGAGTGGGGGAGGGGCAGAGAGAGAGGGAGAGGGAGAATCCCAAGCAGGCTCCAAGCTCAGTGCAGAGCCTGACAGGGGGCTCGATCTCACAACTATGAGATCATGGCCCAAGGAAATCTTGCTAATCTTAAACCTAGAAGGGCTCATGTATGAGATATTTGAGCATGTATAGACATACAAAATGCTCAATACCAAGCCTGTTCATACCAGAGAAATAATATGATTTTTTCCCTCCAGATTTAGACAAAGTATTTGGTGAAGCATTGGCATTTAATCCCTTTCATAGTTTCACCAAATGAACTTATTTTCCATGTACAATTACTGTGATAGGCTGAAAGTTTATATGTTCAATTTCTTAGTAGAAAGAGGTGTTTAAAAAGAAATCAGTAAGTTGGACATGGGGGAAAAATAAAATACTACAGTAGTAATTACAAAGAAGAAAAACCCATTATCTCACTCCCTGTCATCAATATGCATCTTCTTTTAAGAGACATGCTGGTGGTAATATTTCTATTTCTAAATAATATTTAATAACTTTATACAGATTCTGTTAGCCATAATGAAAGATGAGGATTTAACTCACATGATTCTCTCATTCTTTTCTATTTCATTCCAATTAAAAAAAAATCACTACAGTGTTGTTATAAATAGGAAGCACACTAATTATAAGGAATTTACACAGAAAACAAAAACCAAAAGATTCCCAATCCACTCTGAACCTAATTACATATCCATCTATATATCATGTCTATATTTGGGAAGAGGTGGATAGTATGACAGAGAAAGGAAAGATATAAAGATGTGCTCATAGATAAATATCATAATGCCATATTTCTTAAAACTTTAAAATTTTTAAATTAAAAGAAAAAAGAAACTGATGTTAAGAATCCTTCAACTAAAGATAGCTGTAACTTCATCTCAAAGGATAGATGCTACTTCCTAAAATTTCTTTGTGTTAAAGAGAATAGTAATAGTAAGTTAAACCATGGAGTCATTATTTTTCTAGATAATACACTCCAAACTCAGAAACAACTGATACTTTGAGATGAAATATACTTTATTTAGCACTCTCTCATTTCCTTCCACTTCCTTTTAGCCACTTCTTAATTTTGGCAATTATTATTTTTTTATACTGTAAATACTTAGAATATTATATGCTGTCTCCTCTAATCAAAAGTACAATTGCTTAGTGTTGATTTTATATTAAAGAGAGAAAATGCCATTCATAGGTCATTTTCTCAGGCTCCTCTGCTCATATGTATACTTTTTTCATTTAAATTTATATCTAAATCACCTTGATTCAATGTTTAGCATTTTTATTTTGGAGACCTAAGGACACCATGCTTTTTGTGTTCTTCTATGTTTCAGTATATTAGTTGTCAATATTTGAATGGAATTTTTGTTGGATGAATACTGTGGAACTACACTTTATTCACTCTCAGAACCCTAAAAATACTGATCATAGTCTCTTGACTTTGAATGTTACTGTGGTGAAGTCAGAGGGCAACTCAATGTTTTTTAATCATCACGCATTCTGTCCAGTCATCTAAACAACTCTTTACATTTCAAGTTTAATAAGTTACCTTGATGTTAATAATTCTGTATTGCTTTTTTCATAGAATACAAGATAAACTTCCATACATTAACATTTAATAATCCACTCATTCATCCAATAAGTATTTGTCAGAGTCTCCCATTCAGTAAATGTCTCTGTGAAGTGCTAGAAATGCATAGGTTAATGCACATACCACAGTGAATAGGATAGACAACATTTATGCCTTCACTTAGCTTATAATATATTGAGAGGGAATATAATTTTATTTAATTAGTAAATGCTATAAAAGACATTAAGATGAAGTTTATTATCTTATACAAGGAAGTAAAAAAAAGACCTTTCTAAAGAGTTGACATTTGAACAGAAATAAAATTAACTGAGGAAGTAAACCATAAGGAGCAGAAGATGGTTGTGCTAGAAGAAGATGGTTCCAGGCAGTTGGTATGTTTTTCAGTCATTATATACCAGTTTATGCTGGATTACAGGGATAGGAATTTATTTCCTATTTATATACTATTCATGCTTCATGTGTTAGGTGCACCTCTGCCCAATTATCTTTTAATTCTTGAACTGAGGCTAAGTTAGCAGCCTTTAGGTGAAGCATTATTAGTTATCATGGCAGGAAAAAAAAAAGACAGGATTGAGCATGAACCACATGTCGGCTCTTAAATCTCAGAATGACATACATTGGTTTCAGTGACATTTTACATGGATGTATTGTAAATTATTTTATAAGTAGAGGCACAGGATAAAATAATTTATTCCAATGACACAGAACAAACCATGAGAATGTCGGGGTGTATCAGGAGCAGAATGGTGTTTATAGACTTGTAGTTCATGTTTAATGGTTTGGATATTATTCAGTATGATGGGGATCTGGAGTATTTTGAGTAGAAGATTGATAGTATTCCTTAATTGCTGTGTTGAAATATACTCCAGAAAGGACCAGTATGAAAGAAGAGAAACTAGTCAGGAAACTATGGAAATGAGGAAAACAATGATGGTATTGGCCCAGGGTGACAGTAGTGCAAGTGAGGGAAAACTGTATTCATAATATACTCTAGAGGTGGATGAGTAGAACTGAAGAATGGTAAATATTTAATCAAAAAAATAAGTTGCTAGATAGGGGAGACATGAAGTAAGGGGGTTTAGAAGTTAGCTGAGGTCTCAATAATTTCTATAGAAAGAACATACTGAGTGATTTAAAATTTTTTTTAGTGTTTATTTATTTATGAGAAAGACAGATTGTGAGTAGGGGAGGGACAGAGAGAGAGGGAGACACAGAATCCAAAGCAGGCTCCAGGCTCCAAGCTGTCAGCACAGAGCCAGATGTCCGGCTTGAACTCACAAACCAGGAGATCATGACCTGAGCAGAAGTTGGACACTTAACCAACTGAGCCACTTTGGTGTCCCTTGAGTAATTTTAGGTACAGGAGGACAAAGGTCAGAGTCCTGAATTTTCCAGTATTTCCAATATTCTAATATTTCCAAAATTTCCAATATTTAAAAGCCAAGGAAAGAAGGAGACAGCAAAGGGGAATATAAATAGCTCCAGTGGAGTAGGAAGTATTGAGAAGAACTTGTTTTCCTGGAGCTAAGGTAAAAAATGTGTACCTAGAAAGAAGAAATGATTGTTTCACACCACGAGGCATCAGTCATGGTTTCTTTAAAGTTGACCAAAGACATTGAGGTTAGTTTCATCAATAACGGTGAAATAGGTGTGTATGAATAATAGGAAAGAAAATCATAAGATAATCATGTCATTGGAAGAAGTAGGGGGAGCCAAAGGAGAATAGGCTGCTGAAAACAAATGAAGAGGCAGGAAGCACACCCCCCAAAACTGCCCTGCCCCACCCCTGCCCCTCTTGGCCTACAAGCTGTTAGCAGACCAACAGATCCATCATAGGCTGATAGCTTCAGATTTCCAGCACTTTCTACTCTCTGCTGAGGCTTTCCTAGGCCACAGAAACATGTTCTGCCTGGATTATGGACCTGGCACGCTGGCCAGAGTGTTAATAACTCGGGAAATATCCTTAAGCAATTAAAGATAAGGGAAGGCGGAGAAATATCTCAAGTTGTTCCCGCTCACATTGACTCAAATTGAGGTATATTCTGCAAAGACTCTCAGAGGATTCAGCAAAATATGAGCTCCAGTTGCCTATGATAGAAACTCACTCATTAGCACACTCTCTCTGACTTTTCTTCCTTCCTTACCTCACTTCAATACTTCTTTTGCTATATTTTCTGAGATTATCTCTCAAATATACTACTTGCACCTAAATTTTTGTCACAAAGTTTGCTTTTGTAGAAGTACAAAGTAAATCAAGATGAAGATGATAAAATTAGAGCATTATAAATAAAAAGTAAAAATTTAGGGGCGCCTGGGTGGCTCAGTCAGTTAGGCATCCGACTTCGGCTCAGGTCATGATCTCACAGCTCATGAGTTCGAGCCCCGCGTTGGGTTCTGTGCTGACAGCTCAGAGCCTGAAGCCTGCTTCTCATTCTGTGTCTCCCTCTCTCTCTGCTCCTCCCCCGCTTGTGCTCTTTCTCAAGTCTCTCAAAAAATGAATAAATGTAAAAAAAAATTTAAAAAAGCAAAAATTTAGAAATAAATGTATATGCACTGAGCATGGTCAGAGATCTAAGACAGTTACAATTGGAGTGCCCAAAAGACCAGTATTTCCAAGTACTTAAACTTTTGCAGATCATAGAATGCTTTTTAAAATTTCTAAATTCTAGTATTGATGATAACAAACCATCAATGCCTAAACTTTGAGAATATAGTAGCCTCCCCAAAAACTTCAGGCATCTCACTTATGGATAATGAAGCTAAAATCCTAAATAGAGTGTTATTCAACAGAAAAAAAAATATATATATAGTATAAAGTGGAAGGTAAGAATGATTCAGTAGAATGAAATCTATTAATATAATTAACCAAATTAATAAATATAAGCAATTATATGACCACCTGGTTAATATTTTTAAAAATCAGTAAAATTAAACATTATTCTGTATAAAAAGTCTAAAAGAAATAGAAAACTTCAGCAGCAAACTTCAGAACCGATATGGATGTTCTCTTTTTTCATCATTATTACTCTAGGCCACATGGCATAGGATTATTCCTTGATGAAATTTAATATAACCTATAGTTTCAAACAATATGATTATCCTTATCTCAAAATTTCTGACCAATTTAGGGACATATTCCTGCTGTGGATTTGAATACCACATTTGGAAAATTATATCAACTTGGCAGAAATGCAATATTGCTTTAATATAAATCTTATTTTCATGAAAATATTTAATAATATATTTTGCTGAGGCATAACAATATTTGCTCTTCTATTTTTTCCATGACACTTTAAGAAATTCTTATGGACTATGTCACCTACCTTCAAAGTCAGTTTCTTTACTTAAAATATCTAAAACAAGATTGAATTTTAACCCTTTAAATAATTTAAATAACTGTATAAATACATAGTATTTTCTTTCTACTTGCTATTTATTTTTTTTTACTCTCACTTAACTTTTGTGACTGCAAATTTAGAAAAAAATAGTTGGAGGTAGGAGCTCCTGGGTGCCTTAGTCGGTTAGGTGTCCAACTCTTGATTTCATTCAGGTCATGATCTCACAGTACATGAGTTCGAACCCTGCATTGGGCTCTGCTCTGTAAGCACGAAGCCTGCTTGGGATTCTCTTTTTCTCCTTTATTTTCTGCCCCTCACCACGTGTGCATGTGTGTGCTCTCTGTCTCTCTCTCAAAATAAATAAACATTTAAAAAACAGAGGTAAATAAAACTGATTTTGTGCTCATTTGATAAAACTGATAGCAAGTTAAAATTCCACACTTATATTTTGCCTTTTATTTATCTTTGGGATCTGGCATCTATTTATTTAAAAATATCTATTGAGGGGCGCCTGGGTGGCTCAGTCGGTTAAGCGTCCGACTTCGGCTCAGGTCATGATCTCACGGTCTGTGAGTTTGAGCCCCGCGTCAGGCTCTGTGCTGACAGCTCAGAGCGTGGAGCCTGTTTCAGATTCTGTGTCTCCCTCTCTCTCTGCCCCTCCCCTGTTCACGCTCTGTCTCTCTCTGTCTCAAAAATAAATAAACGTTAAAAAAATTTAAAAATATCTATTCAAACAACATTAGAAGTCCCAATTAAAAAAAAAAGTTTACTTATTTAATTTGAGAGAGAGAAAGACAGAGAGAGAGGGAGAGAGAGAGAGAGAGAGAGAGCACGAGCAGAGGAGGGGCAGAGAGAGAGAGGAGAGAGAGAATCCCAAGCAGGCTTCATGTTCAGCTTGGAGCTGGAATTAGGATTCAGAGCTCAATTCCCCGAACTGTGAAATCATGACCTGAGCCAAAATCAAGAGTTGGTCACTCAAGTGACTGAGCTACCCAGGTACCCCTAAAAAGTATTTAAAATAAAATGCTGGGGCTCCTGGTGGCTCAGTTGGTTGAGTGTCCAGCTCTTGATTTTGGGGGACTGAGCCCTGCAGCCAGCTTCACATGTGTGGAGCCTGCTTGGGATTCTCTCTCTCATCTCTCTCTGCTCCTCCCTCTGCTCACACTCTCTTTTGTCTCAAAAATAAATAAAATAAGCATTAAAAAAAATAAAAATGCCTTTTTCTCTACTTACTAAGTAGAGATCTCATTAGCATCTGCTTGTGTTACTCATTTACCACTCCTATTTAAGGAATTTAAATTCTTTCTAAATCAGTTTCCATGATAATTTCTCCAATGTTTAAGTATACTGTACAACAACCAATAACAGAAAATTTTAGAAGGATAGATCAAGGAAAACTTTTGCTATGTGAAAATGTGTATGTTTTTATATCAGAGGGAAAACTGGGAAGGAAGAAAGATTATAAAACTGAAGGGAAAATGAGTCATAAAAATTAAGTGAACAGTTATTCCCATGTGATAAAAATCATAGAAGACAGTTTAGTGGTATGTAATACTTTCTAAACACTTTAAGACTTTACATATCTGCAAATAATATATAACTGCATTGTTAAAATGTATTATTTTATAGGACATTTATCCATAAATATTCACGTTCATGAATGACCTAACTATGCAGTGTCTACTTAAAAGAATATTCTATCATGAAATTTTCTAAAAGTTCATTCATTGGTTAGAGTTCTACATGAATGAGAATATATTTCATCTGTTTTAATTATGAAATTTAATTAACCACTAAATTAGCTATACACAAACCATGCATCCCTGTCCAATTAATTAGCTATACAAAAACCATGCATCCTTGTCCAATGTTTCTATCATCCATCCTTTTATTATTTGCTTGTCATTCCTAAATTTCTAACCTTATAACCAATGCTCTATTATCATAATCCCTCAAAACCTACTCCAGTCTAGTATGTTCTCTCTCACCTCCATCTTTTCTCCTCTTCTCCCTCTAAGTTTAAGATCTTTGAACTTACTCTTTTCTGATTGGAAACTTTTCTCTCAACCTGCTTTATCTAGCTAATTTCAGTTCATAAATGGGGCTGATGTTTAACTATAAATTCCCCTAATCTTTACTAAACTTAAAGCTCCTTGTTATACATTCTCAGATCAACTTTTGCTTCAAAACAATTGACAAACTTTAAATACTTAATTTATTACTTTGCTTAATGTTTGCATTCCTCCCTAAGAATGGATGTAAATATTATATGAAAGGAAAACACAAGACTTAGAATGCGAGCATAACAGGATAGTGTGGAATCAGGAAGGGTTTCACTATTTGAGGTTTTCACAAGTTGTATGTATTGCAGTATTATGGTTATTAAACTCAATTTTCAGCACAAATCATATCATTGTAATCATATAATTCCTAGCAATGGATTAGACTTTAGAAATTTAGTATAAGCTACTGGCTTGATAAATAAGGATACTAGACAAATAAAATTTGTCAAAATTTCTCAATTTACTGATGGATTTATAAATAAAATAAACATACATGGATAATGCATTGCTTACATGATAATGATTTCCTAAGTTGAAAATCTTACTTAGAATGTATAATGTTGAAATCAAGTGTTGATGTTTTCATAAAATGCAACAGTAATAGTGCTATAAATATATTAAATGTTTGTATTTCCAAAATAGACATATTCTTAAGTGGGTCTAGTGAAGATGATGTGAGCATGATTTTGGTTCTTGAAAATAACTAATAGTTTAATATTCACTGTTCTTGGTTAACAATGAGTTTAAAGTTAGTAAATTGTGAATATCACTGACTTGATATACACTTGCATTGATATAATTTTTTCTATTTTTCAGTTTCATAAATACATTTTAAAAATTAATTTATTTCTAATTTATCAATTTCTTATGTGAACATACTGGTGACTACTTTAACTGGATCTTTTTTTTTAATAATGAGACTTCATTTAGATGGAATATAAGAGGCTACAGAAATAATGCATATAAAGCACCTTCACATTTTTGAAGAAAACCATCCACATAAAAATAAAGTACTTGTTATTTTGATGCTTGTATACTGAAATATATTACGTAAATGTGGGGTCTCAAGAATACAATATGTCTACCTTTTGATTTCTCAGAGGCAGTAGCTTTTTGTTTTTCATTTTTGTGGCAATAATAGTAGGACTTTTTGTGATGTTTACAGAAGGTAGGATTGTTTGTTTGTTTTTTCTGCAGTAATAAAACCTTATTTTATTGCGTATTCTGTTTCACAATAATAATTATTATGACTTTGAAACCCTCCTGGCACTTTGTAAGTAACAGAACAAATAAAACCATGTCAACTTTTCTGTGGATTGTAAAATTCTAGTTATTGAAAGTTGCTTGATGAGGGACTCTGAAGCTCAGAGATTTTATAATTGGAAAATATAAGCCAGCTCCTCAGCAGTGTTTCAAACATCACCCAGGACAGCAGTGATCAAATTACTAACGACATCAATGATAGTTATCCATAAGGAAAATATATATGTAACTATAAATAAAGCTATATAAAACAATTTTGTGTTTACTATACTAGGGAATATAACTAGTTTTCTTCAGTGATGATGGGTTGGACATATATTCATATTCTCTAAGCAAGATTACCGGAGTTATTTGTAAGTGAATTTGAATTGATAGCTATCTTAAATGCAATTTTTTAGCATAAGACATCATTTTTAAACTCACAGTAGCTGGGTCCAAGCATATTCTACAAACTCTCCTGGTGATCCTGATAAACAGAGCTAAGAGCCTCTGATTTAAATGGATATAATTTGTTTACATTATCTAGCATGCTACCTCATACATGGTAAGCAGATAGTTACTATTCATTATTAATGGTGATGACTATAATTTCCATTCTGTCATCTCTTAGGCTACTTGCCTGCAAGGATGTGCTTGAGTTGATTTTGTTTAACAATACAGTTTCTTTCTTTTTTTTAATATGAAATTTATTGACAAATTGGTTTCCATACAACACCCAGTGCTCATCCCAAAAGGTGCCCTCCTCAATACCCATCACCCACCCTCTCCTCCTTCCCACCCCCCATCAACCCTCAGTTTGTTCTCAGTTTTCAACAGTCTCTTATGCTTTGGCTCTCTCCCACTCTAACCTGTTTTTTTTTTTTTTTCCTTCCCCTCCCCCATGGGTTCCTGTTAAGTTTCTCAGGATCCACATAAGAGTGAAACCATATGGTATCTGTCTTTCTCTGTATGGCTTATTTCACTTAGCATCACACTCTCCAGTTCCATCCACGTTGCTACAAAAGGCCATATTTCATTTTTTCTCATTGCCACGTAATATTCCATTGTGTATATAAACCACAATTTCTTTATCCATTCATCAGTTGATGGACATTTAGGCTCTTTCCATAATTTGGCTATTGTTGAGAGTGCTGCTATAAACATTGGGGTACAAGTGCCCCTATGCATCAGTACTCCTGTATCCCTTGGATAAATTCCTAGCAGTGCTATTGCTGGGTCATAGGGTAGGTCTATTTTTAATTTTCTGAGGAACCTCCACACTGCTTTCCAGAGCGGCTGCACCAATTTGCATTCCCACCAACAGTGCAAGAGGGTTCCCGTTTCTCCACATCCTCTCCAGCATCTATAGTCTCCTGATTTGTTCATTTTGGCCACTCTGACTGGTGTGAGGTGATTTCAAAGTATGAATTTGATCCTCATAGCCCACAAGCCCTTCCAGAATGTGGTTATTCAGAAAATAAGCACTGACAAAAGGTAATGAAATATTATTTATGAACACCTGTGCAAGCAGTCCATTGTGCCCCAGTATAGGACTTCTCTTCTTAGTCTTGCCAGGTTCACACCATAAGGGTACCTCTTCAGCTTGAGGTGGCTGGGTCTATAGAGCAGACTCTGGCTTCTTCCTTAACCAGCTACACGGATAGGCCAACTGTTAGTTTATGTAGAACATAATCATACAAAAAGTAAAAAATATCTTACATTTTAGTTCCACTTAATTGTTGCAGCTTTTGGTGCTATGGAGACAAAGTGAGAAATAAAAGTCACACATACAAGTCTTTAAATCCTACCTGTTTCACTTACTAGAATTCACCTTGAAAATAGTTTTGAATACCTAATAACCCTACTTTCTATCTATAAATTGGTTGCAATATTAGTCATATTTGATAAGAATCAAATACAATAAATTTCAAGAAGTAACATGTAAATTATTTATATGCGTTAACAATAAAAGTGTTCCACAAGCAAATATGCTGGAGACAAACTGTCTTTATTTCAGTATTTATCAGATGCTTTAATATGCATTATAAATCTCCAAGGGGAGGATGTGGCAGAATTTTTTCTCCAAAATCATTTATCCGTAGAACTTAATCTTCACAGAGTATTTCAGGAATTAATTTGTTGAAAAATCTTTGGGGAACATTGAGTTAGGCATCATAAGTAAAGTGACTAAGAAGACAGTTATTGTCTTTTTAAAATTTTTGTTCTCTGTTTTGTGAACAGTGCATATTTTGTGTTAAATTATATCCTTCGTATCAAAGTTATATTTTTGAAAAGGGAACAATTGTGTAAGATTCATACATTATGTGAATTGGAAATTTCAGAAAAGAACGCTGGGTGCTAGAGTTCCACCAGAAAAGAGCAGTGGGCTGTGAGACACAGGAATGGAAAGTCTTTTACTCTTAACGTTTCTTAATCTGAATTTTGACAAAACTTGCAGGAGGGAAAAAAAAATTGTGGGGGGGGAGCAAGGCTGTTCATGAATCAAGAGCTTAGAAACAGAGTTTTAAAAAGGACCAGATTAAAGAAGACTAAAAACAGACAGGAAGCAACGGAGGAAGGAAGGGAGGGAGGGAGGGAGGAAGGGAGGGAGGAAGATCCCTAAAATATAGGCAGAGAAGTATTAGGTTAGAAATTATGCAATTTAGGAAAATCAACAAAATATTCCAGAGCAATGAATGTTTCTGAAAAGTTTCAGTAACTTTTTTTTTCTCTTGAACTGAGTGTAGACTCTTTTGTTCCATGTATGTATACTATTTATTTCTAGAAAATTCTCATACATACAGTAAAGTAATAGCTAGGTCTAGAGAGAACAAGAGAATACTGTGACTATACGAAGACTAGAGAGAAGACCTTCCAGTCTCTTGACAGTAAGAGCTGTGGGTATGAAAATAATAATAATTTTGATAATACAGAGAGCTCCATTCATCAAAATGATGATGTTTCTTCCTGCTGCCTTGTAGTCCACCTTCACTAGGGAAGAATTAACATCTTTGTTTCTTTATTTTTTGTGCTATCCCATAAACTAAATATCAAAAAGCAGTGCAATTTATTAGAGGTCACTAATTCCTTAGTGCCTCTGTTCTTCAACCTTTATACTAGAGTAATAATATTTTTTTAAATTTTTTTTTCAACGTTTATTCATTTTTGGGACAGAGAGAGACAGAGCATGAACGGGGGAGGGGCAGAGAGAGAGGGAGACACAGAATCGGAAACAGGCTCCAGGCTCTGAGCCATCAGCCCAGAGCCCGACGCGGGCTCGAACCTACGGACCGCGAGATCGTGACCTGGCTGAAGTCGGACGCTTAACCGACTGCGCCACCCAGGCGCCCCTAGAGTAATAATATTTAATCATTTAATCATCAAAAACATATTCTGAAATATTAGACCAAACACACACACACTCTCTCTCTCTCTCTCTCTCTCTCTCTCTCTCTCACACACACACACACACACACACACACACACACACACACAGATGTAAACTCTTACTGTAACCAAAATCTAGGTTAAAGGAAAATAGACCCTTAAGATCTGGCCTTAAAAACTGCTTCCATTGTTACACAGCTTCATCTGCACCCTATTCTACTATGTGCTGCTGAGTGATTTCACAACCCATTTCCCCACTGCATTCCGTGTAACTTCAATGAGCATAATTTCAGATCTGTTACAACTAGAATGTTTTGATGAATAAAAAGATAGTCTAACGAGAAAAAAAAACAGAAAGAAAGAAAACCTATGATCCACTTCAAGGAAAGTCTGCCAAATACTATTTAAAATGCTAGCATTTCTCATCCAGAAACCAATGTAAACTAAAATACAGATGACTTTATTCATGTTCCGTTTAATAAAGTTTCTTAATTCCGCAAGGCAAGAAATCCTGGACTGACATTTAGTTTTGTAGTAAGAGGAAGTGCAGTATTGTGCAGGAGCAAATAAAATACTATTACAGTGCACAATTTTATACTGTTCCTCTAACAGTCTATGAGGTAATGTCACTGCTAATGGTGCTGCTAGTCCTCAGGGGTCAGGAACTGGAGGTTCCTGATGTGACAAGCCGTGCACACACCAATACTAATCATAGGAAATGCTAAATATATCCGATTCTCTTAGAAGAAAGTAAGAAACAAAATCCAATGCTTGTGGATAAGTGGGACTTAAAAATACCTCTAAAAATCCCATTGTGTGAATATTTTCTGCATTAGCTCTATATACCCAGTGTTGTTATGCCAGGATGGTTACCAAAGGAAAGAAAAAAAAAAATGACACTGTCTGTAAGACTTTCCGGTGCAATACTGTGGCTGCAAGGACGGGTATTTTCAATGGTGAATATTTGGGTTATATTCCTGTGGTCTCTTTTGCTCAAAATGCTGCAGGTGCACCCACTGCTTGTTGAGGAAAATGAGGCTATGCCAAAGGGGTATTTCAAAGGATGCTCTGGACCTAGTCTTGTGGGAATGACCCCTTTCTCTTTAACCTCCCTCAATTTTCTTGCTTCCTTGAGAAAAATCCCCCACTGATATTAGGGAGTCCTCTTTAGCTGCAGTATATTTAATGCAGCTCCCTTGCATCCTGTGTTAAGAAGAGGTTCAAGGCCATGTCCTGACTCAGAATTAGTGACTTGGAGAGAAGTATTTACCATGCATTTTCCAACTCTAATAGACTCTTTACTTCTGAAATACAATTAGTTCTCTCAGCTTAATAATCTTGGTTCTTTGTATCTTCCTGTAGCAATATTTTCAAATTGAAAATATTGTCAGTGACATTCTCATTGCTGATGGTCTTTGCTATTTTTCCCATAGCCAGCTCTCCCATATATCATATGGACATAGAACAGAACTACAAGGCACACATTTGCCTACCCAATTCCATAGTGGCCTCTTATTAAATCTGCTTCTGCAGTTGTAGGTCCTGTTGCAGAAAGGAGCTTCCACAAGTCATCACACACGGTGCTTGTGATAGTTTTTAATTTATTGCATCTCAGCTCCAAATCCACTTATCATTGCAAAAAGGGATATAAAGCTTTTAAAAGCTTTTCCTTTTTCAGCTGGCAAGGTGGAAAGCTTTGTCAGTACAGGGTGATAGAGATAAATACAAGAAACAGAGACTTGATTTTCTGGTTCTGATGTTTTTTGGCAAGCTCCTGCAGCACATTAGGCTTTATCAGGGTCCACTCCTACTGTGTGGACGGTTTCCTACTGCCTGGCTCTGCAGCACAGGCAGTGTCTTCCGTGCTCAGTGTCTGTAGTACACAGCAGGCAGATGCATGCAGTGACTGGGAGCTTCCTTGGATCACCACCTCAGCAGTCTCACAGAATGATTCTAATGTGACATTATTTTCTATGGCGACCTAAAGGATGCATTTCAATAAATTCCACTGTGCAGGAACATAGCTACATCCCCGCCATTCAGTTAGGAACAGCCATTTGTGGGCTAGGTCTGAAACTCAGCCCTGGGGGGCACGAGGTCTCTTCTTTAAGGTGCTCTGTCTTAGCTTAAGGAGTTGGCTACCCCTTACATCCATTATTCTTAAATTCTTTAGAGTGCTTATCATTTCTTCCTAGCCATACTGGTTAATTTTGTGTGTCAGATTATGCTAAGCAGTTGGTTGGGCAAACGCTGCTCCAGATGTTTTTATAAAATTATTTTTAGATTTAATTAATATGTGCATTTAGTTGACCTTAGGTAAAGCAGATTGCTCTCCATAATGTGGGTGGGCCTCATCCAATCAGTTGAAGGTCTTTTTTTAATTTTTTTTTAATGTTTATTTATTCTGGAGAGAGACAGAGACACAGAGCATAAGCAGGGGAGGGGCAGAGAGAGAGGGAGACAGAATCTGAAGCAGGCTCCAGGCTCCGAGCTGTCAGCACAGAGCCTGACGCAGGTCTCGAACTCGTGAACCATGAGATCACGACCTGAGCTGAAGGCGGAAGCTTAACCGACTGAGCCACCCAGGTACCCCAAGTTGAAGTTTTTAAGAGAAGACTGAGGTTTCCTGAAGAGGAAGGAATTCTGCCCGAGTTTTCAGTCTTTGGATCAAAAGTGCAACATCAACTCTGACCTGGATTTTCAGATCACAGGCTTGCCTACAGATTTCAGATTTGGCAGCCCCCACTCTCTGATGAGCTGATTCCTCAAAATAAATCATTCAGTGTCTTTCTCTCTCTATCTTATTTATTCTGTTTCCCTAGAGAACTCTGATGAACCAATTCTTCATTAATCAAATCCCTTGTCTGACTTAATAATTTATTATATTAAGCTTTTCCTATACACATTACTGTGTGGTTTTTGTCTCCTGATTAAACCCAACTAGGGGCGCCTGGGTGGCACAGTCGGTTAAGCGTCCGACTTCAGCCAGGTCACGATCTCGCGGTCCGTGAGTTCGAGCCCCGCATCAGGCTCTGGGCTGATGGCTCGGAGCCTGGAGCCTGTTTCCGATTCTGTGTCTCCCTCTCTCTCTGCCCCTCCCCCGTTCATGCTCTGTCTCTCTCTGTCCCAAATATAAATAAAAAACGTTGAAAAAAAAATTAAACCCAACTAATCCAATGCTCTTGAAATACTCTGGAAGCATATATGTTTGTGAGAGAAGTTTTCTGGTGATAGAGTTGGGATACTGAAAGATACCATCTAGTATCAGGAAAGTTTCAGATGTTTCCTCTATGCCCATCCCTATATATATTTCTCTAGGCTTCTGGTCATCTTGGTTCTAGGTAAGGCGGGCGGATACAGGCAGCAAGAAACAAAAATCACTACCTAAAACAATCAGGGTTACACAAATGCTTTAAAAACAGAAGTGGAGTCATGTGGCTATTGTTTTGGCACATATTATTTTCCTGATTTTTATTTTTAATACATTTGGAACAAAAGCGAAAAGATAAAGAACAGTAATCATTCACTAATTAGAGAAGACATCATATTGTAATAAGTAGATAAACAGAATTATCAGAAGTGGTAGACTAATAGATCAGCTCGTAATTAGAAATAGGCCTTGAAGAGCTCACAACTGGAAACAAACATGAAGAACAAGAAATAAACTTTATGTTTTCAATTTTTAAAGAGGTATTTCTATAAGAAAAGTAACTTAAGAGTTGCCTCATTCTTTTCCATATATAGAAACATATCTCCAGTCACCAGACAACTGACACTCTTTCTTGCTTTTTTTTTCAACATTGCTTCTGAAGTCACTATATCCAATAATTCACCAAGTCTGGTGCCTATTAGCACAAAAATATATGTCAAGTCAATTCATTTCTAACTGTACATATCCTATACCAACCCTAAATTATCAGCCTTGGTTAATTTACTATCATTTCCCTCCTGGATTATTGCATTGGTTTCCTGATATCCTCCCTGATTTAATCATTGCTTTCTTCAATCCAGTCTTTATAATCAGTCCAAACAATATTTGAAAACGTCAATAATATTATACCACTTTAGAACTTTAAACTCTTTGATGGCTATCAATACTCTTGAAAATAAAAACTGTGGGGCACCTGGGGGGCTCAGTTGGTTACATGTCCGACTTCAGCTCAGGTCATGACCTCAAGGTTTGTAGGTTAGAGCCCTACCTCAGGCTCTGTGCGGACAGCTTAGAGCCTGGAGCCTGCTTTGGATTCTGCGACCCCCCCTTCTCTCTGCCCCTCCCCTGCTCACACTCTTGTTTCTCTCTCTCTCTCAAAAATAAATAAACATTAAAAATTTTTTAAAAAGGAAAAACTGAATTCTTCAATATGGACTAAAATAACAACAAAAACAACAGCAAAAACTACCACTTATTCCACTTTTGTCTAAAGCCAAAGACTTTTCTAAGTACTCTACATTTACAAAAAGATTCATATTTCAAAATGACCTAATGCCTAATATTATTTAGATGCCATTATTTCTATTTTTATTTCATAAATGTGAAAAATAGGCACAAGAAGATTAAACATTTGCCCACACAACCAATGGCTGGTACAGTCAGAATTCAAACACAGACTGTCTAATTCCAGAACTGACAATATTAATCTACATCTTTTACCCAGGCTGTTGTTCAGCATAATTCTCTATGGGTTTCTCCCAGTACTCCCTATGCTCTAACCACACTGGTATTTTAAATATTTCTACAATGTATCAAACTCCTTTCCTTTTCAAGCCTTCCCACATGCCTTTTCATCTTCTGGTATGCTTTTCCTCCCACTGTCCACATGATCATGTTTACTCATCCTTCAGGACTAAATTTAAATGGCACCCTAGAAAACATACAGAACACTGTCCAATGTCCAATCTAAAAAGGATGCTACATATATTTTTATACATTGCACTTATAATGAAAAGTGCATATATTTTTCTCCATTTGATTAATATCTCTTTTCTCTAGTAAAAAATATAAGTGTGAGGATCTAATCTGTTTTAAAGGTTTTTGTTGCCAAGCAATAAATAGTTTATGGATGACTGAATAAGTGAGGGGTGGAGGCAGAACTCTTGATAGGAAGCTGAAAGGGTTCCCATCTGGCAGCTTCCATTATTTCTGAACACAGTATCTTTTTCTCAGTGAGAAATGGGAAAGAGTTGGGTGTATGAGAAACATGAGAAGGTTTAATATACTATTGCATAAGGTGAAGATGAATATGGAGTGTTAGCAATCTGTCCCATGGTATAAATAATTTTTTAAAGTATCACTCATTTTTGGTAGTATGAAGGGCAAAAAAAAAACAAGGTGACAAGCATTGAAGTGTAGTCACAATTGGGTTTTGGATACATGGTTAAAAAGAAAACACAGAAGAAGCAACTCTGAACTGTGCAGCATTAGAATTGAGATCATGTATTGGGGATGGAATGGGGGTGTTAAGACAAGATGACCTTATGTCTTAGTGATGTTATGAAACAGCTGTAATCAGGTTTCTTGGGCAAACAAGCAGGAAAGAGAAATGTGGTAAGAGTGGGATATTAGAGCTCATGAAATTAGGGGAGCTCTATTAAAAGCAGGTAGCTGTGGTATAACATTGGTGATCAGGAGGTCATGGAACTGAGCTCCAGTGTGTGTGCTAAGTGGGCCATGTTGAGGATGAAACTTTCAAGAATAAAGAGTGAAGTTGAGGTAGAGATAAAAACTGAGATAAAAGCATTTTTCCAATAACTCAATGGAACAGTGTGGCATCAACAAGCAATTAAATCATCAGTCTCAGCTCTGAGACATGAGGACACAAAAATAAACCAACCTGATTTTCATTGAGTTGTCCAAGAAATAGTCTATGAGGTAAATGTAAATTTTGTCTCTGGCAAAGAGGTAGAAACACTCTCTGAGAGATGTCAAGGATATATGTGATTTCACTAATTAGAGTATGAGAGTTTTAGAGAGTAGGGTGGTAGATTTGGGGAGAGAAAGGAGACCATGTGAGTTAAGTAAGTATCATAAAAGGTAGAGAATTGTGAAGAAAACACAGCAGAAAACGTTTAACAGTTAATGGAAGGGATGGAGAGTTATCCTTTGTTCATTTCTTAGGAAAACATATGATAGGCAGGGTGAATTTCATTTTGATATTCTGTTATACAATTACGAGCCACTAAACCTGTCATGATATACTGTTCTAGTATAGAATGTAAACAAGTTCTTGTAGCTGTGATTTAAGAACACCTACCACTTTTCTTCATAAACACACACAATGGCAGCTGCCATGTGTATTTGAGAGCTTGCACTTAGAACATAGGGGAGGGGAACATAAACACAAATAGTCCTAAATGCATCAGATTGGTACTTAGTGTGGTTTGGTTGCATTTTTACCATGCCAAGAATAGGAGGACACTTTCTTTACTCTTTCTTATATCTGTTCAGTTTCAAGTCTATATGTTCTCTAAAATATTCAAGGTTTTTGAAAGCTTGTGATTTTTGGAAAATTCTCACTTCAAAACTCATTATCACTTTTCTTGTATAAAATATCACAAATGTTCCGGTTTCTCTTGTATCAAGTACAAATTTTAGCCTTTATAAAACATGAAAATCTATACCTACAAAGCAATGGTCACTTTCTCACTCTCCTGTTCATTTTTTTCTCCATAGCTCATCTTGAGCCCATGTGCTACATCACATCTTACATAAAGACAAAGTACTTCAACTTTTCCTCTATATCGAATCCACTTTTCTTAAACCAAGTTCTCCTTAAAATCCTCCCCTGGCATCCCAAAGAAAAAGATTCAACCAAATATGCCATATGATTGGTCTAGGACAATTGTTGACATAGCCAAGTTTTTACTTCTTTGTTGTTGTTTTGTAATTTGTATACAACATTCTTTTTTATCTCTTGTCCAAATATTAAATGAGTTATTTTAATAGTCAATCCAATTAAATCCTTTTATAACTACTTCAAGACAAGATATGATGGGTGTGTATTATTATTTGATGAACACTTCATGGAATAAGAAATTTCTAGATAGAAGTATCTATATGTATGTATATATTGTAAAAATAAACGTTATATTAACTTTCAATATTTACATAGGAGAAAAATCATGACATAATCCATTTATGAAAAAAACTAATTTTTAAAGAAATTTCTAAACAAAATAATCTATTTTAGCATATTTTTGGAAATCTAAACAACATAAATGAAAAAAATAGAGCTTATTATTTTATTTACCAAAAAAGACATCTACCAGTACAATGAATGTTAATGTCTAATATTTCCTTGGAATTCAGAGCTATGAGTATAAATGAAACACTTATTTTCTCTAATTAGGAACATTGAAAGATACATTATATTCATTTAAATACTAGAAAATGAGTATGTCTTAAGTTACATGAATAATTACCTAGCTCCTGTCTCTAAGAACCAACACTGGATGTGCTCCAGGAGTGCTTGGGTGGCTCAGTTGGTTAAATGTCTGACTTAGGCTCTGGTCATGATCTGTTGGTTTGTGAGTTCGGGCCCCATGTTGGGCTCTCTGCTTTCAGCACGGGACCTGCTTCAGATCCTCTGTCTCCCCCTCTCTCTGCAACTCCCCTGCTCACTCTTCCTCTTTCAAAAATAAATAAAATTTAAATAAAATTTTAAATAAAAAAGTTTTTTAAAAGGAAGTGTCTGAAAGCAATTTGAATGGTCTTCATTTTCTACTGTCCTAACTTCTAGTTACTTTCCAACTCAGGTTCAATCTATGAAGCATCATTTCCAAATACCAGAACTACAGGAAATGAAGAACTGTATGATCTTCCAACTTGTAACATTAGAAAATTACGGGAATTTTCAGAGTCACCATTTGAAATACACATCCCGAAAACCATATGATTCTACTTCTCTAACACTTCACAGCAATTTAGGATTATATTTAAAATTAGTAATCAACTTTAGATCTTAGACCACATGAATGATGAAGTAGTAGAGATATTTGGTTAATACCTTGGTTTTAACACAATGTGATCTTTTGCCAATTTATACAATCTTGAAAGGCGTTAGTTTCCTCAGTTACAAAAGGAAACCACAACATCTACTTCACAACAATGCTTAGTGTGTTGAAAAAAGGAAATGTAAGTAAAAACATAATGTGAATAGCCCTTATTAGTAAATTTATCAAATCTTCCTAACAATGACAAAAATATAAAGAATTAATTTTATTGAGAGAAAGGTTATACCTCAAGTATAAATCTTACTTCAAAGTGATAAAGGAGGGTTGCCTGGGTGGCTCAGTCAGTTAAGTGACTGACTCTTGATTTTAGCCCAGGTCATGGTCTCATAGGTTTGTGGGATTAAACGTTGGGTCCAGCTCTGTGCTGACAGTGAACAGCCTGCTTAGGATTCTCTAAATAAATAAATAAATAAATAAATAAATAAATAAATAAATAAATAACAAAATGTGAAAAAGGAAGTAACTATATTTGTCTCATTTATACCAACATTTCAGAAGAAAAAAATTGATGACCTATAGAGAATAGCGAACAGAATGTGTCTATTTAATTACATGATAATCAAACTAAATTAAGGACTTTTGGCCTTCACTTAGGATAAAGTCTAAGTAAAGTTTCATTCCCATTCATTACAAAAATATACCAGATAATCTAAAAATTCACAATTTTCTCGTAATCCCAAGATAGCTAAGGGCACAGGTCAAAACTCTAGGACAGCTAAATTCTGAAGGACAAAGTTGGAAGGCTCACAGTACAAGATTTAAAGACTTACTATAAAGCTATAGTGATAAGCAGTGTGACATTAGCAAAAGGACAAAGATCAATGAAAAAGAATGGACTATTCATAAAAAAATTCTCAAACAAATACAGTCAACTGATTTTTCACAAAGATTTAAAGCAATTCAACGAGAGAAAACAGTCTTTGACAAATGTTGTTGGAAGAATTTCATGTCCACATGCAATCAACAAACAAATCTCAATACACATCTCTCATGTAAAACTGAGGTCTTCTAGTAGAAAATATATAAGAAAATCTGTGTCATTTCAGATTGGTGATAATCTGTTGCACACAATAGCAAATGCAAAATTGATGAAAGAAAAAAATATATGTGTATATTAACTTTGTCAGAATTTTTCTTCTTCATGAAAATTATTGTTTAGAGGATACAAAGGCAAGTCACAGGCTGGTAGAAAACCTGCACGTTACATATCCAATGTTTTGTCCTAGAATATATTCTACTTTTTCCAGAATACATTTAAAAAGTCCTTTAATAAGAAAATGAACAATCCCATGTTTAAAAAGTCGAAAGACTGGAACAGATTCTTTACACAAGAAAGAGTACAGATTGCAACTAAACATATTAAAATATTCTCAATATCATTAGTCATTATGGAAACAGAAATAAAAACCACAGTGAGCTATCATTCCATAACTGTTAAAATGACTAAAATCAAAACAAATCGGTGACAACAAGTACTGCCAAGGATGTAGAATAGCCAGAACTTTCTTGCAATGCAAACTGGTATAACCACTTTGAAAAACAGGTTGCGAGTTTCTCATAAAGTTAAACACTTGCCATATGAAGCAAAATCTGACTCACAGGAAGTTACCCAAACAAAATTTACATCTTTCAAAAACTGGCATGCAAATGCTTATTGAGGCTTTAGTCATCATCGTCCCAAACTGGAAACCACCCACATGTCCCTAATTAAGGAAAAGATAAACTAAGGTACATCAATACAAAGAATTCCACTTAGAAATTAAAAAAAAAAAGTAGCAATCTATTGACCCATGCAACAGTATGAATACAATTTAAATGAATTATGCTAAGTATCAGAAGCCGTTTTTTAAAATTTAGATGCTGTAAGATTCCATTTGATGGCATATTGCAAAGGCAAAACTGTAGGGATCAGTAGCTCCAGAGGCTGGGGATAGGATGAATGACTGAGTGTATGGTGGTATAGAGAATTTTGCAGTCCGTGGAACTATTGTGTATTTTGTTACAGTGGTAATCACAAACTCAAATTTGGTGATACTCTCAAAACTATACACTAAAAAGGGGTGGACTTTACCGTTATAAATTATGCCCTAATTAAAAAAAAAACTGAAAAAAGGGACAAAATATTTCTATGTAAATAGTGGGTGGACTACATGAACTATTTCATTTATTTATAAAGTAAATAAAACTAGATCTGCCTGAGAGGCAATAAAACTATAGAAAGTGAATAATTTACTATTTTTATATAATAAAAACAATAATGACAGTCAACCCATAACTTAGTTTTGGAAAAAATAAAAAGAATGATATTTACAGAGGCACACCCAGTATAACATCACCTGATTAAGGTCTACTAAGAAAGTTTAACTCTACTTCTAAATATGAGTTATTCATGAATACAAGAATTAGTTTTATTTACAGGCATAAAGGAGAAGGAAGATGCAGAAAAATGGAGAGGAAAAAAAAGTAAAGAGGGAAGAGATAAAATCGAACTATAAGGAAGCAGAGAAACAAGTGGAAGGACTTGAATGTCTCTAAGTAAATGGCACATTTTCAGGATATGAATAATAGAAATAATATTGAGTAAAAGAAAGCATAACTAATTACTGGCATGTTTTCTAAAAGTATTGTGCCCAAATGTTAACAGTTACAGAAATGGGATGGTCCAGCATGGAATTCTATGAGAAGGACTACCACAGAACCTATGTAAAAAATTGCAATTGTTTGTAACTTCTGCTCTTTAAGTCCAAATTCTGGGTACAATTCCTGCACATTCAAGTTTCATGTTGTTCACTAATAATTATTTCAAAATTATGGCCCATAAAAACAAAAATATATATATGACTGCCCATAATATTTCATCTTCATGATGTCTCAGGCACTCCTAAAGTTATTCAAGTCTTACAAGTGAATAAATAAAACCCTTTCCCCAAGGGAGAAGCAGCAAACACATCCTGTATTATTACATGGAAGATTCCACCTTTTTCCATTTATATCTTTAAGAATCTAATACCTAAAAGAAACAAAAGTCATTATGCTTGATTCCTCCCATTCTATATGTTACCAATATAAACCAAGCCAGGACATCAACATTTGTGCTATCCATAACATCCATCAACATTTGTGCTATGTATTTCCCTGCCAAAATATAAAGAGACTCTGTTTTAATCCATTTTTTAGTATATAAATGGTGACTCCTGGATCCTTTATGTTTATTACTCTCTAGCTTTACAGATTCCTGCTGTATCAGCTCTAAAATACCTTAAGAGATCACCTTCTCCTATTATTTCATTGGGGTGGAGAGAAGTGAAATTGAGAAATCAAATACTTTTTTCAAAATTCCATAGATACTCTGTGAAACAGGAGCAAAAGCTTACCATTACGGGCTTTCTCCCCAACTGTCAGTGTGTCCATTTTAATCAACACCTTTAGAGGCAATGAATGCTCCTATCCTTATGCTCTAACGGAAGAACTTAATCTACTGTTGGAAATGTGAGGCCAGATGGAAAGAGAAAGTGGTTAGAACAAGTTGGAGAAAATATTTTACCAATAAGTTCTTACATTATTTCTCAAATTCTAGGATGACTAAGGAATGAACCAGGGTGGGCCAGTATAATAAAATATTTGAGATGAAGTTTTAAAGGTACAGTGATTCTGTAGCAAGCTGGCTGGGGGATTCCACAAGTGAATTTGTGTATGTGTCCTTTCATAGGACCTAGAGTCAGTAATCATTTGTCCTTCTTCCCCCTACATCTTTATTAATTTTAATTTTTAATGTTCATTTATTTATTTTTGAGATAGAGAGAGAGAGACAGAGTTTGACTGGGGAAGTGGCAGAGAGAGAGAGGGAGACACAGAATTCAAAGCAGGCTTCAGGCTCTGACCTGTCAGCACAGAGCCCGATGCAGGGCTTGAACTCTCGAACCTTGAGATCATGACGTGCGCTGTAGTTGGAGGCTTAACCCACAGAGCCACCCAGGCACCCCTCCACCCCTCCATCTTTAAAACAGAATGAAAGAGCCTTGACATTACACGTGCAACCTGTAAGAGAGAGATGGTAGGCACCTGGCATTAATTATTTCCTGGAAACTAGATGGACTTTTTGCAGACTACCAGAGGAAAAGCTTGTCGAGATAGCACATTGTCTAAGGGTATTAGTCCCTCTAGTGGACTGAGAAAAAAAATTCTTGAAACATTCAAATTGACCTTTTCCTAGTGACAAGTTTATAATGATATTGCCAAAGGAATTTAATTTTCATAGAATTTAATAATGTTCTTGATTTATACTTTTAAACTCATAGCTGGGCATTCAAAAGATTTATCTGGATCCTCGATTTCCTAAACTTTCTGCCTTGGAATTATAAACCATATTTCTAGACTCTACATTTTCTATCTTGGACTATTCTTGATGCCTCTCTTGGGAAAGTTATTAACTCCTCTCAGTCTTAAATTTCTAGTCTTTAATGTGAGCACGATTACACCTTCTACATATAGAATTGCTGTGAAGATATAATGAATTTAATGAAATAAATGTATAAAGTTCTTAGCATAATGGCTGGCACATTGTGAAAAATGATGTAAGTAGAGCCATTTTTAAACAGAACCAGAAAAGCCATTTCAGAAGAACTGCCTTGCACATCCTGTTTTCTAAACTTTTAACTGGACCAAACCACCAACATTTCAGTAAACCAGCAAGAACAAGAAAATTCTGTTTTAAAAGACTGACAAAAGTGAACTTTTGGGGCACCTGGGTGGCTCAGTCGGTTGAGAGACCGACTTCGGCTCAGGTCATGATCTCACGGGTCTGTGAGTTCGAGTCCCGCATCAGGCTCTGTGCTGTCAGCTCAGAGCCTGGAGCCTGCTTCAGATTCTGTGTCTCCCTCTCTCTCTGCCCCTCCCCCACTCATGCTCTGTCTCTCCCTCTCTCTCTCTGTCAAAAAAAAAATAAACATTAAAAAAAATTAAAAAAAACAAAGTGAACTTTTGCCTACTGACCACTAGCCTGACCAATCAATAAAGTACAAATTTAATTATGTTTTTCAGCACCAATGAACTCTTCTTAAAACAGCTTATCTAATGTTTTCTTCCTCCCCCCCATGAAAACCCTGAGTCCACCTCCTATAATCAACACATGAAATATCAGTTTCAACCTAAATTTCTGTACTCCAAAATGCAATAACTTGATCCCCCCCAAAACACTTTGCTACTTGAACTTGTTTCTTGGTTTGAAGTTGACAACATATTTCACACCTAATGCATTTTATCTACTGTTCATTGTCTTAGTTCTTTCTGGCATTCAGTCTCCAGCATAGTACCTAAAAGGTACTAAGTCACTGATATCATGTATACTGAGTAAATGGATATGTCTTTAAAATACTTCTCCCAACAAGCAAGCTTACATAATTTCTAAAAATAGTTCTTTTATATGGCAATATCTTTTTGTGATGAATCCTAAGCAAAAAATGACCTGTTGGCGGTCTTTAAGAACAGGAACATTGTTTAAAAAGTATTTGCATTATAACAGTGTAGTAGTTTGATTAGACATCCCATTATGCAATTGCTTGTGAAAAGAATTCCAACAGAGTTGAATTCTTTTCTCAAAAGGTAATAAACTCCACAGGAAAATGTACTGTAAATACATGTCTATGTGTTCCATTTGCACACAATATTATGTGATGTGATTTAAATATTATTTTTAGCCATTGCTTATTTCAAATCACTAAATATCATTTTTATCATGTGACCGAAATGTTAATTTTTTAAGTTAGTTTTTGGGACCATCTCATTGTATGTTTGCTTTGGCTAACTGCTCAGCTGCCTTTTTATTGCTTTTAAAAGCCTGTTTGGCATTTGTCCATGCTTGGAGCTTTAGTTCTGTTAAAACATGCATTCACAATTTTATGTGCTTATCTGAATTTTACCATAAAATGAAAATCTATACCTTGATTTAATTTTATTATTTATGTTTTTGTAATTTAAGATTACTATATTTCCTTACAAGAAGAACGTTTGAACAAATTTTACAGGTAGTCAATCAACTCTTGTTCAAATTGGACACACATCAAATCTAGCATTATGGGAGTTTTACTTATTTGGAAGTGAACTTTTAACTATTAATACAAATGTCAAGATACTATACAAAACATCCATAGAAACTTTTTTCATCTTTTTTTTTAATTGTTCACAAACGTTGCCTACATTATCCAACATAGAACAGAGAAATGGTACATCTTTTTCTTTCAATTTGCATACAGTAGAAAAACAAGAGTATACATATATATATATTTACAAAGTTTAATGAATAGAAACTAGCAGGCTGACAGTTTGTAAGTGAGAAATTATCCTATAAAAATAATAAGAATCTATTTAGCATCAGTCACTTGCATAACCAAGTATTATTCTGATTAATAAAATTTGCTGCCATTAGGCTTCTGGCACATACTTATACCATTACTGAATTTGTAGTATTGCTTCCCACCTTTGTTCTCCTTCATAATTACTAACATAGAAAACTGCTACAGAGCAGGGGTAAGTATTTGCAAAAGTAAACAAAAAAATCCCCAGCTTATTATAACCATGACTGTATATGACAGAATTTCTTCCCAAGAAATGGCCTTTCAAATCATCAAGAAATCACCAGAATGGAATTTGCCAAGGTACTATGCCTATGTCCAAGAAGAGATCCATTTATTTATATCCAACAGAGGAGCTAAAAATCAAACTTAATATTTAGTTTGGGGTAGGTTGGGCAATCTAGCCATTTGAAAATAATGGCCACTAAAAACAGGTTCACTAAATTTATTTTAAAAATCATAAAACAGAAGAGTATTACATTCTGCACAAGGCTCTGGGTATATGCCAGGGACATGTGGATTATCATACTTTTCCTCTCTGTCCCACATCCCAAAATGTTATGGTGACCACAAAGCAAAGTTCTCACAATAATCATATGGGAAACAATTTTTTTCTTGTTTTTAGATTAAATCACCAACAATGAACAAAAACTAACACTCATTCACTCTGCTGATGTGTCAAAATTTCAATGTTAATTTTAACATGCCATTCCCTGCCCATTTGTAAGGAACTAAAACATTACACCTGGTGAGCAGCAAAGATTTCACTACACCTCAAATGCAGAACACCTATGATCAGAGGAATGTTGGCTTTTTAAACAGAAGCAGATTAAAAACAAACAAACAAACAAACAAACAAACAAACAAAAAGACACGATGCAAGACTCCTTCAGTTCTTCACTAGTCTTAGAAAAACTTTCCAGAATTCTGTCACAGTTTTCTGCAGCAAATATTATGCATTCTGTACCTGGTCCTATGTTCCTGTAATGGTAATGGATCAGATCTTCAGACCCTTCTATAGGTTTGTCAAATTTACTGAAGTTCCTGACTCATGACAGATTTGTTTAATCTGCTGACCACCTTTGCCAATAATAGATCCAGCCAAATCTTTGGGAATAGTTACTTGTGTAGTCCATCAAGATCACCATATGAGCCATGACCCCCTGCATAGGAATAATCATATCCAGAGCCATCCTGTGGTTCATAAGCCATCTGCCATTTGGATGGGCTCCATGTATCCATTGGAGAGTCCCAAATTTCATGAAAACCAACCATGCCATATTAGTGGTCTCTGGGGCTTCTTCTGTCATAGGCCCTTAGATCTCCTCCTCTAGGTGGTGGTGGTGGAGGAAGATTCTGAGCCCTGCTACCACCCCAGCCACTTCATCCAGGAGGAGGTGGGGGAGGTCCTAGACAAAGGGTCATATCATGATAATCTCTTCTAGATGGAGGCATAGGATGCCCACCCCACCAGGAAGCACTGTGTCAAAACTGGCCCCACATGGGAAATCCCACAGGATGTCCATGGCGGTCATAAAACCACCATAATTGTAAGTTTCATCATAAAAATTGGGATCATAAGGCTGTACACATCCTTTGATGGGAGACTCCAAAGTAAGATCAAGGATGATCTTGATGCACTCGACAACCCTATCAGGTTTTCCTCTAATAAGAATGACTCTATGAGGAATGAGAACAGCATTCCAGGAAAAACGTGAATATTGTCTGTATGTTCTCCTGAAGTTCTTTGATTTTATCACCTTTGATCCCAATAATTCCCCCCACAGACTCTGATAATCAACAGTTCCAAATCGCAAAGTCACTTCCTTTATAGTGTGGGTAATTTAAGCATTCTACAGCATCAGATTCAGGTGGGAGCTGGATGGTTGCAGTGGGTGATAGCACCTGCAGGCCCTCTTCCAAGGTAGAGATGATTTTCTTCAGAATTTCTCCAATTGTTTCAATATCAGCACTGATACTCAATATGTTCTGAGTCACTGCTGTCTGTGACTGAAACACTGACATTGTAGTCTGTATGGGGAGTAAGTGAATGAGTGATTATTTATTTATTTATTTATTTATTTATTTATTTATTTATTGGGGGGGGGGAGAGAGAGAGAGAGAGAGAGAGAGAGAGAGAGAGAGAGAGAGAGAGAGAGAGAGAGAGAGAGAGAGAATATCTTAAGCAGACTTCAGGCCCAGTGCAGTGCCTGACATGGGGCAAGATTTCATCATCAGGAGATTATGACCTGAGCCAAAATCAAGAGTCAGATGCTTACCCGACGGAGGCACTCAGGAGCCCATTGAGCCTTCTTAATATTCTTGTTTCCTTTTCCAATCACTGCTCCAGCATTCTTGCTCTGAAGCAGAATGCGTAATTCAACCATCTCCTCAGTATTTCTAGACTTTAATAGCTTGTTCCTCTTCCACATCTCCTGCAGGGGAGCTGGTGCTCATTTTCTGTCTAGCTGTGACTGGCTGAGTGCCGCAAGGCAGCACAGGGACAATGGCTTCACCAGGTATGGCAGCATGAGGATGTCAGTTGGTCCTGCCCAGAACACTTCAGTTCTGCTCCACAAGGATATATAATACCTGACTGGTGTGTCCATTTAACACAAGATAATGGAAACTGAACAGCCAAAGGAAACCTTCCCCAATACCTTGATTTAATTTAAATAAGTCAAATTCTCTCATTCCTACAATCAATTAGTTTCAGCAGATTTATCTTTCTTTCAAATTTTAAGTTCTGACTTAATTGATTTTTGTAGTTGTTGTTTTCTATTCTTCAAATAAGAAATTGCATTGATGCGGGGCACCTGGGTGGCTCAGTCGGTTGAGCGTCTGACTTTGGCTCAGGTCATGATCCCCCAGTTTGTGGGGTTTGAGCCCCGCATCAGGCTCTGTGCTGACAGCTCACAGCCTGGAGCCTGCTTCAGATTCTGTGTCTCCTCCTCTCTCTGCCCCTCCCCTGCTCGTGCTCTCTCTCTGTCTCTCAGTAATAATAAATAAACATTAAAAAAATAAAAAAAAAAGAAATTGCACTGATGGAACAATTCAGAACATTTATTTTTTTATTCCCTCATTTCCCTCTTTTAACTGATGCTATTAAATAATTACTCAAATTCTAACAAAAAGTCCATAACATTTCCACTTAATATTCCATTCAGAAATACTTAATTTCTAGCATGTATTTTATTAATTTTAACATAAAATACTTATCTATTTGGTATTACGGCCTTTAAAAAGGGACATGAGGGGCGCCTGGGTGGCGCAGTCGGTTAAGCGTCCGACTTCAGCCAGGTCACGATCTCGTGGTCTGTGAGTTCGAGCCCCACGTCAGGCTCTGGGCTGATGGCTCACAGCCTGGAACCTGTTTCCGATTCTGTGTCTCCCTCTCTCTCTGCCCCTCCCCCGTTCATGCTGTGTCTCTCTCTGTCCCCAAAATAAATAAATGTTGAAAAAAAATTTTAAAAAAAGGGGACATGAGATCAAATTACATGATAGAAGTAACAATTCTAATTATCCACACTAACTATAGTCTAGGTACTTTTTAAAACACAATATTAAATTAAAAAGCTATTTTAATTTAAGATATACAAAAAAATTTAAATTCTACCTGCTTGAGTTTAACAAATAACTTTTTTTAAAGGTTATATAGACAAAGAATTCTTATTCCCTGCTGTCAATCCTTTCGTGTAAGAAAGTAAATAGACAAAAGGTAAAAATCTTATTGTTGCCATCCCAATTTGCTTCACAGAGTTCACTTATCTGGCATTAAGGGAGTTACACAAATTAAGCATGATTGTGGTATGTTAGTCTTATAATTAGTACTTTCTAAATCTATTCGCAAGAGGCAAACACCTAGTGTTCTTAGTCACATCTGATCTACAAAGCAAGAAATTTGCATGTGGTAAATGGCAGTACTTTTGAAAAAGCAGTTAATCATTAAAGGGGAAAAAGCCTCTTGGCATTTATTGTTCACAGCACAAGAGAAAGGTATTAATATGGCTGTAATTTTCAATTCCAAAAGAATTTTTTCACAGTTGAACATAGATTAGTGCCCAAATTCCATTAAGAGCTTCTATAATTTTCTGTTAGAGACTGGAGCTGTTATTATACAAACTGATGAAATTTTTGTGCGGAAAATACAGGTCAGGTAACATTTTGAGGTACAAAGAGGCAATCAGTAATTTAAAACTACTGCTTTGTTATATTGCAGAGAAAGAAGAGCACTTTTATGCTGATAACTGGTTACTAAATGAAAAGTTCACTGCCAGGTTGCCTGTAGTTCTCTCTGCCTCTAGTTACCTAAGAAGAAATGGTCATCATGGATGACCTTATTCTTTGTGAGGAAGGGAAAGGCCATCATAGCAGCCTAGGCAGTAATCCCTGTGTCAATGCAGGAATCGAAACAAATTGAGAACTTGTCATCAGCCTAGCTATTACCCAAGAGTAACACCAAGAACATCAAACAATCTATGTTAAAGCAGCTAAAGTAATTGTTGGCCCACTGACTTGTAAAATTAAAGTGGTAAAGGACAGAAGCATGAAAATACAGTGACTGGAAGGAGATGTAAACATTTCTGTAACAGTAAGTGATGTCTTGAGACAAAATTTAATCTGATTATTTTTCACTTTCCCAAATTTCAGAGTTGGGTCATTTTCTATTATTTGGTTATTAAGTTCCCCCCACCCTTTTCTTTTTCTTTCCTTTTATTTTCCTGCACTACCTCTTTCTTTTCTAATTTCTTCTTTATTTCCAAATCCTTTCCTCACTCAAATTTCCACATTTCTTGGGGCACCTGAGTGGCTCAGTTGGTTGAGCGTCTGGCTCTTGGTTTTGGCTCAGGTCATGATCTCACGGTTCGTAGGTTCAAGCCCCACATCGGGATCCATGCTGATGGTGCAGAGCCTGCTTGGGATTCTCTCTCTCTCCCTCTCCCTCAGCCCTCCACCCCCAAAATAAATAAACTTAAAAAAAAACCACTCTACATTCTTCACTAAGTAACATCAGTGGGTGGTTTTTAAGATATGCTACTTTGTGATTCTGACTTATTATAAAAATCAAGGACAGTTAAATAAATATTGACCCTAAGTGAATAATATATATATCAAGCACAGGATGGACATGGAGAAAGAAAATGGTGAAGCAGATTTCTAAGCCACCTGGTTGTTAGAGACGCTAACGTTTCTTAAAAATAACTACCCTAAAATCAATGTGCCCTTCTTCCTCTAAAAAACTTTCCGTGAAAATGTTTCAAAATCTTATTCAAATGTAAGAAGTAACATAAATTCATGGTTTTGTCATTAATATTATTATTAATATGCCCCTTTCTTGCTAGCTAGATGTGTGTTTTTCTCTTTTAACCATGCTTCATTTACACATTTTTCTACACCATAATTTCAGCCAATTTGTAAATAAGGACAATAGAAAGTAGTGTATGTCTTCTTTCCTATTATCATTGCAACTATTCAAAAAAAAAAAGGAAGAAAGAAAACTACAAACTCAGAAAAAAATGAGCATGATAAAGAGCCCTGGGCTTAGGTGTAAAAGTGAAATGTTTAATGGGTTTTGTATTTTTGAACAAGATACTTATTCTTTGCAACCTTTAATTTTATTTGTAAAATAGGGATAATAGCTAAGTCACACTGCTATTGTGTGGATTACACATGATGATTTTTAAACTATTCTACACATATAGAATGAGCTGAATAAATAGCCACAAAATATTAACCTATCAATAATATTTTTCATTTTATAACTACATACAGACGTATAGCTATTCAATGTATTTTCTAGATAATTTCCCATGAACCTTTTGGTTATGTTATTGGATGGTTGATATCCAACAATTTCAAGTATATTTTCCAAGCACTGAACACACATTTACTTTCAAAGTCAGTTAGTAAATACAGATTTTTCAATATTCTAAAGCACACACACACACATACAATGTAAGTTTTGAAGAAAAGTATTACTCTATGTGTCTTAAAAATACATCAAGTCAAAGAGTGGTTAAACAAAATGTACTATCGGGGCACCTGGGTGGCGCAGTCGGTTAAGCGTCCGACTTCAGCCAGGTCACAATCTCGCGGTCTGTGAGTTCGAGCCCCGCGTCAGGCTCTGGGCTGATGGCTCAGAGCCTGGAGCCTGTTTCCGATTCTGTGTCTCCCTCTCTCTCTGCCCCTCCCCCATTCATGCTCTGTGTCTCTCTGTCCCAAAAAAATAAATAAACGTTGAAAAAAAAATTAAAAAAAAAACCAAAATGTACTATAATAAAGGTAACTTCAAGCTGGTTAAGAAATCTAGATATTTTTACATCATCAAAAGAAAAGTATGTTTGAATTTCTTTTTATAGTAGGAATTATCATCTTGTTTGTTATTTTTCTTTATACTACAGGCTGCCATGCCTGGCACACATTGATTCTTTTTCTGTAGTGGCACCTCGTTTCACCATAAATAACTAATTTTCAAGAAGAAATATTTTTCTATAATATATTCGGATTATCTTTTTGAGTCTCTAAAATAATTTCAAATGGTTTACTGGCTAAAATGAAAATTGCATGCAAGTGTTTAACCTTTTACAATCTGGATCTTATTGGAACTGAAAAATAAAAAGTGTAATAAATTACATAGAAATAGTAGAAAAGCTGGCATCTGTTCTTGAAACTAAGAAAGAATGGCAGTTTTTGATAGATACTTAAAAAAAAAAAACACAATAGTACCAATGTATTAAACTATCGTCAGATTAAAGAAAGGGCTAAGCAGAATTTTAACTTACTATGATAAACAGAATGGACGTTATATGGGGGGTAAGCAAACAATATGATAGAAGAAACTCACTAACATTCTCAATTAGGGAAAAGCCATGGGTTGCATATAGGGAAGGCAGGTTTTACCACCTATGTTACCCCAGAGTGTCTCTCTCTCTTTCTTTCTTTCTTTCTTCCTTCCTTCCTTCCTTCCTTCCTTCCTTCCTTCCTTCCTTCCTTCCTTCCTTCCTTCCTTCCT
Source organism: Felis catus (assembly GCF_018350175.1). Taxonomy (NCBI): domain Eukaryota; kingdom Metazoa; phylum Chordata; class Mammalia; order Carnivora; family Felidae; genus Felis; species Felis catus. The sequence continues at coordinate 50,911,740 of NC_058376.1, forward strand.
TTCTTTCTTTCTTTCTTTCTTTCTTTCTTTTATCTGGTATATTTTAACTAGTCACTTTTAAGTGCTCAATAGCCACAAGTGGTCTGTGGGTACTAAATTGGACAGCACAAGTATAAAGTGATGTTAGCAACAAGGCTCAACTCTGGGTGAGTCGTGGACTCTCTGACGTGTTTCGAAAGAAAAAGAAAGAAAAGGAAACAAAGAAAGAAAGAAAGAAAGAAAGAAAGAAAGAAAGAAAGAAAGAAAAAGAAAGAGAAAGGGAAAAAAGAAACAGTGTATAAATGAATTTAAGGTATTCCATTAATAATTTATATAGGGATGGGGAACCTGGGCAGTTCAGTTGGTTAAGTGTCTGACTTTGGTTCAGGTCATGATCTCGCGGTCTGTGGGTTCCAGCCCTGCGTCGGGCTCTGTGCTGACAGCTCGCAGCCTGGAGCCCACTTCAGATTCTGTGTCTCCCTCTCTCTCTGCCCCTCCCCCACTCATTCTCTCTCTCTCTCTCTCTCTCTCTCTCTCTCTCTCTCTCAAAACTGAATAAACATTAAAAATTTTTAAAAGATTTTTATATGGATTACATTTTGAAATAATAACATTTTGGTTATATTAAGTTAGGGAAAACATATCATTAAAATAATTTCATTGGTTTCTTCTTACTTTTTTAAAAGTAACTACTAGACAACTTAAAATTACATGTGTGGCTCTCTCTTAGTGTTCACATTATGCTCCTGCTGGACAGTGCTTCTCTGAGAAAACAAAAAGACATAATGTCATGATTTTAATTAGCTTGTCACAGGAAAACAATGTCATGCAGAAAGTGGGAAGTGAGGACATGGTATCCAAGACAGTGTCAAAAACGTACTAATGATGCAGAAAACAAACAAGCATGGGATGCTGGCAAAGTAATATTGTTATATGTGAGTTTCAAACCTTATATGGGTGTTAAAGATTCAGGACAGAAAACAACAGAATTTCTGAGAGATTTAATCTCAATTTCTACTACCATATGAGTATATAACTCCCTATGTAAGTATGATAAAACAGAGTAATCATGAAACATATGAAAATATACAGTGATTAAAAAGAAGAAAATATGGGGAAGGACTAAATCAAATGTCTTCTTATGAAATAAAATCCCTGCATTAAGTAACAAGAAGATTCAGTAGAACTCTGCATCTTATAGCTAGAAAATTCAGAGGCAAAGACAAAAAATCAACCAGGATAGATTGTATCAAGACAAAAATATTAAAAACTAGTATGCTAAGTACAATTGGAGGCAGGGATGAATTTATCAAGGAGCTAATAACACCTCAGCTTCAAGGATCCTTTATTGCCAAGGTTCTTTTCTAGGCTTTGAGAAATGTTTTGTAATTTTGTATTTGTGTCTTTATACTCACTTATATGTTAATTCCTTTCCTTAAAGCAGATCTCCAATTGTATAAATTTCAGGTTCCATAAAGTCTGTATCAGCTCCTGGTACCTTAAGGAACTGATACTACACTGCAATAACTCATCCATATTCACCCACAAATAGTCACAAAACACCTGATTTGTGCCTGGCATTCTTGGCAAAGGTGGTGATCCCGTATATTGCTGGCCTTGCCCTAATGAAGCATACTTTCCATTTACATAAAGTAGATGATAGACACGTTATGATTGGTTAATATAGACCTAAAACAGTGAAAAAAAGTATTATAAAGAATTTATCCACCCAATATATAGGCTTATTTCTTCTAATTGGTTGTCAAGATATAACCCATGAATAAGTTCACCATTCAGTTTCTCAGAGTAGACCAGATGATAATCTGAAAAATGAATACCCTTAGTGATTTTCACCCTGTATATATAACTGCAAATACACATATGTATACACACATATGCATACTCATAAAGTATGCATTTTATTATGGGGTTATGGATATATATTTTTTTCTTCATTGGACTTTGCTATGTTTTCAATTTCTGGAGTAAATAGATATTGCATTAAAAACAAATAATATAAATACTACTAAAACCCTGAGTTTTCCTTATAACAATTTTTGGTTTCTTTTTCATTTTCAAAATCGACTGCGGAAGTATTGTAAATTTGTTAGTATTGCTTGCATTTGCATCTGCACCTAGGCAGAATTTCATAGATCATATCACAGTTTAGAAATTGCTAGAATTCAACAGTGATCTTCACATACACTAACAATTTCCTGGCTAACTGGGAACCATAGATGCTGAGGAGTTAGGAAGGTGTTGCTTCTCATGTTTTGTTTCACTTGACTGTACTTGACTCTATAAATGGCTTCCTGCCACACTTGTTGATCAAACTTTCTTTGTATTCACCTGAGGAAGGTAACATTATTTACTGTAGGAATGGGGCTTTTACAGAAAATGAATGGAAAAAATATAACTACAAATGTAGATGAGATGATGCACAAAAGCCGATGAGTAGGTAAGCACATACTTTGAATATGCTCATGTTATTAACTAAGTAGAATGAAAAAAAGAGGTAGATTATTGACAGACTGAAGAAGCGATGAACACTTGCTTAATAACAGGTACCATGAAGCAATGGACAAATGCAAACATTGTTATACAATGAGTGATGGTAACAAAAGCAAACAATGCTTTGGGAATCATTTACATTCATTCTTTAGAATCAATGAATGAAGAAAACTGATATAAAAGTAACAATCAATTGAACTTGTGCTTGTTTGATTAAAAATAGTTTTGGCACACTGACAGTGAACCACATTTTCAGGTATTTGTCTAATTTGAATGAAATTATTGCCATATCCAGAGCTCAGAGTCAATAAATTACGAATAGATACTGTGTGCTGCCACAAATATTCTTTCTTGTTGGTGAGTACTCTATGTCATCTGAATGGGGGTCACCAGGTAGCTTTATATAGTCAAAATTACCTCTCTTCGTAGCTTCCAAATAAACTGAGATTCTTTTAGCAGAAATTCTTTCCTATGGAGTTAAGTATTCAAACACTAATATAAGGAAGAGGGCAAATATAAAACTTCTGTCCATATTTAACACATTATTAAATCACATCAGATACTTTCCAAATGGCAGATAGTCAAGAGCAACAAGTGACTTGGAATACAATTTACAATAGATAAAGTATTGATAGACAACATGTGGAGAGATCCAGAAATGCTTCCACATGATGCCAAGGGTGGGATAAAGGAAATACGGCGGGATAGGATGGGGACCTAACTGTATAAATGAGGATAATGGAAAGAGAAGAAAGTTTTATGAATGGAAAATAAACTTTATTATAGCTAGCAATAACTGAGATTGCTTAGTCTAATAACAGGTGACCTGAAATGGATGATTGATGAAGGCAGATATAAAGGACAGTCTGCTAGAAAATACAATTGATTATTCATGGGTCCCACAAGGTGAATCTACAGGGACATGAACAGGGTACATTAAGGTGGGTAAATCACCATATGTAAAACCTGGTCTAGGATTTGGAGCTTACCAGCCCCCTTCTTTATATATACACCATTTCTCCTTTTTCCCTAGACTTCACGCACACAGCTGCTCTGTCTGTGGGTAGAAGGAGAATGATTCTTCCTTCCTTTATTTCTGTCTGATTCAATGATTGTCATGAAAAATAGGATATCAAAACTGCCCATCTTCAGAGAAGAAAACAGCTAGAAGCATTAATTCAAGTGTGTTTCATGTTGGGTTCCAGAGAAGCAGATGCTGGGACAGAGTCTGGAATGCACGATGTTTCTTAGGAATCAGCAGCTGCCAGCAGAAGGTGAGCAAGTGGATCGAGCAGAGAAAGAAGTCAGAGAGCACCGTATGTCCAATAACTTTTCAGAGAACATGGGGAGGAACTCTGAAACACGAATCGCCCAGGAGATTGTCCCACATTAGGGTGAAATGGATGGGGCCTTTATGCCAGGGGTCAGCAACCTGTGACCAACCTGCCATCTATTTATGTGTGGCCTGTAAGCTAAAAATGGTTTTTGTATTTTGAAATTTTTGAAAAAAATCAAAAGAATAATAATATTTTGTGACATGTAAAATACATTCAATTCAGATTTCAATGTCCACAAATGCAATTTTATTGGGATACAGCCATATTCATCCCTAATTTTTTAATCCTGGCTGCATGGGAGCTATAACAGCAAAATTGAATGGTTGCGACAGAGACTCTATAGCCTACATAACCTAAAACATTTCACTACATGCCTCTTTATACAAAACCCTCCTTTGTTCCCCTGCCTTACTCAGTCAACTGTTGGGTGAGCTGGCCCTTTGCTGCTGAGGCAAACCCTTAGCTGACAGCCAGAATCTGTCTCTTGACCTCACTCCAGAACTGAGCAGCTAACACCTTCCTTAAAAGGCTATGGTGACACATCCCTGTGTCTACCAAAAGGCTAATTTCAGCAGGTCACATGCTAAATGAAAGCTATCCGAGCTGGAAATTGTCACATTTAAAATATAATTCTTTTTGCAGTTGCCTCAACATATTATGTAGGCAGAGATGTTAGGATATTAGGGGAAAAAAATTCTCTCGTGGGGTTTCAGCAAATACATATAAGTTTCTCATGAATTGTTTTATTATTACACATGACCTTGTTGAAAAGAAGAGTGCTATAGGACTTCTCAACTATGAAGTATTTACTGTCATTATGTAAGAACTGGCCTTGTAATTTTTTCCCGAGCCTCCAAAATCATCCAATTGTTCCAGTTTTCCCTCCCAGATTATTGTTCCCCTTGTTCCTCTAGATATTTTCATGGATTCCATTCTAAAGCTTTTCCTATAATAGACTTTGCTTTTGTCATTATTTTCTCTGACAAACCAGATTCGGTTCTTTTTTTTCCCCCTTAATTGGCTTTTTTTTTTTTTGGTCTAATTGCAGTACTTTTCATTCATTCTTACAAAACACATGAGATTGAAAGTGGGTTTTCACTGTTGCTTTAATGGTGACTAATATGCAGTCATATAATAAGCACGGCCCATTTTAAGAATATTTTTGTTAAAGTCCCTATTAGCCCATTTGCAAATTGGCCCAAAGACCACATCTGGTTCAAAAGAACAGTTCTCATTTAAAGTCCTAAGATTTCAACATGTTAATCATACTATAATTCTTATTGAGAGGCCTTATCATAATTATGGGTATATTTTAATTTTATTTGCTCAGTTTCTTGATTTATTGCATTTCTTCTAGGAGAGCATGAATTCATACTGTCTTGCTTACCACAGTATACTTGGAAAACAATGGATATTCAAAAAATGTGTGTTGCATTAACATAAGTTAGAGATATAACGTTAGGAGTCATTTGCTTCTTGATAATATTTGAACCCTTGGAGTATATAAAATGACCTAAGGACTATGCTCACAATATAAGCTTGGGTCAAATAATATAAGACAACAATAATAGTGAAAAATTTAAAAAAGATACAGAAGGAACTTCCAGAGCAGAGAGGAAATAAGAAGAGTGCAACACAGAAAGGAAGGAAGGGTGTTTTAAGAAGTAAATGTTTGCACTGAATGCTACAGAGACTGAAAGTCACATGGGAATTAATATACTTCTGATTAATGTAATGATGTGAAAGTTATTGGAATTTTTAGGGAGACTTGATTTAGGAAAGTGATGGGAACAGGAAACCAATTGGAGTGGGCTCCATCCAGTTGGCAGAGAAGGTGAGGGAATTGTTGCAGAATTGATTATACTTCTAAGGTGTATAGTTCTAAAGACGTAAAGTTACTGTTGGTAGGCGGGGTAGGCATGACTGGTTAAAAGCCACATCTCGTGCAGCTTGCATGTACCTATTAGTGGCTTTTTACCTATTTAAACACATATATTTCACATAATCCAGCTAGTGCATTTGAGCAAGTATTAATGGATACTTACAATGCAATTTCCCATTCAGATATGTTACCTTCAACATTCCCCAGAAAGAGCAAATAATTAAACAAATGAAAACATTCACTTCTAGTTAGGCATTAATTTACACTTGTCCTGAGAAAGTTCTTCTGTAAAGCTAATATCCACAGGGTATTTTATTTTTTATTTTTTAACATATATTTATTTTTGAGAGAGACAGGGCACAAGTGTGGGGGGAGGGGGGCAGAGAGAGAGGGAGACATGGAATCCAAAGCAGGCTCCAGGCTGTGAGCTGCCAGCACAGAGCCTGACGCAGGGCTTGAACTCACTGACCGCAAGCTCATGACCTGAGACGAAGTCAGATGCTTATCTGACAAAGCCACCCAGGGTCCCTCCACAGGGTATTTTAAAGAAGTACACAGTTCAAAAACATTTTTCCTACACTCTGAGAAGATACAGAATTAATCATTATTTTATTTTAATGAAAGAAATTATCTGAAGTATCTGAAACCAAGTTTTTATTTACAAGAAAATTGTCTTACTTTGCAGTAATGTCTTCTCAAAAGAGAAGGCAAAAATCATCTCATTGCTTCCCCTTAACATAATGACCAAGTTTCAGATAAACATTTGAAAGAGAATGCTATGTGACAGGTGTGTACATTTACAAATACACATACACACATACACACGCACATAATCTCAGCATGAATACTGGGGGCGAAGATTACTTCTAAATCAGGTAACAGTAAGTTAGAGGATCCCACGGTTCTCCAATGTATATCTAGAGTTGAAATTTTGTTTTTTGTCAAAACACAGCATGTTTCCTCAGATTATGAGAGGATTAGAAAGGAATCCCTCTGCAGTCTTAGAATAATTTCTCCTTGCAATATGTAATGGTTCTCTTCTTATACTCAATGGAATGTTCATTATGTATGGCTTGACTAAGTAAGTTATTGTTTGGACACATAGACAGTAAAGAGAAATAATGTTTCTATATATAGGTACGTACACAATATACACATATAGTGTATATACATAGTGTTTATATATATATATATATATATAAATGTATATATATAAATGTATATATGTATATTTGTATCTAAACTATATTATATTCTATTATTATTTTATTATTTAATTGTAAATACTAGGAGGGTAGAATTTTGTCTTAGTGCTGATATTCTGTAATATTGTTCCTAAATTACTAGCAATTTTCTACCACTTTTCTTCTAAATTCTTTAAGATTATTAGGTATAACTCTACCCCATGAAACAAAAAGTACTGATTTTTTTATGATGGGAATTCTTGAAAATTGGTAGCCATTTTAAAAAAGGCACAGAAATGGCATAACAGGATGAAAGAAAGAATATAGAAGAAAACAGAAAATAACTTGAGACAATGTTTGCCTATTACCCATTATACACATTACTAATTTTACTAATTAGTATTAGATATTTGAAGACCATGTGTATTCATACCACAAATGTGAAAGATGCTTGCTATGGTCTGAATATCTGTGTTCACCCAAAATTCATATGTTGAAAACCTAATGTCCAAGGGGATGGCATCATAGGTAAGGCCTCCATGAGGTGATTGGATCATGAAGGAAAGCCACATGAATAGAATTAGTGCCCTTAAAAAAAAAAGAGAGAGAGAGAGAGACTCCAGAGAGCTAGCTTGCCCCTTCCACCATGTAGGGACACATTGAGAAGGATTGCAAACTAAAAGAGGGCCCTCATCTGACCGCGGTGATACCCTGACATCCCCATTCTAGCTTCCAGAACTGGGAGAAATAAATATCTGGTGTTTATTAACCTCCCAGTCTACAGTATTGTCCTACAGCAGTCCAAAAGGACTAAGGCAATGTTGTAAGTGCAAAGATAAAGGAAATGCAATTTGGGTTCAGGATATTGATCCAGGATATAATTTAAATTGTTTCTTGAGGGAGGCAGCATGTGACCTGACAAAAAGGGTTCCACTGTCAAGTAAATCTGAAAAACCTTAAACACATATTCAGAAAGTAAGGTTTCTTTGTTTATTGTTTGGTTTCTCTCATAAATTTCTCAGAATCTTTAATTTTTAACTTAAATTATAAATCTCCAGATTTGGAGATGGAACATGGAATTTTTTTTTCCAAATTTAGTTGACTATAGAACATATTTTGAGAAAGTCCTCATTTAATGATTTGCTGTGTCCTAAGAACTCTCACCACGGGATTTCAGTCATTTGTCCAGACTCCAAAATTCCAACGGGGCTCCGGAAATCTGGATCACTCAGTTTCTGCCTATTTTCTTGGCTTTTGTAGATATGGAAAGCCTAACTCCTTCAATTTCTTAGTTTACAAGTTATTAAAATATGCAATTTTGTCCTTTCCTAGTCTTAAATCATGACTGAAAATATCCAGTCACAATTGATATTCTTCCTCAGTGATATCTACAACTAGAAAGAGCACTCAATATTTTGACTATATTGTGTTAGCTTCTGAACAAAAAATACAGTATTTTCTTTTGCAGAGCTTGTAAATCATCATTGGTCTAACCTCAGAACATGCAATGCCCAAATAAAGCTTTTCAGAGGAACTATTTGTTTATGTCTTATATTTTTATTGCTTGGCATTTTCCTAATCTCCTATGCTCTCTCTCATCCTGGAGGAAAGGCAAGGGTATGAGTGGGTGAAACTATGTATTAAGATGCTACAATATCTCTGGCCCTGCTTTGCAAAGTTTCCACGATATTGAAAGAGGAAACAGCTGGCCTTCACTGGTAATTAGTAAATAAAGACTTCCTTCCCAAGTGTGAACTCTATTCATGGTGCTAAAATTGCTCTATTAGGGCAATGCATCAGAATCTATGGAGTTGCTAAAGCATTAATATTAATTTCTGCCTATTCCAAGATTATTTTCATCACAAAGGAGTCTGGCATTCCACAAAGAGTTCTGCTTCCTGGGCTATAAGGCTGTCCAGCACTCCTCAAAGTCTTAGCATCATGGGCTGCAAAAACGGATCAAGTTCTCCCTAAGTTAAGTGTCTGTCATCATGGCTTCACCCAGAGGATTTCAATTGTCAGTTATTCTGTGGAAATGTTCAAATCTCCCCTGCTGCACCTCCCCATTGTTTCAGGACCTCACACCTCATTCTGTGATGTAGCTGGTCTTCCTGCCTCTAGACTTCTTCCCCTCAGATTCAATCTTTACACTGCAGCAAAGTTATGAGGAAAGACCTAATCATTTAACTCTCCCACTTAACTAGGGTGGCTATTATCTGTAAGGCAACTATTCATCAAAGCTCTGCTTATCTCTTATCTCTCCAACTTAGGCTTTTATTTCCTTGCTGTTAGAAAACTTTTACTCCAAACCCAATTCAGAAATCTTTGTGTTCTTTTATTCATTATTTATTCAGCCAAAAATTCTGAATTTATATTATGTACCTTTATGCATTTATTCAATCAATGAATGCTCATTAAACATCTCTTTTGTGCCAGATACTTTTCACAACACTAGGGATACATCAGGGAACAAAAGGGAAAAATCCTCTGGCTTCATAGAGTTAATATATAAAATACATAAGTGACATACATCATATAGTACAAGGTAATATGTTGTGTAGATGAAAGGCAAGGGAAGGGACTAGAAAGTACCAGAAAGTGTATAAAGGGTTGGTTTAATTTTAAACAAAGTAGTTAGGATAAGCTTCCCTAAGAATCTAATATTTCAGCAAGTACAAGCAGGGTGTGTGTGTGTGTGTGTGTGTGTGTGTGTGTGTGTGTGTGTGCGCGCGCGTGCGTGTGTGGCGAGGTGAGAGGAGAGGTGAGGGGGAGTGGGAATAACTTGAAGCTGAAGTAGCACTTCAGGGACAAGCCTTTGGGGTAGATGGAAGAGGCAATGCAAAAAAGGTCTCTCATGGGAGGAAGCCTAGTTTGTTTGAAGAACAATAGGAAGATCAGTACCATTAGAGTAGAACAAACAAACAAGGATACAGACAGGAAATAAGATCCATGAATTAAAGAGGATCCAGATGATATACCGTCAATGTAGGCCATTAAAGGACATTGGCTTTTACTCTGAAAAAGACTGAAAAGTACACCCATGAGATTTTTGAGCAGCAGTGAGAAACTTTTTTCCTATATACTTCCCTTTTCTTTTTATACCTAATACTTTGGGTATTCATTAGCTGAAGGTGCCTGTTTCTTTAGACTGGGTTTCTTGAAGAAAGAGACTCAATGACACATAGTAGGGATTCCGTAAAGAATTTACTGAATGGCTCTATCAATCAACATATTTTTATTAAGGGAGATTTAAGATTTAATTACTCAAAAGCATCAAGTGAACTCTAATTGGAAACCTAAAAATCAACTGGATGAGGACAAACTGTTAGCATTTTACTTAGTTCATTTATCTGCATGTCCTCCAGATAACATATTCTGTTAGGATTAATCACAAAATCCAAAGCAGTCTGCATTGAATCAAGTACCTTTAAAATAGTTTGTTAAGAAATCCAATGATATTTTTGGTTACTAATTATTATAACCTCACAAATATGACCAAAACACATTATCTAATATTTTGACCTGTAAACATAATATTGCCATTTTAGAAATACTCAGGGGGAATCCACAGTTAAACTAATTTATTTTTCACATGTCCTATTGTAACTAACAGCTTATGAGTCAGTTGCTTGATAGCACAAAAAAATCTATTTGTAAGTCTGAACATTTTTCATTTTTATGTTTTTAATTGAAAAACAAAAAGAAAAGAAATGAGAAGCATTCCTTCCTCAGGATTGAAAATAATGAAGTGTTTAAAATAACAGTTATTAGCTTGGGGTGACCAGTTCTGATGACATGTTCTAATCATTTTTTGTTCACTGATATAGATGTCTGTGATACCTAACATTTGCACTTGGATTTCTCCCTTGATTGGATCACATATTTAGCAATGAAATTTGTAGCAAGAGAATATATGCTATGTTCTCATTGATCCTAATCAAATCCACAGTCAACACGTGAGAATGAGAGTTGTTAATAGCACTGAAAGTACAATAGTAAACAAAATAGACATACTTCTCTGGCTTCATACAGTTTGCCTTCTAGTGGAAGGAAATATGTAAGTTAATTGTAGTATGTTAGTTTGTTAGTATGCTGTTAATGATGGAATTTTAGTGAAGGCAGATCCAGAAATTGTTTGCTCTGATAAGAATTGCTAAAGAGCTATGGCTTGGATTTTAAAAATGGCCCAGGGTCTTTCCTTAGGTTGGGTTCTCCTGCAAATAGAGTCTGAAGCAAGGCTTATGTGCACTAATGTATTAGAAAGTGTAATTCTTGGGAGGAGAAGAGAGAACATCAGAATGAATTAGGGAAGGAAAGAGAAACCTAATGTGGGGGTACATTTCTTGACTGGCTATTGTGTGATATCAAGAACAATGGATTTCTCCCTCTCATGAAATCATCTTCTAAGAGGCTATTTAAACGACTGTTAACTGGACAGTCCCTCCTGTCCAGGAGAAAGAGAAGAAAGGAGGAAGAATGGGTCCAGTGGCTTCCATATTCAACTGGGCAAAGTTTTGCCCCAAGGTTGATTTGGTGTTAACAGGGAAGCTCTAGAACAGGAGACGAGAAGTTCACAAGGGTGTGAGGCAAGGCTTTGCCATGTGTATCTGCATGAGGATAGTGGGAACTATATAAAAGTAGTCACTAGAATAACTGAATCAACACAGGTGAACCCAAGAAGGTCTGAGTTAGTGCTTAAGAGGTTTCCATGATAGCCTTCACCTGTACTTTAACTAGAGCAAAAGATTTTACATATTTGAATTTTCTGTAAGTTTTATCAATCAAAATTTAAAACCCTGATCTGTCTCAAACTTCAATTATTTGCAGGTGAAGAAACTGAGATCTAGAAGAGTAAACTGACTTGCGATCATCTAGGTCAATGGATGTGAGTACTGAGTTCTCCTGAAGAGTTTATAGATTGGTGTTTAGTGACAATGTATCCTTCATAAGGTTTCTGTTGCTTCAACAGGTTGCATGTATTCTACAAGACCCCAGATCATATAAAAAAAAGGAGTTTCAATATATATCTGATGCCTCAAAGACATCTGAACTCTAAGATTCCATTTTGATTCACATGATTCCTAGCATAGGCACTGTGCAAATAGGCATGCTAACATTAGCTGTGATTAAAATTTCCAGATTGAAGGATCTTAATTGTGTTGGAAGCACAAAATTGATCCTTTTCACCAAAACAAGGTATTTTCTATTATTGCCATCTAGATATGAGCTCTCTTCATTACATTTTGTTTGCATGTCTCTTTTGGCCTTTAGTTAATGAAAAATACTCATTTTTAAGTTGCTGTATCCCTCTTGCCAACTTGTAAGCACTTGTATGCTGTTATTAAAGTACGGGATTTGGTAATATATGATACAAGCTTATGTCTCCACACACTATTCATACAACCTATCTAAATAGATTAAGTCACATCGTTTTTCTAAAGCTCATTCTCTTTATCTAGAAACTTGTAAAATGCCCTCACCAGAAGGCCCTTATGCAGATGTCACTAAACTACAGAAAACATTTGTAATATGCTTTTCAGATATTAAGTTGCAATGATTACTTACCCGGAATAATATTCCATATAATAATGATTTTGTTTTGTTTTGTTTTTTGTTAAATTGACAAAATATTTAAATAAAAATAGTGAGATTAGACATTAGTTTCTGGATCAGTTATTGATTGAAATTTGATTTGGCCAAAATGGGATAAAGTCTAAATTTAAAATTTCAGAAATACATGCAAAATTCATCTATAGTCCTGACTTTATTTTTTTTTATCAACGTTTTTTTTTTTTTTTTTGGGACAGAGAGAGACAGAGCATGAACGGGGCAGGGGCAGAGAGAGGGAGACACAGAATCGGAAACAGGCTCCAGGCTCTGAGCCATCAGCCCAGAGCCCGACGCGGGGCTCGAACTCCCGGACCGCGAGATCGTGACCTGGCTGAAGTCGGACGCCCAACCGACTGCGCCACCCAGGCACCCCTATAGTCCTGACTTTAAATATAAAGTCCTTGAATATAATTTAGTGATAAGGCTTTATATTTTGGTAATCACTCTAGAAATTTTACTTAGTAGAATTAAATATTTTTAAGTTAATGTTACTTAAGTTATATTTAAGTTCAGTTATAGAGTCATGATAACAATGTCTATTCATAAAATATCTGCAAATTGTTTGACATGAAAGTAAACATTATACGGACAATTTAAAAATATCTCTTTTGGGGCGCCTGGGTGGCGCAGTCGGTTAAGCGTCCGACTTCAGCCAGGTCACGATCTCGCGGTCCGTGAGTTCGAGCCCCGCATCAGGCTCTGGGCTGATGGCTCGAAGCCTGGAGCCTGTTTCCGATTCTGTGTCTCCCTCTCTCTCTGCCCCTCCCCCGTTCATGCTCTGTCTCTCTCTGTCCAAAAAATAAAAAAAATAAAAAAACGTTGAAAAAAAGAAAAAAAAAATAAAAATCTCTCTTTTTTTTTTTGCCAAATAAATGGCACCAGGGTCTTATTTCTATGTAAAATAATGTTTTACACATGCCTGCTTCTTTCTCACCCAATTCAATGCCTGAATTAGTTTTGGTCACATGAAAAACATACAAATACTTTCATCATCTCTGAAAACGGGAAGAACTAATGTAAATTTGTTTATCAATACACAAGTAGAGGTTAGATGCCACAAGGAGATGAGCAAGCAGCTTTGATATTAATAGAGGCATGTTCACACAAAGATTTCTGGAATTGATTACTATTCTGAAAGGACCCGTGAAGCTGAAGGATGGATTGTCAACATTGAGTCACAATTCAATCGTTCTTTGTCTTCAACGATATTGCTTAGATTACTTAATCTCTGAGTCATAGTCACCTCATTTATGAGATTAAATGAATCAGTAAATGTAAAAAAAAACCTTCATAAACTGGACTATACTATGCAAATGTTAGAAGTATATTCAGTAAAATTCACACTGCCTGCATTACAGGGGAACACACGTGTTCAAAAGAAGGAATAGGTAAAATCTAAAAGAAAATGTACATACAGAAAAGCAATAAAGAGTTAACAAAAGGAGAAAGAATAGTAAATGATTATAATCTTGAAGATTTGTTTTAAATAGAACTGTATTTTCTTGTTTTTCTTAACAGTATATTCTGATATACTACGTGAATGTTTCTTTGCTAATAGTTAATCTGTACTGAAAGGCAAATGAAATGTTCACCACATTATACTCTCTTCCATCTGCCTTTTTATAGGTTTTGTCTCTTGGTAGACTACATATTTTCTGTTATCATTTGTTAATGAACTAGAGATATCAGAAAAAAGTGACAGTCTTAAATCTGAACTGTTGATAGATGGACCAGACACCAAAACTTTCACATCTGGTTGGTAGGATAATATACAGAGAATGGCTAGGGTAATACCACAGAAATGGTATTTTGGCAATTTGGGAAAAGTTGCACAGTGGGTTTAAAACCAACTCTATCTCGGAAGCATTGTCATTGATTTGCTTGAACATTACTAACTGAATAGTAGGAATTTACTGAACATCAAATACCTGAAAAATATCAGACATTAAAAATAGAGGTAAATATAATCAAGGTCTCTGCCTGATAGAATTTCTAGCCTTGTATCAAGCACAGAAAAATAGACCCGTGATCACAATATTAGGTGATAAATGCCATAAGAGATTTATCATATGGGTTAATTTACCAAAAATGCATACATACATACATACATACACACATACATACATAAAAATAAAATGAAAAAATAAAATAAGATTTAAATAAATAAGTAAATAGTACACTGTATCTGCTATGTTTAAACTTTTCATGATACCCTTAGATATGTATATAAATAGTGCCCATAAGACTATTTGACACTAAGATTAGCTGTTGATGATCCTGCTACATAGCTACCTGGGGAATTTTGATGAGTAACTATACAGATAGGTATAATTGTGTTAAAAATATTTGGGAAAGGAAGGTGGGTTCAAGGAAAATAAACTAATGAGGCATAAAGTTTAATTGTTCTCATTCCCATGTCTCTCCCACCCCACCACCCTGCAAACAAGACGGATACTGGTGTGTGTGTGTGTGTGTGTGTGTGTGTGTGTGTGTGTGTGTGTGTGTCTGCATACTACACAGTATGTAGGTAAGAACTATTTTCCCACCACTAAATTCATACGTCTGTCTCAGCCCACTCTTTTTGCTCCTTCCTATTCTAAGTGATGACAGGCCCTGTCTGGTCTTATCGCTCCAGATGTGTTTTGCAAGCCATCCCTTCTCATTTTTTACAGTGTTTATTTTTGATTATCTCCTCTGTGTCTTAAATAAAGTGTGGTCAATTTTTTAGAGGGTCAGATATAAATGTTGTAGGCTTTGTGGGCCATCAGACATGGTGCAATAGCTCTGTTGCAGCCATCCAACTCTGCTAAGGTGGCATTAAAGCAACCACAGACTATGTGTAAATAAATTAGTTTAGCTCAATTACAATAAAAGTTTATTTACAAAAGCAGATTTTTTTTTTTAAAACAGATGGTTTTAGTTATCAATTTTTCTGACAGAAGAGTACTCCAGAAAGATAGGGTCTGGATCTTGACCTTGGGTAGTAGTTGCCTGACCCCTAACTTATATATTTCTCCTTCTATTGGGTTATTTTTACCTGAACTCAAATTTATTCTAATATTACCCATCATAAAGGGCAGTTTTTAACAAAAATGTCCATGTAGCCTTTCTCTAATATTTAGAAGCTGTAAATCAAGCTTAATAAAAAGGACAAGCCAGTTAAATAAGTAACTGTCCTCTAATTTTGACAAATATAGCTTCATAAAAACCTTGAAGGCCAAATCTGAAATAAGAATTTTTGACCTTCTTGAAGTTCCACTTCAGATATGATGGTACAAAGACTAAATGTCATTCCTACTTTCAGTTTTCACTCCTTCCCTTTCTTCCTGAAGGACATAGTTTATCCATTCCTCCTACCTAGCAGGGTGGGATTTGCTCTCATGAAGATCAAACTTGTAGATGAATTTCCTGCAAGTTCTGGAGCAGATCTGGGGCCATATAACTATAGAAATCCAGAGTCCCAGGTAACCGGTGTGTGATCAAAGAAGGATGGCATGATGCCTGGATGCACATATCCTGTTGGCTACCTGGTCTCCTTACACCGTAGGGAAAGGTAAGGCTGGAGAACGGCCAAAGTTGGACCCACTAAAGCACAAGGTCCAAAACAGAGACCCTCTTGCTGAGGTTTAGATGTAGATATAATTAGTTAATATGAGATCATATTGTAGAATCGTGGGCCCCTAATCCAATATAACTGGTATCTTTTTTTTTAATTAAAAAAAATTTTTAACGTTTATCTATTTTTGAGACAGAGAGACAGAGCATGAACGGGGGAGGGTCAGAGAGAGGGAGACACAGAATCCAAAAGAGGCTCCAGGCTCTGAGCTGTCAGCACAGAGCCCGACGCGGGGCTCGAACTCACGGACCGCGAAATCATGACCTGAGCCGAAGTCGGCCGCTTAACCGACTGAGCCACCCAGGCGCCCCAACTGGTATCTTTATAAAAAGGGGAAATTGGGCACAGACACGCACACAAAGAGAAAGCAGTGCAAAGATGAAGGTAGAGTTGGGGGGTGATGCTTCTAACGGCCATAGCATGCCAAAGATTACCAGAAAACTGCCAGAAGCTAGGTGAGAGTCATGGAACAAATTCTCTCACAGCCCTCAAAAGGAAATAACACTGCTGACACCATGACCTTGGACTATTAGCCTCCAGCAGAACTGTGAGATAATAAACCTGTTATTTAAGTTACTCATTTTTTGGTACTTTGTCATGGTGGCCTTAATAAACTAATATATCTCCTTAAAGAGACTTCCTTGTTAAGTGTTTCTAAATGGTTACCTTCCATTTAGTTTTAATCATTGTACTCTACTTTTTTTCCTTGGAAATGTCACAAATTATAATTATTTATGTCTTATATATTCATTTGTTAATAAGTGTCTCTATTACTGTGTTGTATTTGTACAGGATACACAGTTATACACTGTAATTGTATTTAAGCCGGGTCTGTCTGTTTAATCACCACTTCCTTTAAACAATTATGGGCATAGCACAGAATGTGCTCAGTATATATTTTATGAAGAAAAGTAAGGAAGAGAGAAGTCAATGAACAAAGGAAGGAAAAGGGAACAATATAAAAACTCTAGTAATTGTTTTTGCCTTGGCAATATTTATATATCACCATCCACTACTCCTTAGTATTTAATATATCATCCTATACCCCTGAATATGTCTATATTAACCAAATGCTCAAAGCAATGGAAAGATCAGTGGGTGTTAATACTGCATTAAGTTAAGTACTGCATAAACAATTATCCCAGAGACCTAGATAGAATTGGATTAAATAACTCATCAAGGGGCCACTTTGAAGCTTGAATCTGTCTATGTTAACCAAACTGCCAACATTTTACATAATTTTGAATTATATAAACATCACTTATGTCATTAGAGCCACACTCATTCATTTATTATTCATTCATTTGTTCCTTTGTTCATTCAAAAAATATTTTTGAAAATTTGGAATTATTTTAGATATTGGGATTCTCCAGTGGGAAAATAAAACAAAGGTCCCTGGAATTTACATTCTAGGTAGGTTGGGGGAAGGAGACAGGTAAGAAAGGTAGATATAATATATATGTAAATTATAAAGTAATTTTAGTATTGATAAGGCCTATGGAAAATAGAATAAAGTAGAACAGGATAGAGAAGATAGATAGTGTTGTTTGGGTTACAGTTTGAAATGGTGTGGTTCAGCATAGCAATCTTCTAAAGGAGCTAGCATCTGACTTAGTTATCAATTTTTCCGAGAGGAAAGTATTCCAGAAAGATAAAGATACCCAAAGTGAAGACCTTAAGGTGGGAATATTCAGACATACTTAAAAGGCAGCCAGGGAGTCAGTGTGACTGAACAGAATGAATGAACAGAACACTAAGAGGTGTGTTCAGAGAGGTAATAGGATTGGTGGAGAGAAGCCTGACCCTATAGGGTTTTATAGCTCATTGAGTACCTATGTTTGACAATATATAAAAATCAGTCAAAACATATTTGTATTGGAGGGATATTAATGATAACTTAATCCAACTTTTTTATTTTATAAAGAAAACTGAATTCAGTGATGTTAAAATGCTCAAAGTCACATGGATAACACTGGAAGCTATCTGATAGAAACATGCATCTTCTACTATCCAGTCAGTATGCTGCCTCTAGAAGGGTGGTTCTCAAATGTAGCGCATATAAGAATCACCTACGGGGCTTGTTAAAACAGAACGTTCAGCTCCACTTCCAGGACTTCTGATTCATTAAGTCTTCTTGATTTGGCTCCTGAGAGTTTGCATTTCTAACAAGTTCTTAGGTGATGCTGATACTGATGGTCTGGAGACCATGCATTGAGAATTACTGTTCTAGATTCATACTATAGGCATACTATGTCAGCACTATAAGAAGAATTATATATTTGGTATCATACCAAGCTGCATTTATTTATCTAGGTCAATCATAATTTCATGGAAATGCTAAGAACTTCCTTGCATGTTTATTGTCCATATGATAGATCTTTATTTTAGGATTGATTTTCTAGAACTTGTGGCAGCTACTCCTAATTTTCCAACTATCTGGCCTCTTCACTATCCTTTCATTTTCCCAAATGCCTGTCTCCAATTTCCTTTTAGAAGAATTTTTTGGGTCAGATCTTGGAACCAAAAATTAGGGACAGAATGAAAAAGAATATATGATTTGTGGAATATACTGTGTTGGGCCCCAGATGAGTGTATTTTCTCTAGTCAGTTAATTTTTTTTCTGTTTTATGATTTAAATTCTCTTGAAGTACATCAGGATGGAAATGTCCAATAATTTTTTCTACAATAGAGTACATAATACACCTTGCCCCCTAGATTGGAGAATACTCATCTCTGTATGGATGTTTGTATTATTATGTCAAACTATAGGAACTGAACATCAATAGATAAGATAGAAAGAGAAAAAGTAAACAGTCCTGAGAATGACACCAGTTTCAAGTGAGAAAACAATTTCAAACCAATCTGGTAAAATTATTTTCTCAAGCTTTTAGGTAGTTTCCAATTTTCCTAGCCACGCATTATGAAGGATTGTGTCTTCTTCCGCACTGAAATCTAGGAAGCCAGAAGAATAAAATAATCTGACTAAATTAATTTTAGAAACCATCTAATGGATAGCCAATAAATTATTAAGTTCTGTTATTTGTACTTCCTAATCATGTTTAGAATCTGTATCATTCTCTTCCTATACACCCCTGCTATCTTTATTATCTTTTCCTTGGACATTTGCCATGTCTTCCCTATGGCTTCCCTAAGTATTTCTTTCAGAAGCCCAACATTCATACTTTTCTCAATTTATTTCTCATAACTGAATATACTGTCAATTTATTGTTTAATTGAAATTCTTAAGCAGCTCCTTAAAACATATCAGATAAAGTCCAAAGTCATCAGGCAATGTGCTTGAAATCTGTCTACTTCTTCAGTTTCAGTCTTGTTTTTCTCTCCTTCAAACAAAAGTATTCAGTCTATCTGAACTAGTTCTGTATTCCTGAATATATCATACATACACTGTTTAATACTTCAGGCCCTTGTACCGTTATTACTCTCCCTGGAGCACTCTTCCTCTTTATGTCTTTATGGTAAACGCTTATCCATTCTTCAGTTGATAACTGGCACATGTGGAAATGTTTCTTGTGCCACATTCTGTAGGTCAAAGCTAGTCACAATGTCAACTAAGACTCCAGGGGCTGCAGAAATAGATCTCCATACTCCGGATGTGGGAAGCGTTGCGATCATGAAGGGGACTATGATTCTGTATTCTAAATGGAATACATTTTAATATTATAAGTGGTCACTAACTTTAATACAATTTCTTCGACACAAATACATGATTAATGGGGGTGGGGTTGGCAAAGAAACCACTGATGTTCAAAAGATCATTTCAAAATAAATGTTATATATCTTCTTACACATTCAATCCATTTTTATAACAAGTAAAATTCTAACTATAAGTTGTCTCCTTTAAACTGTGCTATTTATGGAATCCTCAACAACTGTCTTTGATGTTAAAAAACCACAGAAGCATCTTGTATATAAAACCTCCTTTCACGTCAACTTCTTCCAGAATATATACTGTGATTTTATAGGTTGAATTACTCCTGATGAACTGAATTATGACACTGAATCTTCAGTATAGAAGATATTTTAGCTTCTTTGGCAATATCCATTTCATAGAAATAGAAAGATATATTATTAATTAAGTTTATCTTTAATATTCTCTTCCTAATACAAAAAAAATTCAATACTACCCATTCCCCCCATCTTTGAGGGCTAGGCTAAAGATTTCCATTTTGGTTGCAATAATTGAAATGTGCTGTCTCAATCTTTTAATTTGGTGTGTGAATTATTCATCTTCTAAAATGCACAGACATTCTTCTCTTCAGATATTCATATCAATAATACAAGAGCTTCCCATGGGAGTATGTTTTGATCCAAACTGAATCAAGTAAGCTAAATGCCAGAGTGTATCTGTATGCTGTATACCCCATTTGCTTAGATAGATTTTGATTCTACTTCCAAAATCAAAGTCATAAATAGCTCTTAATGGAAAAATTCAGGTGATTAAGCCTTGTCAAATATTTAGCCAATAGGATGTTGATGAACTGCATGCTTCTAAAGAGTTGTTTAAACCAAAGATTAAAATTTGATTTTGCTGTGATAAGAAGAAATCTTACAAAATTCAATATTGAGACTACATCATCAATTTGAGCAATATTTAGTGGAAGTGATTTTGCATATCATTTTGAAAATAGATTAGAACAGAAATATGCAGTCTGTCTTTGCATTTGCTGCTACTCAGCATTTCCTAAGCACCCACTATGGGCTAAGAGATGTGCCAAAGTGTATAATAAGATGAGCATCCACTGTTGTTGCTACATATGAATGGAGAATTCAGTGAGGTATATAAAGCTTAAAAAATATTATTTATGTTGGTTTTTACATATAATGCCATTGCACTGACATTTATTTTGTTTAAATATTTACCAACTGATAATTATTTTTTTGTGTGTTTTGTACTCTCTATTCAACTCATGAATATATGGGTCTGGAACTCAGGGAAAGATAATATATGATACTAAAGATGAGAATAAAGATAAAAGATACGCATTTAGGTATAGACCAAGATATATAATTAAGAGCAGATATGAACAAAAATTTTGATGCATCAAATATTAAAAATAGTTAAAGGCACAGGAGTAAATTTGATAAACATGAAACAGTATGTACAGTAAGAGAAGAAAACCAAAAAAATGTCTCTGGTGAACACCAACAACCAACACATAAGAGACCATGAAAAAGAGGACCATACAAAGAGAAGAACAGAAATCAAGTAGACATGGTGTCAGCAAAGGAAGGGCAAGAGACAGCTTCAAAGTGGATGAAAGAGTCAACAGTGGATCACACTAGGTCAAGTAGAAAGTTGACATGGTTTCCGCGGAATCTTTGCCTATGGCATGTCGTTGGTCAGTGTGGGTGGAGTGGATGAAGCTTGGGGATGAGGAGTCAGAGAGAAATAAATTATGTCAGAAAAAAATACTTGGAGGGAGCCTACACAGTGAAATTATACTGAGAAATTACTACTATTGGAATGCCATTGAGAGATTTTAAATATGTATGGGGTGGCATAATCAGAAGAGTATGATAGACTCTAGCAGGGAAGGGTGGAAGTCAAGATAAGAGGAAATTGGTAGTGGTGGTGCTGAGGAGTGGTTAGATTCAGTTATTATTTTACAGGTGGAACAGACTTGCTAATAGACTGTATGTAGAATATGACAGAAAGAGAAGAGTCAAGAGGGACTCCCAGGTTTAAGGACAGGAAGGTGGGCAAATGAACATGAATGAGGAACCCGCAAAAGGAAGAGGTCCGTGGGAATAGTTACAATTTTAATTTTGGACAGGGTTGAGTAAACTTCAGCCAGCTGAGTGGAGGTATTCAGTAGGTAGCTGGCTTATATGAGAGGAATGACATTTTGGAGCTCTTGGCATATAAGATATTATAGCAAAATTGCTGGTTGCTTATGTGATACCCATTTTAATTCTACCTTACTAATAGAGTCCCATTATTACCAGGAATAACAAGATGTTTTTCTCACCTCTTTTGCAGACTGGGATATTCATTGAGATGTTCCTGTAAATTGTTAAGTCAGGCTTCCAGGGAAACCCATCAAGAGCACTAATTTAGGCAGAACACTTTTGTTTGGTGTTTTTCTCTTCCACGTATCTTCCCTCAACTGAACATGAGGAGATCCAGCAGCTTAACTGTGACTGTGAGGATGGATGATAGCACTGCTATTAGAGACCAGATCACAGCTAAGTGTGAAACTTCCATGCTGCTCTAAACTGGCCACTTTGGGACTTTTTTTTTTTTTTTTTTTTGGTAATTGGAGAGAAAAATATTAATCCTGCTTAAGCCATATTTTATGGTGATTTTTGTTTGTTTGTAAGAGGTCAAATCTAGTTTAAACCAGACACAATGAATTAAAGTCACATGACTGCATGAGATGACCAAGGGAGCAAATGCAAGTAAGAGCGAAAATAGAGGATGAGCCCTGAGGCAAACCAACATTAGAAGTGGTAACATTCTATCACTAGACACTGGGATGGAACAGAGAATCACTAAACAAACAAACAAACAAACAAATAAATCTGAGAATTGACCATTTGATTTAGAATTAGTGACACTGATCACTGGGCACTCAGTGGAGTGGCAGGGAAGCAGAATTGTTTAAAGATCAGGTACAACAGTATATATAGGAAAATATAAATTGATCTGTTTTAAGATCATTTTTTTAAAAACTGAACAGGTCTCATAAGTAGTAAAGTAGCCTGAATGGGAATTTATTCTGATGGGCTTATTGTCTCCCATACTATCCTCTATGCTACTTTTATCCTGCTACATAACCTTGTTAACAATTTCTGAGTATTGTTTGGTTTTGTGTCTTTGTCACAGTCTCAAGAAACCTGTAAGTGTCCAAGAAGGAATATGCCAGTTAAAAAAAAAAAAGAAAAAAAACAGAAAAAGGTAAAGTGGAGATCCTAGTATATATACCAATATCACTCTTCATAAATATCAAAATTAGAGAGTAGACATTTTCTATGACATTAAATGTTTTACTAAAACATACTTTTAATGCATACACAGATTTTCAAGATGTCATCATATAGATGTATAATAAATTACAATTACCTTAAAATTATAATATTTGCAAGAGAGGAAGTGAAGTGAAAGAGTAAAGATGAAAAATATTTGAAATACTGGCCATTCTAAGATCAATGTGTTGTATAATTCTCTGTCTAGAACTCCACATGTCCTATAACACAGTTTATTGAGTTCAGGAAAGCTCTGAAACTACAGAGTTTTGCTAAACAATTTCAGAAGTTAGAGTAATTTTCCTTAGGTTCACATATATATTTTCCCCCTAGTTTAGTGGAATTCGGTATAATGTAAAGGCTCTTAGAAAAGTCAAATTGCCTCTTGTTCTGCCAAGGACTTTCAATACAGCAGCTTTAGAATCCTATTCCTCATCTAATTCTTCTGAATTATCAGAGAAGGCAGAAAATTCATCATTTAGAAACCAAAAACACTAGGGGAGTCCTATTCAGGTGAAAAAATAATGTTACGTAGTCAATGTTTGAAAGTTATTTCCTATACACATAGGTCATCTCTGAAAATTAATCCTCATTGCTTTACCTTCCCCAAATCTACTGCTCTAACACAAACTCCAACTCTTTCCTTATATCTCTTTCGTTAACAAGTCAACATTTATCACTCTATTTTCTGACCTATTGTCATAGCACATAGTATCACAACTTTTGGTGTATATTTTATTTTTTCATACTTTATCTTTAGATTGTTACGCTTGTGTAAGTCATGGAACCACAATGAAGTTCCCTTAGTAAAGCATGGGAAGGCCTCATCATTATTCATGGACATGAAAATGGTATTTTATTTATTTTTTTCTGTTCTTTTTCAAGTATTGACAGAAAAAAATCTCATGAAATAATATTTCATTGAGAATCTATTCATTATTCCTTTCAAGTTAAAGAAAAAGAATTAGCAATTTCTCAAGGATTTTGTTTCTCAAACCTTCGATCACTATGTGGAAGAGAGAAACAGAGTCAGAGACAGAAGAGAGAGAGAAAAAGATGGCAGAGGTTGACTCCATGTTTTGCTAAATTTTTCTCCATGCAAAGTGTCTGATCATCATCATTATGTAATTTGTTTTTGCAAGCTACCCATACTTATGCCTAAACATGCTAGCGTATTATTGGGAATGCTAAACATTAAATCTCTTTGTCTCTTTGTCTTAACAGTTTGATAGCCAATAATATTGTTTGGAAGTACAAGAATATCTGTTCTCAATTTCTCTATCATCAATTATATTAACAGAATAATATTCACTATTGGTTCTTTTTGATGGTTTATATTATTTTTTCTAGGTTCCATCCTCTCTCTATTAAGAATAACCTACTAAAAAATAGTGTTAAAATATCTATACTACCAAAAGTAACCTACACATTTAATGAAATTCCTTTCAAAATACCAAAAGCATTTTTCACAGAACTAGAAGAACAATCCTAAAATTTGTACAGAACCACAAAAGACTCCGAATAGCCAAGGCAATCTTGAGAAAGAAAAGCAAAGCTGAAGGTATCACAAGTCTGGGCTTAAAGTTAAATTACAAAGCTGCAGTCATCAAGACAATATGGTACTGGCACAAAAACAGACACATAGATCAATGGAACAGAAAACACAGAAATTGACCTACAGCTAATCTTCGACAAAGCAGGAGAGAATACCCAATGTAAAAAAGACAGTCTCTTCAACAAACAGTGCTGGGAAAAATGGACAGACCCATGCAAAAGAATGAAACTGGAACATGTTCATACACCAGACACAAAAATAAATTCAAAATGGATTAAAGACCTAAATGTGAGACCTGAAACCATAAAAATCCTAGAAGAGACCACAGGCAGTAAGTTCTTTGACACTGGTCATAGCAACTTTGTTCTAGATATGCCTCTGGAGGCAAGGGAAACAAAAGCAAAAATAAACTGTCAGAACTACATCAAAATAAAAAGCTTCTGCACAGCGAAAGGAATAATCAAAAAACTAAAAGGCAACCTATGGCATGGGAGAAGATATTTTCAAACAGCATATCTGATAAAGGGTTAGTGTCCAAAATATATAAAGAACTTATACAACTCAACACCCAGAAAACAATTAATCTGAATAAAACTTGGCACAAGATACGAACAGACATTTTTCCAAAGAAGACATACAGATGGCCAACAGACACATGAAAATATGCTCATCATCACTTATCATCAGGGAAATGAAAATCAAAACTACAATGAGATATCACATCATACCAGTCAGAATGGCTAAAATCAACAAAACAAGAAATAACAGGTGTTGAAGAGGATGTGGAGAAAAAGAAACCTTCTTGCACTCTTGGTGGGAATGCAAACTGGTGAGGCCACTGTGGACAACAGTATGGAGGTGTCTCAAAAAGTGAAAAATAGAACTACCCAATGATCCAGTAATTGCACTACTATTTATCCCCCAAATATAAAAAACACTAAATCAAAGGTTTACATGCACCCTTTATGTTTATGGCAGCATTATTTACAGTAGCCAAGATACAGAAGCAGCCCAAGTGTCCCATTGATTTATAATGTATACAGAAGATGTGGCATATACATACAATGGAATATTATTCAGTCATAAAAAAGAATGAAGTCTTGCCATTTGCATTGACATGGACAGAGTATAATGTTAATGAATATAATGCTAAGAGAACTAAGAGAGAGACAAATACCGTATTATTTCACTCATATGTGTAATTTAACAAAACAAACAGGCAAAGGGAAAAGGGAAAAAAATAAGAGAGAGAGACAGACAACTCAATAAACAGACTCTTCACTATAGAGAACAGATAGTTACCAGGATGGAGGTGGGGCAGGGGGAATGGATTAAATAGGTTAAATAGGGATTAAGGAGTGCACTTGTAATGAAGACAGGGTGTGTAGAAAGTACTAAATTACTCTATTGTACACTTGAAACTAATATCATATGTTAATCAACTGGAATTAACATAAAAACTAAACACACACACATACACCACCTTTTAACCCAATATATTTTTTCTTCTTAATTGTCTGATAAATAAGCAATAATACACTTAAGCAATGTCAGAATTATGGTTGAGACTGTTGTGTGTGGTTTTCAAAATAGCTGAGAATTACATTTAATAGAAAAGAGATTATTTTTGTAAAGAAAAGGATAACATAGTAGGATAACACCTTTTATTTTGGACAATTACTTTTCTTTTAAAATAAGGGAGCCTTTTTCCTTTGCTTTGCTTTGGGTAACAGAGGCTCGTTAACACAGGGTTTTGGTAAAATGCTATGAATAATAGATCCATGTGATAAAATTTTGAAATCTCTATGTACTTATTAAAAGCAAGTTTTAGTATAAACCATTTAACATCATGGAGATGTATTATCCTTTTTTATGATATGATAAAAAGGGGGGTACAAATGGTATACTAATAGATTCCAAATTTGTAAATAAAGTGTAGATTTAAAAATCTAGAAGGGAATAATGTTCACCTTTTTTTTCAAAATTTTTAAAGTTTGCACATTATATAAGCACAACTTTTATATTTCAAGAAAATCTTATTTAAAAGACATATACTTAAAATAATTCAAAGGACTAACCACTTCTGGATCATTTGATTTTGGAAAGAACAGTTTTTATTATCTCTGAATCTGATTGTCTGTGTTTGATTTTTAAGCACAGAGCAGAATGTTGAATTATCAGAGATTGAAGTGGGAATGCATGTGCAGATGGCATAACCCCCTGAGACACTTGTTCCCTCAGGCACTACTGTGTCTGCTGCCAAGATAGTGTTAACCCACAGTTTTGGAGTAAATTTTGGAGTAAATCCATACATCACTTTCAAATGATGATGTCACATGTACATTTGGTCTCACTAATACTGACTCTAATTGCAGCATGCTTCAGTGAACCACGGGAATGTTATACGTGTGTGCACATAGATGCACACACAGATGTGCATTGACTTAACATCAGCCATTGACAAATAAGGCCCCAGTCTCAAGGCACCACATAAAGTTGTGAAATGTTACTTGGGATTTAGTGAAGCAAAAGCTGCATTAGGCATTCCATGAAGCATGACTGATTCATCCACGTAGAGACTAATCTTATTTTGATCCTATATTTTACTTTTCCCTGAGTGTCTGAAAATCAGAGAGTGTGAAAAAATGCTCCTGAGAGTTGAAATTCAATGTAGAAAATGGTACAATAAATAAAATCCCATGTAACCCATGGACAATTTTGATCATCCAGAGCACTCTTGCTAATGGTTCCAAGATTTAAGACCTGAATCATGAAAAGCATTTTCTAGAAAGGGCCCTTGGCTTTGATATTTCCTTTCCATCCCAGGCTGACACAATCCTAATTTACTGATGGCCAGGGATTCATGATATATAGTTCTACTTCATGCATCAGTTTCTAATTGGCAGGGGGAATTTTCTAGGATAAAGTATCCTGTAAACCTAAAGTTTTTTTTTTCTTCCTCTTCTTCTTCTAGACAGGAAGTCTAAGATATGTATTTATTGAGAGCTTTATGAAACAAATTAACATAATAAATATTTTGGAAAACCTGTTTTCAAGATAAGTTAATATCATTTTAAGAGATACAATAATGACTAGCTTTGTAAGTCTGTTCATTTTATTTTAAATTTAGTAAGATTTCTATCCTTAGATGAGGTTGTAAAATGTTATCATTCTTTAGAAAGAACTTTTACAGAAATAAAATACCTGTACTCAAAAACCTGTCATGTTTAGCCTGCCAACCATCCTGCAAAAACACAGGCATTTACCTATGAGAACACCCGATTGGGGAATAAATAATCGCTTGTTCTGAATATTTTCCTTCAAAAAGTTTACATCGCTGGTATATTCAGGATATTAAGAAAATTGACAAATAGACCAGATAGTGCCATCACATGGAGATGATCCATTCTGATTAGAATCTTCCATCTACATGTTACAAAATGTAAATCTCAGAATATTCCCCCAGACTGTGATTTTCTGAATGCCTAATAGTCCATACACTGAGTAGGCACTTTATATATATAATAGGTGTTATTTCTGTTAATACAAATCTTCAAAGGGAGGTAGTTTTTTTGTGTTTATATTTTTGCTAGTATTAATTGAGCATTTAAGAGTTTTGTAACCATTAATAATTTCAAATTACAACAAAGTACTACTTTACAGATACGAAAATTATAAACCAGAGAAATTAAGCAGGTTTTCCAGGCACACAATTAGTAAAAGGTAGAGACACAGTCAAGCCAAATTTCCTATGACTCTAATTCATGTTTTTTTATGCAACGGTGGCTTCCTTTTATAGACTTCCTTCTTCAATATTATTACCAGTACCCTAGAAGAGTGTATGGACATGTAAAGAGACCATGCTCCATTCATGTTTATGTTGACACAATACCAAGAAGAGTACCTTATACACAGGAAGCCTTCAGTGGAAGTCAATTAAATATAAATTAGCACTATGAATCAGGAGCTGAATATGATTAGTCATCACCAAACATACTGAGTATTAATCACTTAATAACCACCCATAGTTCATTTCATTGCTAAGAGTCATTTAGTTGGGCCAACACAGTCTCTGTGTGAGGGGCCCGTGCATGTGTATTCAACTGGAGTGAATTCTTTTTTTTTTTTTTTTTTTAATTTTTTTTCAACGTTTATTTATTTTTGGGACAGAGAGAGACAGAGCATGAACGGGGGAGGGGCAGAGAGAGAGGGAGACACAGAATCCGAAACAGGCTCCAGGCTCCGAGCCATCAGCCCAGAGCCTGACGCGGGGCTCGAACTCACAGACCGCAAGATCGTGACCTGGCTGAAGTCGGACGCCTAACCGACTGTGCCACCCAGGCGCCCCTCAACTGGAGTGAATTCTAAAGCAATGTCACACAAACACATGCAAACATTCTGGATTTCCAGTATTTCTTTGATAACACTCAGCCTCTCTCTCCTCATGACAAATATCTGCTACAGATAAGCAGCTGACACATTTAGGGGGAACATGTGCCCTCCAGTTGACCACAGTCCCCACTCCCTGCTGTGCCCTGGAGCCAGCTTCCATCAAATTGTAGAATTTAGGTTACCTTTCCTGTCCTGTGGGTGGCTGCATTAGAGATCTCCTGTTGTGTGATGGCAGAGAACAGGTACTTCCCAAACTGACAAAATTCAGCAGAGATTTAAAAAGCAAAGGCCCACATTCACGCCACTTCAATATCATGCTTTGATATTTAATACTTATATCTAAGGGGCACAATTTCATTTTATACTTGACATTATCAAAGAACATTTAAAAATTAATATTAAAGCTGATATTTCTAACAGGATACTGTGTCCAGATTTCCAAAATAGCTAGGAGAAAAAAAATGCCAGTAACAAGTCACTTAAAAATATTAAATAAATTCAGACTCAGCTTCTACATGTGGTTATGATGAAGTAACAGATTAAAGGTGCTATAGGAGAGAATTTCTCACCATGAGTAGGGCACATGGGATGGCAAAGGGACATCATGAGGACACATATGGTCACTAAATGGCAGTAACTTCTCTCCCTTTCCCTAAACCACAGAGCAAACCAGATATTTTTGTAATATATTTTGATAATGATGGACCTCTGCATTCTCAGACTCCTGGTTAGTACCATGTCTTCGGCTTGAAGATTCCCTTTTGTTATCTAAGTAAAGACAAGTTGTTTTCTAAACCAGAAATTTAACATTGAATAACCTTGCTTCAACTTTCACTTTAAGAGATGACTAAAACACTGCTTTAGTTTTCGAATGAACTTTACCGTTTAAATATTCTAGACATAGAAGATTATTCAAATGTTAACTTAGATATATATAAAGTTTGAGTGACACATTTTAATAACTGAAATGTTCCAAAATCTCAAATCTTGAGCAAAGATTAGAAGGATTAGCGAGGATTTTTTTTCCTCTGTTGCACCGTCATCACCCAGATAAAGCACTAAGATATTGTGCATGTAAAAACGCAAGAAAGCTTCATATGAAAGAGAAGGATGTTTTATGCGGCTCTGTAAAGCAGCTACGTAGGATAGTAATTATTTAGGCTTGTTAAACAACTTACATTGCAGATTGCAAGTTCAGGTTTTATGTGAAGTTGTTTCTCAGTGTAGATCTACCTTCACTAGAGGCAGTGGGGTGCTTAATCAATTGGAATTGATAAAGGTAGTGGTGATGATATGATGTAGGAATAATCTTTCTTTAAAAAAACACTAGAACAAAACTCTCATGTTTGCTACTCAGGTAGCAAACAAGTTTAATCAAGTTTAGTATTGTTCTAAGAAAAGTTACCCTTTTAAGTACTGCACATTCCTTTTCTGTCCTTTGGAACCACTCTTACTGTGGTTGGCAAAGCTATGTTAATGCACTAGCCAAGCTACTTCAGCTTTCTGGGTTTCATTTGCCTCATAAAGAAATGGTAATAAACACACATTCCTGGTCTAAAGCAGTGGGATGGATTCATAAAGCTGGCAAGATCCTTTAGAAGTATAGGCTTATCCAAAGCATATTTTCAGTAATCAACCCATGCAGCCAGTTTCAATAATATGTTTTTATGCTGAACCTAGTGATGGATTCACACACACTTAAGATCACAGTGTGAGCTGGTCTAAAAATTATAATTTGCTTTTTTTTTTCAGTAACCCCTTTGCTTTTTTCCTACTAGTTCCCAGTCTTCTTGTACCCAGAAATCATAATTATACAGATCCCATATCTTCCCTGCAATGTTTATTCATTCTTTTTGTAGCAATTAGAAACCTACAGTAAATGCAATATGAAGAGAGAGAGAGAGAGAGAGAGAGAGAGAGAGATGCAGAAACAAAGCAATATTCCTAACAGAGAACTAAAAGTAATAATAAATCAAACTACTTAAACTTTAAAATTCTGATTGAGTAACTTGAGAATATAGGATAGGCTAGACTGAACTATTATTCCTAAGAATCCCATACTCTACCATATTACATCTTATATCAATTTACAATATACTTTTAAAATACTTTCAATAGCCACTTAAGGGTATAATGTTTGATTTCCCCCTTATAAACTGCATAGCTTAAAATATGGTCAAAATAATTTGATTAAAGCAGATATTATCACAATAGAAAGGCTAAAACAATCAATCCACTTAACAAGGAGAAATGTAATTTTCAAACCCACACTTATTCTTATAAAACAGAACAAGAAATAAGTATTTCATCTGACTAATCATTTTTCCAATCTAGTATTCACATAGGTTATCAACTTCATCTGTACAAAATACACAGTATAATAATAAACAACATGATTTTAAGTGCACAATATGTGCCAGACATCTTACTACATAATTTACATATCAATCTATTCTATCTTCATCACGAATATGTTTTATTATGGTAATTTGGAAGATGAGGAAACTGAAGCTCAAACAAGTTTCAGTAAATTTGCCAGTTATCCAGCTGTAAAATTGTACAAGTGAAATTCAAACCCAGTCATATCTGATTCCACAGTTTATGCTCTCTGCATCAATCTCAACAGAGAAATAAATATTTGTGAAAAGGAAGTTATCTCAAAAATAGTAATTTCAAAATAGTAGAATAGGTGGAAAAATGAGATATTGTAGTGCAATATATGTGTGTATGTATATTCATATGCATACTTTTATTAATACAAGCAATAGTAGAATGATAATTTGAATTTTGCTATGCTTTCCAACTTTTTTACTAGTTGTATTTTAACCATGTAATTATTATGCTGCAGCTAGAATGAATTAGTTTCTTCAATTATGGAAAATATCCTAATGTGATGGTATATCTTTCCTAAAGGGAATTTGTCATTGATTCAACTCTTTGTGTTTTAGAAATAAACATGTTTATTTCAGAAAACAATAAAAATATTGCTTATTTCAAAATGCCACCAAGTATTCTCACATGACGATTGCTTTGTTGATTTTATTAAACAGTGTTTGTATCTAGTTTTGTTTAGCTTTCCCAATAAATGTGAAGGACAAACTTAGATAGTTTTAGAGGGAAAATTCAACATATTAAAAGGAAAACATGTCTAGAAACATATTAAAAGGAAACTTTTCTAGAAACCAATCCTCATTTTTGCTAGGCTGAATATGGAAATCAGTATGCTCAGTATCCTCTGTAGTTTGATCCTCTGATCTTCCAGAGCAACAGCTACTGAATGTATAAGGACGTAGTCCTTGTGAGCCTGGCTTGTGTGCAGCAGGTCAAAGGGGCCACTCCCTAATGTCCTGATGCACTGAGAGTAGAATTAGTGCCATTTCAGTGTTCGTGTACCCAGAGCCCTGCACCTCATAGGTGCTTGGTAAATATTGATAGAATGAATGAACACATAAAACCAAAGCTTTTTTATTTCTCCAAAAATGGAACTACACCACAGAGTAGGTTTCATAGAATTAAAAACAACGCACATCTAAGGGAAAATAAAGTGTGATTTTTGTCCACAAAAATATCACACAGAGAGATATTATGACTTAAATATTTGCAAACCTGAATAGTCCACCCAAAATGATCTATATAGAAAGTTTTGAAAAATAATTGTTAATAAAAATTACTTGGAGGTATATAATTTATTGCCAATGACTGAAATTTGCTGTGATATAAAAGATCAGAAGTCTGCGTAATCAATTTAGGCTGGATTGACCATGGAAAGCTTTTATTTATTTATTTATTTATTTATTTATTTATTTATTTATTTATTCTTTCATTTGTTCATTCGTTCATTCACTTTTTACTTATTTAAGTTTTTATTAATTTATTTTGTGAGAGAGAGGGAGCAGAGGAAGGGCAGAGAGAGACGTGGGGCTTGAACTTACAAACCGTGAGATCATGACCTGAGCCAAAACCAAGAGTCTGTTGCCCAGTTAACAAAGCCATCCAAGCGCCCTGGCCATGGGAAGCTTTTAAACAATCAGTAATCAACTAGTAGTTTTAAGGAATGGATATAGTGAGTCTAAAAGAAGAGAACAGAGGATGTCATTCTGGATGACAGAATGGTAATCAAAAATGCAATGTTAAAAAAAAAAACAAAAAAAAATACCAGTTCTGTTTTGGAGAACCTCAATAAATCAGTTTTGGGAATAGAGCACTAGTTGATAAGGATAAAGACAAGAATATAAAAAAAAAAGTTATGTTGAACCCTAAATAAAAGATTATAAAAACAGGCATTTCTTATATTCAGTTTGGATTTGAAAACAAAATATATTGAAATGCTATTATAATAACCAGGCTTTGTGTTGCTCTGTTCCTTCCTCTTTTCTTTGCTGTTTTATAAAACAGTCTATGCTTAATTAAGGTAGACCCAGTAGGCTAGTATTAGTTTTTAGGAAAAATAAGAAGATTCCATTATGGAGAAGTGAGGTCTCTAAGAAGTATATGACATACATGTGAAAAATGGCACTTCCAACATATTCAGTAGAAGAAGCTCAACATATGTAAGACAACAGCATTAATACTGCTAAGGTCATGAAAAAATGAAAGGAAGGGAAAATAAGAAAACAAATCCCATTAAAATTGAAATTTGGAGAACAAAATGAACCTTTTGAAATCACATAACTATGAGCATATCAGTTTTATATTCATTGCTTTAACTGTCAGTAATAAACCTGAAAGAAAAGAAATAGAAAATTGATGACAGCATATCAACAAGGGACTGAATGTCTAGGGTGTTTCACTTGTAAATAACTAGCTAATATAATTCAGTCACCTTGGGCAAACTTATTAATATTCCCAGCTATCCCAAAAGGAAATGTCATGTACACCAATTTGTTCTCATGTCCTTTCCATTAAACAGTGGTAATAAAAAAGACTATCAGAATTTTATTCTGATTGCTCCTTCTTTGTGAGCATCATGTCTAACATTCAATTGTATTTCAGGAAAGATTTAAACTATTTTCCAACATTTGCACTCTTCTATTTCTATTAAAATGGGTCCAGAAAATTCTAGTACCTTTGAATATTTGTCATGGATCTTTCTAAAAATTCTAGCATAGCTGATTGTGAGTTAACGTAAAGAATTTGTCCTTGTGTATATATTCCCATTGTAAAAATATAATACTTTAACTTTTTATATTTTTTGTTTAAACGGCTTTCCCATTTCTTAGATAAGCTCTATGAGGTCAGAGATCATGTTGCCTTTTCGCATTTAAATCTTGTAAAGCACATCTGCATTATGGCACAGGACCTCATAAACTGTTGACTGAATTCAAATAAACAAATGCGAAAATCAGAGATAGACTCAAGTTTATGAGGGAGTGAGGGGGATTAATAAATAACCAGATGATTGTGGCAAGTGTCATAATAGAAGTTCCAGGGCCCACCACAGTACAGTTTTTGGCACATAGTCCCATTCTTAATTATGTATGAGAAGGAAGGAAGAAAATAAGTAAAGAAGTAAAGGAGAAAAGGAGGGGGGCCTTTCCTTATCCTGGCATTCATAAACCACAGAAATTTAAATTTACTAACTGTGTCTTGCTAAGTTACCAGTCACTCTTATGTGTGACTCCCCCACCCCCTAAAATCTGATATATCTATATACACATAAAGTTTGCACAACACTTGAGGAATTATGGAATTCCTAGCATGGCTACCCCAAATCATAATATCCAAGTCAAGCAAAACTTTTTTAGTATTATTACAATTAACGTTTCTCTTACTCAACAGATAGTAGCCTTTACTTAAAAATATTTCATGGTGAAAAAAAAAAAAGAAACTATTTCAGGGTGATTTTCACCTCAAATGACCTTAAAAATATATACCCTTTGTTTTCATTTTTTTCTCTGTAAAATACACATCAGATGAAAAACTGGCGAAGACAAGGTTTACATCAGTAATTCTTTTGTCACTCTGTCAAATTAGGTTAGTTTAACAAGAATATATTGCTCATCTACACTGTATTTGGCACTGTCCAAGTTTACAGAGATTCAAAGAAATGAAGGCAAGAAGGACAGTTCTCAAGGACTTCGGGGTCTACTTAGGTTTCTGTTACCTGTAGTTGCAGATTTCTTTCATCTTCTTTATCACCCTTCCTTTTTTCCCTCCCCTCCTCCCTCTCCTCCTTTTCACCCACTATCTCCTCCTGCTTTCTTCTCTGTGTATGTTTGGGTAAAACTCATAGCTGGGAAAGTGAAAAGTAGATTCCTCTACCAAACATAACTAGTTTAAGTCTGATCGTTACATTTGCAGTGGAAAATCTGTAAAGTTATTGAAGACTGCAAATTACTCTACCCAAGAAATTAAAGCTTTATTTAGCTATCTAAAAGTTTTCAAGTGCTGCATGTTCTAAAATATTAATGTATTTAAATTGTAAGTGACATAAGACAGGCCCTGGTTGCCATCATTTTAAAATGTGATAAGAGTAAATATATATATACATATACATATATAATATATGTATATATATTTACATAGATGATATATATTTACATAGATATATAAGTATATATACACACATACATACATACAAAAATTAATATTACTATATATATCAGATTCATGCAAAGTTGTGATTAACATTAATGGAAGTTATTTATGTACATAAACGTTCATTCTCTACTATTTACTTTGGGCCACATCCTTAGTGTTTTCAAGGCTTTCAATCATCACTAATGTTCAGTAGAGGCTTTTAAGCTGTGTCTCCACAACCAAAGGAATCCAAAAAGCTTACTAGCATTCAAATATGTTTGTCTATGCTTCAACTATCCAAGGCCATCTACATCACATTTTAATTTTCTCATTTGCTTCACAATTTTGTTGTCTGGGCTAGTGTTCTTCTTGTTTCCTTTCAATATGTATATCATTTGTTTTGATATATGAAGTTAGATGTTAATGGCAGCTCAGCTTGTCATTTGTATATCCATGAAAAAACTATGAGTTTTCCATTCCCTATTCCTTGAGGTTTCATTGCTCTTCTTTTCCTATCATTTGTAGTTAATACAAGGAAAGGTCCTGCTATGTATAGTCTGAATGTGTTCACCTAAAATGCATATGTTGAAATCTCAACTCCCAAAGATGTTAGTTTTAGGATATGGAGCTTGGGGTAGAGAACCTGATGAATGGGTTAGTGCCATATAAAAGAGGCTCCAGGGCATTTTCTAGCCCTTTCTGTCATGTGAGGACACAGTGAGCAGTCTACCACCTGGAAGAGGGCCCTCAGCACAATCCTACAAAGTTGGTACCCTGGTCTGGACTTCCAGACTCCAGAGCTGTGAGAAATACATTTCTACTGTTTATACACCACTCAACCTGTGCTATTTTTTTATAGTGGCCCAAACATACTGAGGCAGGGTCTCCCATACCACCTGTAAGGTATAATCGCACTGCCTGAGGTATAGTAGCTGGGGTTTTCTAACACTAAAAGTCAAAACCAGAGTGTAATGTAGGCAGCCACCCAGGCAACTGCACTGGTACCTCTCGTAAATACTGCCTACATGTTTCCATTGAGCCAAATGTGAAAAGGTACCATAAATAAATTAAAAAAATAGTATTCTCAAGTTGACGTAGAATATAAATCTTATCATTTTTGAGTCCATGAAAGAGAGATGTTAACATGCTGACCAAAACTAAAAATATATAATAAGTAGTTTTAACTAGAATAGATTTTTATTAAAGTCATTTAAATTGCTTCCCAAAATGTTCTCTGAACTGCACTAAAGCAAATTGATTTACTTCATGTATTTTGAGTTCCTGTTTTACCTGCTGCCTCCTTTGCTTTGTGAATCCAGAGGAACTCTTCATTTATCCCTCTCTCATCAGTGTCACGTGAAGCAGAGAAGGTTTAAGTGCACTGACAGAGAAGTAGTAGACAAGTTGTAATTTTTCAGTGCTCTTTCCAATAGCTTTTCCTATAGCTTTATCCACTGTACCCATTATTTGAAGTTTCTGACATACATCAGTAATTAGAAAATCCACACTAGGTTGGAGAGACAAAATAAATACTCTAGTATTCCCTCTTGCTTTTATATACTTGTGTATACCATATTACCTTTCCATTACAACTTATCCTTATCCAAAGTCCTACAACATATGAATTCACTTTACCATAGTTTGTCAAATACATGTCCATTCTAAATTCTTATATAGGCAATTAATGTTTGATCTAATATTGAGACTAATAAAGAATGTACCTTGCAATGTATATTATCAAAAGTAAAGAAAAAATATAACATTCCTAAACTGTGGAAATGGCAATCATGAGATAGCACATGGAAATAAAATTTTCAATAACCATTAACCAATCACTAATGTAATAGTATAAAATGACATTTGTAATCCATTAGTTTAGTATGCAATCTATATTTCTAATCTCTTTAAGCATATATGTAATTATGTACCTAAAGAACCTTCATAGTTTTACGCTCTGTTCTCCAACAGTTCATTTTATATGATAATAGTAACATACAAGATAGAAGACCTTTAATGTGTTGGGTACCATTTTAAATACATTAAAACATATTGAATTGTTTCATATTCACAAGGGTTTCATAATATAGACACTATTTTTACCTTGTTTTTTTTTTCCTGTTCTGGAAACTGAAGCACAAAGAGATTGAGGATTTTCCCCAAATCACATGGCAAATAAGTGGCAGACTTACAATGAAGACAAGATGTACTAGCTCCAAAGTCGTTGCCCATAAAAGGTCAGAAAAACCAACTATTCATCTATCACAGAGAAGTTTTAGAAAAAGTACTAAAAAGAATGTGGTACAGCAATAGTAGGAAATGCTGAATTAGACACATACACACACACACACACACACACACACACACACACACACACACGAAACAAACAAAAAGGGTTTAATAAATGTACGGTTATCACTGTGAAAGCTAATTCAAAGAGACTTCATGTTATTTCAGAAGAAAATCTGCATTTCCTTCACATATACCTTGTTTTGACCACTAATATAATTACAAAATGGCAAACATTTTTGAAACCTCGGATGTAAGGAAGGCATGCTGGTAGACCATCTATTTGATGTGCTTTGCTTTGTTGAAGCATCACCTCAATCTTCCAAGGTATTTATTAACAACCATATTTTATGGATAAATAAAGTAACATTTGCAGAGCTTATTCAAGAGTTTTGCATGATGCACTCAGTAAACTGTGGTATTGGGATCCAAATCTAGATCTTTCTAACTCCACAGACACCTAAGAACTGCTATAACATCAACGGACAGACTTGGAGGTCTTATAGTTCTCTCACTAACCCCACTTCCTATCACAGCAGCCAGTTTAAGACAAAATGAGATTTCTGTCTTTTCCCTAATAAAATTTTATTTCTTTTTATGGAAATTATAACTATTTGATAGTATATTTTTATTGTCATTTTTCTCTATTACAATTCAAGCTGTGAAAAGGTGCAAAGTTTATTTTGTTCAAGGGAGATATACCTGAATAGGAACTCAAGGAAATTGTATTTAGGCAAGAAATACATCAGTGCTAATTATGCAGATAGAAGTGACTTAAAAAGGTTTAACACTTGGTTTCCATTTCAAAAATAACCTTAGTGCTGTGGCTGATGTCTGCTTGGGAAAGTACTGCTTTACCTATCAGATAATCAAAAGTTTTCTTAAAAATTATTTTGAATGTTTTACATTAAAATGATTGTGTTACAATTAATTAATTAAATGTCATTCAATAGAATAAGTGAAGACATTCTCAGTAAATACAAATATCAGATTCGCAGGAAGAAAATGATACACTTTGCTTTTCTTATCTTGCAAGTTATAGAAAATTATCAAAAAGAGCACATAATAGGACAATAATTTGCCAGCATTGCATATGTTAATTAAAAGCACAGGATTTGGAGATGGATGTTGCCAGTTTGGAGGTTTATACAAAGATGAGGGAGTTTTCAAGGAATACAGATGGAGAGAAATGAATAGGTTCATCATAGCCATATTAATTTTTAATGAATTCTTTCTTGGTCAACACAAGAAACAATCTATTTCCCTACTCTTTGAATCTGAGCTAATCTATGACTTGCAGCAAAAGTGATGGTATATGAGTAACAAACTGAGAACTTCAAGAGGTCTTCTGCACTTTCATTTACTCTTCTATAGTGTTGCTTCCACTAGGTGAACAAGCCTGGACAATCCTGCTGAAGAAGGAAATTACCTGAGTCAAAGTCACCCTGGATGGCCCATCCACACCCAAGAGATGTAAGTGACCTCAGCCCAAATCATTAAAGCCTCAGCAAACTCACTGGTTAACCACAAGTGACTGAGCAAGCATAACTAAGAGCAGTCAAGCCAAGGCCCAAATAGAAAAAATGGCCCAGCTGACCTGCAGACTAATAAGCAAATCAATGTTATTATTTTAATTCACTGAGTTTTGGAGGATGGTTTGTTACAAAACATTATTATTGCAATTGATAACTTATTCACTAGTGTAATAGCACTGCAAGTTGTATCTTAATGTTCTAGCTTTGTCATTAAAAGGGTAAATATACATAAATGAGTCAGCTTCTATTTCTTCATTTTCATA
Source organism: Felis catus (assembly GCF_018350175.1). Lineage (NCBI taxonomy): Eukaryota > Metazoa > Chordata > Mammalia > Carnivora > Felidae > Felis > Felis catus. The sequence continues at coordinate 50,951,396 of NC_058376.1, forward strand.
ATGTCAAAAAATAGAAAATTTATTCAGATGGTTCCTAAAACATCACTTTACATATTCTAGGGTTCTAGGAAATTGAGGAAATGGAATTCTATAATATAATTCATAAGTGTAGCTTTTTAAATAAAACTATACTTTTGTCTCTTAAAAATATTGATTAGAGAGACTTCAGTTCCAATGTATCATGTATCATATATATTTATAGTGTTTACAAATAAAAGCAATGAAAAAATAGAACTTGTCACTGGAAGATATTTGTCAGCAAAAACATTAAAGACTCTAAAAGCAAATGAGCTGTTTGCTCAGCCATGGGGAAAACAAAATCAAACTAAAACATTGGAAGTATATTAATGCCTATGAATGAAAAAATAAGTATTATTCAAAGGTTATCAAAGCTCCCAAAAATAATATGAGTATATTTGGATCGCACAGACAGTAAACAAATACATAGAATCTTACATGCACACACACACACACACGCACACACACACACAGGAGATAACACCTTAACATAATGTCCTTCTGCCTCCTGGATGTAAGAGATCTGTATCTCTAAAAGTAAGTGAATTATACTGCATATTTACCTCAGTCATTTATATTTTCAAAACTAAATCCAAAATACTGCCTAAGCATTGACACTACATAAAAGGGATAGACTTAGAACAAATTGTGGCAAAAGCAATGTTTATTTCCTCTTGTGGCCTTTCATTAAAGCTAAATAGCTGACTAGACTATTTAATTGATAAAATTATTCAAGGTCAGAGATTACTGAATTCTATCTCTCTCTGATAATGATTTTACATGTTTACAATACTTTTGAATATCTCAACCAAAAGAAATAAACACTCATGGTATAAATCAGTGAGAATAAAATTTGGGGGTAGTTGTGTTGCCTTCTCATGCCACACCGTGATGAACCTCACTATGGAGAAACACCTCTACCTGTATGCAGAAAATAACATCAACAGAAACAAATGACATTGTTTGAAACAAATGAAAAAGCTTTTACACTTTATTATATTGAATGATTAAATAACTTATGTGCCTTTTTTCTTTTTTTTCCTGATTATTTGTACTTTTTGAGGTCTTGAAGTAACTAAACCTTTAATAAGTCATTTGATTCTGTATGTTGTTTCCTGAAGCATATAAACATCACTAATCTACTTTATTCTTTCTTCCAAATTAAACTGTTCCTTTACCTCTTTTGCAGAATAGTCAAACAGTCTCTTTATTCATGAGTGTGGATATATATATATACACATATACATATATATACACACACATACACACACATTATATATATATATGTATATATTTATGCTATATATATACACATATAAATATAAATATATATGTGTGTATATATATACGTATATATATATGTATATATATATATATATATATACACACACACACACACATATATATATGGTTTCTCTGGTTTCTCTTGGTTTCTCTGTGATGGGGCTTAGTTCAGGAGTTCAGACATGACTCAATAAGTTTGCCCAAGTGAGTGGCAAATGCTGACTGAATTAGGCATAAATTTCTGCACCTAACATTTTCAAAGGGACTGGAATTCCTATGATTATTTTAGTTATACCAAAATTCAGATCCAGTGGATGGTATGCACTTTCTTGATGAACATGGGCTGCATTACAATATATATATATATATATATATATATATATATATATATATATATTTTTAATATATATATTTTAAAATATATATTTAATATATATATTTTAAAATATATATTTTAATATATATATATATATATATATATATATATATATATATATAATTGAACACAATTGAAGTTCTATCATGAAAGAAGCAGGTGAGGATAAATGATGGGGCTGACAAACAACGGTAACTATGATGATATTTGTCTTCTAGAGTCTGAGGGGAAATAATTTTTTTTTTCAAAAACTGAAGATCTGCACTCTGGAAATTGGTAACATATAAATAAATTTCTGTCATGTTTCTAGGCAAGTAAACATAACTATCATACAAAGAAAAACTATTGCCCTTAACTAAATGATTGTACTCTAACTCATCTACATTTTCAGATATAGATGTAAGCCAATTAAATTTCTCATGACTTTCTATAAGGATATTTAAGAAAATTACATTTTACATTATACTAAAGTACTTAGATTAAATTTCTTAGATTTAGGATGAGGATAGAGTATCCAGAAAAAATAGGTATAAATCTATGTGAAATGATTGTTACATATATGCTTACATATCGTTATACTGCCCACTAATATTTGAATCATTACATATGGCCACTCTCAATTATTATCTTTGATTTGAGTTTAACAAAAAGAGAACTTGTTTACACCACAACCAAGTGAAATTTTTTCCAGGTATACAGAGCTAGCTCAACATTCAAAAGTCAACTAATGAAATCCATTACACACCAACAGACTAAAAACGGGAGAAAATCACATGATATTATTGACAGAGGCAAAGGAATCCAACACATTCATGACAAAAACATTCAGTAAACTAGGAGTAGAAGAGAACTTCATCAACTTGATAAAGAAGATGTACAAAAAAGTCACATTTACAACACACTTCATGGTGAGAAACTTGAAGTTTTTCTACTAAGATCAAGAACAAGATAAGAATGTCCTCTCTTCACACTGCTTTTCAACACTGTACTGGAAGTCCCACCTAAGACAATAAGATAAGACAAGACAAGACAAGACAAGACAAGACAAGCATACAGATTGGGAAGAAAAAATAAAACTGTCTTGGTTCACAGATGCCATAATCATATATGTAGGAAATCTGAAAGAACAGACAAAAAAAAACCCTGGCTCTAATAACGTATTATAGCAAGATTTTAGAGTTAATACATAAGTCAATCACTTTCCTAAATATCAGCAAGGGATAAGTGGAATTTGAAATTAAAACCATATCTCATTTATATTAGCACCCCAAAAATGAAATACTTAAGTAAAAATTTAATAATGTATGTACAAGATCTATACAAGAAAACTATAAAACTCTGATAAAATGAGGTAAAAAAATAACTAAATAAATGGAAGGATATTCCATGTCCATGGATAGGAAGACTCAGTATTATTATATTATCAGTTCTTCCAAATTTGACCTATAGATTCAAAACAATTTCAGTCAAAATCCCAGCAGGGTATTTTATGCATATCAACAAACTGATACTTAAATTTAAATAGTGAAGCAAAAGATTCAGTATTACAACACAATATTGAAGAAGAACAGAGTTGGAGGGCTGATCTGACCTGATTTGAAGACCTGATATAAATTCACAGTAATCAAGACAACATGGTTTTGATGAAATAATATATCAGTAGAACAGAATAGAAATCATAAAAATAGGTTTACACAAATACAGACAATTCATTTTGACAAAGAATCAAAGGCAATGTAATGGAGAAAAGACAATCTTTTAAACAAATGATGCAAGATAACTGGACATCTACATGTGAAAAAAATGAATTTAGACAGAGACTTTACAGCCTTCACAAAAAATTAACTTAAAATGGATAACAGACTTAAATGCAAATCTCAAAAGTATAAAATCTTAGAAGATAACATATGAGAAAACTTGGATGACTTTGATGTGGCAATAGCTTTTAAGAATAACTCCAGTGGCACAATTCACAAAAGAAAGAATCAATAAGCTGGATCTCATTAAAATTAAAACCTTTGTGAAAGACAACATCAAGAGAATAGAAGTAAAAGCACAGTCTGGGAGGAAATATTTGTGAAAGACACATCAGAGGAAGGGCTGTTATCCAAGATATACAAAGACAATTTAAAACTCAGCAATAAGAACACAAACAAAAACCAAGCAAGCAAGCAAACAACTCCACAATAAGAAGACAAACAACCCAATGAAAAACCAGGCCAAAGATCTTAACAGACACCTCAGCAAAGAAGATACATAGATGTTAAGTAAGCATGTGAAAAGATGTTCCACATCATATATCAGGGAAATGCAAATTGAAAACAATATAGGCCAAAATTAGAATGGCCAAAATCCAAAACACTGACAATACCTAATTCTGGTAGGATGCAGGGCAACAGTAATCTCCTCCATTTCTGGTGGTCACGCACAATGATGTAGCCACCTTAAAGACAGTTTCTCATTTTTCTTACAAAATTAAACATACTCTTACCCTATGATTCAGCATTTGTGTTCCTTGGTAGGTACCCAGAGGAAGTGAAAATGTATGTCTACACCAAAACCTGCAAACAATATTTATAAAGGCTTTATTCATAATTGCTAAAACTTAGAAGCAACCAAGATGTCCTTCAGTAGGTGAATAGATAAACAGTGGTATATCCAGACAATGGAATATTACTCAGTACTAAGAAGTAGTGAGTTATTAAGCTATGGAAAGACATTAAGAAACCTTAATTGCCAAGTGGAAAAAAAAATCTGAAAAGTCTACATATAGTACTATATAGTTTCAACTATATGACATTCTGTAAATGCAAAATTATGGGGACAGCAAAAAGAAAAATGGTTGCCACAAAATGGGAGGGAAGGGGGGAATAGATGGAGCACAGAGGATTTTTAATTTTATAGTGAAATTCTCTATGAGACCATATTGATGGATACCTGTCAGTAGACATTTGTCCAAACCTATAGAATGTACAATACCAAGAGAAATCCCTCATGTAAATTATCAGTGTCAATGTACATTTATCAGTTGTAACAAATATAACATTCTGGTGGGCAATATTGATCATGGTGATTCTGTACATGTTAGAGGGCAGGAGAAGTATGGGAAGTCTCTGTATCTTCCTCTTAATTTTTCTGTGAGCCTAAAAAATGATTTTTAAAAGGTTGTTTTGTTTTTTAAAGAAAAAAGAACTTGCTCAGACATCATTTTCTTTCTTTTAAAGACTCACATATTTTATTACTGGCTCACTGTATGTATGTATGTATATATGTATGTACATATTTTAGACAAAATAGATCTTTAGTGCATTATTTCCCAAAGGCATGCCCTAGACAGTTACTTATTTTTTTCTTAAAATTTTATTTAAATTTTAGTTACTTAACATACTAGAAAGAGATAACCTGAAATGTTTATTTTCAATAAAATTGTAACATTTTGGAGTTAGGAAAAAAATTACCTACCTATGAGTTCAACCATATTATAAGCTATTATACATGAAAAGTGAAGATTCTATTTAACCTATTCTGTAAAGTTTCCAGGTCCTAGAAATCTAAGCTAATATTTTAGGGACCCAGGAATAAAAACAAGAATAATGAAATATTTATATATAGATGCTCAGCTAAAAACAAAACAAAAACAATGCATTATATATGGTGAGAGGTTAAAGCTTTCAATTTTACCATTAAAAACAAAGTTCAGGTTGATGGGGAGTGGGAGGGAGGGGAGGGTGGGTGATGGGTATTGAGGTGGGCACCTTTTGGGATGAGCACTGGGTGTTGTATGGAAACCAATGTGACAATAAATTTCATATATTGAGAAAAAAAATGAAGTTCAATGGGGATGCCTGGGTGGCTCAGTCAGTTAAGTGACAGACTCTTAATTTTGTTTCAGGTCATGATCTGGCAGTTCAAGACCTTGTGAGTTCAAGCCCCACGTTGGGCTCTGCACTGACAGCATGGAGCCTGCTTGGGATTTTCCGTCTCCCTCTGTCTCTGCCTGTCCCCTGCTCGCTTGCGCTCTTTCTATCTCTCTCTCTCTTTCAAAATAAATAAATAAACATTTTAAAAATGAAGTTCAATGAAAATGAGACTAGTGAAATGCTAACTTAACTATGCATCAACTAGTAGCACACTAATATTAAACCTTACCTTGGGAGCAAGTTTTGATGGGAAAGTAAAGGCTAAGAAGAATAGCTGTCCAAAGGAGAAGTATCAGTAGAATATACTCTGAGAGGACATAGTTTTAGTGTCTTAGTTTATTGTCAGTCATGCCTACCCTTATTACAGGTCCTGGCAAACACTGGTGGCTTATTCCTTGTTATGTGTGAATCTGAAAAAATCAATTAGTAATTGCCAAAATTTTTTTTTCTTCAAAATTGGAGGGTCAGAGGATGTGGCAAAGCATCTAAAACAAATTTTATCTGGGTGACTGGAGGAGCTGTAGTGGAATTAGAGCATTTTGCTTACATCAGAAGAGAATTTGCCCAAAGTTTACAGCTTCTTAAACTGCTCCCATAAATGTCAGAAAATAAAACCTTTCAGAGTAAGAATTTTGATGGATTCTTAATCTGGACAATACGTTGTGGCTTCCTATCACTACTACTTACGGATTTATGAACTGTAGACAAATAATACTAAGAACATCAACAACAATGATAAATATCACTTAGAGATACAAAGAAGGCTTGCGTGAAGTAGGACCACAGTTCAGCGGTCCAGTAAATCATGGGATCTTCCGAGGGATCAGAGTGATCCTTATGAACATATATTGTGGAGAATTAAAGAAAATCTGATTAATGTTACCAAATCTTGATGAAAATAGTTGTATAGTAAATCTGTTATCATGATATAATCCAAATATGAACTTGAAAAGTTAATATTTAGCTTTTGGGAAAAATACAAAACCAATTAAATGTCTAATTTATAGTACTAAATTACATTACATGGCCCTGCCTTTTAAGATGCTTATGTTGTTATATATCTAATTTATAATAAGAATAATCCCCAAACTCAAAGTAATCACATTATATAAATATGGTAAGTACCATATGTTGGCTTTTAAAAGTAACTTTGATGTGACCATTCTACTACATACACTATACAATAATCATTTTTCACCTGGACTATTAAGTCTCCTAACTGGCTCCATTATTTTTCCATTATTCCTAATTTTCCAGACAGCAGCAAAAGTGAAACTTTTAAAATGTAACTCAGGGACACCTGGGTGGCTCAGCTGGTTAAGTAAGCATCACAGTGAATTATGGCTCAGGTCAATGCCTCATGGTCATTATCTCATAGTTCAGGAGATTGAGCCCCACATTCATCTCTGTGCTGACAATGAGAAGCTTGCTTGGGATTCTCTCCCTCCCATTCTCTCTCTACCCCTCCCCGGCTCAGGCTCTCTCTCTTTCTCAAAATAAATAAATAAATGTTTTAATAAAAGATAGGGGCTCCTGGGTGGCTCAGTCGGTTAAGCATCCAACTTTGGCTCAGATCATGATCTCGCCGTTCGCGCGTTTGAGCTCCAAGTCAGGCTCTGTGCTGACCCCTCAGAGCCTGAAGCCTACTTTGGATTCTAGGTCTCCCTCTCTCTGCCCCTCCCCCAGTTGCGCTGTCTCTCTCTCAAAAATAAATAAACATTAAAACAATTAAAAAATAAAATGTAGCTCATATTCTGTCATTCCTATGCAAAAACAAACAAAAAACATTCAAATGGCTTTCTGTTTTATTTAGAATAGAAGTCAGAATATTTGCCATGACCAATATTGTCTCTAGGTTTTGTTATACAAGTTTTATAGCATGTGTTACTAATTAATGTCTTTTAGCAACTTGAGATATATTTTTCTGTATAGTGCGGGACGAAGTTCCATTGCTTTCTATAGTGAGGTATTTGTTTCACACCACTTTAAAATCATTCTTTTCTACAATTAATCTAAAAGGCCCCTTGTCATGAATAAAATCCCTATATATATGACCTCTAGTGCTCCTAGACTTTCTTCCTTACTCTATTAATTGATCTATCTATCCCTGCACAATAACACTCTATTCAACTCTAAATCTCTAAAATAATCTTGATCTCTGATAGAGAAATTTTCCTAAACATGTTTTTCCTCAAAATTATCTAGATTTCCTTGGTTAATTATTTCTCCTATTGGCAATTTTCAAAGTAAGAATCGGGTTTTCCACTTAGCTTCCAATTGTGATCAGTGAAGGTAATAGTTTTTTGGAGGAGCATGACTTTTTTAAGTAATTAGTCATAAATGTATACATTTTATATGCAATGTTTCAAATAGCTGAACGGATTATCTTTCTTGCTTAAATTATTCAATTTTTGATCAATTATTACTTTCTTGATCTTCTTAATGTTGGCTCCTGATTTTTTTTTATCAAGGAATGAACTGTACATACAATGTATACTCAATATACAGTAAAATATTCAGATAGTAAGTATCCTATTTAATCACTTTTGACAAATGTATATACTCATGGTATATATATATATATATATATATATATATATATATATATATATAACTCATAGTCCTATCAAGACACTGAACAATTCTATCACCCAGTAATATCTATTCTTCTACTTGCTAGTCAATTCCCTGAGAGAAGAAAAACTGGATTTAATTTCCAGCGAGGTTAGTTTGGCTAATCTAGAATATCATCTAAATGCAATCATATAATAGGTACTTTTGTTTGTTTAATTACTTTCATTCAGCATAAATTTTTGAGATTTTCCCATGTTGTTGCAGTGAGGTAAGAGATGAGTTTTTCTTTCCTCCCCGTAGAGATACTCAGTTGTTCTATCATGATTTTCTGGAAACTTCAAAAATTACTGTATATATGTGACATATTTCTGTACTTCTCATATTGTAATAATGATACATCTGTCTATACTTTTGACAATACAATACTATCTTGATAATTTTATCCTTATAGTAAATCTTAACATCAAGGTAAGTTTCCAATTTTGTTTATACTTCTCAAGATTGTTTTGGCTACTCTTGGTCCTTTGCCTATCCGGATAATTTTTAATCATCTTACCCATTTCTAGGGAAATAAAAGAGAACATCTACCGGAATTTTTAGAAAGTTTTTGTTAAATTTACAGAACACTTTGAAGGAAACTGGCATATTAATTATACTGTGTCTTTTCAAACTATAAACATAGTATATTCTTCCATTTAGATCCTCTATGATTTTACTTAGCAATGTTTATAACTTTTTATACATTAACTTTATCTAACTTTTAAAAAAAATCACTTTTATTTCTAGTTTTTTAAGATTTTTGTCTTTTATAATAGTTGGAGACTCCAAGTAGGAGTAGGAGTATGCGTGTTGCACACACATTTAGTTTGTGAATATTTTGCTTAGAATTTTTGTGTTTACATTCACAAGTGAGATTAGCTAGTATATATATTTAGTCATCAGTCCAATACTGACATAGTAAAATCAGATGGTGGGAATGGCTTCTTTTTATTCAGTAATTTCATTGTGACTTCACTGGGCATTCCAATGTTTTGTGGAACTCACTTAAGTATCTGTAGCTCTGTTGTTTGTCGGTTTTTCTTTTTAAGGCTTTTCTTTTTTTTTTTTTTTTTTCATGTTGATTTATTTTTGAGAGAGAGAGAGAGACAGAACGTGAGAAGGGGAGGGGCGGAGAGACAGGGAGACACAGAATCCGAAGCAGGTTCCAGGCTCCTAGCTGTCAGCACAGAGCCCAACATGGGGCTTGAACTCACGAACGGTGAGATCACGACCTGAGCCGAAGTCGGATACTTAACCTACTGAGCCACCCAGACACCCCTGTTTGTCTGTTTTAAGATTTTGAAACATGGCTTGAATTACTTTAATGGTTATAATCCAGCCAGGATTTTTACTTCTCTGTAACTTGTGACAAGTTATATTTTAATGAGTAATTTTGAGTGTTAAGATTTTAAATTTAATGGAATGGAACTGTCCAATAATTTATACATATTTTTTTCATTTTGAATATTTCTGTAATTATTGCCACCTTTGATTATTAATTTCTTTACCTCTCTTTACCCCTCTGATATTTTTAAAGGTAATATTATAAGATTTTGTTATTTCATTAAACTTTTCAAGTAACGTTTGGTTTTGCAAATCTTCCCTATTTTTCTTTTGAAATGTCTTTTCTCATATTTATTGCTACTTTCATTTTGCCTACTCACACTCTAAGAGAGATTCTTAGTTCATTAATCTTCAGCCTTTCTTGTTGTCAAACATGGACATTTAAGGCTACATACTCCAAACAAAATACTGCATCAGGTGCATTTTATAAGTTTGGTAAATTGCATTATCATTATTTCTTATTCTGCAATAATATGGATCTCAGTTATTCTTCTCTTTCAACTTCATGTTGGTTAGATTTATGTTTTTTAATTTGAAAACATATTAATTAATAAATATTTTTGGTATTTTACTTTAACATAATTAAACTGATTAGATAAATTAAACTGATATTGACTTACTGAAATTCATGAAAAAAATGTTGCCTGCACATAATTCCTTTTAAATACATAATTCTAAAAACTTCAGATAGATAGGTGATATCTATATTGTTAGTGCAATGTTATTTTCTTATCAATAAAAAGACAGATGTTTTTATACCTGTGACTATGATAATGGGCAATTTTTCTCATAATTCTGTCAACATTTTCTACATAGATATAAATCTGAACATACTTAGAGTTAATGTCTTCCAAGTTAATTGTAAATTTATCATTATAACATCACTCTTTATTTCTAATAATGCTCTTTATGCATAAATTCTTTCACCATGTTTTCATAATATAATAATATACACAAATTATTTTCCTTTGGTTTGGTTATCTCAGTTTATCTTTAGAAATCTTTAGGTTGTGTTTCTCTTTGAAACATCATACATTTCACTCTCTTTTTAAATCCGATTTGACAATCTTTCTTTTTTATTGGAAAAATATAGTTGTATTTATTATTATTACTTATATATTTAGATTTATCTGCACCAGCTACCAGCTTGTTTTGATATTTTAATATCGACTTGCTTCTTTAGGTTTTTTTCTTTCCCATATTGTAAAATTAAGGTTTATTTTAATTGTATTATTCTTAATATAGAATCAGTTACATATCTACCTTAGGTTTTCAACTGTCATACTATAAATTTTAATTTCTTTATATATATACATATACATATATATATATTTGATCTTCTATGATTTAGAAATATGTGTGCGTGTGTGTGTGTATATATATATATATATATGTATATATATATATATGGGAAGTTGATTTATTTTCAGAGAGAATGTGCACGTGAGTGCGAAAGGAAAGTGGCAGAGACAGAGGGAGGGAGACAATCCCAAGCAGGCTCCAATATAGGGCTCCACGCAGGGTTCCATCTCAGGAACTGGGAGATCCTGAGCTGAGCCAAAAATCAAGAGCCCAGGCGATTAACCAACTGAGCCACCCAGGTGCCCCAGTTCAATTTCCATCTTAAATTGCATCTTTTAGCAGGGAACTGACTCCTGAATTCTCAGTATGTCTCTTCTTCTGTCATCCCTTTACATCTGAAAATATCTTAATAGTGCTTTAAGAATCCTTATCCTGCCATATATTTCTAAACTGACACCAAATGCATTTTGTAATTAGAAAGCATGATTCTACTATTTTTTTATTTTATTGTTGCTGTTGACAAACCTGTTATTTTGATTGTTGCTCCTGTGTACTCATTTATCTCTCACTTCCTCTGGTTGCTTTTAGGTGAAGTTTGTTTAGAACTTGTACCCAACTTTTAACTGGGTCATTTTCCAAATATTAAGTTTTAAGAATCCTTTGTATATTTTAGTGAACGGTCTTTTATGAGATGCATCTTTTGCTAATGTTTTCTCCAAGGCTGTTTGTCTCTTCATTCCCTCAATAGTACCTTTCACAGAGCAGACATTTTTAGTTTTAATGAAGTCCAACTTAATGACTTTTCTTTCAAAGAATGTTCTTCTGGTGCTATTTCTAAAACATCATTGCTAAATCCAAGGTCATCTAGATTCTCCTATGTTATCCTCTAGGAGTGCTATAGTTTTGTATTTTACCTTTAGGTCTACGATACATTTTTGAATTATTTTGGGGGGGTAAATCTGTATTTAAATGTATTTTTGCTTTTTTTGTTTTAAAAAAAATCACCATCATCATCATTTGTTCTTTCTTTTTATCTCTGTCTCACACACACTTACCCATATACTCCTTACTGTAGGATTACATAATATCTCATTATAAGTACCTCTAGCAAACCTTTATCTTTGCATGCTATCTATGTTGATATTTATTTCTTATAAGCATACACATTCTTGCCTACTTTAGGTCCTTTACCCCATACTTTAAATATTTTCCCCATCTCTACCCCCACGGATGTTTAAATCTCCTTCCTCAAGGTAGCAGCAAAATTATTTCTTCTGGAAACTTTTCATCAGTTTTTTGTCTATGCCTCCCTAACTCATTCATATGGCACAAACACCCAACTACCTCTTTTTTTTTTTATTATTAAATTTTTTTTTCAACGTTTATTTATTTTTGGGACAGAGAGAGACAGAGCATGAACGGGGGAGGGGCAGAGAGAGAGAGGGAGACACAGAATCGGAAGCAGGCTCCAGGCTCTGAGCCATCAGCCCAGAGCCTGACGCGGGGCTCGAACTCACGGATCGAGAGATCGTGACCTGGCTGAAGTCGGACGCTTAACCGACTGCGCCACCCAGGCGCCCCCCCAACTACCTCTTATAGACAGATGTACAGAATGTCATGTTTATTCATGCAGTTTACTAATTTCTGTCCCCTCCACTAAAAGATAAAATACCTAAGTATAGAAACCTTCTTTTCATGTTAGTATTTTGATCAATTTGTCATTGTATCTCAAGCACTACTACAGTATATGAAATATATTATTTTCTTAAAAATATTGCTTTTATAAAAAAATTAGTAACTATTAGGCCCTTTGGCTTTTCTTTTGCAGTTAGGATAAATGTCTTTCAGTCATGGAGATTTTCTGTGATCCTTCAAACGAGACGTAATTTCTCATGTAAACTCTCTAAATGCCATTAGTTTACTTCACGACATCTATCACACTAAAACACACACATGTGCGCGCGCGCAGGAATCAGATATATGCAGTTTACCAAAATAAACTCAATTGCCCAGACTAGTGCCTATTCCATAAAGGGAACTAGATAAATATACATTTTAGTCTGGAGAAATAGAGGAAAAATAGAAAAGAATGAAGGAAGAAAGAAGCATCAGGGAAAGAGTAGAAATTTTCAGTAAATCATCAGAACCAAATTTAATTTTCTCCTTATGACATTCTAGCTGTACATGCTTAGGCAATTTGCTTAATGTCTTTGATCTTATCTTAGAAATATTATTAAAGATTAAGTTATTTACTTAATGTCAGATAGTAGGTGTTCAATTCTTTTTATCTTATTTTACTTCCAATACTTATTTCTGGAGGGCCTTTACACACCCACACTTATATTTTTATCTACAAGTGTTTTCTTCCATTATACAGAAGGATAATTCCCAGAAATTTATCCTGCTATTGATTTACATTCTGAATTACTAACAACACCATCATCAATATTAACTCTTTTGGTTAAAAAAATTATCAGGTCATTAGTAGATGCATCGTATAACAGAATGGAATATAAAAGATAGTACAATTTTGGTTGAAAGCAGGAAGGGAGAAAGAAACAGCCTTGGGAACGAAGTAACCTCCAAGGAAGAATGGTCTTGGGAAGGTATTTCATACTGGAATTACAGATAACATAAAATAATAAAGGCATGGAAATTATTAAAAAAAGATGTGTGGAATGTATTATCTCACCATTTCAACTAGGATTTCTCAATAAAATCCAACTTTCAGCTATTTTCATTGTATTCTAATTTCCAAATATATATTTAATCTTATTTTTAACTCTGATACATTTTTGTTCCTTGAACATCCTCCCACCTGTTTATGAAACACACATATACACACAAACATATACACACAAACATACTCCCTTGCCATTTGGAATTTGATCATATAGATTGTCTTAACACTATGTAAATTTACTTAACAAATGAATGTACATAGTCTGTTACATGTGTTGGAAATGTTATATTATTATTATTATTATTATTATTATTATTATTATTATTATCTTTGCTCTTTTTGGTAGCCCATTATAGTAATTATAACATTTAGTGTTTATATGCCTATGAATATCTACTACTAGATATAATATCTCTAAGAGAATAGACTATGTATCATTCTCAATAGCTCTCATTTTAATATCATACATATAGAAAATATTTAATATATGGGATGTAATTAAATTGTGTTATATTTGAATTTGTTTTGATAAGTGTCTCATGTACTTTCTGTAAAAATTTTTATTACCTAATATTTGAGGTTTATTTGAATTTACAGAAAAATTGAAAGAATGATAAAACCTAAGTTCAACAACAACAACAACAACAAAAAACAGTTAAGATTTTGCACCCTATTAGGTTTTGATTGATAGGAAGATACACAAGATTTTGCTGAAGGACTACTGGATTCTGTGAGACAAACACAAGACTCTTGTTATCAGTACCAAATTAGATTCCAACTGAATGAGCCACCAAATTTTAGACTTTGGAAACTCTGGACTTGTTGGCATGTCTGTGGAATTATGACTAATATTTAGCAAGACCTTTCGATGCACTTAACACTACTTTGCCAAGAAATGCATATCTGAAAGCTCTATTTCAGACAAAAATATCCCTTTCCAATAGCATGAATCCATTTTAGGTAATCCAAATTAAGAAAGGTTAAAGACTGTAGCTTAGAGAATTAAGAAAGGGTTAAGGTTAGCATAATGAATCTGTAAGTGTGAAGGACAGACAAGAACTAAAACAAGCAGGGAGTTAGAATAGGAGGCAGTCTCAGACAGCTCTTGCACCTGCCTGATGATGTTAAAATAGTTCCATTTAGGTGAAGCTGTTAATTTCAGTCACCATTACCCCTTTTCTGAGTTGCTACATACAACCATTTTTTATCTAGAAATAATCTCATCCTTTTGATTTTTCAAATACGTGAAAATCCACAACCCCCAACAAAACAGTATTGTCCATAGTTATGCGATTGTCTCCTATTCCATGATTGTATCCATATTCAGAATACCTGCATACATTCCAGTAAATGCACATTATTTTAATAAAAACATTTATATATGGGTAAATCAGAAGCAGAGATACAGGAAATTTAAGTTACATTAGAAATATGGGTCATTAATTGTCACAAAAGGTGACATATTTAACAAGTTTGGCGTGACAGAGGAACATTACAACTTAGAATTAGCTTGACTCTTTTTTAAGTTTATTTATTTATTCTGAGAGGGAGAGAGAGAGAACGAGTGGGGAAAGGGCAGAAAGAGAGGGAGAGAGAGAATCCAAAGCAGGCTCCATGTTGTCAGCACTGAGCCCCATGTAGGGCTTAAACTTACCACCCTGAGATCAGAATCTGAGCAGAAATCAGGGGATGTTTAACCAATTGAGCCACCCAAGTGTCCCTGGCTTAACTCTTATGGAGAGAGTTCTGTAGGTAAAAGCTGATATATAGATGATTCCAGTAGTTAAGGAAAGAATGAGGGGAAAAAAAAAGATTCACCATCACAATATACAAGATGATGCATAAAGATTGAATTATCTTAATTTTCAGTTGAATTAAGTCTTTTAGGTGACTTTGATGCCACATCATAAGTAACTAACTTCTTCAGGACTTGGTTTCTTTAGAAGAACAAAGCTGAAAAGTGAGAAAGTTATCACCTAGTCTAGACACCAGCCTAAAATATTTCAGTAGTTACAACAAATTCGCTTCAAGGGGACCTATTTTTTAAAGTTTTTTTTTTAATTGTGCTTGCAAATTCTTCAATATATTTAAACACAACCTTGAATATATTTTATGAATATGAAAAAATATTTAATGACTATTTTTTCCCATCAAGCTATAAAAGGCCTCACATGGGAGGTCAGGACACTTCTAAATCTTCTGGATTATTCGTTCAAATAAATATCATGCTCAAAGTGAGCAGATATTGACTCATATAGAAGTAGAGGTTTCTACAGCACAGGAACCCCATGTTTCTGATAAGGAATTTGTATTCTCTTACCAATTATTGTAAGAGTTGTACAGATGCCATATCCCTCAAATCATAGCTAAGGTTTGAGATTATATAAATGAATATTGCTAAAGATGTTCTAAACTGTGTGCAAAAAGAAGAGTAAAAAATCTTTTCTCATTTTAAAACATAGGATTTCAAAGGTTCATGTCACTTATTAAGGTGGAGAAGTAAACAACATGATTAACTGTGTTATAGTATTTCCAATCATAATGAAGGAATTAAAAATGAGTAAAGAGATACTGAGAAGCAATGTCCTTGCAAAGTTTTGCACTTATACCAAATAATAAATAGTGCAAGATTTTTAGGAGTAAACAGCAATAATTAAAAAGAACAGAGGTACATTAGGCACAATGAATTCCAAGGTACTAATCTCTACTTCAGCTTTGGAAGAAAATTAAATTTGTGAATTAAATCTAAGCTTAAGGGTTTAAATGTTATATATTCTGTCAAAATATGTTTCATTTAATTTAAAGTACTACTAGGAGACTCCATAAAGATTCCTTTAGAGTGTTAGTTAAATAACTATCACAAAAATCACTTCTTTGGTAAGCAAATATAAACACCTAAGGAAAGAGAAAGGTATTAAGTATTTTCCAAAATACACAGTGAGAGGATAAAGAGTTTAAGAAATCAGTTGAGCAATGTTTAGAATTCAAGTCTATTGAAAATAGTGGGATAACCACAGGTGAATTCGCTAAACGGACCAAATTAGGATATAAAATGTTGGATACGGATGCCAATGATCTGGGCCACAATAGAACTATGATAATATTGAACTTTTACTGTCCACTGCAGATTGAGTGTAAGCTAGTATTGAATAGAAGGTGTTAGATCAGCCTGTACATTGTTTTTGTTCAAAGTCTCACATGAAACAACTTCCACCTTTTCTCCTGAGTCATAATGTATAATTTCAAACAGATCATGGTGCACACCATGTAAGAGGTCAACTTCAGATTCTATCTCTGAAATTCAATCTTAAAAAAGGCAGATTAATGCAATTATGGGCTTAGAATTTTCTCTTGCCTTTATATTTATCATAAATTTATAAAATACAACTGATGTAAAATGAAAAAAATAGACATAATCATAATAACTACTAACTATAATTGTATGATTATGTGTCAGTCACCATGCCAAATTACTTATGTACATTATCTAATTTAATAATCAATCATGTCTCTGTGTTGCATTATACTTTGAGATATGTACTTTCATTATCACTATTTTTCATAGTGATAGAGGAATCTGTGACTTATGAGTAAATTATCTAAGGTCCACAAGATTTGAACCTAAATAATCTTGACTCCAGAGGCATTCCGTATCTTTCTATTAATTTATCAAATAGCACATGCTGTTTATATAAAAACTATAAAGAGTAAAGAAATGTTTACTAGAGGATCTTCCATCTTTAAATTCCGTTTTTCAGGAATGATTAAAATAACATTTTGTTTTACACTCCAGTAATTTAATATACCTATCTATCTGCCCCCATACACAAAATTAGCATCCTGTTTTATGTATCAGTGCATCAAAATGTTCTATTACATTGCTATTTTTGTAGACTGTATGTTTATAGGATAAAAAAAACTTAGTATTTTAAAATATGAAGTCCGAGAAATATTACCAAAAACATTTTTAAATATTTATTTTTTACTCTCCATTGGCTTTCCATTTTCTTTGTTCTAAATTTTTAATCAATAGTTACAGTTACTTATAATGATTTTGTTCCTGTTTAGTTGAATTTTGTCGTTTGGTAATATTGTTTTACCTCCCCTTTCCTCAGAGAACAAGCTCCTGTATAATTGAAATGTCTTCATAATAATCCATAAACACTCAAGCCAACTTCCCTTCTTCCCTTCCCCTACTCAATTCTGTATTTTCTCTACAAAGACTTCTGGAAATGAGTATTAGTATAGAAAAGGCTAAGTTCAGAATGATATTTTACTTCCTGGTGGTTGCCTTGCACTTTTTATCTGGGTACTTTTTTAAAGTTTATTTATTTATTTTGAGAGAGAGAGAGAGAGAGAGAGAGAGAGAGAGAGAGAGAGAGAGAGAGATGGGGGGGGCAGGGGCAGAAAGAAAGGGAGAGAGAATCTCAATCAGGCTCCTCAGCACAGAGCCCTACGCAGAGTTCAAACTCACAAACCGTGAGATATGACTGAGCTGAAATCAAGAGTTTGACACTTAGCTAACTGAGCCACCCAGGGACCTTGTCTGGGTGCTTTTTAGTTGAATTTAGTTCAGTAACTTTATTAAGATATAGATCAGTATAATTCCCTCAAGTTATTAATTTGATAACTTCATTCAATGTCTTTCAGTTGTTTTTTCTCTTTATTTTCCATTTCAGGATCACCTATTATGTGTGTATTGAATTTCTTTGGCCATCTCTATACTGCCTCATGAGATGTAGCTGGCCCTAGGGTTAAGAATGTGCATTCTAATGAAAGCCTGATTAGCTTTCAGTGGCACTTCCATAATTTAGTTGCTGTGTGACCACAGAATAATTTAATCTCTCTGAGCCTCAGTTAATCCACTGAGTTTATCCACTGTAATATGAAAATAACATAATTTTCCTCAGAGGCTTTTCATGATGATTAAATAAGTTAATATATAAGGTGCTTAGAACAAGGAAGAAAATATGCAAGTTTTAGCTATTATTACCTCCTCTCTACTTCATTTATATTCTCTGTAATGACTTTTATTCTCTTATCTTTCTGTGTTAAACTTATTTCTCCAAATATCTTAATACTAATAACTGATTTTAGTAGTCTGTATCCTAATACCAACACTTTCAAATTTATGTAATGATTTTATACTACACTTGATCTTAGCCAAAAGGCCGAGAAGAGATTGTAATGATTTTATTACTATTTTGTTGTTCATAACTATGAGGGCAATGTGCATTTTTTCCATCTTCTTGTAATTTTAACCTCTTGTTGCTTGTTCTGTTTAAATTATTTATAAAAAGAGGGGCGCCTGGGTGGCTCAGTTGGTTAAGTGTCCAACTGAAGCTCAGGTCATGATCTCGTGGTCCATGAGTTCAAGCCCCACGTCAGGCTCTGTACTGACAGCTCAGAGCCTGGAGCCTGTTTGGGATTCTGTGTCTCCCTCTCTCTCTGACCCTCCCCCATTCATGCTCTGTCTCTGTCTCAAAAATAAATAAACGTTAAAAAAATAAATTATTTATAAAGCGACCTTTTTTTTCAGTAATTCATTTTAGATTGTTGAAAAAATTTGACTAAAATATATACATTTGAATTACATGTATATTTAAGTTGTATCTCTGGAGCCTGAAATTCACAAATCATCTATAATTTTAAATGTTTCTCTTTTAATGTGTGTGTCTATTCACAGCTACATATGTATTCAGATTTGATATGGGGCATTTCAATTTCTTTTAGTTTCAACTGTTTCTCTTTGTGTGTTTGTTCAATAATTGATGACAGATGAACATAGGTCACTGAGCCATTACCTGAAGGTGGAAAAACAAGTACTTTATATTGTAACTCTTCTGATTCAGATTTGGTTTGCTGATCTCTGGCCCCGGGGAGCAAGATGTGAAATGTTTATTGGTCTTAGCAGAATGGTTTTGAGTACATATTATTTTTACAGTAATTTCATTATCCAGGATTCTTCAAAGAAATAGAACCAATAGGGTGTGTGTGTGTGTGTGTGTGTGTGTGTGTGTGTGTGTGAACATACACAGAGAAAGAAAGAAAGAAAGAAAGAAAGAAAGAAAGAAAGAAAGAAAGGAAGGAAGGAAGGAAGGAAGGAAGGAAGGAAGGAAGGAAGGAAGGAAGGAAGAAATGGTCAGAAGGAGTTAACTCATGATTCCAGAGGGTGGCAAGTCCAAAATCTGTAGAGTTGATACCCAGGAGAGCTGACACTTCAGTTTTAATACAAAGGCCAGTAGACTGGTGACCTAGAATAGCCAGTGTTCCAGTTTGAATCTGAAGGTCATCTGCTGTAGAATCAGATGAAGTCCAAAGGCAGTGTGCTCCAGGAATTCTTTCTTGCTTGGAAGAGTTTTGTTCTATTCAGGCACTTAACTGATTGGATGAGCCCTAGCTATATTATGGAAGGAAATCTACTTTACTTAAGTCCATCAATTTAAATGTTAATTTCATCTAAAATTACTCTCACAGAAACACTCCAAATAATATTTTAGGTGGACAAAATATCTCTGGGCACCCACGGCTAGCCAAATGGACACACAAAATTAACCATCACAATTATCTTAGATATTGGAATGAACTGCCAGTTGATGAGAACCTTAATAATATTCGCTGGTTGTATTCTATCATAAATCAATGAAAGACTATAAGAAATAATAAAATTCTTTTTTTTCCAAAACCGTGTTTATAAAAAATAAAAGCCTAATTGAGGGAATAGAAAAAGTAAAGTCTGTATATAGACATCAGCCAATTTACAAATAGTCCTACTCAAAATTGGCAATTGAAGTCTGCTCATGTGGGAGTAAAATCTATTCTATAAAGAGATTTATATATAAATATCTTCAAACAGACATTCATTTAAAACAATTAAACATTGCATTTATTGTTCAAGACCAATATATTCTTTATCAAATTAACTGTGTTTGAACTTACTATTTTCCAATTTTAAAAACATGTCTAAAAAATAAAATTATGTTTTTTTAAAGGCCTGGAGGAAGTTTTTCCTTTATTTTAGAAAACCTCAGCTGCTAACTTTTTTTTTCAGCTAAATTTTGGACAATCTATTAATCTATTCAATTTACAAATGAAATAGTTTCTTTTTTTTTCTTTTTCTTCTTTTCTTTCTTTCTTTCTTTCTTTCTTTCTTTCTTTCTTTCTTTCTTTCTTTCTTTCTTTTAAATGAACTAATTTCTAAATATGGCTTTTAACATCAAGAGATACTGGCAAGGAACAGAGGACAGTATTAACACACCATGACTATTATTTCTCTTTACCGAATTAATGGTTGATTAATATATAATTGATTATATAAACTGAGTTGATGTTAAATTGGCATCTAAGCCATCTGAAAACATGGCAATTTATTTCTAGGCTTTGGTAACAGAAGTATTTGGAGAAGGTCACACAAAGTATCTTTTATTTAGCTCTTCTAAGGTTGATTTTTTTAAGGTTGATTTATTTCATTGAGATATTCAGAGAATGAGGTGTTAATGAAACACTGTTTCTTGTCAACTTCCATAGAGTGCTTATATGTGCTGAACACTTGTCTCAGTAATTTTTTAAAGCATGTTTAGCTCAGTACTTTTTATATAATAACATTTTTAATCCTTACAGTAAATCTATGATCTGTAGTAGGTAAATGAGTCATAGAAAGTTAATTACTTCCCCAAGTTCATTGTGGTAGTAGGTGATGGAGGCATGATTCAGTAGTTTGACTGCTGAGTCTGTGTTCTTAACCACTCCACTTTACTACTTCTACATCACAAGGCACCCATGAAACATTATTGCTAACAGTTCGTATTATATATGAAAGAGTTTGTTTAGTATGGTAGAAGATAAAAAGATACAAAAATAAAGATGCCTATATACCAAAAAAGATAAATGCTTATGCATATATAGCAGGGAAATATAAAATAGTACCCCAGAGAGAAACTATTGCATACCATCATGAGATTAGTAAAATCTTAAGATGGTAAAATAACATCAAGTGATAGCAAGGGTGGGATAAAATCATATCATTTATTCACCTTTAACAGGGATTTAAGATAATGCAAATCCCGTGAAAAAACAACTTGGCCTTTCTATTAAAATTAGATATGCATATAACTTCCATATATTCCTTTGACTTCTGACCGAGCCGATGGTATATAACCCAGAGAAATTCTTGAATTTGCCAGAATTATTTTCAATTTTTTCCATCAAATTTCCAATGTAATACATTTCAGGAGGAAGAATTTTTGTCTTCAGGGAGGCTGCCAGAAATATTTCCTGGTGTAATTTCAGGAAGACAGGTCATGGTTTGCCTCCATAGCAGGTACAGGAAAACTGCTAACAGCTTTGTTATTTCCTGATGTTGTATTTGGACATTTGACTTGCTTGGTGGCAGAGAAGCTTCTGGACCCTTTATCAGGAGATTTTCTCTAGTTCTAGCATATTTTACTTAACACTGACAAAAATTCTGGCTTTCTAAACTCTGCTCACGTTCTTTTAAAATTGTCTTCTTTTAACTTTACGTATGAGACAGACTGTCTACAGCAGCAAAAAAACAGCATGTTCTGTGGAAAAAGGGTGATTTAAAAAAATGCTTGACAGAGAATACCTGATAATGCCAAGCAATATGCTCATTAATGAAACCACTTTATAGACTACTTAAAAAGCAACTTTTGTATAGGAAGTTTAAAGCACTTTGCAGTAACCCTACAGATGTTTGTAGTATTAGTGTGAACTCAGTGACAAAATTTAAATAAGGAATGAAAGGGACGGGTATAATACACACGACAAAGTGGGAAATAAATGTTGCACGTACTGAATTCTAATTTTAATTTACAACAGAAAAACTGTGGTGACACTGGAGCAGAATGGCAGAGCACAGAACTTGGAATCAGAAGATAAGCTTTCAGCTTCTGCTTTTATGGCTTGGGCATTTGTGCGCCAAAGCCATAAAATGGTGGCAAACACTTGGTGCAATCACTTATAGTGCATATATAAGCCCAAGTTATTTGAAAATGAGAAGTACTATACGGTTACAAAAGAATTATTGGTCAACTGAGATCATGATTTATATTACAGAGGAGTGTTTGCTTTTGATTCAATTTTTCATATCTTTTCTTTTTCTAGGTATAGATCAGTAGTGGGTCAGATATATGTATTCTCTAATTCATGAACATTTAAAACTTTGATTAAATGTGTGGACACAGCATAGAATTCACTTAATTATGGCATGTGGTATACATAATTCTCATAAGTTCAATCTTTCATCACTTATTTTGAAAAATTAAAAAAAATTACAAGATGGATTCATGGATAGTAGAAAGAAGGACAGGTGTGTGATAGAGTAAGCATGTCGATATGTAGGTAGTGAATATGCAGGTGATTATTATACCATTATGTCAACTTTGCTGTATGCTTGAAATTTTTATAATAAAAAGTTGGGGAAAAAGGAATATGTGGCTCTTGTGAAAGTTAAAATTGCCTTTGTTTTGACTGAAATCCCGAAAGATAGCTTGCTAACAGAATGGATAAAAGAACAGGTTGCTGATGTGGAGTGAACTTCCTTTCAGGGAGCAGGAGAAAATAATACAAATTAATGTATGTCTTTAATTTTGCTGATTGCTTGGAAAAGCTTGCAGACATTCTAAACCCTCCTTAGATGTGTACTTGAGTACAAAAATTTTAAACAGGGTAAGTCTAGAGGAAGGCCTTAGAAACTTAACGTAATGTAGAGGAATTATTTGATGTAGAATTTCTGACTCCATTTAAAGTCTGCAATTAATTAATCAATCAACCCACATGCTATCTATTTTAAATATTCTATGCCTACTTAAAAGATGCTCACATTTTATGTTGTCATTTACTGCCTTCTAAATCATTCTTGCAATAGGCACTTTGTACCATAAAATTACTAGAAGGCTCAACTTACATTTTGCTTAAAATCATAAATGACTTTTATCTCAAAAGCAATAAACAAATAAATAATCAAAATAAACCTTAAACAAAAAAATCTAAATAAGAAAGGAGATGAAAAGGAATGGGAAAAAAGCAAAAAGGGAGGGAAAGAAAGAAGATGCTAGGAAGAGAAATATGAGATTCTCCTTAGAATAAAAATGAAATAGCAAACCAGTAATGTTTAGATGGGTGGACAATTTAACACTTTTATTTTGGGTTCATTTCACTTGAACTTACATTCCAATTTAAGGCTCAAATTCTGTATTGAGGATCTTTATATTTTCTTAACTCTCTCCCCCCATTTCCCCTCAAGATATTTTTATAAGTTGGGGTGCCTGGGTGTCATTCAGTTAAGCATCTGACTTCTGCTCAGATCATGATCTCGCAGTTCGTGAGTTCAAGCCCCATATGGGGCTCTGTGCTGACAGCTCAGAGTCTGGAGCCTGCTTCAGATTCTGTCTCCCTCTCTCTCTGCCCCAACCCTGCTAGCACTTTGTCTGTCTGTCTCTCTCTCTCTCTAAATTAAATAAACATTAAATTAAAAATTTTTTAGGGGCATCTTGGTGGCTCAGTCAGTTGAGCGTCCAACTTCAGCTCAGGTCATGATCTTGGAGTTGATGAGTTTGAGCCCCGCATGGGGTTCCTTGCTGACAGCTCAGAGCCTGGGCCTGTTTCGGATTCTGTGTCTCACTAGCTCTCTGCCCCTCCCCCTGCTCATGCTCTGTGTCTCAAAAATAAATAAAAAACATCAATTTTTTTAATTTAATAAAAAAATAAAATACTTTTTTAAGTTGATTTTTGGATATCACACAAAATGTACGTATTCTACTGCAGTGGGTCAAGGCACCTGGCTTTATCTTTTCTAAGTGATTCTTTTATATCTCAGGTCATTCTCAAACATTTACTTATGACACTTGATCTCATTTTGTTAACTTGTATCCTGACTTTTGAAGTATTCATGATTGTTGTTTCTGCCCTCTTGGCCCACTCAGGCTTGGTCCTTCATCCTGTCCTTCCAGTTCAGCCCTGTTAAGGTTGCCTAGGCCCACCTCCTTTATAATAGTGCAGATTCTCTGAAACCCATGAGGCAAGTGCCTCATCCCGTCCATGGCTTCAGCAGTTGACTCCATAATTATTGTTACAGAATCACCTCACTTCACACCAAAGCAACACTATGGCAGGTGCACACTTTTTCAACTGTCACCTTTTACATATGACTATGATACCATTCTGTATGAAACACTCTGTGATATTGTTTCTTCCAGAATCCAAAATGAGAAGGCCACATGCCCATCTGCTTTTAGCTTTCCTCTCTTCCTGAGGTGTCCATCTTTTTAGTAATTCCCACTTTCTTTTTGGACCAAAGTGCAGAAATGGAAAACGATGAAAGCCTGGTTTTCTGATACAGTTTTGTTTTTAATCATCCAAAGCCCTCTCTACATCCCTCACCAGCATGAATCCTTTTTTTTTTCTTTTGTTTCTAAGCAGAATCCACACACCTCTGTGGAGTAATGGGGTCAAGGTCTTGTTTTAAGGGTGAGAAGATTGTAATGGATGAAAAATCAATGAAGGAAATATATCCAGGAATTTCACAAAAATATTAACACTACAACTAAATTATTTATCCTGTATGTCAAGATTTATAAAAATAAAAACAATTTATAGAGGACAAAACTATTATGTGCCAATCTTATCATCTTTTTTCTTCATATTTATATCAAAATAATGTAGAATACATTAATGTACAATAATGTAGAATAAGTCAATTTTATCAATAAATATATTAAAAAACCAAAACTATTAATTCAAAATTCAAGAACTCAACATATTATTTATACTGTGCTGACAAACTCTAAAGTAAAATCTGTGAATTCCAGTATATGGTCATTGCTTTCTTATTAATGAATATGTTGTCCTTTCCATTGGAAATATCAATTTACCTAAGTTGCTTGTGCACCTGCTCTCTGATTCAATGATTCCATTGCTAGAGATATACCCAAGGAAAATGGGTACATGAGTTGATTAAAAAAAAGATGACACCATATGATTTCACATATATGTGTAATTTAAGAAAGCAAACAAATGAGCAAAGAAATAGAGCGAGAGAGAATGGCAAACCAAAAAATAGACTCTTAACTATAGAGAACTGATGGTTACCAGAGGGCAGGTGGCTGGGGGATATGGGTGAAATAGGTGATAGGGATTAAAGAGTACACTTATCATGATAAGCACTGAGTAATGTATAGAACTGTTGAATCACTATATTGTATACCTGAAACTAATATCACATCGCATATTAACTATGAATGTTAGAATTAAAATAAAACTTAAGAAAATCATTTTAAAAAGATATGTACACAAATTTTACTATTAGCTTCATTCCCAAAGGCCCCAAACTGGAAGTAAACCAAATGCAAATGAGTGATAAGAATGTGGCATATGCCACACTGATTAATCTCACAAATATTATGTTTAGAGAAAGAAAAAATGTACATGCTGTGTAATTCCATTTGTATGAAGTTCAAAACATGGATAAAGCTAGTATGTGGTCATAGGAGACAGAAAATGTGTTATTTCTGATATGTCAAGGAAGGTCACTAACAAGCCTTTCAGGGGTGCTAGGCATGTTCCATAGTTTGATAGTTCTATAGTTTGGTAGTTACATGAATATCTACATACTTCAAAGTAAATACTTACAGATTACTTAATTTTGTACTTTGAACACTTCACCATGTTGTTATACACCTCCCCTCCAAAAAAGAAAAACATATTTATATATGAAATAGGCTGTAAACTTACGTGTTCTTGTTTTTTTTCTGGAGGAAAGGTAAGTTATATTCCATACCAAAAAATATTAACTTTTTCCCCTAAAATCTTAGTTATTCGCAGCATAATCATATTAGTATTTGAATTTATTGCTGTCTTCCCTTTCTCTTTAGATGTTATTCATGCCAAGAAGACTGGCATGTGAAACTAAGTGAAACTCAGTGTTTAGATAAATACTTAACCTTACAACCCACAATAGGAGAGCGTATGGAAATTTCAGGGTCGTTTGGGCTAGTGGATGTATTTTCATGAATGTTGCTCTTTTCATGTTCTAGTTGTGTGAACTGGAGCACCTCTTTTAACCTTGATAGAGTATCCTTTAGTTTTCTCCTCTGTAAAACTAAATACTTTTAATACCTATTGTACAGGGCTGAGTTAAAAGGAATAATAGATTAAATGATTAAATAATAGATTAAATGCTTAAAGAGCAAATGATAAAATGCATCACCTAACATGTAGTCAGTTTGTATCTGTTAAATATCACCCCTGCATAATTTCAGACATAAGTGGAGTGATGTGGATAAAGGTGAAAGTGGAAAGATAAATAAGACTCAGCCTCTGTTCTTTGTCCATTTATAATCAGTCACAGTGAAACTAGGACACACAAGCCTAAAGATATATCAAAATAATTATACAAGGAGTGATACAAAGCAGTAGGGGGATTAAGCGTAGAAGAGTTTCTTTCCTCTGGGGCTCAGGAAAGATCATCTGAGGGACAAATACATTTGAGGCAGGCTTAAATATAATCAATGTTTACAGAGGTACATTATGTAAATGCTATATGTGTAGGAATGCAGAACATGTCTAGGAACCATAGATTTAGCTCAAATTTAGCATAAGTAGTTAATACATATAGCAAATTGTAGATACAACAATAGAAAGTAAGGTGGAATATATAGGTCACAGGTGTATTGTAAAATAACAGAAGTTCCATATTATGTCAGTGGAACAAAATAGGTCCATACGTATTTTGTATATGAAATAACACAAGTGTTATCATTTTCCGTCCTTCACTACAGAATGTATACTGAGGATGTTACTTACAAATACAGTAAAATACTAATAGCAGTACTGACAGTGCATTTAAAAGGATGCAAAACAATTCTTTTTTTAATTCTTAAGAATATAAGCAATTGGCCCTCTTAGAAATACAAGAAAACACTTGTCTTTCTAAGACAGATTTATTTATTTCTTTATGAGGAATAAACAGTCTCTGGAAAGAATCTGGTGAGAGTAAGAGTTGACTGTTCTTCTATAGCCTGAATATTTGTGTCTTCCCAAAATTCCTATGTTAAAACCTAACCACTAGTGAGATGGTATCTGGAAGTGGTGCCTTTGGAAAATCATTTGGTCACAAAAGTAGATCCCTCATAAATGGCATTAGTACACTTATGAAAAAAAAAACCACAGAGAGCTCCCTTGCCCCTTCTGCCATGTGATGCATGCCATGAGGACACAGCAGAAGAGAGCTGTCTATGAATCAAAAAATGGACTCTCACCAGACACCAGTTCTGCTAGAGCCTTGATCATGGACTTTCCAGCCTCCAGAACTGTGGGAAATAAATGTCTGTTGCTTAAGCCATCCAATCTGTGGTATTTTTGTTATAGTAGCCCAAAGGAAGTAAAACAACTGCTAAAATGGGGAGAGACTTACTACCTGGATTTTCTTTTAGACCCAGGTGAATAGGATTCTCCAATTTCTAGGGAGATCCTATTTAGCAAGGAGACTGTGGAGCCAAAGACTTTAAGACTCATATATTGACATAGATAGGACTACACTTCCTCTGGAGTCCCTAAGATAATAACAGCCTAGCTCTGAAGCTAAGATCTCTCTGTGTTCTGTGATTGGCCTTGTTCCCTCTTGCCTTAGGTTCCACCCTAGTATCATTCCCTCTTCTCTTCCACTCACCCTTGCCACCCTCTCCACGCGCACACTCACACACAAACACATGCATACATATTTTGGCATTTTGATGCTAAAACTGTCATTTGCTATTTGCTCAATATATCTAAAAATATAGTTTATAATCAAAAGTTACATTTAACTTATTTCTTTAAAGTCAACATTCTGCCTATTGGAAGACTGCAATTGCTTTCCTCCAAGTTAGAAATATTCTTTTAAAACAATGGTTTATTGAAGAATTACTATAAATGCTCAACATTAGAAATATGAAGAGTGCTGCTGCAATTCAACTGTTTGTGAACAATCCTGATGAGCATTTATCAGCCTGATCTAAAAGCTATTCCAGCAATTCATTCCTTTTCTTACACAGATACTGAAAAGATATTACACACATCTTGAAAAATAGTGATTTGAAATGCCTTACTAACATGGAAACAGTTAATGCTAAGAAAAAGAATCACGAATATTTGACAATAATGATGACTATGTTTTTGATTTTTCTTTATGTTACCTTTATCTAGACTACATCTCCATTAGTGGATCTAAGTTTTGTGAGCATTGAAGCCTATTAAATCATGGAACCCTCCACAAGAATATAAAATTATAAACACAAATTTAGGTACAGGGCTTTGGAATGACCAGTACAAGTGAAAGATTTTGAATCCTAGGTTTTGTTAGATTCAGGGCAAAATCATCCCAACGCATCATCTAAAATAGGAGCAACCCATTTCCGAGTACACACAAAATTGTGCTAATGTTTTCTTAGATTTCCTCTGATAAAAAATTTATGAGGAACTGTAAAATAATAATACATCCTCTTTTTTTTGATAGAGGTCACCTGATCACAAGGAATTTGAATCAAATATTTTTAAGGTGAAACAGTGTTTGTTCAATGGGTATCTAGCCTTACACACATCAGTGTTCTTATCTTAAATTTCTTTTTAAGAGATGCCTATTCTACATATTTCAATAAACAATACATTTCATTTTTATTTATTATTCTTAGTTGTATGTGACCTCTACTTGTTATCATTTTTGTTTTGTTCTCTTTTAATATACATTAAAATTTATATTATATATTTCATTTTATATTTTGTTCCTCTCTTAACACATAGCATATTTTGTTTATTTGACCAATTTCCTGAACGTATGAACTCTTGAACTCATATAAAAACAAGACTCCTAGGACTACTATCTGGCTTCACTACATGAGTCTGAGAGAAAACAAAACAAAAACAAAAACAAAAACAAAAACAAAAACAAAAACAAACGAACAAAAAACACCACCACCAACAACAACAACAACAAAAACCAACTTACTCACTTCTAGTTGGTTTTTAAATTTTGTCCATTTCTTCTACACCAGAAATGTCTTCATTCTTTGTCTGATCATTACATCAAACCAACCCTAGGCAAAAGCTTTTTCTGAATTGAAACTGAATTGAGTTCTTCTACTTCTCTGTATTTCAATGCTTCATTCAAAATTGTACTGAAGAGAGGATTTAGGCAGCTTCCTTAGCTTGTATCTTCTTATCGACAGTTTTTCATTTTCCTCTCAGTTAACCCAACCATTATTCAAAAGATATTAAAAACATAGATAGTTCCTCACTGACAAACCACCAAGGAACCATACTGAGCTCATTCATGAATACTACTGAATTCTCATTGTAATAAAAATAACTATTGCAACAAAAATAATCAACAGAGTTCATAAATATGTGTCTTGAGACTGAACTGATATTCCACATGATCTGCATTATTTAAAATTTACATATATTTATAAATACATAAAAGTAGAGATATGAAAATCTTGGTAAGAACTGAGACCTTGGTATATATTGGCCAAATCTCCTGCTAGTATAAAATATTTGACAAAGTTGGGTCCATTTACTCTAAATAATGTAAAATGACATTTAAAAATTATTTTAAAATGGATGTGGTATTTTGTATTTAAAAAATCCCGAACAATATCACTACCTGTGCAAAAAGAGCAACATTTAATAAAGGTTAAACAGCTTTCTTTGGCAAATGGCAAATTACATTGATCTCATTTCAATTTAATTTAATGTAATTCAATGAGTATAATTAAGCATTATTTATTTCACTGAACTGCATGATGGAAAATTCGTATAATGCAGATTCTCTATCATCAAGAAGACTGTATATTTTGAGGACATAGCTTATATAAATCAAAAATAAAACAGAATTTTAAATAATATTTAACAGATGCTTGAGAAGTACACATTTTTTAATCATTTGCTACATAATGTGTAAGAACACTGCAAGCTAAAAATGAGAACCATCGCTCAAAATCACCAATGTGACAAGATTTCTTTTTTTGTGTGTGACAAGATTTCTAAATATCTGTGTTAAATACTAAAATCATATCTAATACTGAAACATATTTTGGATTCATACACATAGCTCACTAACTTTATTATTTCATTTTAATTGAGACACAATTGACATATATAACATTGCATGAGTTTAAGGTATACAACATGCTGATTTGATACATGTTCATATTACAATATGATTACCAGGGTAGCTTTAGCTAAAACCTCCATCCTGTCATTTAATTATTTCTTTGTTGTGATGAGGTTCAGATGTAGTCTCAAAAACTTTGAAGTATATAATATAGCATTGTTAACTATAATCGCAATGCTGTGCATTAGATCCCCAGAACTTTTTCATATTTTAATTGGGAATTTGTACCCATTGATCAACTTCCCCACAATTCTTCTATACTCAAGCCCCCAGTAACTACCATTCTACTGTTTCTACAAGTGCATTTTTTTTAGACTCCACATACAAATGATATCATATACTGTTTGCCTTTCTCTCACAGATTTATCTCATTTAGCATAATGCCTTTAAGGTCCATCCATATTGTCAAATAGGCAAGATTTCCTTCTTGCTCCCGGTAATCCATGCAACTACTTTACACTTTTGATTAGAGAAATCGAACAATTTATAATTATGATATGTGAGAATTTACCACTGTCATTTTGTTCATTGCTTTCTGACTGTTTTGTAGTTCCACTGTTCTTCTTTTCCTCTTTTGTTGCCTATCTTTGTAGGCTGATTTTCATTGCTGGTACATTATGATTCCTTTCTCTTCATTATTTGTGAATTTATAAAGGTTCTTTCTTTGCAGTTATATAAGGTTTACACAAACAATGTTGTAGATTTAACAGTCCATTTTATGCTGAAAGCAATTTAACTTCAAGCTTATACAGAAATTACCCTCTCTCTTCCCATTTATGTTTTTAACGTCACAAGTTACCTCTTTTTTATATTGTGTATTCACTGACAAATTATAGCAGATATAGTTATTTTTAATAGTATTTTCTTTTAATCTTTATAGTTTGTTAGAGGTTAACCCACCATCATATTACAGAATAGTTTCATGAATCTCAGAATGTATCTTTACTTTCATCAGTATGTTTTATTGTTTCATATATTTTCAGGTTACTAATTAGTGTCTTTTCATCAAGCTTGAAAAACTCCTTTCAGCATTTCCTCTAAGGCAGGTGTAGTGATGACAGATTCTTTTAGTTTTTGCTTATCTGGGAAAGCCTTTATTTTTCCTTTATTCCTGAAGGGTAACTTTGCCATATAGAGTATTCTTGGCTGGCAATGTTTTTAATTCAGTACTTTGAATGTATCATCACCCCACTCTTTCCTGGCCTCAAAGGTTTTTCCTGAGAAATCTGCTGATAGTTTAATGAGGGTTCTTTTGTAGGTTAAAATATTTTTTTCCTCTTTCTGCTTTTAGGATTCTTTCTTTGTCTTTGAGTTGTGGCAGTTTCATTATAATTTGTCTTAGAGAAGACCATTTTGGATTGAAATAATAAGATGGTGTATTAGCTTCATGAACTTAGATGTCCACATCTGTCCCCAGGTTTGGGAAATTCTGTCATTTCAGGACACAGCAGGAAAGCAACCACATCCAAGCCAGGAGCACAGCCCTCACCAGAAACCAAACCCTCCAGAACTTCCTTTTAGATTTCTAGCCTCAAGAACTATGAGGAAAAAAAAAATCTCCTAAGTCACTTGTTCATGATATTTTGTTATGGTAGCTTAAGCTAATAAACACAGAGCACAACAAATAATTTCACTTCTATATGCATTATGTTCAAATGTAAAGAAATTCATGTTGATCACATTGTATAAAACCTATTTGTGTGATAGAAAAATCCTTCACTGGTAATATTTATCAATGAATTACAAAATAACCATCATTATGCCATAATTGCATTAACTATTATATATGATAAATATTATACTTTATATTAAATATAAATTCACTTAGATATCATTTTTAACTATTTAAGCTTATTTTTACTGTACACTCTTATTTGTCATTCTTTTTTTTAATAGGTAATTTCGCACACTAAAGAGAATATATGGGATATTGAAAAGTACAAATTGGTCATGTTGGTACACAAGATTAGGAGCTAGAAAATAATCCAGTGTAATGTCAGACTTTTACGACCTCATTCATTGAAAATATAGAACTGATTATTAGTTTGTGTATAGGAAAAACAATAGACTTAATTTTAGAATTTGGGCTGTGATAGCATTATAATAGATTTTCTAAGGCCTAAAGATAAGAAAATTGCCTCAAGAAACAATAAAAACTTATATTAAAATCTTCTCAAATCAGAATTATAATCATATGCCCTTCAGATATTCTAAAAATAAATATTAACTCAAACCACTCTTCTCATGCTTTCATATATAATTTCAGCTTTACATTTTATACCAATATTTTTAAAATCAGTAAAATAAAAAAATAAAAAGCTATCAAATTTAACTACGAATTTTGGAAATTACCTATTGTATTATTTAGGGTATTTGGTACCTCTGAAGATTACATTTTTTGGACTAAGTTGAGAAATGTGCATATAAAACATGAATTTTGATCAATTTAAATATTGCTGATTTATTCTTGTCCCCAGTTATATGTGTGCAAAAGGACAAACAGAAGTCTGACTAACGAGAGAAATGTCTTTTGCAGCTGAGACAAATTCACAGAGCAATACTTCTTCCCAACTCATGTTTTACCAGTCCAGAGAAGCTGTGCCAATACCAATCATATTCTATCATCCAGTACAGGGATTGCAATAAAGCTAGAAGCCTCACCCAGGATTAGATAATGTTTGGGGGAAACTTTATTATCCACTGACCCTGCAAGGAATGGCATAGAATGCAGAGCAAGAATCCTGGCAAGCTGTGTGGTGGTTTGTGAAAACAATCTGTTAGCTCAGAGAAAAATAGATGCCTCTGGGCCAAACTCTCTGTGCTTTTTTGCTCTTCTCTTCATATCCACCGTCTCACAAGATAGGTCAAATTCCAGTGCAAGGCATATGAAGCAAGTTTTAGGTATTCTGTTGGTTTGATTTTTATTTATTTTTTTTAATTTTTTTTCAACGTTTTATTTATTTTTGGGACAGAGAGAGACAGAGCATGAACGGGGGAGGGGCAGAGAGAGAGGGAGACACAGAATCGGAAGCAGGCTCCAGGCTCTGAGCCATCAGCCCAGAGCCTGACGCGGGGCTCCAACTCACAGACCGCGAGATCGTGACCTGGCTGAAGTCGGACGCTTAACCGACTGTGCCACCCAGGCGCCCCTGGTTTGATTTTTAAAATCCCACAGAAAATATCAAATTAATAATTAAATTTACTTTGCCTTTCTCTAAAGAAAACTGTATATTTTTTTCTTTCACAAATATTATATAACCAAAGATATCCAAAAGCACAAAGCAAAATATAAACTCTAGCTTTGTTCCAATGAGGTAAGCAGTTAGTTATCAGCTTCTAAAAAATTTTTTTGGAGAATTTTTCTTAAAAATACACATCCTCATTGTAAATGAGATGGGAACAGGAATGCCATATGTTAAGGGTATCTGAGGAGTCTGAATATTGGGTTTGTACACAATGGCAATGACCAAATACCTACTTTACTTCTAGGAAGGCAGTAAAAGTGCATGTTATTAGAAATAATGACCAACAAAAAGAGACTCATTTAAGTGAAAGTATTACTGTAAAAAAAATGGTGGTCTTCCTTCTTTTTGGTGTTCATTTTATTCCTATCTGGTATTCAACATAAGTATATTAATATATCATATATACTTATATAAATATATATAAACATATTAAAATGGATATCTAATAAGCTAGTAAAGAAATACATTAGTTAGCATAAGAGTACTTACATTTTATGTAGAAGACAGCACAATGTTTGACAGAATGGCAATAAAAATAATAATGGTATTACAGAATTTATGAACAGTGATAGATTTGGATGGCAGATTTTCAGGCTCATGTCATGTCTTTTCATGCAACTTCTGTGTATGTTGCCCCAGCTTATGAGTATCTCATGATTCAGTGAAGAAACATGGCATGAGTTTTCTAACAAATTAGCCAGTAGCATTTGACCCCATTTACTTGTGTACACCACACAGTGTGTTTTGTGATATTTGATTACTGAGAATAACTACAATGTGGTCAAGAAAAGAAGAAATCACTTGCAATAGTAGATTCCTCCCTAGTTATCTTGGTCATTTTTTTTCTCATGGGAAAATGTATTTATAATGCAGTCAAACCATGCTCTAGCACAACCGAATGTTAGGTGGAGCTTGCCCCTTCCTGCCTGCCTGCCTTCCTTCCTTCCTTCCTTCCTTCCTTCCTTCCTTCCTCTCTTCTTTCTTTCTCTTTTTCTTTCTTTCTTTCTTTCTTTCTTTCTTTCTTTCTTTCTTTCTACCTTTCCTTTCCTTTCCTTTCCTTTCCTTTCCTTTCCTTTCCTTTCCTTTCCTTTCCTTTCCTTTCCTTTTTAATGTTTATTTTTGAGAGAAAGAGAGGGAGAGAGCAGGGCAAGGGCAGAGAAAACGGGGGACAGAGGATTCAAAGTGGGCTCTGTGCTGACAGCAGAGAGCCCAATGCTGGGCTCAAACTCACTAACCATGAGATCATGACCTGAGCCAAAGTCAGATGCTTAACCCACTGAACCACCCAGATATCCCGCTTGGCCCCTTTGTTTAGCATGAGCTGTGTCATATACAATTGTGTAAATTCAAGAATTGCCTACTATGCCCTCCTGCTTTCATAATCACATTTGTTATCTCCTCTTCACCCTACACTACTCGTAACCCAACTTGCCACCCTAAAGAAACTGTCAGATAATTAATTAATTAATTAATTAATTAATTAATTATTAATTAATAAACTAATTCAAGTCGAGGTGTCAGTGTTTCAAATGGTTAATCATATATTTTGGATACTGGTCCATAATCAAAAGAAAGAAAGACATCTTACATGTGTCATTGCATGTTTTTTTCTCAAAGTATTTTTAAGCAAGATGAATGAACTTCATATCACTTTGATCAGTGTTTTCGAACTTCAGTGTGCATTAGGGCGTTATCACTTAGAGGACCTTTTAAAATCTGACCATGAGACTCATCCAGAGACTCTAGTTTGACACATATGGGGTACGGTCTGGGAATCTGTGTTCATGAAGCATAGCCAGGATTGGAAACTACTGATTAAATCATAGTTTTGAACAATAGCAGCTACAACAAGTTTACATATTGATTATTATTCTAATCAATGCGCCCCTTGCCCCCAAAAAGAGAAAAGTCACACTCCAAGTAACAGATGGCATCCTGAGTCTAGGCAAATGCAGTCGTTTAGGAAATATTTTATTTAACATTCAGTATACCTGCTCCTAAAAATTCCAAGCAATTTTTGTTTGTTTGTTTTAATTTTGCTTCACAGCTGAGTATCATTGTATTATTCTTTGAGGGTTCACTTTGTTCTCACTGCTCATCTGTATCATGCTCAACTATTTTCTGTAACTAGAGAAATCTCAAAACAGGTGTTTAAAAACACTGCTATTTTCCATTTGGCTCACAAAAGGAGAACAATACAAACAGCCGTTTCCCTAAGCTTTGGATTTGCACCAGTTAGAAAGTGCTATAACAGAAGCAATCACTCAGAGCAAGTAACATGTATTCCCTCTTCTGGGAAAGGTACAGGACACTTGAAAAATCGATGGTTTGTGGGACTAGCATTTATGAAAAGGGAATAATCAGAATGCTGCTGTGATGAGAATAGAGAATAAGGAACATAAATATGAACATATTTGTGTGTACATATATATGTGTATATGTGATATTAAATTATATACATATGCATTATATATCATATAGCCACATTAATATATATAATAATATTAAATATTAAAATATATATGTTTTAGATGACCCCAATTATGAGATTATTATGTCTTTTACCCTCTTTTTATATCAGTCAACAGAAGATGGCCCAAACTATTAGGTCATCCTTAACCCCTGCACCTAATCTCTGTGTAAGTCTTCAAATACCTATTCTGTCTCCTTATGTCACCCCTTCTCAACTCCTAAAATGTTTCCTCTTTGCTTTATGATATTCATCCTCAAAATGATTTCTTTTTTTTTTTTAATTTTTTTTTCAACGTTTATTTATTTGTGGGACAGAGAGAGACAGAGCATGAACGGGGGAGGGGCAGAGAGAGAGAGGGAGACACAGAATCGGAAACAGGCTCCAGGCTCTGAGCCATCAGCCCAGAGCCTGACGCGGGGCTCGAACCCACGGACCGCGAGATCGTGACCTGGCTGAAGTCGGACGCTTAACCGACTGCGCCACCCAGGCGCCCCAAACTGATTTCTGATCATACCCATAACTTTGTTACTCTAACAGAAATTTGCCCTTCCTTGAAGACACTGGTGCTCCCTGCAGCTCTCTCAATTTCTGATAGTTTCTATTTTATTTTATTTTATTTTATTTTATTTTATTTTATTTTATTTTATTTTATTTTTTATTTTATTTTATGTATTTTATTTTTTATTTTATTTTATTTTATTTTGCAACTTTCATACAACTGAATCTAGATGTAAGTTACTTTACTCCTTTAGTCCTCATCAGTATGTTAAAATTGTTTTTGTCAAGTATATCTATGCTTCTATGTTTTTAAATCCGACTATTATTCCTCATGTTTATGACTAGTCTTCATCTTTACTGATTTAAAGGTGATTTGACCCAATTGATGATTCTCTTCTTTGATGCACTTTCTTCACATTGCATCCAGAATACCACCATTGGCTTTCCTGCTACATCACTGATTAAGCCTTATCAGTTTCTTCTGATGATCTCTTCTTTTCTTAATGGCATCTGTTGGCATCCCATGGGAACTTAGAGTTCTCCCTGGCTTCTTCCTCCAATCCTACATTTAACTCATCAGGAAATCCTGTTAGTTCTACCTTAACTTTCTCCTAAATATGACCTTCCATGTCACTTTCCTATTACCAATTTCTCCCACCTGGATTACTACAAGTGGCACACAACTAATCTCTTTGCTCCCAATTGTGTCTCAAATCATTTAGGGACTGGTTTAAGATAAAAATAGTCAATTAATTGCTTACAAAATCTTAGAAGACAAAAGTCTATGTGACTGCCTTAGTTTTCAATTTTACAATCATAGAAAGACAGAACTGTTGCTGTCCAGGGTCAGAAGAGAGGAAGAAACAACAGATCACTTTAAAACTTCTCTACAACCCTAAAAATGGGTAAAATGCCAGGGAATCTCAGAATGTTAAACTTTGCATCTGGGAAGGCCATGCATATGCTCATAATTGTCAACAGAGGAAGAAGAGGAAGAAAATATCTCTACCTCTTCACTTTCTGACAATAAATTACAAGGTCACTCTACTTACACAGTAAATTTCCAGCCATCATACTTCTTCACTTTCTCTATTGGCTTTTAGTCTCCAGTTCCAATATTTAATAGGAGAGACTACTTGAAAATATAGGAAGTTGTATCCTTATAATGTATGACATGTCTGGTATTTGGAAACAGAAAATAATAAAATTTTATCTTGGCTAAAATAGAATTCCACTAAAACATTACAGTCATAAAAATTATGTTTAATTTCATAATCTAACCAGTATT
The DNA here is from genome assembly GCF_018350175.1 of Felis catus. Classification (NCBI taxonomy): domain Eukaryota; kingdom Metazoa; phylum Chordata; class Mammalia; order Carnivora; family Felidae; genus Felis; species Felis catus. The sequence continues at coordinate 50,989,607 of NC_058376.1, forward strand.
AATAGATATTTATTGTTTTGGTACTGTAAGGTAACATGATATACTGTAAGCCACTTAAATTTGGAGACAGCATACTTAGCTTAAAAATCTTTGTAATTAAGCAGCATTTGTTTTTATAGTAACTACAAATACTTACATTGGCCAAAATATATTGATTTCCCCCCTATTTCACTGAATTTTACAAAATAATTTTTAAAATAATACTAATTATAATAAATCAAACTATGAAATTTATAAAAAAGAAATTGGTAATATATTTTTATACATTCAAATTTTAACTCCCTGAAATTCAAAGTAGTCATTAGTTTGGTACATTTTCATGTATATAATTGTCTAGCCTTAAAAAAAAAGAATTAAAATACGTAAGAATATGCACACCATGATTTCTTGAAAAATAAAACTTAAAGCATATTAAACACTCTACTATAAAGATTCTTTTAGTTTAATAATAAATCATAGGAATGTCTCTGATACATCTATAAACATCACTTTTAAAAACCTCCTATATTGTTTTCTATTATGAATGCATCATGTATTATTTAATCATTCCTCCATTACAGAGCATTCATGTTTTTCCAGATATTTGCACCTTTGAAAAATTGTTATAAACTTACATAAATAGATGGATAAGTGAGTAGACAGATACGTAGATAAAATAGGCAGATATTGATATAGATAATTTCTTAGCTTCTTACCCATAAGAACTTATGTGAAATATTTCATAGTTCTTAACATTCTGTTTCCATTGAAATTATTTAGGTATAATTAACATTTTCCCATTCTTATAATATTTTTGCTTATTATGAGACCATCCACAGTATTTTTACCCAAACTTTATTTATAATAAGGAAAATACATTAAGGAAATCATCCTTACAAGAAAAAAGTTAGGCAAAAAAAGCTAATTTATAATCCCTCTCCCCTGAAAATGTAAGGCATTTTAATGAACTGAAATGCCTAGTTTCATTACAGACATCAGCACATGTAACCAAATATAAGTGGATACTCAGCTAGCAGAGTCCCTAAGTAATGTAGTTTCAAAAAAGCAAACATCAGCAAAGAAAACTTAGTTAAAACTCATTTTAATCTTAAAACCATTTTTTGAGGACAGGAAATCAGGGTGAAAACAATTTTAATGCATGAAAAGTATCTTCAAAAAACTTTTCTCAAAATCCCACCCACTCTTAATTTTCTCTCCATGGAGAAGTCTCCCCTTGGGTTTTAACAGCCTTATAAACAACCTGTTATCCAGTTCATATGATCTTTTTCACCCCACATCACTTTTCCTGGACTGCCTAAGTAATCTCCACCCTATTCTAAAGCAAATGCCTGTTGTCATTTCTTTTCGTTATTGTTCTTTTTCAGCTGCACACAACACCTAATAATGAGTTGAGGAGAAAAGCAAATGCTAAGAAACACATATTAATTTTTTTGTCCCAATCATGCTGATTATGAGATATTACACCTTAAAGTAGTTTTACTTCTGCAGATATTCCCATGGTGGTTAATTTATTAGGAAAGTGATTGGAAGTGATTTGGTTACTCTCTTTTATTCAAATATTTTATATGTAGCACTGTTTGGTTGCATAAAAGCACTGAATCTTTTTTTACAAGTTGAAGAAACATAATACAAATATTTCTATAACCTAATATTATAGCATAATACAATATGGCATAATATAAATATTTCTATAACTAATGCTATATAGCATAAGCTATTAGGGCAGAATGTTCATCAGATATTTATAAATACAAGAACAATTAGCACAACAACTAATTAGTACTTCTACTTTATGTTTCTCTTGTAAAAGATATTTTTTTAAATAAGTTTTACTTATTTATTGATATATATATGAAAATGTTGCTCTAGACAGAAGGCCTGTTAACAAGGTTGGATGTTTTCTCTCACATACAGAGAGACAAAAATGACTAATCAATCTGGAGTCATCTGTTCCAATAAATAGACTAATTATTGACATTAGTTGGAACTAATTAATAATAATAGACTAATAAATGAACAGTTTGAAAATAATTACTATAAACACAGTCTTATGGGGCACCTGGGTGGCTCAGTTGGTTAAGTGTCTGACTCTTATTTTGGCTCATGTCATCATTTCACGGTTTGTGAGTTCAAGCCCCATGTTGGACTCTGTGCTGTCAGCTTGTTTGGGATTCTCTCTCTCATCTCTCTCTCTCTGCCCCTCCCTGTTTGCATGTGCCGGTACATGTGCCCACTCTCTCTCAAAATAAATAAATAAACATTAAAAAAAAAACATAGTCTTATACAATCATGACATAGCCTTTCTTGTCATTATTAGGTATAAAAGTTTTACCTGATAATTATCTTACCATATTCTGCATTTCATATATACCACTAATGCTCTGTAAAAAACAGTAATAGTAATCATAATCTAAAAAACATGAGTGGTTGGGCCTTTCTTACATATGGTTTCAGAATGTTTCAAACTGAGACAACTGAACCTAACAGAACTGATATCATATATTCCTAAGAGTGTATGTTCAAAAATAATTATATAATAAGACCAGGTTTTATTCATTTCATTAGTTCCAAAGAATTTAATTGGTAAATTAATTGTTCAATTAATTAATATTGATTCTGAACTTGTTTGATAAATGAGACAATCTTACAAAAGTACGAATAGTGGATGAAATAAAAGATCATTATAAGTCACGATTGATGAAGGTAATCTTGGGAAATCCAATAGCTTTCTACTCTTAAGTAATTCACTTTATTCTAAATGGAACTCTGTTTTTTATGAGTTAATTGCTACGGGATAATGTAATCAATAATCCAAAGTCTTAGAGAATACAATTCTACGATTACCTATTGAGCATCTGTCTTCAAGGCTCTCTGCTAGGCACATCACAATCTTTTGACAGAGTTCTGGCTGGATTAAGGGAGTCCTAACCTGACAACCTGTTTAAATTGTTACTATCAAGTCCAGAAAGTCCATATATCATAACCCACACACATTAAACATGCACACATAGACACATCCAAACTTGTTCATACAAATGATAAGGAATCAAATCTGTAGATACTAAAGACAATGTTTTCATGTTTGTGGTGTATTTTCTTAATTTCTGTTGTTCTAGTTTTCCTAGGGTAGGTAGGGGAGAAAAATATCTTCCTCAAACTTCTTAGGGTTCTTGGCAAGGCCTGAAAATTAAACTGACAAAGATAGATTAACAAGAGAAAAAGATACAAACATATTTGACATAAATTTTGTGACACAGCAGCTTTCATAAGGAAATAAAGACCCACTTAAACCTGAGTATTTTTATACTAGGTTTGATGAAGCGTGGGCAGTCATGGAGGAATATGATAAGGCAAAATATGATGTAGGTATATAGTAAACTGTGGGAAACTTAGCAAGACCTGTTTGGATTTTTCTCAGAGTCCTCTCTCCTGAGACAAAAATGGTCCTCTCCTCTGGGTATAGGGGGGATACCTCTCACATGAGGTGTCTTATGACCTGTTCAAGGAAGGAAGCATTAGGGGAAAATTAGGGTGACCTTCCTGCTTCTGCTATTTTCTCAAACTTCTTCAGCTTAAAATATTCAATATGCTAAGGTGCTATATTTTGGGACAGCATGTCCTAAATTCCACTACTAAGGTACTGAATGTGATTCCCCCAAGGTAACCTAATTTATCTTGTGGCATTTGGTTGCTTTCCACAAGAGATTCAACTATAAGCCATTTATTCCATAATATAATTTAGAAAAACATCGGAGGTGATGTGTGGTTGATGCGGTCATTGTGGTTAAGTGGTATTAAGAAGCAGCGTGAATAAAATGCAACCACTAAACCTTCATTGTGGAGTTTGGGAGGATAGTTCATCTTTGGATTTTATGCCACCTGCCAGCATTGACTTTATTCATTGTAGCTTTTGCTATCCATTAAAGCATCATTAAAATAAATTCTATGAAAAAGCACTCTCATCTTTGCCTCTGATTACAAAGACTGAAGACTGTATATCAATGCAGATTTTAAATATTTGTATCATAATTGGACACAAGCTGCTCTGAACATCTGCTTGTTATCAAGAACAAGAATGACGTATCTCTTGCTCTAGATCTGTCTAATGGACAAAATCAGAAATTATGCCCACAATATGCTAAGACATTGAGCCGGCCTCTCTTTTTTTTTTTTTTTACAAGAAGTTGTAGGAACTTGATCTGTGAAAAAAATATGCTGCTTCCAGCAAATATACACAGTTTCATTCTACAAAGTTATCATTTAGGACAAAATTTTGACTTTGAATGTTAGTGCATGTTATAACGTAGTCATAAAAACCATGTTGGCATCAATGCCAAGGTGCATAATCACTCATTATTATCCCCTGCACCAATTAAAGTTGTCATTAATAATTACATATTATTATTTTTTATCAGGTTTTCCAATGTCTCAAGTATTTTTTTCATTGCTTTAACAATTTATCACTTGTTACTTAAGATGCATATTATTCAAAATGCACCTTTAAAGATCACAACTATATATTACAAATAGATTTACCCTACTACCAGTGCTTTTTGAAAATGTACTATGCATAGTCTTTCAAATTATAAGTCCATTTTTTTATTCAACAAATATTCACACAACAAAAATTTGTGTGTGTGTGTGTGTGTGTGTGTGTGTGTGTGTGTGTGTGTGAAAGACATGTTAAGCATGGAATAATCAGAGATGAACAAAGAGCTATAGCCCTGATTCTATAGTGGAAAGACAGAAATAAATCAAGTAATTACTAAGTGATGCATAAATACAAACTGCTCTGTGTTATGATGGAAAGGGCTCAGACTGATGGGAAAAGGTAATACAGATTACTGACTTAGACTTGGAGGTCAGGAAAGGCATCCCCATATGATTGAAAACTAAGCTAAGTTCTTATGGATCTTGGCAAAATGGAAAAGAAAGGAGCAGAGATGGAATAAGAGCTTTCCAGATGTAGGACAACATGTGCAATAATCATGTGGTAGATAGAGCTTGATACACTATAGAAATGAAAACAGGCCTAATGTGTCTGGAGTATGTGGTGCCAAGAGGGACATCCTGTAAGAAGAGAGCAGAGAAGCAAACAAAGACTATAACTATGTCCATGTTAAAGATTTCACTCTCTATCCTCGGAGCAATAGGGATTATTTGTTTTAAACAGGATTTAATTTTGTCATATTTAAACTTTGACAGGAGTGGAGGTGGGCAGATGAGCCTTAGAGAATAAAGAGAATAGATACCTGGTGAGCAGTTAGAGGAAATATTTAATGTGTGCCACAAAGTGTGATAATGAATGAGAAAAATGAAAATGAAGCCCCACACTTGACTTTAAAATGAGTTACCAGGCCCCCTGTCTCTGCTACTCCGTTGCCTCATCTTTCCCTTCACCATTCACATTAGATCCTCAGCTTTCAGAATCACTATATACTAAAGATAGGAGAGCATGAGGTGACAGGAAGAAAAGTAGTTTCAGACCTGCTTTTTTTTTTTTTAATTTTTTTCCAACGTTTATTTATTTTTGGGACAGAGAGAGACGGAGCATGAACGGGGGAGGGGCAGAGAGAGAGGGAGACACAGAATCGGAAACAGGCTCCAGGCTCTGAGCCATCAGCCCAACGCCCGACGCGGGCTCGAACTCCCGGACCGCGAGATGGTGACCTGGCTGAAGTTGGACGCTTAACCAACTGCACCACCCAGGCGCCCCCAGACCTGCTTCTTAAAAAGATGTTCTTAAGATGATCATAGAGGTTCTCCCTATCCTACTGTTTCTTCATACATTATCCTTTCCATGCAAATGATTTGTTACCTTAATCTGACATCAACATGATTTTCTTCTTGCAACACTACGATAGATTAGTAAATTTTTGTACTTTTTAGGGACTCACACACCATGGATAATTAGAATGCATGTTATTATATTCAACGAGATATTTAAGAGATAAAGTGTCCCTTAAAAAAAATTCATCCCTGACAGCCTATTAAAGTGCTTGTATTTTTTTTTTTTTCTGTAAGGATCTCTTGCTGTGAATTTGGACCATAGAATATTTGTAAAGTATGTACTCTGTAGTGTCAGAACTTTGAGTTCCTAGTGGTAACTATGCTATTGGGATGCCTTGAATCTGGTAAGTCATACAGATAAAATTTTATAAAGGAAAAAGTCTCAAGATAGACAAATATGATTACAGTCAACAAAGCCTGCGCCTGGCATATGTTCATGTGAAGGGGCAAAAAACAAAAAATGCCAAAGGTCTCTGTTGGACAATCATAAAGAGAAATCTATAAAAATAAAGAGGAAAGAATTCAGGTGACAATAAACTTGTGTTTGCTTATAATCTCTTATATTTTCAAACCAACTCCAAAGGTTTAATTTACTAATTTTTTTCCTATCTTTTGTCAAGAATCAGAAGAACAAAAGGCTATTACCTTTGGGGTGTTTGGGTGACTCAGTCAGTTAAGCCATCTGACTCTTGATTTTGGTACAGGTCGTGATCTCATGGTTCAGGAGATTGAACCTTGCATCAGCATGGAGACTGCTTGGGATTCTCTCTTTCTTTCACTCTCTCTCTCTCTCTCTCTCTCTCCCCCCCCCCCCAATAAATAAATAAACTTAAAAAAAAGACTATTACCATATTGAAGTCTAACTGTGGGAGTAAGTATCACTCCATCATCCAACAGATTTGCCAACAGTCTTTTTTCATTCTTTTTCAAGATAGCCATTGCAGTGAGCTTTTATCAATAGAGCATTTGGATTTGATACAGAGGAACAGCTCCTTTAACAGCTAGTTAACACATCAAAGATCTCATGCTACACGAAATTCTGTGCACGAGCAGACAACTATGCTCAAGTAAAAGGGGTCTTAGGTTTTGTTAGTTGAGATCAGCCCATTCTGCTGATACACCCTTCAGGCATCCCATTGTGCTCTATGGGGGCAAGGTTAAGTCAGGAGTATTATGTGAGGTACTATATCTGGTAAGTTCTGAATCTTAAGGTTGCTGAGTCAGCCCAAAATTCAATTAACAATGTGGGAGGTCAGCCTATCAAAAAAAATATATTATTTGTTCATAAGACTTCCTCCCTTTACTGAGAATAGCTATTGAAATAGCACTACAAGAAAATATTGCCTCATGCATCTCTCTGTGACATTTCGTATGGCAGATGTGAGCACCCCAGTCCTTTGTTGGCTTTTATACCTTTCCCAGCCAAGAACTCCTATATCCCATGTATTAGTCAGGTAGGGCTACCATGACCAAATATCATAGACTGAGTTGCTTAAACAATAGGAATTTAATTTCTCAGAGTTCTGGGTTCTGGGATTCCAAGTAAGCAGTGCCAGCAGAAGTAGTTACTGGTGAGACCTTTCTCCTCGGCTAAATTTTTTCCTTGGCTTCTTGTCTTCTTGACTATCCTCCCCTGGCCACTTATCAGTGCATGCATACTCCTAATATCTCTTCAACTTGCTATAAGAACAGTCTTACTGGATCAGGACCTCACCATTATAATTTCACTAAACTTTAATTAAATGTAATTATCTTCAAATGCAGTCACTTGGGAGTTAGGGCTTCACCTATGAATTTTGGAGAGATAGAATTAAGTTTAAAACATTCCCCAACCCCACCTCAGCTTTTTGATCTAAGCAGAAGTCATTCCTGAACATAACCCATAGTGGCAGCAAAAGGAATGTTATCTCAGTGTTTGAAAATGAAACTATAAAAACTATACCATGAATTTCATTGTATGCTTTCTGTTTTACCCTTTCAAAGAACACAAGTATCAACTGAATATCCCTGCTTTATTAAGAAGTATAACTGCTTCTACACTTACATATTTTTCACAAAATGATAAAACCAAGTAATAGACTTCAATCCTATGCATCTCCATTTAAGATTCCTAACTGTACCATAATTTGGCCAAGCTTGAAGTTGGAGTTTTTGTTGTTGCTATTTGTTTGGTTTATATCTAAGAGCATCACACAGATTTCAGTGAAGACACCCACCATCCATGGCCACAGAGATAAGATGTGACAACTCAACCAAAACTGTGCAACTTTTTGATATTAATAATAAATCACCATACTCAGGTACACTGCTGCAAAAAAAATCAAAAAAGACTGTTTCAATGAAATAAATGAAAAGCAATATATATTTCATAGCTCATAAGTAAAGAAAATAAGAAAAAAATAAGTTATTTGAATTATTACAACTCCCAAGTCCATCTACCCACAAGAAATATTTGCCATTATCACGTAGATTCTTTTATGCTCCCTTGAAAATTCTTTTCATGATAGGGGTTTTCTTATCTTAAACACACACACACAAGTTTAGAGTATTATACACTGACAGATTTTTCTATAATAGGAATACCTATATTGAGTGTATACTGGTTAAGAAATCTTCTTAAGTTTCAGCCAGAGTAGGAAGAGAGACAGAAGCACTGAATGCACAGCTCGCTCAAATTTTAATATCTGGTTTACTTTTTAAAAAATTGAAAGAAATATTTGGTAATCTCTTCCACAAAAGGATAAGTCACATTTGAACAGGACCTAAATAATACTTAAGTTGTGACCCAAAAAACTCACTTTGGGTGCTTCAGGCAGCATTAAGTCCTACAGCCCTATCAGTGGCAAAGGTAAGCACATTACTTTGATGATGTTGTGCCTTCAGCTTGAATACATCTATTGGACTTGACCGTGGGCTCCTTGAGTTCTAATAAGGGAGGGGAAAGATCAAAGATCATAATCCTTGCTCCAGGTAAGCTTTATTGCATGGACATCATTCTAGGCCACACATTTTTTTTCCTTTGAAGATAAATGTTTAAAGTACTATTATTTGTGACTGTCATACACTTAAATATACCTTGCAAAATAATGTTACTATTAGAGTAATTTTAGATTCCCTCAATTTAAAGAGCAGTTTTCAAGAATGACCAGTTTAGGTTTTAAAGAAACCTCTAACTTCAAAATGTCCATACTTATTTCAATTATGGAAGTTACACTTTTTGAGTAACTACTAAAATAATTAATAATTTTAAGCAATCAATATTTATTTTTTTAATTTTTTAACGTTTATTTATTTATCTTTTTTTTAATTTTTTTTTCAACATTTATTTATTTTTGGGACAGAGAGAGACAGAGCATGAACGGGGGAGGGGCGGAGAGAGAGGAAGACACAGAATCGGAAACAGGCTCCAGGCTCTGAGCCATCAGCCCAGAGCCCGACGCGGGGCTCGAACTCACGGACCGCGAGATCGTGACCTGGCTGAAGTCGGACGCTTAACCGACTGCGCCACCCAGGCGCCCCTAACGTTTATTTTTTTTTGAGAGAGAGAGACAGACAGAGCATGAACAGGGGAGGGTCAGAGAGAGAGAGGGAGACACAGAATCTGAAACAGGCTCTAGGCTCTGAGCTGTCAGCACAAAGCCCGACGTGGGGCTCGAACTCACGGACCGTGAGATCATGACCTGAGCCGAAGTCGGACGCTTAACCGATCAAGCCACCCAGGCGCCACTAAGTAATCAATATTTAAATAATATTCTCAGAGTTCCATGATTTAACAGTATTAAAATGATTTGTTTAAATTAGCCATAGTGAGAACGTATTATTAATATAAAGAGCATTTAAAAGCATGAATGGAACCTTAGTGATCATAATTAAAAATTCCTTCATGTATAGTTGAAGTCTAAGCCAGAGAATAAGAGAGAGAATCTGAGGTCATACAAGTAGTTGACATGAAATCACATTTATATCCAGTTGAGCAAATTACAAAGTGAAGACTATTTCCAAGGTTCAAAAACATATTTTTTGAAGAAAATATATCATGGAATTTGGCTTTAAAAAAAGAAAATAATTGAATTATATTTTACTACCAAAGTATTTTTCTTTGTAAGTTGTGAAGATTAGAAAAGACTAGTAGAAGGCACCTGGGTAGCTCAGACAGTTAAGTGTGTCCGACTTTGGTTCAGGTCATGATCTCACAGTCCATGAGTTCGAGCCCCACATCTGGCTCTGTGCTGAAAGCACAAAGCCTGCTTGGATTCTCTGTCTCCCTCTCTCTGCCCCTCCCCTGCTTGTGCGCTCGCTCTCTGTCTCTCAAAAATAAATAAACATTAAAAAAAATCACACAAAAAAGAAAAGACTAGAAGATAATTAGAATTTAGTTCAAAACTATTTACAGAAAACTTTCAGGAAAACATCTATTTTATCTATTTATAAAGGCAAAGGGGTCAAAAAAAGAGCAATAAACAGGAATGACAGGATTCACGTTTGCAGAAATATCTCTCTGGAGACAACACAGAAAATGAGTTAGAACAAAAAACGACTGAATACAAGCATAGCCATTAAGGTATAGTACCATTCATAAAGTAGTTGTTATTTGTTTTTGTTGTCATTTTTCTAAAGAGAATTATATTTAATATCTACTGAGCATTTTCTTTTTGGCATAGTTCTAGGTACTTTGCCAGCATTATATCATTTCATCCCACAATGTGCTCTAAGGTAGTGCTATGTCTAATTTACAGATAAAGAGACTAAATATTAGAGAACAGAGTGGTTAGTTAAATTAGTCAAGATTACAAAACAGTTGGTTGTGGTTTCAGAATTTGAACCCAGGGCATCAGATTCTCATATCCACTGTCATAATTGCTGCTCTCTACTATAAATGAGGAAAGTCTTCTGATCTTTGCCCTTCACAGTCCCTGTAGGAGGGCAGGACTTCTTGTATTGACATAATGCATTTATTTAAAAATCATTAATATTCCCAAGGTATATATTATTATAAAATTATGACAAGTATGGCTTGGAAATGTGAGTGTATTACTGGGATTCCTGTTGTTTATAGACAGCCATCACTTACAAAGAAACTCTTTGATTTTAGGTACATGCCATAATGATGTTTAAAAAATCATATGATGCATTCTTGTCATATATTATAATAGTTATTTCTTAATACTGCTATCTTTTTTGTTCATTTTTCAGGAAAGATAAAAGAATAATAATTAGAAGACAAAGACAAAACAAAAAACTCTGTACTATGGAAGACCCAAACCAATATACTCACCAAATATTAAAACATATTATACAGGTCCTGATATAAAACAAATGGGCATGAAAGTGTTCATACCACCAAAATAAGAAAGCAGATCATACTTCTCTTTAAACCATGGGGGAGTTATGAACATAAAGAAATCTAAAAGAATTGACTTGCATAGGAATGAGTCATTCCTAGATGAGCAAGAAGTTTTTATACTTGGGGCCAGATGATAATGTTGGGTGCTAAGCTGACAGAAGAACAAGCCTAGCAAAGATGAATACTCTTCACTTAGATTAGGAAACACCAGAAAATCTTGACAAATCAATTTTTGGATTTTTGGATTCAGAGTGACACCCAAAGCAGACGCCATGCTTTCTGTAAGATTCTCCTACATGGGGATTTTGCTGAGAAAGCAGAGACTGGGGAGAAGTCTGAATAGCAGGAACAATTCACGTGATTTCATAATTTCATAATCTCCTGACACCTGCATCTCACAGTCTTGCATCATCAACATCCAACAATCTCTCAGGCTCACATGGCATTGCAACCCAGCTATTACTTTCTAATCTGCAGTCTTACAATCTCAGTCCTGAGACTATACAGTCCCTGATTTCTCAGTTTCAATTCTCATGATCTCCTGCTCCTTAAGTCAAGCAGATTCCAAGTCTAGCATCCTTGTAATCTTAGGGTTTTGAAGTCCAACTTATTTGTATTCTCATTTTTCAAGGTCAATTAGTTGCACAGTGTTTCATTAGATATCTCTCCCAGAAGAAAAGGCCTGAACTCATCTTTAGAGCGTTTGAAAAATGAGATGAGCTGTCTAACCAAAGTTGTAATAATAACCAAATTCAGTACAACTTTCAATATGATCAAAGATATTAACTCAGCAGAGGTAGAAGAAATTGAGTACTAGCCTAATATTTGAAGACAGCACCTAGTTTCCTAGTGCTTGTATTCTAAAGCCCAGTCAAATGAAACTTAAACATAGTCACATATATTATAATCTTAATTTGGCCAAATTTCTATCACCTGGCCTCCATAAGACATCATTATGACCAACTCACTATGGTTGTATTCTGATTCCTGGGGATTGGCATCAGTTCAGAACCAGTGCTCAGGTGTCCATTTCTTTCTTCAGTATAGAGTCATATTTGTAGACGGACTTTGATCAGTTTAGGGAATGCTGGCTGGAAACATTAGAGAACATGAACATATTTATAGCAGTTTTAACAGTCCTTTCTCAAGATGTACAGTTTCACTCCACAGGTCAAGCTCTGTGAAATAACTTATAGCTGAGAATTAGATCAAAGTCCTTGATTACCACTCTAGTGAATCATTTCAGAACTCTATTCACAAGTGAATTTTCTGTTTTTAGTTTCACAATTAAGTATCCCTTCATAGGCTTATCACTTATTTCCATCCTAGAGAAAATATGATCAATTAGCTAAAACCAAAGATGACTACATTTAAAAGTATTATATCCACCACTGGGTCCTGGCTAACCATTATGATCATCAGACGCCATAGTACTTGCCCTCTATTATTCTGGAATTACATAACCAACATGATAACCAAAGATCCTATTTCAATAGCAATATTCAAATTTTGTTTCCATTTGCAGAGGACAGCTATAGCAACATGGCCTCCTGAAGTGTATTCCAGATCTTCATGGAGAAATATTTATGAAACAGGTGAGTACATGACAAATCTCATCAGCAATGCTTTTAGCCTGCCTTTGGACTCTTTTCCTTTTCATTACAACAGTGAATTTCTGGAATCTCCACTTCATTTAGTGGAGTACACCACTGGGTCTAGATTTCTTGCCAAACAGCTGAGCAATCTGTTAGAATCTTTCCCAGAATATGAGTAAGTATATCCACACTAATGTATTTGGCTTAGTTTAAAGTTGCATTTTTTCTAGTTATTTTAGCATCATTAAAATATATTGTCGTACATAGTTATCAGGTTAGATCCTAAATAAATTAGCAACATTTTACAATTACTTTGGTGTGTAGGTTTTTACCTCCTGGGTAAAATATTCCACCTGCACCTTTACAGCAAGCTTAAATCTGAGACTAGTTATTTGCCTGATGGAAATAAAAAGTGGCAGAGATTTGCCACCGGGAACATTGTGATTGATTTGCTAAAACAAAACGTAAAGAAAAATTAAATAACAAAAATAACAATAAAATGTTGCATTAGATGGGTCTCATGTATTTAGGAATAAATTTATCAGGAAAGGAATTAGAAATTTTAGCTAGTATTAGTCAGTGTTTTCTGAGGTCAGGATGCTCAGAATAATTTGCTATCACAGAAGTATCCTCATTCCAATCATTACATTATTTCCAAATCAATTATTTTAACTTTCACATATTAATGAGAATTCCACCTATAATAAAGCAAATTATATGATTAGGCTCTGTTTATTCTTTTTTGTGTGTATATTTTCCAGTTTTTATTTAAATTCCAGTTAGTTAACATACAGTGTAATATTAGTTTCAGGTGTACAACATAGTGATTCAACATTTACATACGATATCCAGTACTCATCACAAGTGCCCTCCTTAATACCCATCACCCACTCAAACAATCACCCCCACAACTCCCCTCCTTCAGCCCTTAGTTTGTTCTCTATAGTTAAGAGTCTATTGTATGGTTTGTCTGTTTTTCCCCTATTTGTTCATTTGTTTATTAAATTCCACATATGAGTGAAATCATACAATATTTGTCTCTCGGTGACTGACTTATTCGCTTAGCATAATCCTTTATCCACGTCATTTCAAATGGCAAGAATTCATTCTTTTTATCGCTGAGTAATATTCCATTGTATGAAAAATATGTTTGTATGTGTGCGTGTATGTATGTGTGTCTGTGTAATATATATATATATATAATATGTAATCTTTATATATAATATATATAATATATATAATATATAATGTGTGTATATATATATGTGTGTGTGTATATATATATATATATATATATATATATATCCATTCATCAGTTGATGGACATTTGGGTTCTTTCTATAATTTGGCTATTGTTGATAGTGCAGCTATAAACATCAGGGTGCACGTGTCTCTTGAAATAAGATTATTTCAACAATATTAATTCTTCCAATCCATGAACATGGAATGTTTTTCCATTTCTTTGTGTCTTCTTTAATTTCTTTCACAAGTGGTTTATAATTTTCAGAGTACAAATATTTACCACTTTGGTTAGTTTTATTCCTGGGTATCTTGCCATCTACAAATAGTTAGTAGTCTCTGTTTCTTATTTTGTTGATGTTGTTTTATCTTGTTCCTATTTATCCATACCATAAATACCATAAGGTATTTATAAGGTATCCATAAATACCATAAGGTATTTATCCTTATGGCTTCACAAGAGTACTCTACCAAACATTTAAAGAAGACTTAATATATATTCTTCTCATTTTTTTTCCAAAAAAATAGAAGAGGAAAGAAATTTTCCAAATTCATCCTATGAGGTCAGCACTATCCTGATACAAAACACATAAAAACACCAGAAGAAAAGAGAACTATAGCCCAATATATCTGATGAACAGGGATGCAAAAATCCCCAACAAATATTGGAAAACTGAATCCAACAACACATTAAAAAAAAATCACTCACCAAAATCAGGTGGGATTTACTCCTGGGATGTCATGTTTTGTCATATTAACAAAACAATCAAAATGATACATCACATCAATGAGAAAAGATGAAAAACATATGATCATTCCAAGATGGAAAAATAAGTATTTGACAAAGTACAGCATTCATTTATAATAAAAATCCTCAACAAAGTAGGCTTAGGGATACTATACCTCAACACAACAAAGAACTTATATGAAAAACTCACATATAACATCATACTCAATAGGGAAAAACTGAGCTTTTCCCCTAATGTCAGAACAAGGCAAGGATTTCTAGTCTTATCACTTTTATTAAACATAGTACTGTAAGTCCTAGCCACAGCAATCAGAGAAGAAAAAGAAATAAAAAGCATCCAAATCAGTAAGAAAAAAGTAAAATTTTCAATATTTGTGGATGGCATGATACTATATAGAGAAAACCCTAAAGACCACCAAAAAAAACTGATGGAACTGATAAATAATTTGGTAAAGTTTCAGGATACAAAATCAATGTACAGAAATCTGTTTCCTTTATGTAAACCAATAATTAACCAACAGAAAGAGAAATCAAGGAATCGATTCCATACACAATTGCACCTAAAATAATAAGATACCTAGGAATAAACCTAACCAAAGAGGTGTAAGACCTGTACTCTGAAAGCTATAAAACACTGATGAAAAAAACTGAAGTGACACAAAGAAATGGAAAAACATTCCATGTTCATGGATTGAAAGAATTAATATTGTTGAAATGTCTATAGAACCCAAAGTAATGTACACATTTAATGCAACAAGTATGTGTGAGGATGTGGACAAATAGGAACTCTCATGCTCTGTTGATAGGAATGCTAACTAGTACAAAGCCACTGTGGAAGACAGTACGGAGATTCCTCAAAAAAATTAATAATAGAAATACTCTATGATCTAGTAATTCTGCTACTGGGTACTTACCCCAAAAATACAAAAACACTAATTTAAAGAGATATATGTACCCCTATGTTTATTGTAGCAATATTTACAATAGCCAAACTATGGAAGCAAGTGTCCTTTGATAGATAAATGGATAAAGATAATGAATGGATAAAGAAGATGTGGTATATATTAGTGTACCATATAAAAACAAAATGAAATCTTTACGTTTACAACAACATGGATGAATCTAGAGTATAATGCTAAGTGAAATAAGCCAGTAAGCCAGTCAGATACCATATGACTTAACCCATATGTGTAATTTAAGGAACAAAACAAATGAACAATGACAAAAAAGAGACATATCATAAAACATACTCTTGACCATACAGAAAACAGATGGTTAGCAAATGGGAGATGGGTGGAGAGCTGGGTGAAATAAGTGAAGGGGATTAGGGATATACTTATGATGAGCACTGTGTAATATATGGAACTACTGAAACACTATCCTGTACACCTAAAACTAATATAACAATGTATATTAACTACAGTGGAGTTAAGAAAAAAAATAATAACTATGAGTATTTCTGTGTGTGTGTGTGTGTGTGTGTGTGTAGTCATAAAAAAACTCTGTCTTCTGTCAGGCTTTCAAGCTTTCCCTTCATTCTTATCTTTATTATCCCCACCTCAATGGTTTTTTAACTATCCATCAGGTCTACCAAAAACTTGCCTTCAATAGGTGTCTTATGCCAGATAACTCTAGAGGATAATTTAAGTATCTATTTTGCTTCTATATGTGAGGTATTAACACTAGTCCATTTCCAGGGGTGAGTGAATATTCCCTGCTTTCATACCCAACCAAACCAGATTCCAATCCTTAAAGACTGGTCCTCACTTATAGTATATCGTTATCAGCCAAAATAAAGCATAAGAAAAAGAACAAAACCAGGTATTTTAATCTAGATGTAATACAGAGAGTTAAATATTTACAAAAGTATCGGAAAGATTAGAGGAAGAGTGGGCCTTAGCCTCAAACTCCAGGAAGTCTTCCAGAACTCACTGACCAAGGAAACTAATCTGACCACCAGAACTTGAATTCAAGACTAAAAAACTCCATTCCCATAATCCAGAATAAAAAGCCATTGCTACTAATGTACCTATCTTTTCATACCCAGAAAGCTGGGAACTAAACACTAGAATGCAGTTTCAGAGAAAAACTAAAATAGCCCAAAAGAACAAGTAGATGTTCTTGGGGTTTTTTCCCCATTTACTTCCACCTTCTAAATTCCATACAAATATATTTAATAGGCAGAACCTAATTTACTCTTTGCAAAAGAAAAGAATGATGGCTGAGTTACTCAATCTAGAGTATCCACTATACTTCACAAGAAAAATCAAAGCATCCAATCAGCATCCAAGCATCTATGTTATAAAATGATAATTGAAAATGTACCTATATGTGAAGGTGTATGTATGAAATATATGTTAAAATGTTGGTTCATAAAGTTATTTTGCACAAATAGAAATAATTGGGGCATGAATGTGAGGATATTGTCATAGCATTCCTCTAAAGTATATCAATAATTTTATCTCGATGTCACTAATGAGAAGACAGATGAATGAGTATTGTGAGTTTACCTGGCAGTATGTTGTATAAGTTATAATTAACCTTTAATATTGTTCTTAGGTGGTATTCATCTTCTACCTTATTATAGGAAGGGCAATGGATGTGCAGTTGTTAAACTGAAATAATTGTAGAGCTGGTCACAAATAAGCCATAATTTGTAAGTATTTATGATATCTAATATTCTTCCATGTTTGTTAGACACAATTTTTATTTATTTACTTATTTAGGTACAATATCAGATTTGTAAGGTCTCTATTTTAATGAGAGAAGAACTGGACTTTTATACTTATATACTCATGTAAATTATTTCCTATATAGTGGAATTTATATGGCTGCTATCAACCTCTAGACAAAAAAAAAAATTCCTACCTACTAACTTATAATCCCTGGGGTTCTGGACATTATAAGACTCCTCTTAGCCAGGATGATAACAGTTGGATTGGTTCACTGATTTTTTTTTTTCTGCAAACCATATTGCTGCTTAAGAGATTTCAATATCTCAAAGAACAAAGATTAACTATGGGTAAAATTTGGGATAATGAAGGGTCAGATTTCTGGTCTTGTGTCTATATGACAAGGGTACTTTAGTAATGACCTGTCCCCATCATACTAGCGTGTTATGGCTGAATTGCATTCCCCCAATAGTCATATTGAAGTCCTAACCTCCAGTATCTCAGAACGTGTCTATATTTGGAGACAGAATCTTTAAAGTGGTAATTAAGGTATAATGAGGTCATTATGGTGGGTCCTAATCTCATATGACTCATGTCCTTATAAGAAGAGAAAATTAAAACACAGAGGCACAGAACGGACACTATGTGAAAACATACAGAGAAGATAGGCATCTATAAACTAAGGAGAAAGACCTCAGAAGAAACTTGTGGTCATCTAGTCTTTGTTGTGACAGTTCTAGTAAACTAGAGACATATACAAGGGGATGTCAAATACTTTGGTTGGGGATGGGAACAGTTAGAATGTTGAACAAATTTTTCCTTAAATAATTAGCTAAAAGGGGCTGAAAGAATCTGAAACTTTGCATTTAGTAAAATTAAGGCCAAGTGTACTTACCTTAGGACTATTTGCTTAGGTGCCATATTTAATGTACAATATAGCTTATATTTCCTGAGTTCATTCAACAAGTTAAATCACATCTAAAAGAATTTCAATACTATTTCTTTCCATTGCTGTTCCTCCTAACAAGGCCTAGATTTAGAAACACACACACACATGCACACACACATGCACACACACACACACACACACACACACACACACACACACGTCCATACAAGTACAGATGGTTTTACCTAAAAGCTGAAAAAACTAAGCTTCAGGGCTGTCATACACTTGTGATCTTTTTAAGACTCCGTATCTAACTTTGTGTTTATGTTTGTAGTTTTATGTTATGTTACTTTCATGAATTAAAACTAACTCTCAACACCAAGTAGAATGCCCCTCTGTTTGCAGGTATTTTATCTCAGTTAGAATGACAAAGATGACTAGTGTTTACATACTTCTTCACTGGACTTCTCAGTGTTGACTTGCTGATACCAAAGACTTGTTTTGTCAAGGCCTATCAGAACACCTGACAAATAACAATATTCTATAATTATCTGTTAATGGAAGGGAGAGGGAAAAAGAAGATAGCATAATTAAAACAGGAACAAATAATTTCTTAGAAATAAAGGTGCTATATAATTTTAAATCAAAAAAAAAAAGAAAAAGAGAAAGAAGAGTTACAAGAATGTAACAGCACAAAGTAAAGGTTTAGGTACTATTTAATATTACGTACTATTTGGACAAGAAGATCTCAATATGATGGAGAATATATAGTCTCACTTATGACACTAAGGTTTTAAATGGTTTACTTCTAATAAGTAGAAAAAAGCAATATACTGAATTTGTTTTGTACAGTTATTATTATTCCATAATTAAATATTAGGCAGATTCCATCAAAATGCACATTAAAAATCAGCATTTATGTCTTTCCAATATGATAGAATATTCCTCCAGGCAAGAGTTAAAGATATCTACTAGCTTCACTGATGCCTGCTTTTGTGTGCACTCTATTTGATTTTGTCATCACTTGAGAATGCACCAAAGAAACATAGATCTAAATTCAGGAGATCATTAATGGAAATCCTAACCTGGCTCACCATGTTACAATCGTAAAACTTGTATGCAAATTATAGCTACATCCCTTATGATTCAACTAGTAAGTCAGATGAGGAGACAACCATAGAGTTCAGCCTTGATAGGGCTCATATTTCCTGAAGCATAATAAAGAACAGACATGGAAATAGCATATCAGCTGCCAAGAAGGATTGAAAAAAAATTGGCATGGAAGAGCTTTATATTGTAAGAATATCTGCTTTAATTCCCTGGTCTCTCTTAATAAGTAAATAAGCAACTGAATAAACAAACCCCGAAACTTGATTTCTGGGATCCTAAAAGGACAGCATACTTGGGAGATTTTTTTAATGTAATCTTAATTTATGAGCATCTGGAAACAAGGATCAGAATGAAGATTGTTCATTTATCAACAGAGCTATTAGATTATGCTGGCTTTGTTTGTTTGCTTTTATTCCTACTGCTCTTAATATGTAGGGATGATAAGAAGGAAGAAGATGGTCATTAGCCCATTCACTTATTTTACTTATTATTTCTCTGATCCAGAAGTCATGATATAAAATGCAGGTGTTACATATGCATTTAATCTTCTAAGCCTATGGTTAACCTTCAAAAGAGGCTGAATTAGATGATTCCTAATTAATTATGTTAATTGTATAGATTTTTCAGCAAAGGTTTTCCCACCTAAAGGGAACTTTGTAGAAAAAAAATATGGGTAGCAGGCAGTGCAGTTATCAAACGAATTTCTATCCCAGCACATAGAGCTGGATTTGGCCGAGTGCACATATGGAAGTGAATTACATACTCAAACATAAATACACACATTTTACTACTGTATTTTCTTCTACTTCCTTTCCCTTTTCACAATTAAAATAAATTTTCTGTGATATAAACTGATGAACATTTTTAAGAATCATCAAAGTCTCTGCCAGACTTCCAACGTTTAAATGTGAGACATAGAATAAGAGGCATAAGCTTTGCGGGAGAGAGAGAGTGGTAGACTGCTACACTTGCCTACATCCTACACTAAAGACAGGGCTATTACAGAAGCAGGGGAAAGAGTTACCAAAAACTCAGAAGGTGAAGTTATACCCAAAGTTGTTAGTGTAAATGAGAGCAATAGGTATGAGAGAATATTTGAGGATATTAGTCTATAGATTAGTCTATATTAGTCTCTAGATTCTGGGCAGGAAAACACTGGGAGCAGAAACGTGTCAAAATATATAAGAAGGATTAGAGTTCAATTATTTAAAGAGGTAAGGATTTCTAGAGATGGACTTCACTTTATATTTAAGCCACATAACCAAGAAGACAATATTATTACTAAACATAAATATGTAGATTACAAATTCATTCCCTTTGATAAATGGAAACGCCTACCTCTTTAATCTTAAACTTTATTTACCTGTAATAAAAGGAATAAAGTATTCTGAATTAAGCAGTTCCAAGTAAGCTGTCATAGTATTCAGAACAACTTACAGATTTTTCAAATAACTGCAGTTAGAGAATTTCTCGAGAATTAAATCTAAAAGAAACTACGTATTTGACAAAAGCCAGAATATTTTGAAAAAATATATTTTTTAAATATGAAATTTATTGCCAAATTGGTTTCCATACAACACCCAGTGCTCATCCCAAAAGGTGCCCTCCTCAATACCCATAACCCACCCACCCGTCCCTTCCACACCCCCATCAACCCTCAGTTTATTCTCAGTTTTTAAGAGTCTCTTATGTTTTGGCTCCCTCCCTCTATAATTTTTTTCCCCTTCCCTTCCCCCACGGTATTCTGATAAGTTTCTCAGGATCCACATAAGAGTGAAAACATATGGTATCTGTCTTTCTCTGTACGACTTATTTCACTGAGCATAACACTCTCCAGTTCCACCCACGTTGCTACAAAAGGCCATATTTCATTCTTTCTCATTGCCACGTAGTATTCCATTGTGTATATAAACCACAATTTCTTTATACATTCATCAGTTGATGGACATTTAGGCTCTTTCCATAATTTGGCTATTGAAAGTGCTGCTATAAACACTGGGGTACAAGTGCCCCTATGCATCAGCACTTCTGTATCCCTTGGGTAAATTCCTAGCAGTGCTATTGCTGGGACATAGGGTAGATCTATTTTTAGTTTTTTGAGGAAACTCCACACTGTTTTCCAGAGTGGCTGCACCAGTTTGCATTTCCTACCAACAGTGCAACAGGGTTCCCATTTCAGTGAAGAAATGGGCAGAAAACATGAATAGACACTTCTCTAAAGAAGACATCCAGATGGCCAACAGGCACATGAAAAGATGCTCAACATCGCTCCTCATCATGGAAATACAAATCAAAACTACACTCAGATACTACCTCATGCCAGTCAGAGTGGCTAAAATGAACAAATCAGGAGACTGTAGATGCTGGTGAGGATGTGGAGAAACGTGAAAAATATTTTAAAAGATATTTTTTCACTTTAAAAGTAACATTATATTATTCTTTATAGTTCTATTAAAATTATTTTGAATTCATTAAAATTATTTAATTTTAAAATTAAATGAAACTTGATGACAATTTAAATAACATTTTTGAAAAAAAGTTAAACTGTTTATTTTGTATTCTAGAGGAATTAAATCAGACAATGTGAATGAATGCTTATGGACACTAAATCTATTAATAATACATTTAGGGATTTAAGAGTCAAAGATACTCCCATATAGTGTATATTTCAAATGAAGTATATCACTTCACCAAACTTATTTGTCTATGTCAATTATTTGAATGCTATTATTGACAGAGTATTATTTTTCCCTCTTATTTTCTTATCAAGCTAGAGGAACTATCACAAACTAAGCAAAATGAAGACAATAATTCCAACTTGTATTCTTGTATACATGGTTCTCTCACCTTTACTATTCCATTTTACCTTCCTGTTAAATCTGTTGATTTGATTTGATTCCTCTACCCATCCTGTAAGAGAGAGCAAGTAATAGCTACCCCACCTTAGAGATTTTACGGACATAAACAAATAAAAATTATACTTTTATGTGGATAATGTCCCTAACATGGAATGATTCTTAAAAAATTTAGAATATGGGGTTGACTAGTGCCTCCATCCCTGGTTGGAGGGGTGGTGGGGGGAATGTATACATACGCACGCGTGCGCGCGCGCACACACACACACACACACACACACACACACACACACAAATACTTGAAACCTATGAATTTGACCTTACTTGAAGAAGCAACTTTGCAGATGGAAGTAAGTTAAGGATCCTGAGATGGGATCCTACTGGATATAGGGTAGGCTCCAAATCACAAGCGTTTTTCTAAAACCTTAAAAGAGTAAAGCAGAGGGAAGTTTGGGAGACAAAGAAATACAGAAACAAATCATGTGAAGATGTAGGCACAGAGATTAGAGTTATGTAGCCCCAAACCAAGGAATGTCTGGAGCCACCAGAAATTGGAAGAGGCAAGGAAGGATTTTCCTCTACAGTCTTCAGAGGAAGTGTGGCACTGCTGACAGGCTGATTTTAGGTTGCTGTCCTCCAAAACTGTTAGAGAATAAGTTTCTGTTGTTTTTAAGCCACCTCGTGTGTGGTAATTTGTTACAGCAGCTCTAGCAAAAAAATATGAAGTATATTACTTAACATGGAAATTTATAAATAAGTCATCATATATCATTATTTTTCCCCAAGACATTTCCCTCAATATTTGTACTAATAACGCCTTCTACTTCTCTAGGCTAATCTATAAAATTCAAAATTTTGGTTAGAAAAATTGGTCATATTACACAAAAGTACTTAATTTTCTATTACAAACACTGTATCATGTCTACTCTTATATTATGAAATACTAAGTTTGAAAAACTGAACAAATGCTCATAGGGCACGGATGATCATATTCTGTATGCAAAACTGGATATTTGAAGCCTAACTGCAAATGAGCATTAGACAATTTCAACCCATGTGTGTAATTACCTGCCTTTGTGGTTCTGAGAAAGCAACTCAGACTTAGAGCATGTCAACTTTCAGCCATTCTTTCCATAATATTTTTGTTCTAGCTAGGATAGGGTTTTCTGAATAAAATTTGTCATACCATACTTGCACCTCTCATCAATTGTCTTCATGTAGTCAAATTCGATAAAGGCAATTATAGCCTGAGGAATGATAATCATTTCCTATGTAATAAAACAGAGTAAGTGAACATTACAACTCAACAATAATTTATAGCATTGGGCATAATCTGTGAGGTCAGGTGCAGGGGACACTTCTAACTCAGGATGACTGAGTGTTCTGCTTGAGCCAAGAAATACCACTTACAGAGCCAAATTAAGGTAGCAACTTGAATGTTCTGAAAATGGAATCTTTCGTATATTCAGTGTAAGTGTTAATGGTTTCACAGAACTCTACGGGGCAGTATATCAGTAACAAACACATACTGTATTATATTTTATATAGGTTAGGGTATCTTGACCATGATTTAAAAAAGTGATTCTTTTAAACTTAATAGATTCTTCCACAGGTTTTACTGGAGTGAGATGTTTACTGGTGTCCCCTGAGTCGATTTTATCAGTCTGTAAATTGGTAAGAACCATCTCCTAGGGGGACAGAGTTGTGCACATAGCATTGTTTGCGTTTTACAGAAATAATGTAGACCTGTACATGCTATAGCCTTTTAGAATTGAAATATGATGAGGTCAGTTAACTTGTATTCATTAGTCATGCATAACATGCGTCTAGAGAAGTTCTAAGCTTCTAAGGTAATTTTAAATTGTATTTTTGCATAGTGTCTATGCTGAACTGTTTTCTATTTTTTAAGACTAATGTTTTTATATTTCATAGTGTACTTCAGTATCCTAGAATATATTTGCTTGCATATTATCTCTTATTACCACTCTGTGAAAGAATATTTTAGAGCAAATATTATACTCCACATTTTTAAAATTTGTAAATGAAGACTGGAAGTTTATGAATTTCCCAGTTATATGATGAGACCAAAGTGAAGGCATCTCCTCTCTGACGTTGCCTTAAATCTCACTTTCCTCATTAGAACATTCTGATGGGATTATAAGATATCCCTGGAGTTTAAACCAAAAAAAGATATGATGCCTGGAATTATCTGAAGGAATTTTTGTTGGTTGCCTAGACCTTCAATAACCTGAACGTAGATTTTTATATATTTGGATTTTAGATATTCATAGATACTAGAATATAACTTAGGAAATATGAGCACTCCTACCAAATCAGAATATAGGAGCATAAATTTTTTTAGAAAGAGAGAGAAAACAAATTTCAAGCATACACTAATGCCCACTAATGCCCAAACTTAGTGGCTTGAAACCACAAAGTTTATTTCTCATTCACCAAATAAAAATAAATTCTAATGTGGGAACGGAGAGGGGTCAGTTGCCATTATTCACTGTGGTCACTTACGTAATGCAGACTGATAGAGTCTCTACCTCATCACATGCTTCCATACGTGTCATATCACAAAAAGAGTATAGCTGAGGATCTCTCTTCTGCAATGGAATCCTTTGGGAAGGAAGGCATTTGTATCATTTATAGTAACAATTCATTCACCAGAACTAGTCGTAGCTCAGTTCAAAGGGATGGGGAAAGTACAATACGTAGGTGTGACTGGAAGGAGAGGGAAGCCAGTTATCAGTGAGCAGTTCAAATATATGCCACAGATATAAAGATAGGCTTTTTTATTTTATTTTATTTGTATTATGTAAAATTTTTTTAATGTTTATTTATTTTTGAGATAGAGAGAGACAGAGCATGAACAGGGGAGGGTCAGAGAGAGAGGGAGACACAGAATCTGAAGCAGGCTCCAGGCTCTGAGCTGTCAGCACGGAGCCCGACGTGGGGCTCAAACTCACAGACCGTGAGATCATGACCTGAGCCGAAGTTGGACGTTTAACCGACTGAGCCACCCAGGTGCCCCATGATAGGCTTTTTTAAAGAAGGTTAGGGTTCATCTTTTGGAATGTAATGTAATTCAAAATAAAATAATACTTGTAGGTTCTGAGAAGTGAAAGAGGCTTGGCATTTGTTGGGGCTAGTCTCTAACCAATGCAGAAATTTCTTCTTAAATACTCTCCATGAATTCTCCCCTAATATTTCCAGGGATAAGATGTTATTTGACCTAGTAGTTGTTATTCAACCGGATATTCTACTGGACTCTATTACTGAAGCTTATTTATGTTGCTCCAGGCCTAAATCTAAGAAACTGAGGATCTCACTTACCAACTCTTGTTCTGTCTTCTAAGCACCATATAACATTACAAATGGGTTTGACAAAAAAAATCACAACACTCGCTGAAGTAGTATTTAAAGAACTGCAGACTGTAGAGCTAATCTTTGACAAGCAGATGAAACATCTCCTGCAAAATTACAACTGGATTTTAGGACATATCTATTTTTGTACCTTATCAGGTTGTCTGCAATCTTCACATTATTAACTCTACAGAGGAATTCTTAATTTGGAATTATTACATCTTTTTACCCTTAAAAATGCAATCCTGAAAGCACAATACGATACCACATACAACCAGTAGGATGGTTATCATAAAAGCAAAAACAAATAATTTGTCAGTGAGGTTATAGGGAAACTGGAACCCTTGCACATTGCTAATGGGAATGTAAAATGGTTCAGTCTCTGTGGAAAACAATATGGTGGCTCCTCAAAAAATAAAACATAGAATTGCCATATGATCCAGAAATTCTACTTTTATACCTAAAATAATTGAAAGCAAGGATTTAACAGATAATTGCACATGCATGTTCATAGGAGCACTATTGGCAATAGCCAAAAGATGGAAACAATCCAAATGTCCATCAAGAGATATATAGAAAATAAAATATAGTGTGTGTGCGTGTGTGTGTGTATATATATATATATATATATATATATATATGTATATATGCCATGTATATACACACATACAATGTAATATTATTCAGCCTTAGAAAACTTTTACACATGGCTACAACATGAATGAATATTGAAGACACTATGCTAAGTGAAATAAGCCACAATGTGAATATACTTAATGCCCCTAAAGTATATATTTAAAAATGGTTAAAATGATTAAAAACATGTATATTTTACTATAAAAAGAACAAACTGCAAGTCTGTTTTATACTGTATGATTTTTTAAGACTTTAATAAAGTAATTTCCTGAGACTTAATCAGATGTGTTTGATTCACACATGTAAAATATACATGCAATTTAAGAGAGGTCTAAAGAAACTGTCAGCATAGAAATGAAGATCTGATAAAATAAATGTTGTCTAATTCCAAGGATACTTGACCATGACTTAGAGTGTGAAATGGATCACCTATTGCTACAGTACTCATAATATGCAAGTAACTATTTATTTAGGATCTACTCAAATTATGCATGCTTTTCGA
Organism: Felis catus; assembly: GCF_018350175.1. Taxonomy (NCBI): domain Eukaryota; kingdom Metazoa; phylum Chordata; class Mammalia; order Carnivora; family Felidae; genus Felis; species Felis catus. The sequence continues at coordinate 51,016,356 of NC_058376.1, forward strand.
AATTACTAACACAAGCAGAAAGTGATAACAAGGATGAGCGTTAGATTATTTAGAGTTTATCAGTCTCACAATATCTGTTAACTAAAAATACTCAATTTGAACTTAATTCCAAGTGAAAATATTGCCCACAATACTAATACTTTATCAAATAACTGAGCTCAATAATCAATACACTCAGCGTTTCCTCTCTTGACTGAAATGAGCTGCTGTTATCTTTTACCCCAAATAGTATATTGCAATGGTATTTTATTGCTTCAAGAGGTAGAAATCCAAGAAATGAAGCAACCTGAAATCACCTGTCCATACAGAGGATTGATATTTCATGTGACCCCAATTTGCCCTCATCTCTGGCTTTTACTGTCAAAGTTGAGTTGCCTGGTACTCTTGGATGCATGCCTGATACAAGTTTGATTATTGTCATCAGGAGAGCGAATCTCTCCATTCCAAAAACATCTGAGTAAGAAAGAGCCACAAGATGAAGTGATGCTGCAATAAAAGAAAAGCTTAAATCCTCCAAATGTTTGTAGTTTGGAGAGGAGGGAGCAAGGAAAATGCAGAGTGCTTACACAAAGGCTGAGCCACAATGAAAGTGTATAGAATGAAGAGCAGTTGGCCTCTTGAATTCCTGATAGAGGATTAAGTTTAGGAGAGAGTACAGACTCTGCATGGAAATTATTAGAGAATGTTTGGAATTAAAGGTTGTTTCATAGGGTTCTCATAAGAGATTTTTCTTCATCAGTTATGCTTATTCCCCTTTGATCTTTTACCATTTCACTTTATGTTCACCCTTTTATTCATCTTTCCTTCCTTTCTTCATTGTTCCTTTTTATCCTCTATTCCTTTACTCTTTTCAAAATCTCCCTTTTAAACTACTTACTTTTATTCATCACTATGTATTACTTTCCCCTGTCCTAATTTTACATTAATTCTACCTTCTACATCCAACCAACACAACTCGATGATCTACTGATTATATTGTTTTTTCTTTCCCTTGTCTATTATACCATGCAGTCCCTGGCATTCTACAGTAGCTCTTCCTAAGCATGGCCATTTTAATACACTTTGATTTGAACTTAACCTTAATTCCCATATCATCTGCTTTCATAGGTATGTTTTCCAGTCTCATGTGAGAAATAAATAGTACATAAACCTGATGGTTCTTTTTTCTTTATGTGCAATTTCACAATGGGGGTTTCAATTTAAGTGAATTCAGTCTGTATTAGCTTTTTACCATTACTGTAACAAATTACCAGAAAGTTAACGACTTAAAACAACACATATTTATTATCTTACAGTTCTTTAGCTCAGACGTCTAGCATTGGCCAGACTAAAATCTAGGTATCAGTAGGCTGTATTCCTTCTGTAGTCTCCAGTGAAGAATCTATTTCCTGGCTCATTCAAGTTGCTGACAGAATTCAGTTCCTTGCAATTATAGAAATGAGATTCCTATTTTCTTGCTGGGGTTCCCATCTCTTTAATGGTTACCACATTCCTATGCACGTGGTTTCCTTCCTTCATTTTGAAAGCCAGCAATGGTGGTTTGAATCCCTCTCACAATCCAAAACTCTTCTCCCTCTTCTTTTCATTGTTGCTTCTCTCTGACCTAATCTCTTAATTCCCTCTTCCACTTTTAAGAACTCAAGTGATCAGACTGGGCCAAACTTTATAATCCACGATAGCTTGATACTTTTCCTTCAAATATCTCAGGTATCTCTGCTCTACTGATTTTCATTATAATTTTTATTCACTAAGGTATATCACACCTAAGACTTGCAAGAACTGTCAGGCTCTGGAGTGTCATGATTGTATCAGTTAGGACCCAGAAAGAAGAAATGGGATTGATTTTAAAGAAACACTGTTGATGAAACCAAGATGTGATGCATCAAAGTTGAGCAACAACAGGAATGCATTATGACCCCAGGCCTGAAGAAGAAGGGGAGAATAATAATGTTACTGGAGCCTTAGGTGAGCTGGAGACATGGAAGAGGGGCTGGTATTGTAGTCAAACACAACTACTTTCAGAATCACAGCAACAAAACACTTCAGAATTATGAACAACACACTTTTCAGAATAATGGCAACAACACGTTCAGGGGATGGGGAAAAGAAGTATCTCCACATTTCTCTCTAGCACTCTGATATTGTCAGCTTATATGGCAGTAGAGCCCATGTGGGTTAGAAATTCTTCTATCCAAGGAATGGTAGAGTGTAGTAAAGCATGGAGACTAGATGTGCGTGAGGGTGGTGGGCTGAAGGAAACAAACAAGACTAGTTAGTCTAGTAAAATAGGATGGCAATTTTTTTTCTCTTAAATGGCCTCATAGTACATACTTAGGGCTTAGTGAACCACAGAATCTCTGTTATAATTACTCAAGTATGCCTCATAAGGAAACAGCTCTAGATAATACATAAGTAAATAGGTGTGGCTGAGTTCAAAACAATTTCATTTACAAAAACAAATGGCTGAGAAGATTTGGCCCATGAGCCATAGTTTACTCATAGTTTAGAACACAGGCATTGGAGTAGGGTGGAAATGTTACATCCTTGCTCCACATTCATACCTCAGACTGCTTGTTAACACCAAATATCTATTCTCTTCTACTGAAAGCTACAGATGACATTTTCTAACCTTCCTCATATTGAGGATATCTCTGTGGTTAAGTTCTAGCCAGTGGAGTAGATAGAAGTGAGATCTACAACTGCCACAGGGTTTTCTTAAAGGAAAAGTGTGTGCCCTCTGCTTCCCTGCTAGTTTAATTTTGGACTCAGTGGATATGATTGTGATTCATCTTTGACCATACAGAGACAAATAATGTCCTAGAGGATAGTGGAACAACTAAGTAGACTGAGTTGCTAACATCTTGTATCCAGCCTCCTAGCCCATAGTTAGTTATTCTGATTTGAAGGAAGTTACATAAATGTGTCTCCTATTTAAGCTACAATACTTTCCAAACCTTGATTTAGCAGTTAAAGTTTCATCACTTGAGTGGTTTCTAAGACTTAGCTTATTTTCCTATAAAATAAGAGTATTGCCACCATATAGGGTCATTGTGGAGCCTTAGTAGCCTTGTCAAGCCACTGGGAACATATCAGGCATTCAGAGAAATACTCAAGAAAAATGATATTGAGTCCATTATTACATTAGGCATCGTGAGAAATACAAATTAAATATTGGAGACAATATAATATAATTTGGAATATGATTTTATTATTACTCATTCTTATGCCCTCAGATGAGCTCCTTATAAGTTATCTAGAAATCAAACAGGAGAGCACATAATTATAAATTAAAATTGAAATGTATATTTTACCAAATATCCTAGATTTTCTTCATGATGGAGTTCTGGAAAGCATGTTATAAGATTATCACAAAGCAAACTGCACTCCAACAAAGAAACAACTGAGTGTTTAATCACTGCCCAGGACAGAATAAAGTAAGTCATAAATACGATCAGCTCATTTATTTCTTAAGATATAGTCCAAGACCTGTAAAGGAATAAAACAACTTCTACAAATCAAAGCCTTCATAGGCATCAGAAATCTAACCCCAACCTCACAAGTGAAAAAACATATCTAGAGAGTTTGATGAGCTTATAAAAACTCTACCTGGGTATCATCTTCCTTTTAGAATAACAGAAATTCTAAAAGAGCAAAAATGATCTTGTAAAGGAAGATCCAGGCAGAGGAGTAACAGAGGCAGTAGGCCCACAGGTTGTTGAGGAAATTTTCTCTTCCCCAGTTTTGGAAAGAATTTTGAAGCTAACCACTCCTTTATATTTCCAAATGCATTTTCCCTAAATCTACTGATCTATATTGGTATTAGTGCTAGAATAGTTTAAATATATATTAGAACAGAATATTTAAATAAATAATTTCTGTAACAAATAAATTCTTCAATCATTCCTCATAGAATATAAGATTAAATTTCTTGGGGCATCTGGGTGGCTCAGTCAGTTGAGTGACCGACTTCGGCTCAGGTCATGATCTCACGGACTGTGAGTTCGAGCCCTGCGTTGGGCTCTGTGCAGACAGCTCAGAGCCTGGAGCCTGCTTCAGATTCTGTGTCTCCCTCTCTCCCTGCCCCTCCCCCACTCATGCTCTGTCTCTCTCTGTTTCAGAAATAAACATTAAAAAATTTTAAGATTAAATTTCTTTGGTATTCTCCCCAAGTGTACTGTGAACCACCCCATATTCATCTCATTAAACCCCCTTTCTTTGCCACAGCCCCTAGCCCAATATGGTTATGCAAACATATTCAGGTGTCTGCAGGTATTCCTTGTTGTTTTTGATGCCACCAAGTCTTTGGTCACACATATACATTTTGCTAAATGTTTTGGCCTCCCATTACTCCCGTGGTGCACTTTTATCTGCTCTTCAGGATTGAGTTCAGTATTTTCTTCAGGTCCTCCATTTTTAACTAGTAGGTTAGGTGCTCCTTACATATCCTACTATAGCATACCACCACATTTTATGAAAATTTCTATTTGTCTCTATTACTGTCTTTCACCTGGGTGTCGTCAGATAAATAGCAGATGTTCAACCAACATTCAAAGCCCCAGCTATAATTAGAGATTAGAACCTAGGATTTTACCACCTTAAACTACTTTTCACTCTGCCACACTGTCTTATTTGAGTCCTGTAAAATAAGTATAAATGCCTTTTCAAGGGTATTAAAATGATATGCATAAAGAATGCAATTTTATATAATCATATTTCATGTCTTAAACATTTTAATGCTAGCTATAATCAACAATAACTTAACTTGCCTTAGACTTCAGCAGAAATTGGGGTAATTGCCCCATAGGTTGCTGAAGAAAATTTGCTATATACAAATTCTTAAAAAGGAACTAATAATCTAGGGCAATAATAAGTGTTAAACATGCAGAATAAGTCAGTATGTTCTATAATATACAAGGAGGGAAAAAAAAGCTTCAGCTGTGATGAGTGGAAAAGTCCTTAAGGAGAGAAAACATTGGTTTAACTGAAAACTATATACATTTTCAAAAGCTCACAAAGGGGTAGATGATTTTCAAGAATTTTGGTGGCTCCCAAAAAAATGAAGAGAAGAAAAAAGGTGAAAAGTGAGAAGCAACAAAATCTATATTTGCAAAATACTTGCTCTGAGAGATGTTTAAACTAACAAGGTAAATAATATTGTACTACATTTTTATTCAGGTAATTAATATGCATTTACTAAGATTTCTCACTGGGGACTGGGTCAAATTTGGCCTTGCAACATGTTTGCCAATGTGGCTAATGCAGAAATCAGATGGCAAATAATCTCAGCATAAGTCTGGTGCACCCCTTTATCTCCAACTACTTCCAATTTCTATAAATTCAAATAATCTCTTTGACTCATATTTTTCACTTGCAATAAAACATAAACATATATATGTTTAATTTCAAAGATGATGGATTGTGCTTCTATCCCACCCAAGAGAAATTCCAGGAGATATTTATTCTGAATACCGACTTTAGGATGCATCCAAGCTGGTGACAATAAGTGTCAAAATAAATAGTACAAAGGCAAAGCAATTCATTTGAAATCACTATGGTGATGAGACAGAGGATTCATTAAACTACATTTAATCCATATTTAGTGAGCACTTAATATAGGTCAGCACTGTGCCTAACACAGAGATAAAGAGGGCCAGTGACGCAAGCCCTTGCTTCAACAAGCTCACAGTACAGTTGCTTAAAACATAATGTTAGAGCATTGAACAGGCATGGATTCAAGCTTCAGACTATATATTTAGTTGCACTACATGCTTTAGCTAACCCACTAGAACTCTTCTAGTAAAAAAAAAAAAAAACATTGATCATAAGGTGGCATCTAAGTTAGCATGCAGTTGGTTCAGTTTATGGAGGTCATTTTCAGTACAATGGCAGAGGGAATATATTCATATCTGAATGAGTCTGACTCCTTATTAAGTTTGGCACATTGTAATGCAAAAATCAATCACATTTTTTTCTAGGCCTATTTAAAAAATCATTTCTGCCACTGGGGTGATCTAATATGTTAAAACAAATATTGGGGCTGCTTTGACTCAGTAGGTGATCTGCAACAGTATATTTACTGCAAATTTCAGTTTCTTCACCTGCAGAATGGTAAGGGTTTGCTATATGAACTCCTACCTTTCTTCTATTCAAAAATTTCATGAACCTTGAGATTTTCCATATTATTCTATATCTCAACGTTCTCCTCTGTTTAAGAATTCTTAAAGTATTTGCAGCACTGTTAACCCAACAGCAGTCCTTTTTTTGTAGTCCTTTTATGCCTACAGAAGCTAGTATGTGTTGGATTTGAGAATACAGCTGAAGCATTCTAAGACCTGTCTTTTCACATCTCCCACTGAGTAAGATGAAAAAAAAAACAGAGGATATTTTAAAAGGGCAAAGAAAATGCCCAAAATATATATTTTTTACATAAATGATTGAGTACCTTGACTCCTCAATAATACAATAAGCAACTAGAGGTCAGGGACCCTGGTTTTTACTTCCTTTCATTCTCCATAGTGATGAGCATACTAATGGAAGTAATCGAATCTTAGTAGAGTGTGAGCTATTTCATAACATTAAGAGCTATTAAAGACAACCCTAATAAAGGAAAAGATGCCTGAACTCTTAATGAAATAAAATTATTTTTTTAAATAAACACCTACTGCCTATCTCTAATGTGTCAGAAGATTATCACTCTGATATCCTTTGTCTTCACTCAACAGTTGGAAATACTTTCACCACAGCTTTTAATGCATTTCAAAATTGATTTTTAAAAAATGGACCTAAGTAGCAAATCTAAGTCAAATCTTGAACTAGCCATTATTATTTTGTGTAACCTGATTGGTAGAATTTACCTGGAACAGATGCAAATTTAACTCTGAAATCTTTTCAATCTCATATTAACCAGAAAATGTGTTTGTTGATTCAGTTCAACAAACTATGTTCACTGTTAGCAACTTGTATTTCTGATCGTGATGTCCAGAGAGTGAAGCCCCGTTTTGCAATTATCTTTGGGGTGCAAGAAGCCGAGGGTTGAGGTGGAAGCTGCACCACAGCCTCTAGGTTGGTGATTCAACTCAGCGACAGGAGAAACCCAGTGTGAGGTGTCATTGACTTCTTCCCATGGATGCCCTATTGTCATTATAAGATGCGGAACTAAAACAGTGCTTATTTCCACAAGAAATTCAACCTCAATTTTCAGTAAAATATGTGTCAATTTAGAGATTAAAGGAGAAATTCAACATACACTGGAAAAAGCATTGTGCAGCCTGTCAAATGTAGATCTGTTTAAATTCCAAGTGACCCCTTTGCACCTGAACTTGCCAATCCACATGATGCCATGATTAATTTTTATAAAGAGTTCAATTTAAATACTACATTAATGCAACATTAAGCTTGACATTTTTAATCATTAATAGTTCTAAGCCAAAATAATTCAGAGTTACCTTTCACAGCCACTGTCACCAAGGCAAATTTATACCTCACTTATTTTTCTAATAAATTCAGCACAAAAATTGAACATATGCACACAAACCAAAACAGTTTTTCTTCTCACAAAGCATGTAATTACCAGGGTTTTTCAAATATAGTACAAAGCAAGAGGACAATTTCACATTTATAAAGTTTATTTGATGAACACGGATGAATCCAGAAAGCAAACATGTGGGAATCTGATTTCATTTCCTAAATTTACCGAATAATTAATTACATTTTCTGTATTTTACTATGCCGATATTACTTAACTACAGTGACAGAGGTTAAGTAACCCATGTTTTGGTTAACTTACCTTTGACTAGGTAAGGTAGTAAGACACAGGTTTTTACATGAAAATATAAATGACTTGTATATGCTTATATGCTCTTTACTTCTGAAAGCATTTGCTATGGAATATTGAGGCTACAGGGTTATTGGTTTCTCAGTCCATTGATTTCTCAGTCCAATTGATTATGAATTAATTTTCAAGTTGTTTGAGACAATCCATTTTCAGTAAATTTACTGAGGATTATTGGTTATTCAGCCATGATTCCTTTTCCTCGCAGTGCTTCCTAAATAGCTCCTGATTTTTTAGTGTTTTCCTTTGCCAAGCAGTCTACATGCTTTAGACCTGTGCTATGCAATATGGTAGCCACTAGCTACATATAGCTATTAAATTAATTAAAAACAGATAAAAATAAAAGATATTAGGCACAATTCACATGCTCGATAGTCACATATGGTTAGTAGCTATCATACTGAACAGCACATATATTGAACTTTTCCATTATTGCAGAATGTTCTATTGACAGTGACAAGTTTAGATCTTAGTGCTGGCTCCAAGGGAAAAAAGAAAGAACTAGATTGAATTAAATCACACACACACACACACACACACACACACACACACACACACATACACACACGCACACACACCTCTTTCCACACCAATGTCAATGTAAACTTCAGAATTCTTGCTAGAAATGATGGAAAAGCAAAACCAAGTCCTTTGTACCATCACTGAGTATTCTGAACCAATAAACCCTGAAGCCTGCCCAACCTCTGGACTTTCCAGATTGATGACTCAATCAATTCCAAATAATGCTTAAGTTTGGAGTTTGTTTTGATTTTAATTACTTGCTAATCTAGACATTTAAGTGGTATATTGTATAAGTACTTATAGTATACCTAATTTTATTATCATTGTGCTAAGCAGGTTGAAAATTATAAATATAAAACAGGCATGGATATACTTTCAAAAACTTTGCCTTTGATCTGTAGAAGATATATTACATATTTAGATATTAAATTCTATAGAACAGGCTATAAGTATATTTAAAATTCATAAAGAAAGGTCACTGAGGCATGGACTGTTCATGAATATCTAAAGATTGAGGTCTGGCTTAACTTAGCCTTGAGGGATGGCATGGGTTGGCTGAAAGCAGATGAGCTCATTCTAGTCCACTCTCAGTTGGCAGTTCTGGCTAATAATGAAACAGTCTTTTATGGGTGCCACTAACAAAAAGCATTACCTCTGTATTCATTACTGGTTCAAATCTCAAAATTATGAAACATGTGCTATAATTATTCACCTCCATGTTAAATGTGAATGTGTTGTAAACCATGAAAGCAGAAAGAGAATCAAGGTTCAGAACTGGAGAAAATGCAAATAGTTTCTTTCTTTCTCTCTTCTTTCTTTTCTTTCTTTCTTTCTTTCTTTCTTTCTTTCTTTCTTTCTTTCTTTCTTTCTTTCTTTCATTTTCTTCCTTCATTCTTCCCTCCCTTCCTCCCACCTTTCTTTTCCTTTCCTTCCCTCCTTCTCTTTTTTTTCCTTCTCCTTTTTCTTCTTCCTCTTCTGTCACAAATCCTAGTCTATGGTGACAAGCATATACAGTAATCACAGCAGTATTAACATTAATGATAATACCACTACAACTAAAAATACAATAATACATTTTATAATAGTGCTCAGGGCTTAACAAAGCCTATTTAATTATTAAAAAAATCTATAGTAAAATATTGTAGATGAGGAGACTGAGACTCAGAATTTAGTAAATTGCCAGAGATCACACCTTTTGTAAGTGATAGAGTCAATGTTTTTTTATTATATGAAATTTATTGTCAAATTAGTTTCCATACAACACCCAGTGCTCATCCCAAAAGATGCCCTCTTCAATGCCCATCACCTACCCTCCCCTCCCTCCCACCCCCATCAACCCTCAGTCTGTTCTCAGTTTTTAAGAGTCTCTTATGCTTTGGCTCTCTCTCCCACTCTAACTTCTTTTTTTTTTTTTCTTTTTTTCCCTTCCCCTCCCCCGTGGGTTTCTGTTAAGTTTCTCAGGATCCACATAAGAGTGAAAACATATGGTATCTGTCTTTCACTGTATGGCTTATTTTACTTAGCATCACACCCTCCAGTTCCATCCACGTTGCTACAAAGGGCCATATTTCATTCTTTCTCATTGCCACATAGATAGAGTCAATGTTTTAACCCATATCTGTGTGACACCAAAACAAACATATTGAACTGTTATGCTATGAAATGCAGATATCTCAGTATTTGGTTATGAAGTTTAAAATGCCCACATTAACTTCATTAGTAGAAATATTAGAAATTTGGGTATTTAGAGCTTTTTTTTTGCTACTAAACATATGCTTGAGTAAAGACAATTTTACTCAGAAATACAATTTTAAAAATTCACATTTTAGTCTCCAAAAGCTTACACAATACTTTTACCTAGATCCCTGTGGTGGATTCTAAGGCAGATTCATTTTTTATGTTGGCTTATCTAGCAACTTGCTTCTAAATAATATATTATAGCAAAAGTGATGCGATATTACGTCTGTAATTAGGTTACAAGAGTTATAAATTTGGTTTTGCTACAGATTCTCTCCCTTTCTGACTTTGTTGAAATGAGCTGCTACATGGGGAGGCCCATCTGTCAAGAAACTGAGGGAGGTTTCCAGTCAACAAATGGCAAAGAACTGAGGTTCTCAGACCAATAGTTTTCAAGGAATTGAAGCCTACCAACAATCACAACCTACAACCATGGTTTGGATGTAGATACTTTCTCACTTGAGTCTTCAGAAGAGATCTCAGCCCTAAGTGACACTTTGCAGCCTTGTGAAAACCCCTGAAACAAAGGATCCAGCTTAGTCATGTCTAGATTCCCGAGCCAAAGAAACTATGAGATAATACGTGTGTGTGTGTGTGTGTGTGTGTGTGTGTGTGTGTGTGTGTTGCTTTAATTCATTAAGTGTGTGTTAACTTATTATACAATAATGACTAACACCACTGCCAATTTGATCATTAGCAAAACCTGGGATATATGTCAAGAAATATTTCATTTCTACTTAACACAGGAGAAAACCAAGTTTCTGAAAAGTTATGCCAATTGTCCAAGATGTCAAAAATAAGGTTATGATTAAACCCAGGGTTATTTTTAACATTCTTTCCTACTCCTGTCAATCAGGTAATGCCTTGCACTGGACTTGCATGTTTAGAAAAACTAAGGGTATGTTGTACCTTGCCTATGGTGGAAAACATATGTATTTGTATGAACTAAAAAATAAATGCAAATGATTTGATTTGAATATCTGATCTTGGTTTTAAATTGGTTCATCATAGTCATTTATTTCAGTGTCCAATCTCAGTGATCAGATATTCATATAAACACAGCTGCAAGGTTTAAAAAGGATTTTACATATAGTTCTGACACCTTTCATTGCATTCTTCCATCTCAACACCTCAGGCAGATAGCTATTCTCATTATAGTGGATTTAGGCCTATTGTTTAAAAATCTAGATCATTCACTAACACAAAGTGGGTATATATGGATATATGAAGGTCAAATGATGGCAGTCTGGATCTATATTTACATTGGCTATAAATAGGAATGCAAGACTGATTATTTCATATATGGTTTCTTTTAGGAAACAGGATCCAACTAAGTGATAGAGGGAAAAAATAATCTTTGCTAGTAGAGCAAAACTGGATAATTCACACTGAATGATAGATATAACCTTGCAGTCTAGCTTATCTGGTTTACCCATTAGTTGAATCAAGTGGCTGGAGACCTACCTGGAAAGTTCACTGGGTGATGGTATTGTGACATCATGCTCTAGCTATGGTGGTCAAAAACTATATTTGATGCAGTTTGGGACTGACTTCTCTTTTTTTTTTTTTTTTTTTTTTTTTTTTTTTTTTTTTGCTGAGGATTTATTACCATTAATGGCTAATATTGAACATGTTACCAAACAAAGCATGATTAAGAAAAGCCTTGGCAATTATCTGATAAATATTATATTCTTTATGTGTTCAATTTTCATACAGGCTTAATTTATGCCACTATGATTAAAGTTTGGTCAAAAGCTAGTGATTACAATTTGAGCTTTCAAATCATCTTTTCACTAGCCTCTTCCTGGTGCCCTGTCTTAATCTGCTTCACCTATAAAGGTAGGATACATCTCTCATCTATCAAACCTTTAAAAAAAAAAAAAAGCAGGGACATGTAATTCCCTGAATTCTTCTTAGTGCAACCAAAAGCAATCTATAATTGCAGTCATGTGTTTGTTTGTTTCGCTAAAGTGCTTGTTCATTATTCCATTTGACCCTATTTTTAAGTGAATTTCATGTAGTGATGATAATACTTGCTCCAGATATGCATGCTTAAGAGTCAATTAGTGACATGAAGGTACCTACAGAAAAAACATTAAAGATATCCCAACCATATCCTTGAAGTCACTCTATCATTATGTCATGTGACAATTTCACTTCAAAGTTTTCAGTTATAAAATTAGACAATGTGCTATGAGCCTGTCAAAAATATTCCTTTCAGCAATATATAGCCCTTTGTAGTAAAGACTGTCCAATTCACATAGGTTTTAGACAGTTTATGAGAAAAGAGTCACTGATGCCAGTAAAGATGGATGCTTTGGCCTAGTGATGGATACTTTTACATAATTATTAATTTGGGTAAATAATATGAGTATTCAGAGGGATAACAATGCAGTTATCCCCCATTTTTCCTCTAAGTAAAATTTTAATGAAGAAATAAATAATGACTTTTCTTCTTCATATATACTAGTATGAATTTATGCTTTCAGTCTTAACAACCACAACAATCTGACAAAAGAATACACACACGTATGCACACACACAAATATAGACTGTGTGTTTTTTTGTTTGCTTGTTTGTTTAATAAGAGCTAAACAGTTATGCCTATGAGTAACTTTTATCTCTAATAATCTCGTATCTAATATCTGATCATGGCCCTGGGATAGCTTTTGAAAAGTATTCACTACATTCTATTTTCCTAAAACCAATATTGTTCATAATATCTCAATAGCTGATATTTGCACATAAAAAATCATAAAAAATAGTATAATAATAGGTTTTTTCATAAAAATTGAATAATATAAATGAAAAGAAGAGAATTGTCACAATTATATCTAGAAGCATTGGAATTGAAAGCCATAAAACAATAAAATTTCCATTTCAATAATGACAAATAATACTATAGTTTTTAACTGATTCTATGAGATAAAAGATAAGAGAGTTTTTATCAGAGTAATACATAAAGTTGTACTTATGGTGATGGAGCAAATTTACAATTTCCTGACTAATGCAATCAACCTATAGTCTCAAACTCCATTATTTAAGCAAAAGTAGTTTTTTCCATTAATGACATTAACTAAGCAATTTCCAAATATAAGGTTTATGTATGAGCTACCTATATTGATATTCATATATAGCTTATATACTAACATATATGCATATCTACATAAATGCTCAAGTTTCTAACACTTTAAAGGAATGATTTCATTGGCTGAATCATCATTTAAGTATGTTCACTCAATTGAATTAACTATTTCCCCTAGCAATCCCCTTGAACTTGGAACTATTGATTTCCTTTTTCTCACCATTGTGAATTATATCTGTGAGCTGTTGAAGAATTGCTAGGTAAGTACCCAGAAATTTCATTTTCAAAATTATTTGGAATTCTTAAGATTAAAATATATTGTAATAAATATTAGTTTGTCAGTTTTATGATATATATCTTGCTAAACAACTTTTTCATTCATTTAATTTTGTATTTTCGTGTTTGGAGTTAATCACAATTATGCTCTTATTCTAAGTAACTATGAGTGTTGAGGAGTCTAACATATAAGGTTATTAACTCCATTTCATATAAGCAGAGAGGATGGGGCCAGTGAATCAGAGTCAGAATAAAATGTACAGACAGGCTTCTCATACACAACTTTGACAACAATATCTTGGACTAGTAATTCAATTATAATGGAATACTAATAGCATGAAAAGCATATAACATGGTTAGAAATTTAGTTTTCATTACCATGTAAAAAGTATGCTCTTTTATTCCTGTATGACTTATAAACAGAAAAGAAACCCTTTGGGATGAAATAGCATAAAATAATAAAAGAGTTTCTTAAATATAACATCTTTTGGGATGAATTTCCATGATTTAGTCTCCTTCTAGTTCTAATGGATATGCAAGGCAGGTCCCAGGAGTCTGACTAAAAGAAAAATAGGGTGAAAAATTTTATTTGCAGAAAAGTCATTTTCTCATATAGCTTTTGGCTAACCAAAATAGTGTCCTTTTACCTTCATTTTCCTATTATATCAGGTTGCATTTTTGCACTATTTCAAAGGGGATACAGCCCACATACCCAGGCTAAATTTTGTCAAGTGAACAAAACAAAATTGGATCAAAGATATTTCATTTTGAAGCTTATAAATATCCCTTCATTTCCCATACACTTGAATTGCATTTAAGTAGTTTGGTAAGTTTTATGATATGTGTCTATAATATATATAATATCTTTATATCTATAATACCTATGATATGTATTATATATATATACGTATATTATTCCATATATATATAGATATATGTATATAGAGATACATATCTATAGATATATGCATATATAGATATAGATACATATTTTATCTCTATCTCTATATTTACATATATATTTCTAAGTATGTCCAGAGCAGAAGAGATACCATCATAGAAAATTCCTGGAATTCAAGAAGTAAGATGGCATTAGGCTTCTTATGAGATAATCTTCTAAATACCATCAGAAAAATAGGCATTATTGAAGCAGTATTAAAGCTGCTTCATTGTGTGTCTAATTGTTATTCAAGCTTTCCCTTTAAATGAAGTGAGGAGATGTTTATAGAACCTAAAATAATATTCTTACCCTTGTTTGATTTAGTATATGACTTGAAGCCTACCATAGATTTTTTTTTAATTTTTTTTCAGCGTTTATTTATTTTTGGGACAGAGAGAGACAGAGCATGAACGGGGGAGGGGCAGAGAGAGAGGGAGACACAGAATCGGAAACAGGCTCCGAGCCATCAGCCCAGAGCCCGACGTAGGGCTCGAACTCACAGACCGCGAGATCGTGACCTGGCTGAAGTCGGACGCTTAACCGACTGCGCCACCCAGGCGCCCCTGCCATAGATTTTTTCAATGGACCTTGATGGATGTTTCCAATCTTTGCTTTTTTTTTCCACTTGTTTCAAGGCCAAGGTCCACCAGATGTCAGTACAATATAAATAATCCAAATTCTTAAACATCAAATACAGAAGACAAGAAGAAAGAAAGAAAGAAAGAAAGAAAGAAAGAAAGAAAGAAAGAAAGAAAGAAAGAAAGAAAGAAAAGAAAGAAAGAAAGAAATTGCCATACAACAAAGCCATTTCATTGAATTTTAAAAGATTTACCTACATCAAAAAGGAGAAGTTGAAATACTGGTTAATATAATCTGCAATATGAGTTTTAAAATATTTTTTTTTCTTTTCCTAGGAGAGTTCTGTTAATATTAATGTAATGTGATAAAGCTAACTTTATATTTCTCCTCCTTCTGGTTTATCATTAGATTCAATCGTAGTTTTTGTCAGATGACTTCTTTATTCAATGATAGTTTTATGTATTAACATTTCCACAATATACTTTCTCTCGATTATTTTTTCCATTCTAGAAAAAAGAGTCAAATCATGACAGCAGTGTATTCTCTAAGAAGTTTCTTTACTTGATCAGTTAAACTAAAGGTAAATATGTCTAACACATGTTGGCAATGAGTTGATGAACTAGCTCTTGATGTTTAGATATGTCAATGATTTTTTTACAAATATTTTTGGAGTTATAAATTTTGGTTGCTGATGAGAAGGTTTGTAACTTATATCATTCACACACATGAATGCACGTGCACGCGCGCGCACGCGCGCACACACACACACACACACACACACACACACACTATGCTTAATAAAGAAGATTCTGTAGGAGTGAAAGAAAAGTATAACCAAACCCATCTTTGCCTCACTTTGTTCATGAATTATTTCCGTGGAAAGGCCACGGGAGAGTGTTTACTCCTACTGTTCAGCATAAAAGGAACTCTCCTTCTCTTTGATTTGTTTCTTTCTTTCCAAATGATGCCACTCAACACAGTGTCTACTTCACTTTCCCAATGCTGATACCTAAGCTTTATTATACTTAGTGTGATCACTGCATAGAGATACATAGTGACAGATTATGAGAAATGGGCAAGGTAATTTCACACTTTATGCTTGCAACTGTTAATGATAAGCTCTTGCCAACTTGAGAATTACCCCACAGGCAGGACCTTCAGCTATTATATCCTTCAACTTAACACAAAAGCCATCACCCCATTCCTTTGAGGAAATGGCCAAATGAGTGCTTTTGTTTAATATTTAGGTAATTCTTTCATCAGGCTTTTGATTATGCTCAAATCTACCTTCACATTTCTTTTCACATAAAACACTTATTTTTTATTTACAAAAATGAATTGCCTGATTTTTGTGCCACATTCTGAGAATTCCATTAATTTATAATCTAGTCAAAGGGACCAGTAATGTGAATAAAGAAGTAAAAGAACATGCTGGAACTGTCAGGATATAATTCTCTATAGGAAAGAGAATACCTGCAGAATATAAATGGCTCAGATCAACTTGAGAGGAGCAGGTAAATTGGTCTGAACTCAATAAAGGCAAGAAAACTCACAGCTCAAGCACTTGAGGAGTGATGATCTGGATTCTATCAGTAAAGTCAGCCAAACCAGTCAAATATGAAGGAAAGGGTAAAATATTCTAAACTAAATATTAGCAAATAATATTCATTAATTTACAGAGATCTACAGAGATACTATTTTCAAACATATCACATTTGTTAAAAGGAGAAAAACATATAATTATTTAAATGGATTTGGGGGGGGGGTGGTCCTCCAAGAAGCCAGCACATTTATTGATGTTTGCTCAGGTCCTGCAGGCTTCTTGGTCTCACATCTTGTGGGGGAAGGAGGCTCAGCCAAGGCAGTAGAGACTACAGACGGTGCCCCATAGACACAGAACCATGGTCAGTCAGTACAGGATATTGTTGGTTCCCTTGCCCTTCAAGTGCACTGGGAGGTCATTGTCCACCTGGGTGGAAAGGGCCGCTGATTGGAAAAGCTCTTTATTTATTTATTTTTTTAATTTTTTTTAATGTTTCTTTATCTTTGAGACAGAGAGAGACAGAGCATGAACGGGGGAGGGTCAGAGAGAGGGAGACACAGAATCGGAAGCAGGCTCCAGGCTCTGAGCCATCAGCCCAGAGCCCGATGCGGGGCTCGAACTCACAGACCGCGAGATCGTGACCTGAGCTGAAGTCGGACGCTTAACCGACTGAGCCACCCAGGCGCCCCTGGAAAAGCTATTTAAATGGATTTTTAAAGCATTTGATATGATTTTACATTCATGATTTCAAAAACAAAAATTATTACAGCAAATGAAAATAAAAGGGAATTTCCTTAGCCTAAAGAAAGGCAAAAATAAAACACCTACAGCATGGTTCATACCCTTCCCCAAAGGCCAGAAAAAATAAAAATATATCTGAGATCACTGTAATTCTTATTTCACTATAGTCTGTACAGAAATCATTCAATCTCATCTTCTTCCCACCCTTGACCCTTCACGTTACTTCCCCACCTTCACCATTTGCTCAATGGGTCACTGTCATCTTCTTGTCTCAATTCTATTGGCTGCCACTATCTTTCCCAGAATGAACTTTTTATTGTGCCAATTGTGACAGGAGCTATGGGAGATTTCACATCTAGGATCAAATTGGTTATATCCATGGATGTTCTAGCTCTCCCTGCTCTTCTTGGAGTTGTGAAATCACAGGATGCAGGGCAGATTTTCTGGCTTCTAGAAAAAGGCTTCTAGAAATGTGTGGTAACACCACTCAAAAGTTTAGAAGTGTTAATGGCCTGGGGGACAACATGACAAAGGAAGACTCAGAGATGCAGGCAAGTGCTACTTCCTTTTTTCTGCTGACAAAGTGCTTGCTCTAAGATGCAGTGGTTACATATGGTCTATTCAGAAACTTCCTGTATGATATAGCAATCTGATGTTTTCTTCTTTATTAGCAAATAATTTTAACTTAATTTAATTTGTTAAATGTTAACTTAGTAATGTTAACTTTGTTAACAGGTAGGTAGCATACTATTTTGTCATTATTTCCCTCCTTTCCTATTCTTTTTCCCTTCACTTTAGGATTGCATTTCCCTTTGATAAAGCATCAGCATATAACAACTGCCTCAGTCTCTGCTTTCTAGAAAATGTGGATTGAACAAATTACTAGTCAGTGTAATAACACAAGAGAAATAAATTAAATGGGAAATGATTCAAAAATATAAATCAAACCTCCATTTATTATTGATAAAACTTGTCTATATAAACAACATATAAGGATTTGCAGGTTAAGTATACAATTTGAAAAGAGTTTAGCAAGGGCTTCTGAATACAAATGCAATATACTGAAATAACTGTTAGTAACAGAATGAATACATTCTACATATAAAGTAGTATGCTTTATGGCACTGAACATGAATGAACTGCAGTTCAAAAGTATCTCTACATTTTAAAAATTCAATGTTGTCTGAAAGAATCAAGTCATAGCAAAGCACGTCAAGTATATTTCCATTTGCATAACCTTCAAAAAAGGCAAAAATACATATCTATCCATTTATCTAAATGGATACAGGTGTGCTTGGTAATACTATCCAGAAAAAATGAGGAGGAAGATTATGACAAAATTCAGGGCAGTTGTTACTTTACAAGGCAAGAGTAAAGGCAAGAGTAAAAAGGAGAGGATGAGGATAGTTGTATATGGAGTTTCCAAAAAATAAAATAAAATAAAATAAAATAAAATAAAATAAAATAAAATAAAATAAAATAAAATAAAATAAAATAAAATAAAATAAAATAAAATAAAATACTACTACTACTACTAATAATAATACTCTATTTCTAAACCAAGTTGTGAATGCAAGGGAATTAATTTTATCCTCCTTTCAAACTCTCTCTATAATATGTATATTTACTCTTTATTACATACAATATGTTTCACATTAAAATAGGGTCCCTTTTTAAAATACAAGTTATATAAAACAATTCTCTATATATAGGAGTTAGATTTTGAGTGAGAATGGTAGTTCAGAAATCTATTTATTTAAGTAAGCTCTAAAGGTAAATTCTGATGCTCAGGTAGTTTTAGGAGGCACCAAGCTAAAATACAGAGCAACTTCATCTTTAGCTACATTTTGCTCTGATGAGCTAGCCTAGAGATCTATCTAAGCACTTTACTGAACTTTTACTTCCGCACTCTCCATGGGAAATTGTATTCCTCGTTCAAAATAACCAACTTACAAACTCTTAGTGTAAAACTCATATATATCTGGGACTGTCTGCTTATAGTATAGCAGTGAAAAGGTGTAAACTATTATTTTCATGTAGTTTCATTTGAATATAACAGAGCTTCTATGGTATGAGTTCCTTTGAATCAAAAATAGTATGTGCTTAAGAGCAGGGGGATTCAGGATTTGAAGCTGGTAATAAGGATAGATTTCTTTTTGAACTTTCCCCTCTGATATTTTAAATAGGTAGCACCTTTCTTTAATCTCTTGTAAGACTGCTGATTACTTTATGACTTCTGTATGGAAGATGAAGATTTAAAGAACTTGCATATGGTATAGCAAAGAATTCAAAGCGTACCATAATTTACACAAGTATCTTAGCACATAAAGTAGAAGACTACCACAAAAGGAAATAAAGGAAGGAAGTGAGGTAGCAATGGACAACACATAAGTGCATTCTGTGTCTAAAACAAGCCAACAGCTTTATTATAGCCTTGTCTTAAAGGCAGAACCCAAGAGTTTTACATTTCTGATTGTCTTATTATACCACATTGTTAACTCAAATTGGGCTTTTCTTTGATGTTACGTGATTTCTCAGACTGGTATGAGCTTCCAGATCTTAAGAAAAATCACTTCCATCTAAATCAAATGGATCTCCCAAAGTGATTTTTTCCTGAACAAAACAAAACAAATACCTTTAACTTCCCTGGACCCCGAAGAGTTAAATCACAGACTAGAATTTTTTCACTTAGGAAGTATAAGCCAAATGTATGTATGAATTAGTATCTGAGTTAATGGAATTAAAAATTGAGAAGAAAAATAAAGTGGGAAAAATAATTAGTAACAAAACCAGATACGCTGAATTGCTGAATGATCCCTCAGGGAAAACATACACACACTCACATGCACAATAAATAATAAAACAAACAAAAAGCAGTTTCAGTTAGAGTGCTATACCAGTAGTGATGCCACCTGATCTGTTGAAAGCTCCACTCTGCCCTTTACTCAGCACGAACACATAATTACAACAGCTAAAATTACAGAAAAAAAGGAGTGAAATGGTTCAGCTCCTGGGAAGCAAAAACAAACAGCAGCTCTGACCTTTAAATCTATAGTGACTGAATGAGCACTGGTTCATCCTAGTATAATAGGTTTAAACAGATTAGCAATCAGTTTTTAAAAATATATTGTAGGTATATGAATTGAGTGATCATTTTTCAATTAATAAATAAAAAGTCAAATTGACTTTTATCCACCTGCTTGACAAGCACCTTGTCAAGGGTTTGGTGTGGTTGGAAAACGTATGTAGAAGGCAGTAAGCTTTTTACAGGGAAAAAATGTTTATTCATATTTCACCATCACCATTTCCAAGCAGCTTTTAACAACCGTTAAAAAGGGAAATAGCAGAATTAAATGAATACAGTACATGCATCATGGGAAGTCCATCATAGGAACTGAGAAAGGACTTTCAGGTTCATGCTTCCTTTTCAGTATTAATATTTACATGAAACAACCACCAGTAGCCACTTGACATCAAAGGACTGAAAATGGAGAAAGAACCAGGTCATCAGGTCTAGAATAATTAGCGCTGATATATTACACGAACAAGTATTATCAGAATGGAAGAGAATGAAATCCTCTCTTGCTGTATAATACACATTAAGTATGTAGTCCATGACTACAACAAAAATAAGATCATTTCTAAATAGTCAGGATCCTTGGCCAAACTCAAGGGCCAAAAGCATGTAGTGATGGATACCGGACTCTCCCTGATTGATAAGGTGTTGAAACCTAGAAACAAAATTAAATGGTAGACAGTCTTTGGGATTTCTCTTGCAAGTGTTTCTTTTAACCTGAAAGGCACACAGCCTTTGAGCCATAATACATAATAATACATATGTTACATATTAAATCTATAAAGACTGAAGCTCTCTTGATATATCAGAATTCTTTTTTCTCTTTCATCCTAAACTTGGTAAATAAAAGATCTGTTATAGTGGTTTTTGGTTAATTGACAGTTAGTTATCTTGACAGTTGCCAAGATAAACTTTCATTTTTTTTCTTCATTGTAGCCAGCAAAGGATCAAACATTTGGATTATCTGATGGCCATTCTAGAGAATTCAAAGATAGTTTTAGATATAAGGGATGTTTCACTGGTTTTATGATTCTGAATTGAGGACTGAGTTTGAGAAAGGAAACACCAAGAATTGCGAGGGGAGAAAATACTTGAAAATAAGTCATAATTTCTAAATGTTAAAAAATAGTTATAGGCAATATTTAAAAAAACAAATGACAAGTAACATAGATTGTTATGAATTTAACTTTTTTTTTCAAAAATAGATACACATTAAATGATATAAGAGACTGTCAAGTAGATAGTTAACAAAATATTTTGATAAGAAGTCCTGTCTGGACTAAATAAATAGCTTCACAGAAGGAAAATCTTTTTTTTTTCCTTTTTTCTCCCCATCACCCATGTAAAAATTTGGAGAAAATATATTAATACATTTTCTTTTATGAATAATCCCCTTAATATTCAACTAATTTTGTTAAACATTTTAAGAGATTTTATTGTTTTTTATTTGATTTTTACTATTTATAAGCTTTTTAATCCTAATATGCTTTTTAATCCTAATATATAGTCAGACATATACATATATTTAATAAGTAGGTAATAAATTTAGAACTTGTACATTTAGCTTTAATTAACTTTATTCATATAGTAAATGACAATGTCTACATTATATTTTATTTGCAATCCTAATTAAATGTAACATTTTCTAAATAAACTGCTGTACCATATTGATTAACTTTTATGGTTATTCATATCTTTCTGTAATTATTATACCTAGAACATTCTCAGTCATATTATCACTTTAATAAAGTAACCAACTTTGTGTCCTCCTGATACAAAGAAATTGGAAGCCAGGAAATCAAGAACTATGTGGCAGTTTTCATTCAGAAGCACACATTTCATATCACTTTCACAAATTTAAATATGGCAAAAACTCCTCCATAAGCAATATTACCCAAAGTCATTTGCATACCTGCTGATCTCTAGCCATTTAAAAATTTTTTTAATGTTTATTTATTTTTGAGACAGAGGGAGACAGAGCATGAATGGGGGAGGGGCAGAGAGAGAGGGAGACACAGAATCGGAAACAGGCTCCAGGCTCTGAGCCATCAGCCCAGAGCCCGACGCGGGGCTCGAACTCACAGACCATGAGATGTGACCTGAGCTGAAGTCGGATGCTTAACCGACTGCGCCACCCAGGCACCCCTCTAGTTTAAAGTTTTTTTTGCTTTGTTTTGTTTTTTTAATTTTTTAAATTGTTTTTTCAACGTTTTTATTTATTTTTGGGACAGAGAGAGACAGAGCATGAACGGGGGAGGGGCAGAGAGAGAGGGAGACACAGAATCGGAAGCAGGCTCCAGGCTCTGAGCCATCAGCCCAGAGCCCGACATGGGGCTCGAACTCACGGACTGCAAGATCATGACCTGAGCTGAAGTCAGACGCTTAACCCACTGAGCCACCCAGGCACCCCATCTCTCTAGCCATTTTAAAATGTATAAGAATTTTAGTGACCAAAGTTTTAAGCCAAAAATATTACTCAAATATTCTTTATTAGTTTACTAAGTTTAAAGTTTGTCATGATCTCAAAGTTAACTAAAAATCTATAAATTACAAATTCATTCATTTAAACAGTTTTATATGTTTATAATCTTAATATGTGAAAACAATGATAACTTAAATGGCTTATAGAACTAATACAAGAATTTAGAGAGTTTAAATTTAGGAGGAGTTTAATCCTAGTTTCCCATAACCTAGAACACTGTGTTAGCTTTAGTTTTCTGCAATTAAAAGACAAAAAATGGTCTTTAAACCATAATAATTCACTCATTTCAATTTTTTTAATGTTAATTTATTTTTGAGAGAGAGGTAGAGACAGAGCTCAAGTAGGGGAGAGGCAGAGAGAGAGGGAGACACAGAATATGAAGCAGGCTCCAGGCTCTATCTGAGCTATCAGCACAGAGCCTGACATGGGGCTTGAATCCATGAACTGTGAGATCATGACCTGAGCTGAAGTCAGATGCTTAAGCGACTGAGCCACCCAGGTGCCCCTCATTAACTCATTTTAAATTTTCATAGATTCACCTACTTATCATTGCTTGTTATGCAAAATGTCTAAATTTATAAACTCCTATGTTCAATATTTTAAACTTTTCAAATAATGTTTAAAATATCTCCTTATCTTGGAACTGGAGCTGTTCTTATTGTAACTAGTGAACAAAGACATTATTTAATCCTATTTCTTAGCTGATATTTTAGCATGAACAATTTCTTACAGAAACAATATTTTTGAAGCTCCAGAAACAAAAAATAATTGCTCTTATTCTTTTACAAATTCTTAATATTCTATCTCTACAGTTTCTAACATGCAAGAATACTGGCAGTACATTATCTGATTTATTTTTGAAGTTTTCCAAGAAATGGGAAAAGGAAATAGAAGAATAGGGAGAGATAGAGATAGATGGATATAGATAAATATGGAGGGGGAGAGAGAAACAATTATAGTTAGGGTAAATAACTCCCTGTGGCCTTGACAATTTCACTGAATCACAAGATTAAAAAGATACTATTTATTAATCTAGGAAGTACAGTAAATTAGGGTGGAAGGGAAGGGTTCTTAAACAGTCTTTTAGGCAAAAATCTTCTCATGTATATGAAAATGTATATGCACACGAGTTTGTTTTTGTTTTTGTTTTTGGTTTTTTTGTCTAAAGCATGAATCTTGTTTATGTCAAGTTGGCCACAGAAGCTCTTGATTTTCTTTGATGAAATTGTACTCAGGTCAAATATTTGATACTATTAGCTCCATGACAAATAACATGCATAAAAACAGGTCTTAGACAAGAGACATACTAGACAACTGTGTGCTCCCCATAGTTTTAAAAGAGGTTGTAAGTAAAGAATCAGATTTCTCAAACACTATATCTTATCTTACTCTGAATTAAATAATTCTACAAGATGGAAGAAAGGAAGAGGGAATCATAAATAATATCACCAGGCACACATGACATTAATTAACTGATTGATCAAGGATTAATCGATTAATATATATATATATATTTAATTTTCTTTAATGTTTATTTATTTTTCAGAGAGAGAGAGAGAGAATGAATGAACGGATGAGGGGCAGAGAGAGGGACACACAGAATCCAAAGCAGGTTTCAGGCTCTGAGCTGTCAGCACAGAGCCTGACACAGGGCTCGAACCCATGAATCGTGAGATCATGACCTGAGCCAAAGTCAGATGCCCAACCGATTGAGCCACCCAGGCGCCCCTCAATTAATATTTTTTAATGCTCGAACAAAACAAATCAATGCATAGATACAGGACAGAATTTACTTCAGACTCTGGATGAAAAAATCTTGAGAACACGAGGTGACAAAGGATCCCTGGCATTCACTAACTTGTCAAGTACCCTGGTTCAAGCAGTGAGAGTGTAGTTGTACTCTGGGTGGGGGTAAAGGATATAATTCTCCATATTTTTTGGAGATCCTCAAATAAGAACATCATACAGGGAGAAAATAAGATGTTTTACATCTACCATAGCAGGAAGGATACTAGGAAAAATCAGATTGTTCCAGATTTCTGGCACCTAACAAATTTTATACATTAAAGCAATTAGGTAGATGAAAAGGAGAAAGAAACAGGGAATGTTCCCCATCAGGAAATGGGGTGAGAAAGGTGTTCAATGGATATGAGTTAACTGTCATGGTCTATGGCCAGGGAAATGTATTTATAAAATCTGTTAAGTATTCTCAGTTCTAGAAGAAGATAGCTTAGGAGTAAATCTGGAAAGTACCTTCTGTGATCTTAGGTTTTTCAAGAAAAGTGGGTGTAGAAAGGTCTTAACATTCCACACTCTTATATTAGAGAGAAAACAGGGAGGTTAAATGTTTTCCAAGGTCATACCACTTGCAAATATACAACCACAACTAAAATTCAGCAATATGAGTTAAAGACACTTAACAGAGCTGTTTCCCACAAGCTCAAAAGCAACGGAGAGCAAGGGAAGGAGTGCATTATAGAGTGTAAGACTGTGAAAGGTTAGATTATCCAAGCAAAAGAAAACACACATCAGTATAGGTTGGACTACAATACTATTCTAGTGAAATTAAAGTAGTGATGTGGACTAAAGCAAAATTATGACCAAACATTCTCTTAGAGTGTATATGCCCACTCATATTCAAAGGTTTCTATAAATTGTTTACAGAAGTCCCTGGAATCCCACCTACTATTCTTATGCTAATTCTAAAAACAGACATGTAGTTCTGAAAACAGATGTGTTCAACCCTAGGATCGTTTCCTTAAAAAAATCTAAGATAAGCTTGGATCCAATGTCCCAAAAGATCTGAACACCAGCCATTAAAAAGGAGAAATTTAGAAAGGAGTATTATCAACAAAGTAGGAAAGAGTCAAATCTTTCTAATCTGATGGGAACTTTGAGTACCTGGGTGTTAGGGGCTGACTTATTCCCTCCCAAACCTCAAATGTTGAGTTCAAACCCTAACTCCCAGGACACTCAGAGTATGATCAGTCTTGGAGATACGGCCTTTACAGAAGTGATAAAATTAAAATAAGGCCACTGGGGTGGGCCCCAAGACAATAAGATTGATATCCTGATCAATGTGTTTACATGAAAGAAACACCAGGGATGCTCGTGTGCAGAGGAAAGACCACATGAGGACATAGTGAGAAGGTAGGCATCTTGCAAGCCAAGGAGAGAGGCCTTGGGAGACACCGAACCTGCTGACACCTTGATCTTGGACTTCCAGCTTCCAGAACTCTAAGAAAATAAACTTCTAACGTTTGAGCCACCCAGCTGTTGTATTTTGTTATGGCATACCAAACACATTAATACACTGGGTAACTCAGATACTGCATCATCATGAAGACTATTATTTCATTTTAGTTCTTCATTTTTTGTTTTTTTCTCCTTATCATCTTCCTCACTCCCTGGATCTGTGGTTTCTTTGGTATAGATAAGTATCACTAAAAGAGTGTGTAAAGTTTAGTTGCCTAGACCAAACCCAAGAAATCTCTCAAATTTGAGGTAAGTCCCAGAAATCTGAAAATTTATAAGCACCCAGTGTGAGTTTGACATTGGAGTATTGATAACACACTTCTTGAGGTATACTCCATGGAGTTACATGGGGAATATTTGCATCTAGGGAAACTATGTAGGCAGATATTATCTGATCAGTTTAAGGTAGGTAGAGGTAGAACTAGGATTACCTTCGTACTTTTCCTTTAAAATTACAGATGCCCAGAGTATTCCAGATACATTTCTTTATGACTAGATGATGTCCAGTTTGACTCATTTAATAAACTGATACACTGCAATGGTTTATTACATAAGGATAGTTTAAAATCAAATGTTCTTCATACTGGAATTTCTGTCCAATTTACTTACAGGTTGTTTATCA
The DNA here is from genome assembly GCF_018350175.1 of Felis catus. Classification (NCBI taxonomy): domain Eukaryota; kingdom Metazoa; phylum Chordata; class Mammalia; order Carnivora; family Felidae; genus Felis; species Felis catus. The sequence continues at coordinate 51,043,045 of NC_058376.1, forward strand.
TTATGGTACCAATATGGCCGGCCTCATAGTTACATGTCCTGCAGAGTCACTGTGCACCTAGAAGAGTTGTATCCTTCTAAAGTTTAAGACTTTGCCTTTGCCATATTGAAATCTGTAATACTTTTTTTCTCTTTTTTTAACAAAGAGCTTGTCTTTTCATTTTGCATTGGGACTTGCAAATTATGCAGCTGGCAAGGGTATCAAAGCAATTTTCTGACTTATTAGAAAGACTTCTATACTTCCCTTGGGTTTCATTTATGTTTTCCGCCTCAGAAAGAGAGTTGAATAAACACCCCTATGATAGGAGTCACTCTCTATGTTTCACTGTCACTAATGACATAGAAAATGGAGCTGAAGAGTTACACTCATCTTTTTTGTGGTTTTCACATAATACTAATATTCTCTACCCCTCACAAAGGTATGTAAGAATCCCTGTGGGAGATATAGTTTTAAAAATCATTAGGTGAATCTGGTATGCTCCTCTTTCTTATTCTCTATTTGCCAGCTACTTTAGAAGTCTTTAATCATAGGTTTATGGCACAGCTCATTTCTCATACTTTAAATATACTAAGGAAAACCATACAAGAGGTGTCACTCCTTCATTTCAAGCTACAAAACTTCTTTTATGCTTTGTTTTCCATTTTGTATTAAGTATAATTATAGAAAATAAGATTATTTTTCTTTTCAAAATGATATGTTTAGGGAAGAATTAGAGTAGCTCTTAAAACAGTCTTCGATCTTTTTTTATTCCTTCTCATTTTGCACATTTTATACTCAAAGAAACAGAATTATATATTATAATTTAGAGAAAAGTATTTCCTGCAAATCCATATTCTACAGATTTAATTCCAGAAAGCTGATTAAAGCTTAAATATAGATTAAAATTATATGTAGTAATGAGAATTACAATAGCTAATATCTAATATCTGTATTTATATTTATATTCATTTAGTGCCAGGGCATTTTTCTAAGTACTTTATGTGTATCAGTTCCTTCAATCTTCACAAAAACTGTATGAGCTAGGTGTTACAGACATTTTAGAACATGAAGCCAGGTCACAGAGAAGTGTAGTCACTTTTCCTGGCATCTAAGGTTATTCATTATACAGAGGACGTACCTATACTACAATATTAGGTAGGATACAAATAGAATTTTTCAAACACCCCTCTTTTTGTTGTAATCAATAAAACCACTGACCTGTTTACACACTTTGGGGCTTACTTATAAAACCCCAAAGGAGTAACACTTGGAAGATCTAGCAGCAAGATCTAAGCAGCGTATCCAGAAATTCTACGCTAATATATTTTTTAATAATTTGCTGGATAAATGTGTACCAAGGGCCATTATTCCTCAACATACATTGTTAGCACTCAGTGGATGTTTGGGAAAAAAAGGCCATTTGGAAAATGTGTGAAATACCTGTATTGTGGTCCTTTAGATATGCTAATCCCCCTTGTAAGAGACAATCCTCAAACATCAGATTGAATGTAGATTACATCAGATCCATGAGTTTACCACTTATGTTGTCATTATTGAACAGTAAATGGTTACAAGTATGAAAAACAAAGAGTGTGTGTGTGTGTGTGTGTGTGTGTGTGTGTCTGTCTTTGTCCTAGAAGGATAAATTTATTCACTCTATCATCAGATAAAGTGGGAGAAGATGGGAGCTGAGAGACTCCATAGCAGAATATCCAGGAGGCCTGGCCCTTACACAGTGGCCTGTGAGCTAAGTGCCATGGTTCCTAGAAGCAGAGGAGTAGAACTAGAGAAAAGAGGAAAATAAAGTCCATGATCAGAGTCATGCAGACGGTCCAGGATGTTTTTGCAGTTTGATAGAAAAGACATAACAAAGGGAAAATAAAGATGTATATGACACTAGGAGACCAGGAAAGGGTGAAAAAACATGAAGGCACATGTCAGAGTGGGGATAGGGTCATAGAAGAATAATTGGGACATGTTCATGAGAAGACATTCTCATTGATTATCATGTGGCAAACCGGACATACCTAAAGTCAGTAACAAAGCAGAGGAGTGAGCAGATTAGGGTAACAGGTAGATTGACAGAAGCCTTTTATCTCAGTTCTAAAACCTTGGGTACAATGGAAGTAATGTGAGGTATTACCTCCTCACTGCTATTTATTGTGTGCATGGATGCATCACAACTTGCCACTAAAAATAGTGCTTGGGTGGCTCAGTCAGTTAAGTGTCTAAACCTTGATTTTGGCTCAGGTCATGATCCCACAGTGGTGAGACTGAACCCCACATCAGGCTCAGTGTAGAGTGCAGAGCCTGCTTGGGATTCTCTCTCCCTCTATCTCTGCCCCTGCCCCACTCGTGTTCTCTCTCTCTCTCTCCCTCTCAAAATAAATAAATAAACTTAAAAAAATATATGCTCTCATTATCTGAAATTCAAAAGTCCTAAGTCAAAGATAGAAAATCATTTATTCACTTAGTCAACAAATATGTGCTGAGTACCTACTCTGTACCAGTACCATTCTAGGGCTCTGGTGATACAGTAATAAATCAAGAAGACAAAAATCAATGCTCTCAGAGAATTTACATCAGTTCCGACTGGTGGGAGTGGGTATCTGGAATGCTGTGTTAGGAAAGATCCTAAAGTTACCTTAGCTTTCCTGAAGGGACAAGCAAATGTTTACATACAGAGATTTTTGGAGTTGCTGTTTCACAACACAGAAGAGGCATTTGGTAGATCTGGAATAACATTCACTGCATTTGTTAGCTCACTGACCAGCAAATGCAGAAAGCTAATTCTATACTCTAATCGAACTCCTTCTAATCCACCCATCCCACTCCACCTTATCCCATAGTGTGTACAGAAGAGGTCTTCCTTCTCCAAATATTTTAACCCAGACACAACAATAGTAACCAGAACTAAATGAATACTTACATACTAGGTTCTTGTCCAAAGGCTTTATCTGAATTAATCCATTTAATTTTAGAATAATTCAATGGGGTAGATACATGTCCTATGATTACCCCAATTTTATAAATGAAGAAACTGAGGTACAGAGAGTTTAAGTAATTTGCCCAGGTTTGCAATTAGCAAGCACAAGAGTCATGATTTGAACCTGGCAATCCTTTCTTCAGCTTTCAGAGTCTATTGTCTAAACATTAGGCATACGTGCTGTCATTTTAATTTTAACTATACTTGCTTACTTCTCTTTAATTTGCAATGTCTTTATACTTTTTGATGCTGTTCGAAATGAAGGGAGGGAATAAAAAGAAAAATATAGCAATGAAATAGTTTAATTTGTTAAATATTTATTGTGTGCCTACTGTATTGCACTAAGGATATTTGGTGTTTGGGATACACTGGGTAAAAAAACAAAACACAAACAAAAAAACCTAGGTTCCTATCATTCCAGTGATCAAAACAAATAAAGAGATAAATGATCATTTCAGGTAGCAAAAAGTGCAATGAATAAAAATAAGCCGCTATAAGGGTATTGAGTATAACAGGTGGTGGGAGAAGGCCTTTCTGAGAGATGTCAGATGAAACAAGGAAGCAAGTCATGAAAATGTCTGCAGAACTTCTTGATGGGAGGAAGAGCAGGTACAAAGGCTATAAGGAATAATAAGGAATAATAAAGAAGATACTTTACAGAGGGAAGTCACAGCAGATTGATAGAACCTTATGTCAAAGAGTAGCCGGGAGCTACATAAACACCAGGGCTTGTAGGGCATGATGACACTGAATCTTATTCACATGTCAAACAAAAGTTTACAACAGGGGACAAAAAGACCTCTGCTATGAAAAGGTGGAACTTCAAAAACAAAACAAGACAAAAAGCTACAGTCATGTGGTTGAAGATTAGAAGTCTTTATTTACAGACTCTGCAGCTGGGAGCTAACTTGCCAGGTCCCCAGTGATTTTGTAATGCAGTCTCATCATCAGGGAATGTGCAGTCTTCCTGGCTGAGAGCTTCAGCAAAAGATTCTACCCCAGGTTCCTCAGAGCCCTCGGGCCAATTGTGAGAGAAAGAAAAGGAGACATGTTACATCTGTACAGCACTGTCCTACAGAAGTGTATATACTAGCAATCTTTGTTAAAACAGTCATCGTTTTCACACAGTCTTCATAAGCCTCCTTTTCATAAAGAACTCTTGTCCTGGTTACATGAACACACTGGTAAGATTTTGGACAGAATTATGAATTGTGATGACTGCATCTATCTGCCCTCAAAAGGCCACAACAAAAGTCTCTATTTCACTGTGATCTGTGAATGCCAAAGACAACTTGAAAGCAGAATATTTACTTTTAAAATGGTTAGATAGAGTTACAATAAAATTTTTGAAAACTGTCAGCATTTCCTTTGTATATATTGGCATTCTGGGGAAGTATTCATAAGATACCATAAGAAGAAATATGCTACCTCAGCCCTGTTCTGGCAAGTGTTTTTTTTTAATGACATATCAAAAATTTTAAATATATATTCCTAACTTCTAATCATTAGAAAGCATCTTTAAAATCACATACCTCCATGCTCTATTGAACTTGGAATTATAAATAACGATTAACTCATTGAATTTGACCGAGAAACAATTGAGAAAATACTATTTATTGTCAAAGAGACCTTAACCAGCTCACAGACTTCAGTAACGTACTGCTTCATCAGAGTATTTCCTTGTGATTGGTAGTGGAGTGGTTTACTAGCTACACGGAAGTTATTATAGTGCCACTGTTCATAATGCTTAGGCTGAGGCCACATCAGCAGTTTTACTATAAAGATTTTTTTTCAGAGTTTTATAGTGCTATAGTCAAACAAAAGGATATTGTGTAAGTAAACTGCTTCCAAAATGTTAGAAAAGAAATCATGACTCCAGATCCTTATTTCCTCTCTCCAGGCATCTAACGCAAGAGAGCAAAGGTAGCAGTAAATTACAAATCAATCTTTGGGTACCAATAAAGGAAGCATAAAATCTGACTGCATGTATAGCTCCACAAATACAAATCTGCCTTCAAATTTAAAGTTATGAATTATTTGTAGCAACAGCAAAAGATTTCTCTTTGTTGGTTGGATGGATTCAGTCACCAAAGCAAAGCTAATGAAGAATGTCTAAGGTTTGTCATTGCCGAGTCTTATGAGAGATGCACGGTTTTGATGTTATCTTTCACTTTTTGTCCATGGTCAAATGTAGCCATAGGAGAGACTTTTGCTATAGAAAATGCCATGCAGGGAAGGAAAAGAAAACAGTAAACATAATCTTCATATTGAGCATGGTGATATGTTCTTTTATCATAACCATTAACTAATAATTTTTTCCTCAAATAAAGCAGAAAACCCTCATGCATGTATAAGAGTTAAAGTATGTCATGAAGTGAAACAGAAACAGACACCCTTCTCACCCCAGGTGATGATTTATACCCAAAGGTATAAAATTCATTTTACCAAGTGAAACTACAGATATTTTTTTTTATAGGATTGAGGCATTCTCCAGCTACGAATCTACAATCTGGCCTGCAATGAAATATTTAAAGTCAAGAGAAGATCAATGTAAAGAAGTGTGAAACATCAAATGGACTAAAACCTTTTATTTATTCTGTCTCTAAAAATGGAAACACTACATGCCTCAGTCATATCAGATAGATTAAGCTGAATAAGCTCCCACTTAAAGACCGTGTACAAACTACTGCATAAAGAACACTAATGCCAATGTAAGTCACTGGTGCTTAGAATCTTAAGCCATATACGGTTGATTCTCATTGTTCAAGTAGTTATGATGTATAAAGTTGCCTGTAACGATGAATTAGTGAATACTGAATCATGGCCCCTAGGGAAAACATAGGGTTAGGTACTTGTGAGACTCTGGTCAGATGTTTTTATCAACTGATCAATACAAAATCTTATTGTATGTATGTTCCTGTTTAAAAGACACCTTATTTTAATATATTATTGATCCATTAACATTGAACTCACAGCCAATAGATTACCAACAAAATGCACAAAAACACAGAAACTGTAACTAAAACTAGACTGCAAAAAGGACATTACTTGTAGTGTGAGAGCTGACACAAGAAAGTACAGCTTTGCCTTGTTTGACCTCATACTTGTGTAGGCAACTCAACTTTTTTGTCATTCTATATATGTGCATGCTTCAAATGACCTTGAAAACACGAGTATTGATTTTGAGAGTACAAATAAAATTTAGTGAGTAGACTAATTCACAAATATGGGATCCGGGGACTATGAGGATCAACTATATTCCAAATGATTACTTTATTAGGAAAACAATTCAAAGATTAAACGAACAAAAAAAGAAATTTGCAAAATTTATTCAAAAGGCCTAGGATCACTAGTATTATCATTTCAAAAAATCAACACTAATTTCAATTTGAATTGCTATTTTAAATTAAACTACATTATTTAAAGTAACACAAAGTTTACTTCATGGACTTCCTTTTAAAGTGTCCATTTTAAATATGCATATTTTGTAAATTATCCCCTCAGGCTATTTGTTAAATAACTAAAAATATTCTTAATAGTCAAGATGATTAAAAACAAATTAATAATTGTACCGGGGGCACCTGGGTGGCTCAGTCGGTTAAGTGTCTGACTTTGGCTCAGGTCATGATCTCACAGTTCGTGAGTTCAAGCCCTGCGTTGGGCTCTGTGCTGACAGGTGGGAGCTTGAAGCCTGCCTCAGATTCTGTGTCTCCCTCTCTCTCTCTCTCTGCCCCTCCTCTGCTCACACTCTGTGTCTCTCAAAAATAAACATTATTTTTTTAATAAAAAATAATAATTGTACCATATCTACATCCCCTTAGAATTAACTATTAAAACTAAGAACTTAATATGTATACACATGCAAATATCTTTTTTAAAAATAGCAACTTGTTTTCTCCCCCCAAAAATCTTTCTCAACATACCTTCTGAGTCATCTCCTAATTACAGGCATGGTGGGGGTGTATAGAATAACTGGAACTACAATTTGTGCTATCAGTTAGAAATGTAAAAGTTGGATTTTGGTGAAATCATATCCATTAGTAGTTGGGATAGATGAGTGGGAGAACTCTAGATAGCTTTCCCCTAGATTTGCTTATTTTTGTCAAAGCTACCCTAAATGAAATGATGTGCTATATGAATAGTAACTTTTTCTCAATATTTTGTAATGTGATTAAAAAAGCATCTTTAGAAAATGTTGCTATTTTTAAAGAGATCTGTATATGTGTTCTAAGTAAAAATAATGTGCTTTCCCATGTGAATATAGTTCCGAGATAAATCCCTACCTCCTTGCTCACATTAGATTTCTACCCCTAAAAATAACATAAAAATTCTGAATAGTTCATGAATTGTCAGAAATTGTAAGAGAAACTGTGTTCATTTTCAAAGGAAGTGAGCACCCAAAGGTTTCCTTTAGCCAGAAGCATGTGATAAATTAGAAACCATGATGTGATTTTTAAATAAGCTTTTCAAAAATATATTACAATGTGTATCATAGCCTGAAGAAATGTTATTTGATGGAACATCCTAAGTACATATTTAAGTCATGAAAGAGAAACAGCTTTTGTCAAGTAAATAAAGCAGGCTCTATCACCTCATGCATCCAATTACCACAAAAGAATAAAAAGGAAATGAGCACATTAAATAGAAATAATTGTACTCTCAGTTGGGAATTCAAGGTCTTAGATAGCACTCCACCGGACTTTAAAGGGGAGCAGCCAGCTGATGAGTGGCTCACATAGAGTCAGGGCATCTTTAATATGGATGAGGCCCTCTAGAGTTTGTTGAACAAAAATCATTACATGAATCCAATCAGGATATTTAGTTTCTATACATAAGTTGTGCATTTGCTTAGGGCAGGAAGAAGTCATTATAAAAATAAGCGCTGTGCAGGAACAAATCGGAGGTGTTATAAATAATAAGATTAAATCTCAACTGAAATGCATTTATGATATGTAATATTAGTCTGACATTAAATTCAATTTGCATTAAGTAATAAATAACATTTCTTAAACACCAACATTCCTTTATCATTTATATCAATGTCAATAATAAATATCTAGTGCTATATGAGGGAACCATCTCAAGAATATTCATTTCCTTGATGGAAAACCTTGCTGTTTATTAGAAATGACAAGATAGCTGTCAGGGTGAGCTACCAAATGGGAGGCTTAGGATATATAAATGATATAGTTTGGAATTTTGTATAAGAGGGGCCTTTATGCTCCCAAAATATTTTTTTAACTACTATAATTGAGCTTCAAATTTCACTCTTGGGAATTTACCAGCATCTCAAGAATTATTCATTAAACTATAAGGAATCTTAGCATAATATTTGAAACAAAGGGAGGATAACCAGCTAAGACTATCACTTTATGAGAGTGATACAGAACATAGGTGCCTGGAGGGAAAGGACTTTCTCTGAAGGGGAGTGCATGGACTTTTAAATTTTGTCTAGAGTTGCCTCAGAAGGCTGTGAGGCTTCTTCTCAAATACACACACACACACACACACACACACACACACACACACATATGTATATATATACACACACCCATATGTGTGTGCGTGTGTGTGTGTATAATAGTGGGAAGCTGACCTGATCATATGATCAATGTTGCATAAGAGTATTCTAAGAAGAAAGGAGAAAAAGCCCATATGAATTGTCAAATTAAATTTTAGGAACAAAACATAATTTCACAAATATTGTTAAATTAAACTATATCCACATCTTATCTTCTCATTTACATTTTAATGTCTCAGGGAATTTTCCTTTTCTACTAATAACTTAGGCTGAAACCATAAGAAATTAGGCAGTAGGGCAGAAATGATCTCCATACTTTTATATTCCTCTTGGATTTAAAAGAACTAGAGCTTCTTCTAAACATATCATTCAAGTAAAAGGAATTTTATACTTAAAACAGTCAAATATATCACTGCAAAAATTGTTTTACTCTTACCTCCTCAATGCAGTTCTAGCCTCATCTGTAAAGAGAGTATCTAGCCTACATCTGTATACATGTAGGTAGACAACATATTGCTATACAGCATACATTACCTCATTTGACTGACATAATCGTTACTGAGATTGGCTGCGCACACGTTAGCACCCAAGAGAAAACAAGTCTTTAAAAGGGCAAATGTTTTGCTTAAGGTCACTTAATTCCTAAGTAAAAAAAAAAAAAAAAAAAAAAAAAAAAATATATATATATATATATATATATATATATATATATATATATATATATATAGGAATAGAACTCAAGGTTTCCATCTTTCAGGCCGGTTCCTTTCCTTCTAGTCTGAGCCACCACACTATATTACCTCATTCAGATATTTTTTTATTTTTATTTTTATTTTCTTATTTTTTCACTCAGATATTTTTAAACCAATCTAGACTTCTTTTACCACTATTCAGTAGGAGATTTTCCATTTTTTCTTCTAGTCGCCTTTACTGGCTGTTTCTGCAGCCTCAAGTTATAGGTGTGTGAACACCATTTTCCTATCAAGGTGGTGAACCAATCATTCAATAATTATTCAATGAAGCAAACAATAATTGTAAGAAAAAAATGAAAATCGCACTCACCTTCACTGAATTCATACAGTGCTTAATCTGTACCCACCTGAGTCACAGGAAAGGTTAGAAAAAATTAAGAAAACTTTGTGCAAACAAAAGATTGCAAGAACAGGAAAGGAAAATTATGGTTTAAGGCTCACTCTGGGAATGGACTAGTTTATCTCTATAAACTTTCAAGCTTTTAAAAGTCCTTATTCTATTTAACTAGTTATTTAAATTCCATTTAACCAACTAAATGACAGGAAGTTGCCTAGGGGCACTGAAGATGAGATGAAGACACTCATCAAGGGCAGCCTAGCTAAAAATATTTGTAATGCACTTGGATTTAGACTTGGTCCCTGCCTGTCCCTGGTTATTTGCACTGCATTGCACAAAACCTCTCCACCTCTGTGCTGCACTTGTCCAAATAATTACTCTTTCAAGTGCTTGAGAAGATCATGATTATCTTTTCCCACAGCACTTGAGCAATTGTCTATATGTTTAGTTAACTGCTCCCTCCTTTTCTCAGTAATAAAGTTTGTTAGTCAGGTCCTACATCAGAAATGAGAGAGGAAGGAGGAGGTGTAGGACACGGAGATTTGGAGAGCAGTGAGCTTCATGTACATGCTGATTCTCTGCTCAAGAAAGAGATCTGGGGCATTCAAGCAACTGAAACTTTGGATTGATTCGAGCTGCTGGACACATCCAAGTGAAAGAAAACCCCAGTAATTCAGAGTGCTGTGATATTTCTTACTGTCAAAAATTAATGTACACACACACACACACATTTGAATAGTGTATGACTATAAACTGCTTGCACTATCACAGTATCTCAGTCTTTGAAAAGTACATTAACAAAATATTAACTTTATAGCAGAAGCACTTGCTTCCACTTAACCTGTTTCTGCAATTTCCAGAGTTTCTTTTGATGATGTCACCTTCTGTTCTTTGTTTTACTTTTACTCCACTGCCAAGGATGAAAATTCAAAAAGCCTAACTTTGAGTTATGCAAATGGAAAATGAAACAAAAAATATTAGCCAAAATAAAATAAAATTGGAATCTGTTAATCATATTAAGAAAGAACTCTGCTTTCTTTTCTTTCCTCTTATCCCCCGCCCCGAACTTTGCACAACACTGAGTCTTGGACTGGGCACAGATTAAGCACTGAAAGAATACATCACAAAAAGAACAACAGTCAAATAATGCTCAGATATTATAGAGATTCCCTTTCCTTACTCTTATTTTTACTCTGAAAATTGAAGCTGTGCCATTTTCTAAAATGTTGAATTGATACAGCTGAACATGATGCCACAGTAGAAAACTACTAACTTTCCCCTTGTTGTGATCTATGTCAGACTGACTATACTACTTAGGATAGAATTGTTCCATATAAACCACTGATGGAAAATACGTCTCAAACAAAAATATCAATAATTAATCTGGAAATGGCTATCCCTGTTGAAGAATGGAATCATGTACTAATGGTTTCTAGTGAGCTCTTTTAGCATGCATTGAAGAAGAAATAAGGTACAGTGAAAACACAAAGATCTCCAATTGTTGGTAGGGTCCTGACTGACTTTCTACAGTACAGTTCTGAAAGCCCAGAGATGTCCAGTGTCACAGCAACAGCCAATCAAGTGAATGTGTATTACCTGAAAAGTGCTCTGCTATTGAACATAATACCAAGACCTGTCACTATTTCTAGTTCTAGTCTTTTTTTTTAAATTTTTTTTAACGTTTATTTATTTTTGAGACAGAGAGAGACAGAGCATGAACAGGGGAGGGGCAGAGAGAGAGGGAGACACAGAATCTGAAACGGGCTCCAGGCTCTGAGCTGCCAGCACAGAGCCCGACGCAGGGCTCGAACTCACGGACCGTGAGATCATGACCTGAGCCGAAGTCGGCTGCTTAACCAACTGAGCCACCCAGGCGCCCCTCTAGTCTTTTTTTTAAATATATATACACCAATGAAGATATACCAATTAATATATTCTTGTATATATACCAATGAAGAACATGTGAGTGGACATTTTACAATTCAGGCAGAATAGCTGTTCTATCATCTTAAGTGATACTCAATGTCTTAGGGTTTCTTCTAAATGCCATTGGTATTATGCTTCTCTGTGCCTTAGGAGTCAAAGATGAGACGAAAAGCCACCAAAACATTTATGGTAAACTAGCTTATGTCAGAAGATCCCTTAGAGACAACTGAATCTGTGACATGGGAAAGCTGATAATATGTAATCTCAGTATCTTTGTGATATATATATTTGGCATATATATATTTAACTTGATCTCCTACTGCCCCATACCCAAGCCTTCATTTTCAGAGAGTAAAGGAGTTAATAAAAACATATAGCAATATTTCAATATTCCCTGATACTTAATTCAGTATTTTTATAAAAAATATTTCCACACACATTTTAAATTTTTTTTTAATTTTTTTTTCAACGTTTATTTATTTTTGGGACAGAGAGAGACAGAGCATGAACGGTGGAGGGGCAGAGAGAGAGGGAGACACAGAATCGGAAACAGGCTCCAGGCTCTGAGCCATCAGCCCAGAGCCTGACGCGGGGCTCGAACTCACGGACCGCGAGATCGTGACCTGGCTGAAGTCGGAAGCTTAACCGACTGCGCCACCCAGGCGCCCCTCCACACACATTTTAAAATGGCATCAACTTCAACAAGTCAATACATTTTATTGTGTTCACCTTACAGGGAAGTAAACTAAGATTCAGACAAATTAGAGAATTTAACCAAGATAACCTAGTGGCCTATAATGGCAAACTCACTCCTCACTTCATGTTGCAAATATCTTCAATATTTGTTTGTTTGCCTCCCTAGGGAAACAATAATATATACCATCCAAAATGAGAGACATAAAGATATATGAATTCCTTTCCTTTTTGGCATTCTTAAGAGTAACTTTTTAAAGCAATTTGAACTGTTACAGAGTCACCAAGAAGGCACAGCATTAATGAGGACAGCACTGACATAGAACATTTTGACAAAACATAACGAACTGCTCACTTTTTATAAGGAGAACAGAAAGCTGTGATAGTACCTCCAACTCAATGTCAAGCCCAGGCTTGTTGGGATTTTAACTGGATGAGCAAAAGTAATATAATGTGCAGAAATGTTAAACATCCATCAAGTTCCTGTTGGAAGTAAACATTTCAGAACAGCAAAGAAGTGTTTTAAGAAGCAGATAATCCTTGTAGACCATGGTGAGGTTTGCAAAGTATTAAAAAGGAGAATAAAATAGAACTGATTCCCCACTCCACCTCCTCCCAATATGAGCTCCTTATTGACGGCATAGATTTAATTCAAACAAGTCAAATACTCCCTTACAGACTTTGGTGGAGAACTATTTTGTTCAAGTACCTTAAAATGAAAGCACAGGAGAGGTGATCTGATAACATATTTGAAAGGCTGAGGACCATGCTTACAACAAAACCAGGCTGGGAATTATCTTATTATCCCCAAATGGCTTCAGGGGAAAAAAATGTCACTATCCCCCAAGAAATATTTTATAATTCAAATATGACTCCAGCAACAAGATAAGATTTTCAAGAATTTGAAAACACTTCTCACTAGCTATTGGGAAAATGAACAGCATTCAAGTGATTTCTGGGTCTTTTTGAATAGCATAATATTCACACCTATGAATGGTGAGGCCTATACTTTGGTTAAAGTTAATTACATAAGTTTGCATAGACACAAAAATAGTACTAACAGATTTGCAAGAATACTATATAGCAAATAACGATCCACAGTATAGTGGGGAGAGTGGTAGGAACTTCTACATCTTTCTCAGCAGTTACCATGATTTTTTTACATGTAAAAGTATTTATTTGTACAAATGTTTAGAATACAGAAAGAAAGTAAGGAAAGAAAAAAGACACCTCAACTCCAAAGTGACAGTGAATTAGGGCCTGCCCACAGCCAAGGGGAAGGCCACTCCAGAGTGCCCTGGCATGGATTGCCCCACCCCCACCCCGGTGCCAACTACTCCACCTCAGTGTCCCCAGGCAAAAAACTGAGGGATCAGGGTGTGAAGATCTTCCCAGCTGCTAGTGAGCATGCAAGGGAAGAAAGGGATGTCTATGTGGCCTCCCTGTGACCCAGAAGCCAAGATACACAGAGCAGGAGGCAGAGGCTCCCAATTCAGTTAGGGGCAGGAGCTGCATGTCTAGGAAGAACAAAAGGGGATTTCGGAGGTAGACCTTTTCATGGAGTTAAAAAACAGGCACATTATCCAACATCTCCCGGTGGCCAGAGGGGGGCAGAGTTGCCACCTGAGCTTACTGCTGCCAAAAGCAGACTAGCACAACTACCCGAGGTTCTCTGCACTTGCGAAAGAAGAGGGAAAGGTGGCATGAAAAACAAGAGAGGAAGAGAACGACAGCCCTAGAGGTATGGAGGCAGTGGGGGTGGGGAGCATATCAAGAGGAGTTCTGGTTCCAGTAGATGGAAACTCTCTCCTTCCACAGGTCCAGAAACAAGCTGCGGCTCCAACTTCCTTCAGGAGGCTCAGACACGGATGGGGTGAGGTAGTACATATGGTAGCCACCATCACAGTTGTCACAGTGATCTCCAAGGCGCTGCACAGTGTCTCCAAGGTGCTGCACAGTGTCTCCAAGGTGCTGCACAGTGTCTCCAAGGTGCTGCACAGTGTCTCCAAGGTGCTGTAGATGTTGCAGCACTTGTGCTAGATGCACTGCCAGCAGCAGGTCTTCACAGCTGCCATCGTCACCAGGGTGAAGTTCAGGAAAGACAGGTGCTCTGAGTGGCCACAATCAGAACAAGACACCAGCTCCTTGGACTGCCCTGTCTTCTTGTTGATCTTTGAGTTCCCAAGGCAGAAGTCACCATAGTGTTGGGCAGGGCCAATCCGTCCAGACCCTTCTTGGATTTCTGCTCCTCTGATCTCAGAAAGCTGGGGTGGGTGGCTGTGAGTCTTCCTTATCCTCACCCTGCTCCTTAGCCAAGTGGGAGTGGTGACTGAGGCCTGGTCAGTTCTTGTAACATTGTCCACAAATGTCACAGGCACAGGGCTTGTCCCGATCCCCAGGATGGAAGTGTCCAGATTTGTATAGGCACTGTTCACACCTCTACCCTTGGATTTCCCCCTTACCCAGACACCTGGGAATGTCTTCTTAACAGTCCTCATCATCAGGGTCATCCAGGAAGTCATCTGGTCCTAGAATCCATGTCCCTGCTCAACTGTCAGTCACAGGAAACTTACCCAGGCTGTCATCATCCTCTCCGGATCTAGAGCACGTCACTTCTCCAGGGGGTCAGTGCGCAATAGAGCCTCTAAAATGCTGCCATCTTGAGAGATCAACCCCTTTTCCTTCAGGGTCTGGTCTGTGTCTGGTTTAATAGATGGTTAAAAAAAAAAGTCTGGATCCTCACAAGGGTGGAACCACTTCTTTTTCTGGTGGCACAGTACATATGGTAGCCATATGTAGGACAGGGTAGGAGTACAGGTACCCAGAGGCCAATCCTGGACCCTGGTGTCTCTTTCCCATCCAGAGATAACAGTTGCTCTGGAATACTCTAGGCTGTGAGTCCAAGAAAGGAAGGCACACACTGGGCTCAGCACAGAGGTGGATATTATATCTATGGCATTGCTCATGGCATCTTTGTAATTCTGGTCATCAAGAAGCTTCACCGCATTTGCCACCACAGCTGTTATCTTCCCTGCTCCTTTCTTTCAGGGCTTACCAAGATTTTTAATTACTTATTTATTGTCTAGCTTTTCCAAAAAAAGACGCTGAACTGTGTCATTGTTGGTTCACTGCCATAATTTCAGTCCTTAACATCAAGTCAGACGCAAGATGGTTATATAATGCCTGACAGATAGGTGACTACTAAACTAAAGTAAGGAAGAGTAAAGCAAAAACAAACAAAAAACAACAAACATCCACACACAAAACAGAAAAAAATAAAACAAACAACAAAATAAATTTCAATAGGAGTAACTGTCAGTTTGCAGATCCAGTGTTTGCCTTCATTACATAATTATTCATGAATTTTATTGCCAGAAATTATAGTAACCCATGACATTCCAGAAAAACTGGCTGCCTATGTGAGAGGAGACAGATATGACACACAGCATGTTTTGTTTGAATTAAAAAAATAATAATAAAATCTTGACATTTCACTTTTCATCTATAAAGCTCTGGATTTCTGGATTCTTTGGGGGAAAAAAAAAACAGTATATCAAGCAATGCTAGTCCTAAATTATAACATGGCAATGACTGCTTGAACATGAGTTTTGGACTTCTGGTTTTCATATAATGTCTCTATAATACTATTTTACCTCCTTCATCTTACTGATTGCCTGACTCTTGGAAACATTTGACTTTATTACCTCCACCAATAAATAAGATTAATGGCACTTCAGAAGCTTGACTATCAGGCTTAATTGGGCAGAAAAAAAGTTTGGTAATAAAAATATAATTAATGAATTGTAAGTATCCTTGAATTATCTTTGAATAAATATAACAAAAGATATTTCTGTTAAAATCACTAAAGAAAGAAATTTGGTAACTATGTTATAGGACATACAGTGTATAAGCTTTGCAAAGAATTTAGTCATATGGATATAAAGAAGTTCAACAAGTCTGTCCTTCTTTTGGTTTATGGATAGACATTTTCACTTAATATTTAATTTGATTTAAATATACTATATATTTTTATTTAAACTAAAATAAACAAATAAAAAAAGTAGTTCATCCATTTATTCCACCCACGAACCCTCATCTGTGGCAAACACCAATCTGTTTTCTGTACCTATGACTTTGGGTTTTGTTTGCATATTTTGTTTGTTTGTTTGTTTGTTTTGGATGTTTTGTTTTGTTTATTTTAGAATCCACATATAAGAGAAATCACAGTATTTTTGTTTATGTCTGACTTATTTCATTTAGCAAAATGCCCTTGAACTTAAGTGCTAAGAAGCAATTTAGATTGAAGCAAAGATCACTTCAGTAACACTACTGTATACAGTAATTATGTCTTTTGTCTCAATATATAACATATACATAGAAAATGCTATTTTATCCTCTGGCTATGTAAATAGTATGAGAAGCCTGAAAATATAAAGAAGTTGTATAAAGAAGTAAAAGTATCAAAAGCTTTCTAATTCTTGCTTATATATAATAATATATATTCATATATACATATATTCATATATATAATAATATATATTCATCTGAGTATGATTCATCTTCAGTATATATTCATCTGAGTATGATTCCAGTGGTTCAAAAATTAACATAACACTGATCTTCTTGAAAATTATGCTGCTTTACCCCTTAATGAAACTTAAACCATTTTAACAACTCTCTTGATATGAGATATATGTAAAGAAGTGTTGTGAAGTGTTGAAAAAAATTTGAAAATATAAAATGCAGAAGAGATTAATTATGTCCACACACCCATTATTCCTCTCAATACCTCTCCATTACACCCATCGCTAGGAGTTCAGTATAGGAGAAAACAGCTAAGTGAGGGTGGATGAGACATCCTAAAGAGGCCTGGAACCCACCTTTTTATAAACATCTAAATATTACTGAATTGCTTCAAAAATACTCAAAGGGGCATCACTGTTCAAGTTCCTTTCCTTTTTTGACACCTTTACAGCTTGTATAGGAAATTTTAAAACTCCAGGAAACTGTAATGGCACAAATATATCATTTTCATTAATCATGTTTGAAGTAACACACCTTATGACATTTTTCAATGAGTAGGAGCAATCTGATAATACTCCTCTTGTGTCTGTGTAAGACACTCTGTCGATTTGCCAAATTGAGTTTGACATTTGCTTTATTTGTTTGAGTTATATATTCATGATAACCCCTTAGCATGTTTGAATCAAAGTATTATCTTTAAGGAAAGTTTTATAATGATAACCATAGACATTTTGAATAAGAAGGCTAGAAAAGAAAAGAAAATTACTTGTGATGAACCTGATTAGAAACATAATGCAAAATGAGTTTAGAAATGACAGACCCCCCCAAAAAAAACTTTTATATAAATCCAGGCTTCTGTATCAAGCATATTAGGAGATTTAAAATGAGACTGGGGGTACCTGGGTGGCTCAGTCAGTGAAGCATCTGACTCTTGATTTCATCTCAGATCATGATTTCATGGTTCCTGGGATGGAGCCCCGTGTCAGGCTCTACGCTCACAGTGTGGATTCTCTCTCTTCCTCTCTCTCTCTCTACCTTTCTCTCTCTCTCTCTCTCTCTGTGTCTCTCAAAATAGATAAATAAACGTAAATAAAATAAAATAAAATAAAATAGTAAAATAAAATAAAATAAAATGAAATAAAATAGACTGCATTTTATCACTATCATCGCAAACTATGCTGCTTGGCTTGTGGTATATACTTAGGTTGTTGTAAAATGTCATTTGATTTATGTTTTACCACTGCTAACATGTAGAAAAATGGAGAAATGAAAGATAATTTCCACATAGTGATAATGAAATTAAAGAAGAAACAATGCTGGAAAGTTAGAGCATTATTAACTTCAAATTTGCCTTCACACACAGTTGTATGAAGAAAAGCCAACATGCATTTTAGCAGGATAGATATGAATGGGACTAGATAGAGTCTGAGACATACTGTCTGATAATTTATCTTGCCTTGGCCCACATCTCCCTTCCTATGTTGCTATCAGAGCTCAGGTCATTATTACCTATATCCTGGGATATTTTAATATCTTTCAACTGATCTCACCTCCAGCCACTTCCTGACTTAGTTCATTTCTCACATATTGCTAGACTCAACACCCTGAGACACATTTGTGTTCATGGCTCATCTCAGCTGAAATATTCCAGGGGCTTCACTTTCCTATAACTTAGAATTGAAACACTTCAGCTGAATCAACTGTTTCAAAACAATGATACAAACCTACTTGTTCATCGATATTGCCCAGTATTCCAAAGACTTCACTTTTCAGGGAAATCACACTAATCACTATAGTGCAATCACTCTTCCATTAATTACTGGAATGGCTTTCTCTCCATCAAGATATGTGCAAATCCTACACATCTCTCAGAGACTATTTAAAGTGCCAACTCACCTCTTAAGTGTTCCTAGAATTCACACCTGTTCTGGAAGCAAACTTTCCCTCCTGTGAATGCAGCTAAAATTCTGCCTGTCATTATTTGATAAAAGTGTTTTATTCCTTAAAATCTGTTTAGTTAACAAATATTTATCAACAACCATGGGAGTGTTTATTTACTTGAACTATTGTTATACGTAAGCAAAAACAAAAACAATACAAAAACATTTATGCAAAGCATCTAACAGTATACACCCTATTTTAATAGGTACTTAGTCAACAGCATTTTCCTTCCATCATCTTTCCCTACTTTATGGTCCATGACTGGTCTATCACTATAAATTTCCACAGCAGTTAATCTATTACCTTCTATGTAATGAATGCTCCATAAATATTTGTTGAACTACAAGGTAATTTTTTTAGCTCTTTCTTCATTTCTTTAAAAACTGTCACATTACTTGTACTAAATGTTAAATATGGTTTATTTTCTGAAAACGTCCATTTTTATGGACATAAACCTGGTTATACTATAATGCACAACTAATAATACTTTTGCTTTCTAAGCTTAAAGAGCCATTACAAATATTTATAATTATTTAATTAGCTTTAATCAGAATAAATATTTCCAAGGAACAAATTAAGAATATTATCTTCCTTTCAAAAGAGAAAATATCAAAGCTGAAAGTGTCACAAGTCCTTGATAATAGAAACTGTCTATTATACTTAACAAGGCAGATCTTTCATGTTTACATTCTATAGCCTTGCATTGTACAAACCAATTAGCCAGGCAAAATGAGGTGTATATGTCATTCTGAAATAAGAAGTAGGTAGGGGTCTGGGACT
Source organism: Felis catus (assembly GCF_018350175.1). Classification (NCBI taxonomy): domain Eukaryota; kingdom Metazoa; phylum Chordata; class Mammalia; order Carnivora; family Felidae; genus Felis; species Felis catus. Next base: position 51,062,484 of record NC_058376.1, read on the forward strand.
TCAAAGGGAAAGAAAGTGATTCACAGGAAGATTAAAAAGAGGAAATCTTTGTTAAACAATTGTTAGCTGGGCCTAACAGAAACAATGGAACAAGAATTTTAACAAACAGACTTTGCTAAATTCCTCCCTGTCTACTACACCTACTTCATATTATAATGTAAGTCTCTATGGTGATAGCTCCCTTTCTGGAGCAGATACTCTATCTAAATTATTTTAGCCAGTTGGGGGAAGGTCAAAATTTCTTCATGAATCTTTTGGGCCTTGATAATTTTCAGCTCAAAATAATTTGCATGCCAAAGTGACATATCTTGGGACAATTCATTCTGAACCCCTGCACATATAACTATAAATAAATTACAATCAGTAACTCAGCATATAAAATCATTACCTTTCATGATATATGAAATTGAATGAAAAATTTAATGAATGACCAAGTATTTTTTCTACACAGAATATATGTAACAAATCAATATTCAAGTATGATAAATAATGTCAACATAGAGCAAAATATACAAGTATAAAGAAATGCACCATTAAAATGTATACATAAACCACTGATATCCTTGTGCAAAGCTAAAACTGTGATGTTTTACAAAACAGCATTCTAATAATTGGGTAAGAATCAAGTATATTTTGAGAGAACAGATAAAAGACACAATAGAAAGAATAGGATTGCTTTCTCCAACATTCAACAGACACATACTTGGGTATATCACCTCCTAATCTATTTTCACAGCATTTTACGGAACATATGATGTGTTTGGAAATATTTGGTTGTTTTAAATGATATACAAAATGTATAAACATATCTCATCTTCCAAGGAATTTAGAAATTAGCACACACATGAAGCAGATGGTATTATATAATATTTAACTAAACACTGTACTAGGTTATACAGATTATATTGTTAATTAGTTTTGAGAACGTTCAGAAAACAATTTTTGGATTAGTTCTGTGCATTTGACTGGTTAAATTATTTTGAAAGCTTACAATGACTATTCATGTTGTGTTTTCTATGACATTCCTATCAAACTTTTTGTTTGAATAAAACTGTCTATCCTATATCTACTAAAAATTAATTATAGGATATATTAAAAATGAATAAATTATATATATTTTTATTACCTAATTTTTCACACTCAATTTTTTAAAAAATAAGGACTTTGATTTTGACCTGAAAAGTACCCAGAAGTCCCTCCATCTTGGATGCATCAGAGGACTGAGGTTGTAGGGAAAACTGCTACCTGGAAATCTAGAGTAATAGACACATCCAGAAACACTACAGAGACACTGTAACACAAATAAAGAATGCCTTTGATGGACTCATCACTTAGACTCAACAAGGCCAAAGAAAGAATCAGTAAGCTTAAAGTTAGATCAATAAAAACTTGCCAAACTGAAAAGCAAAAAGAATTAACACTAATTCTTAAACAATCTCATCCAGAATATTAAAGATGAAAAAATCTTCCCAAGTAATTTAATGATGCTAGTAGCTCCCTGATATCAAAACCAGGCAAATAAAATATAAAAGAAAGAAAGAAAGAAAGAAAGAAAGAAAGAAAGAAAGAAAGAAAGAAAGAAAGAAAGAAAGAAAGAAAGAAAGAGGAAAGGAAGGAAGGAAGGAAGGAAGGAAGGAAGGAAGGAAGGAAGGAAGGAAGGAAGGAAGGAAAAAAGAAAGAAGAAAGAAAGAGAGAAAAAAGAGAGAGAAGGAGGAAGAAAAAAATGCTAGGGCACTATCTCTCATAAACCTAGACACAAAAATTCTCAACAAAATGTAAGCAAACCCAGCCTAAAATGTATAAAAAATAATTATACAACATGACAAAGTGAAATTTACTATAAGCATGCAAGGCTTGTTCAATATCTGAAAATAAATCAATGCAATCCTACCTATCAACATCTTGATCCAGATCTCAAAGTTCTGTGTTCAAGCCCTACATTAGGCTCAGTGCTGGGTGTGAAGCCTACTTTAAAAAAGAAAAAAAAAAATGCCCAAAAAACTAGGAATTAAGGGAATATCCACAACCTAATAAAGAATATCTACAGAAAACCTACGGCTGATATTGTATTTAATGGTGTATGACTGAATGATATCCTCTAAAGATTGAGGACAAAACAAGAATGCCTGCTCTCACCAATCTTATTCCACAAAGTACTAGAATTTCCAGCCACAGAAGTAAAGCTAAAGAAATAGGAGCCATGGTGATAGGACAGGAAAAACAAACAAACAAACAAACAAACAAACAAACAAAACCAAACTTTGTATTTGCAGATGGTGTCATTGTGTACATAAAAAATTAATAACAAAAAAAAGCTCCTAGAAGTAGTAAGTTCAGCTAAATTGCAGCATATAAAAGGGACACAGAAAAACCAATCACATAAATGATAAAATGTTATTTATAATCATGCCAAAGAAAAGAAATACTTAAGTTTATACTTGGTAGAACATGTTTAGAGTCTTTATGTGTGAATTACAAAGTGTTAATAAAAGAAATCAACAAGACCTAAGTAAAAGGAGAATAAACCATGTCTGTGTATGGAAAGATTCAACATAGGAAAAGTGACAGTTCTTTCCAGATTGACTATAGGTTTAATCCAATACATACCAGAGTTCCACAAAATTTTTGTATCCATTTATAAGCTTATTTTACAATTTATGTGGAAAGGCACAGGATCTGTAATAAATAATAAATAAATAATATATATATATATATATATATATATATATATATATAATAAAATAATAAATAAATAAAAATAAAGTAAAAAGAGTCTCTATCTGAAATTAAAGTTTACTTTATAGGTATAGCAATTGAGACAATAAGATATTGTTGAAGGATTAGGTACACAGATCAATGGAAAATAATAACATAAAAAAGACTCACACAAATAAACTCAGCTGAGTTTTCACAAACTAATAAAAGTAATTTAATGGAGGAAGGTTAGCCTTTTCAACAAATTGTATTGGAACAACTAGGTATTCATAGGCAAAAAACAAAAACAACAACAAAAAATAAATAAAAACCTCAGCCTAAATCTTGCATCTTATACAAAATGTACTCAAATGAGTAATGAAGATAAATACAAAATGTACAACTATAAATAATAAATGATGATAAATCACTGGCATATGGCAAAAGGTTTTAAATTTGACATCAAATGCACAATCCATAAAATGAAAACCTGATAAATTAGACCTCATGAAAAGTATAAAGTTTTGCTTTACAGAAATCCATGTAAAGTGGAAGAAAATATCTGCAAGTTACAAATCTGACAAAGAACCAGAAGCCAGAATATATAAAGAAGTCTCAAAACTACACAGCTAAAAAATAACCCAATTAGAAAATGAGCAAAAGATAAGAACAGACTTTTCACTAAAGAGGTTATACAAATGGCAAGTAAACACATAAAAAGGTGTATGACATCATTAGCCATTTGGGAAATGCAAATTAAAACCACAGAGGATATCAACACACACCCATAAGAATGGCCAAATAAAAAGTAATGACAACACCAAATACTATCTAGGATGTGGAGAAAGTGGATCATTCATACATTGTCAGTAGGAATATAAAATACAAAGCCTGAAAATTTTACATTGTGAAAAACAGTTTGGCAGTTTCTGAGAAAATTAAACATGTAATTACAACACGATCCAGCAATCTCACTCTTGGACATTTATCCTAGAAAAAGCTTATGTTCACACAAAAATGTATACATAAATGTTTTTAGTAGTTTTGTTTGTAACTAAAACTGTAATCAGCTCAGATGACTTCAATAGCTGAATATTAAATAAACTGTGGCTCACACATACCATAGAATATCACTCAGCAATGAAAAAGAATTGTCTAGTGATACACACAGCTTGGATGAATCTGCAGAGTATTATAGTGAATGAACACATCATTCATCAACACACCAGTTTCATGAAGGAGTTTGATGTTGGGTCTCTCATCTTCAAGTCCAAGTTGAAATATGAATGTCTTTTAATCCATAAAATGATAGCACATGTAAAAGGCTACAGAACTTAAAATTATGCTTTCCATTATCATTTTCACTCACATTGAATATTAAAATTCATATGAATAAAAACTTTAAGTCAACTATTTTAGAAAGTCTTGCTATTCAAAGTATGGTCATTGGATTAACTGCACTGGGATCACCTGAGAGCTTGCTAAAAATGCAGAAACTCAATCAAACTTAATCAAACTTAATCAAAATCTTCATTTTTCAAGATCTTTCTCTGTATGTAAACTTTTGAACATCATTGTTCTGGAGTAACGGATAGCTACACAGTGGGTAATTGTGCAGTATAATTGCAAGATCTTTCCTATAAATTGTTATGTCCTGTGTATATGGGAGTTGAGCTACCATATAAATGTCATATCCTAGCACATCAAAGGATATAATCAACAGAATGAAAAGGCACCCTATAGAATGAGAGAAAATATTTATAATTCACATATTTGATAAAGGGTTAATATCTGGAATAAAGAACACCTACACTCAACAACTAAAAAATCAAATAACCTGGTTAAAAAATGGTCAAAGGACTTGAATTGACATTTCTCCACAGATGATTTACAAATGACTGATATGCACATGAAAAGATAATCATAATCATTAATCATTAGGGAAATCAAAACCACAATGAAATATCATCTCATGCCCATCAGTATGGTTACTGAAAGGAAGGGAAGGGGAGGGGGAGGCAAAGAGGAAGGGAAGGGAAAGAAGGGAAGGGGAAGGGAAAGGAGAAAGGGAGGGAGAGAGAGAGGGTGGGGGAGAGAGGAAGGAAGGAAGGAAGGAAGGAAGGAAGGAAGGAAGGAAGGAAGGGAGGAAGGGAGAGAGAGAGAAAAGAAGGATAAAAGGAAAAATAAGTTTTGGCAGGGATGTGAAGAAATCCGAGCCCTTGTGCACTGTTGGTGGGATTGTAAAATGTTGCAACTGCTATAGAAAACAATATGGAGATTCCTCAAAAACGTAAAAATAGAGCTACAATATGCTTAAGCAATTCCACCTTTGGGTATATATCCAAAAGAACTTGAAACAAAATCTCAGAGAGATATTAACATTCTCAAGTTCACTGCAACATTATTCACAATAGTCAAGACATAAAAACAACCTAAATAGTCATTAGCAGATTAATGGATAAAGAAAATGTGGTAATACATACCATGGAATGTTACTTAGCTTTAAAAAAAGAGGAAGAAAATATGAATGAACTTGAAAGATATTATGCCAAGTGAAATAAACCAGTCACAGAGGAACACACACTGCATGATTTCACTTATGTAAGGTATCTAAAATAGTCAAATTCATAGAGGGGATATTGAAGGGGGAGAAAAGGGAGCTGCTACTCAGTAAACATTAAGTTTCAATTATTCAAGGCAAAAAAGTTCTGAAGATTTATTTCATAATAACATGAATATACTTAACACTACTGAGTCATACAGTTAAAACTGGTTAATATAGTAAACTTTACATTTTTTTTAACACACACAGGTACACATACAGCCAAACCTATCTCAGAATAATTCTGCATAACATTCGTTATCCCAAAAAGAGAAAAACAAAACAAAAAACAAAAAAGATACAAGAGAAAAATAAAACTGTAACATACCCTCCAAAATCTGACTCCAACCAATCTTGCCTACTGTTTCCCCCAATATTTATGTATTAACATTTCATTTTAGCCAATATATAACATACCCTCCAAAAATGTGATGAACCAACCAATCTTGCCTACTTTATCCACCCCCCATATGTATGTATTAACCTTTCATTTTAGCCAATTTTTTAGCCAATATCATTTAGCCAAAATATATAACCACACTGAATTCCTTCAGCATAACAGACACAATGACTCACAACTCAACTAGATCTTGTTCATTGCCTCCATCATAACACTTCTCTTACCAAAAAATATAATAAATCATTGTGCCTGAATTAGTGGGATCAGATCTTGTTAATCATTATATGCCCAACATTTAGCCCAAAGTATGGAATATGCTAGGCTTTCAGTGCTCTCTCCATTTAAAATACACACACACACACACACACACACACACACACACACACACACACTCCAAATTCTTTACCCAGTGAAATCTTTTTTTTTTTTTTTTTTTTTTTAACAGCTCAGTTGAATCTAATCTTCTTCCCTAATGGTTTTGGCCCATAGCTGTCTCTCATTTCCCTGAATTCTATTATTGTGACATTATTTTCAAGCTGGTATTACTATTTACATGTTTATTTCTCTACAGCTTCTCTTTAAAAAGAAATGGTCAGAGAGTATTTATAATTCTTTGTTTTCTTGGGTATTAATAAATACTAGGAACCAATTAATTTTTGATATACATGACTTATATGGATTTTGATATAGAGTTAAAGATTCTCAGTTTAATTTTTAGTTGGTTAATTATTTGATTCATTGAAAAAATCTTTCTGATATTTGTCTCTATAATGCAGCAATTTCCCAGGAATTTATTTTGGAATAAACTTATTGAAATGGTCTATTTATGGGTTCACTGAAACTCTTCTCTAATTCAGAACCCAGAGTATTATGGCCATTATATTTTTGTTAGGCTTTTATAAAGTTAAGAAGCACTGCTCAGAGATGCAATTTTCTAAATAGCCTCTGATGCTCTGATAGCGGTCTATTTTCCAAGAACACACCCCAAGTAAGGAATTATTATCAGGAAAACGAACAACAAAATATGACAATTTATTGTCCCTCAGCCCCAAAAGCATAAAATATTTACTCAATAAAATGGGCAAATTGGTATAAAAAGTCCACATCACTGAGATGAAATATCAAAGCTAAAATGGTTCAATATTGTAACAGCATTTATATGAGGACAAGGCTTGGATGGATAAACTAACTTTATAGCTTTGCCCTTTTCCTGTTTTTGCATGGTTAATTCTTGTCAATATTGAATTATGTAGGCTATTGTACTTAATTAATGTGAGGATAAGCTCATCATTGTTTCCATGAATAAACCCAGTTAGAATGGTGATTTTCTGACATGAGTTTAATATATGCTGATTACAGTAACATTTCCATAATGGTTTTTAAAAATCACTGATAATAATTGTAAAATATTTTATTATGAGTTGCTTTTTAAATCATGAGCAAATATTTGTTTGAATCATGAGAAAGTATATTAATAAAGTACAAAATTTGTTATGCACTAGGGCAAGTTAGATTTCCACGTACTCATAACTGAAATAATCAGCATTTTATCACCGCCATCCTTGCTGTTTAAAGTACGGCCTTTGGACTATAGACAGTAATATTACTTGGAAGCTTTTAAAAATTATTAACTTCAGGTCCTATCCCAGCCTACTGAATTCTAACAAAATTTTCAGATAATATGCATTTACATTAAATTTTGAAAATATCTTATCATCATCATCACTTTCATTGCCATCATAAGAATCCCTCTAACTGGCACCTTGGAGCTTCAATGTGTGTTTAAAAAAATGTTTATTTTCGTTTTGCATTCATGATATCACTCAATGTGGTCCAGTGTGCACAGCATTAATGTGTGTCACCTATATGATGAAATGTCATTTTACTCATAAATATCCCACTGGCCACAGCTTCTCCAACTTCAAGTATGTACCATCTGGGGAGTTTGTCAGACTGCAGATTTTGAACAGTAGGTCTTGAATGGGCCTGATTCTGACTCATTTTCTGTTTTAATAGATCCAATATAATCTACCTGATATAAGGTACCAGACTGGTTCCCCCACTGCAGAAGAATTATTTCAAAGTTTAATGTTACCCTGAACTGTATATTGGGTAGACATTTAGCAATACATTAAACCAGTCAGACTCCGTGACAGGTAATCTGTATTACTGAGCTCATGAGTAAGTTCCATCTCTGCTACCATGACCACTTTCCACTTCGTACACAGAGTCCACTGAGAAAGTACCAATGTGTCCAGGTAATGTTGATTGCATAATTGATGATAGCATCATCTGCATAGAATTCAGTAATTTATAATTTACTTTAGACATAAACATTGTCACTATTTGCCAATTTGAAAGATTCGTCTACACATATCTTCCTCTGACCAACCTGTTACCAATTCCCCTGCCTTATAATTTTCAAATCCATGATCATATGGCAAAATTATTAGCCACTGTCTATACTATGTATATAGCCACTGTCTATAACTACCACTGTATAGTTATATTTATAACTATACATCTGGTCCTTTCTATACCCATATTAAGTGACAACCAAATATATTGCATGAAACTCTGTTTATGGGAAGGATGCTCTTACCCAAAACCTTTAAGGACTGTACTTGGAAGTGATGATATTATGTTGGCAATCTAGATCTGACTGGTATCAGAAGACTGAACAAAGCCTGTGTTAGAGAAAATAATGGTCCCAAAGAGGTCTGTCCACATACTAACACGTGGTATCTTTGAATATATTGTTGCATGGCAAGACAGAACTAAAGTTGCTGATAGAATTATGTTTGCTGATCAGCTAACCTTGAGGAGAAGAAAGTACCTTTGATATTCCAGGTGGGCTCAATGAAATCACAATGTAATCCTTTTGAGAGAAAAGTCAGGCAGGACCATCAGAGTCAGGAAGAGATTTGAAGACACAATGCTGCTTTTCTGGCTTTGAAGGAGCAGCGGGGGCCATGAGCCAATGAATACAGGAAACCTCTAGGACCTAGCAAAGGCAAAGATCCTTGCCTAGATCCTTCCCTAGATCCTCCAAAAGGAATGCAGCCCTCTCTGGTGACACCTTGATTTCTAGCCCAGTGAGACCCATTTGAACTGTAATATAATATTTCTGTGCTGTTTAATGCCACTAAGCAGTAGGAAACTAATACACCATCTCTTTTTCTGTTACCTGATCATAGCAAACTTCCCACAAGGATATAAAAATCAATTGAAGGAGGAATGACAATGTGGTAGAAATAGTTACTGTGGATATATGAGAAACTTGCTCATGTAATTAACTTGAGTTATCATAACCAGTCAGGTCCAATATTAAATATACCACTTCCTCTTTAAGATTGGGCACCACTATTTTCACTGAAATTTATCACTTTGTGGACTATAAAAAATTCAGTTATTTAAGGGCAAATCAAGTGTCCTGGTTATTTGGTATTCCATGGTTAATAATCAGTTTCTAACAATGCCAAATAGCAAAACAAGAGGTATTACCAAGGAATTATATTTAATTGTGAAATAAGACATGCATGCCATTTAACACCCCAATGTGTCCTGCTATAACTCTCTTACTAGGACTTTTCAGAACTTGAGACAACAAAATACCTGCTATTTTAGCATAGCAATAGGGAGAAAGATAACAGAAACCACCATACACCAATTTGACTCCATGAAGCACAGCATTTTACCCAGTATTGCCAAACCTGGACAATTTTAATTGTTCTCATTCTTGAGCAAGAGCTACGAATTAGGGGATACACTACGTGGGTGAAGCGGTCTCATAAGAAACTCCTTTCCTTATACACTTACATATAATATTACATATTGAGAGAAAGACTGCACATGCCATTTATAAAGGTCATTAAGTACTTTTTATTTTTATTACATTTATTCATCATAATAATTTTTTACAGTTACTAATATAAGGAAATAGTTGAGAAGAGGGCATGATGGGACAGCAATAAAATTGCAGTTACATGTACATGGAAATACTAATTGTTCATCTTTAAAAACGTCCATAAACAAATTTCAGTTTCTGTTTTCAAAGCAGTATCTGTGCCCGCCCCTCCCCCCCCGAAAGAAAGGAAAGGAAAGGAAAGGAAAGGAAAGGAAAGGAAAGGAAAGGAAAGGAAAGGAAAGGAAAGGAAAGGAAAGGAAAGGAAAAGAATACACATATGTCCTGGTTTTCTAAACGTTTGTTTAGTTAAAACAACATTTTAAAAAACAAGATACATATTTTATAAAAGGCAACAAGTTTTTATCAGAAAGCTAATCAAAACACTCTTTATAGGAAACTAAGTGGTAAAGAAAGTAAAAATCTGTAAACTATTTAGACAATTCCCTATGATACATTTCAGAGTTCAGAAAAGGGTAAGCAAAGAAAAAAAAGTAAGTAATGTTTTGATATCAGCTGGTATGTTTTGAATACTAGTATAATAATGATGAATTATTTGTTATGAGTAAAAAAAATACATATTTTTTTAATATGGTACTGCTTTGAAATTAGACTCCATTTGCTTTACTCAGGTGTTTTGTGTCTAGAGTGTGTAGTCTAATTTTGAATAGGTACCCTCAAGAGCAATACTGCACTTCTTTTTTTTAATGTTTTATTTTTTTAAGTAATCTCTCCACCCAACGTGGGGATCGAACTCAAGACCCCTAGATCAAGAGTCACATGCTTTATCAACTGAGCCAGCTAGGCATCCCTCCCCATAAGATTACCCTTCCTAAATGTTTGCTATGACATTAAAAAATGGTTTCAATAAATTATAAATACTATTAAGTATAAACTATTGAATAATTTATGAGTGAGAAATCTTTGCTTTTACACCTTATTTTTAACTCATTATATCCATACCAAAAGCTTCAAATGAGTATTTGCTTATTTATAAAGATTTAAACCAAGAGCTCTTGAAGAAAACCATTTGTTTCACACCACAGCCATCTTTCATCTTGAAGTTATTTAGCCGACTTAACGCAAATCATAATAATGATCAGATACTTTAAAAGTCTGAATGCAGCAGGATTAAAAACAATCCTGCAAATCTTTTGTAACTGGAAAGAGGAGATCAGTGGCCACAATTCAAAGAAAAGTTTAGTGGATTGCAACATTAGAGAAAAACACATTTTCTGCAAGGGATTATGAATAGTTTAATGAGAGTGAAATGCATGATTATGGTATACAGCATGGTGGAATTCAATGGAAAATACCAAAAAGGGATCTATAGTAACTTTCTAGTTTAGGGAGAAAATACAATACAGTGAAGGGGTGATGTCAAGGATAAAACATAACCAAAAGTGATTAACTAGGACTTTTTTGCCTTTCCCACATGAGAGCCTTTGGCAAAGAATAAGCTGTGCAGCTGACAGCAGGCTGGATATAAAGAGATTACAGCTCAGACAAGAAAAGAAGCTGAATTCAATGTTCCTTAAATTTAAGACATGTGGATGAGTACACAGTAACGGAAAGAAGTTTAGTACCAAAGAAGACATCCAAACGGCTAATAAATGTACAATGTACTCAACAGCAGTAATCACTGGGATGCAAAATGCAACCACTTCATAACAAACCAGAAAGGGTTAATGGAAAAGAAAATACATAATATTAAAGAAGTTTTAGGTCTCATGGAATGTTTATATATATCTAGAAAAAATGTTTATTTATACAATAACTTTAGAAAATGTCATTAAAGTTGGATATATATATATATATATATATATATATATATATATATATATATATATACTTTGCTCAGCAAATGCTTTCTGAGGAATATACCTGTACTGTTTGCTAAGTAAAGCTGCCCAAAAAAGTAACACAGACTAGGCTTAAATGACAAAAATATTTTTTCCTCACAGGTACAGAGGATAGAAATCCAAGATAGACGTTTTGATAGAGTTGATTTCTACTGAGAGCCATGAAGAAACATCTATTAGGACTCAGCCTGGCATGTAGATGTGATCTTCTTCCTGTGTCTTCACTTTGTCTTCCCTATGTCTGTCCAGATTTCTTCTTCTTATAAAGACACCATTTATATTGGATTAGGATTTATTCATATGCCCTCATGTTAACCTAATTACCTCTTTAAGACCCTATCTCCAAATAGTCATACTTAACACACTGCGTTAGAACTTCAACATATATATTTTGAGGGACGAAATATATGTATTTCTCAACAGATATACCTACATATGCTTAAAAACATTCTGCATAATGATATTTATTGTAGTACTATTCATAATATTTCCAAAATATAATCTACGCAAATGAACATATACAAAATGAGTAAGTAAATTTTGAAATTTTTACACTATAAATTAGTATACAGCAATGAGAACATAAAGATGAACCTCACAAAAAGAAAGGGGCACACAGAGTATTACTTTGTTTATGTAAAGTACAAGAACAGGAAAAATTAACCTATAATGTTAGAAGTCAAGACAGGAACTATTCTTGGTGGTAGGGGTGTAAAGACTGTGACTGAGGGGGAGCGGAGCATGAGGGCAAATATTTCAATACTTTATTGTGATATCCAGTTTGTGAAAATATGTTAGGCTTTTCACAGAAGAATCATGCATGTTACTGAGCATATTTCGTAATATAAGATTAAAAAAATAAATGAATCCACTGGCTGACTAAAACCACTAATGTTGGTTTAAAAAATTTTTTTTTCAACGTTTTTGTTTTTTTTTATTTTTGGGACAGAAAGAGACAGAGCATGAACGGGGGAGGGGCAGAGAGAGAGGGAGACACAGAATCGGAAACAGGCTCCAGGCTCAGAGCCATCAGCCCAGAGCCTGATGCGGGGCTCGAACTCCCAGACCGCGAGATTGTGACTTGGCTGAAGTGGGACGCTTAACTGACTGCGCCACCCAGGTGGCCATGATGTTGGTTTTAATAACAGGACATATTATTCTGCAATATTTTATTTGGGGACGGTTAGAGTAACGATTCAATAAACATCCCCAAACTGTAAACTTGATGAACTATTTTGTGTTCCAGCTCTGACCCTTAGATTTAGGACTCTGAACAAATCTTTTTCAGTCACTAAATCCTTGATTTCTCCCTTTAAATGAATGATTCTCCCCACCCCCACCCACCCACCCCAGGGGAGAAGGGCAGAGAGAGAGGGAGAGAAAGGATCTTAGGCAGGCTCCATGACCAGCATAGAAGCTGACAAGGGACTGGAGCTCAGGATGGTGAGGCCATGACCAGAGCTGAAATCAAGAGTCAGACACTTAACAGACTGAGACACTCAGATGCCCCTTAATGATTTCTATAATAACTTCCTTTGGAGTTCTCTTCTAACTTTAGAATTCTATTTTTTATTAATTTTTGGATTGAACTGTTGAATTAGAGTGAAAATTATCTTTAAACATTTGACTAAAAACAAGATAAGTTTTTCTCGAGTGAAAATAACAATTTATTTCCTACTTTACTGTCACTGAAATGTTACGATTAAGTTTAGTTATAGGATTAAAATTAAAGGGTTAACATTTCTGTTATTACATTTTATTTTAAGTTTATTCACTTATTTTTGAGAGAGAGAGAAAATCCCAAGCAAGCTCCACATTGTCAGTGCAAAGCTCAATGTGGATTGATTTCAAAGAACCATGAGCTCATGACCTGAGCCAAAATCAAGAGTTGGACACTTAACTGACTGAACTACTCAGGCACCCCTCATTGTTGTTATTAATTTTGATAACTGTATGGGTTTACAGAATTATATTTATTTATATAAAAATAATTAAGATGGCAGGGTTTTCCTCATAATAATTTAATGATTTTAAGTAAAAAATATCCATTTATCGATATTATTTTTTTGGCCCTTCTTTTAGTTTTTATTTTTTTTAAGGTTTTTTTATTTAATTTATTTTTTTTAATTTACATCCAAGTTAGGTAGCATAAAGAGCAACAACAATTTCAGAAGTAGATTCCTTAATGCCCCTTACCCATTTAGCCCATCCCCCACTCCCACACCCCCCTCCAGCAACCCTCTGTTCTCCATATTTAAGAGTCTCTTATGTTTTGTCCCCCTCTCTGTTTTTATATTATTTTTGCTTCCCTTCCCTTATGTTCATCTGTTTTGTATCTTAAAATCCTCATATGAGGGAAGTCATATGATATTTTTCTTTCTCTAATTTCAATTAGCATAAAACCCTCTAGTTCCATCCAGATAGCTGCAAATGGCAAGATTTCATTCTTTTTGATTGCCGAGTAATACTCCATTGTGTGTGTGTGTGTGTGTGTGTGTGTGTGTGTGTGTGTGTGTGTATGTATATATACATATGTATATATGTATGTATATATGTATATACACCATATCTTCTTTATCCATTGATCTATCGGTGGACATTTGGGCTTTCTATACTTTGGTTATTGTTGAGAGTGCTGCTATAAACATTGGGGGGACATGTGTCCCTTTGAAACAGCATACCTGTATCCCTTGGATAAATACCTAGTAGTGAAATTGCTGGGTCATAGGGTAGTTCTATTTTTAATTTTTTGAGGAACCTCCATATTGTTTGCAGAGTGGCTGCACCAGTTTGCATTCTCACCAGCAGTGCCAAAGAGATCCCCTTTCTCTACATCCTCACCAACATCTGTTGTTGTCTGAGTTAATGTTAGCCATTCTGACAGGTGTGAGGTGATATCTCATTGTGGTTTTGATTTGTATTTCCCTGATGACAAGTAATGTTGAACATTTTTTCATGTGTCAGTTGGCCATCTTGATGTCTTCCTTAGAGAAGTGTCTATTCATGTCTTTTGCCCATTTATTCACTGGATTGTTTTTGGGGTGTTGAGTTTGATAAGTTCTTTATAGATTTTGGATACTGACCCTTTATCTGATATGTCGTTTGCAAATATCTCCTCCCATTCCGTCGGTTGCCTTTTAGCTTTGCTGATTGTTTCCTTCACTGTGCAGAAGCTTTTTATTTCGATGTGGTCCCAATAGTTCATTTTTGCTTTTGTTTCCCTTGCCTCCAGAGACATGTTGAGTAAGAAGTTGCTGTGGCCAAGGTCAAAGAGGTTTTTGCCTGCTTTCTCCTCAAGGAGTTTGCTGGCTTCCTGTCTTATATTTAGATCTTTCATCCATTTTGAGTTTATTTTTGTGTATGGTGTAAGAAAGTGGTCCAGGTTCATTCTTCTGCATGTTGCTCTCATTTTCCCAGCACCACTTTCTAAAGAGACTGTCTTTATCCCATTGGATATTCTTTCCTGCTTTGTCAAAGATTAGTTGGCCATACTTTTGTGGATCCATTTCTGGGTTCTCTCTTCTGTTCCATTGATCTGAGTGTCTGTTTTGTGCCAGTACCACACTGTCTTGATGATTAGAGCTTTGTAATACAGCTTGAAATCCTGGATTGTGATGCCTCTTACTTTGGTTTCTTTTTCAAGATGTTTTTGGCTACTTGGGGTCTTTGTGGTTCCAAAATACAAATTTTAGGATTGTTTGTTCTAGCTCTGTGAAGAATACTGGTGTTATTTTGATAGGGATTGCACTGAATACGTAGATTGCTTTGGGTAGTATCGACACTTGAACAATATTTGTTCTTTCTTTCCAGGAGCATGGAATATCTTTCCATTTGTTTTGTGTGTCTTCTTCAATTTCTTTTATAAGCTTTCTGTAGTTTTCAGTGTATAGATTTTTCACCTTTTTGGTTAGATTTATTCCTAGGTATTTTATTGTTTTTGGTGCAACTATAAATGGGATAAATTCCTTGATTTCCCTTTCTGTTGCTTCATTATTAGTGTATACGAATGCAACCGATTTCTGTGCATTGATCTTATATCCTGAAACTTTGCTGACTTCATGGATCAGTTCTAGCAGTTTTTTTGGTGGAATCTTTTGGGTTTTCCATATAGAGTATCATATCATCTGCAAAGAGTGAAAGTTTGACCTCCTTCTGGTTTTTGCCCTTCTTCTAAAACACATTCTATTTTTCTATTTAAAAAATCTATTAATTTTTATTGGAGTACAGTTAACATACAGTGTTATACTGTCAAGTATACAATATAATGATTCAGAATTTCTATAATTACTCAGTGCTTATCATGATTAGTATACTCTTAATGTACTTTATCTATGTCATCCAACTATCCCACCTCCTCTCTGGTAACCACCATTCTGTTCTCTACATTTAAGAGTCTACTTTTTTGTCTCTTTTTTTTATTTGTTCATTTGTTGTTTCTTAAATTCCACATGAATGAAATGATATAGTAATTGTCCTTCTCCACTTGGCTTACTTCACTTAGCATAATACCCCTCTAGATCCATTGATGATGTTGCAAATGGCAAGATCTTATTCTTTTCACTTACTGGTAATACTGAAACTTGGCAAATACTTTCTAATAATGTACATTCTTATGTTATAGGAAACCTTGCAACTATTGGTAAACACACATGAAAGAAAAAGAAATATCAGTTAAATATGGCTGAGAACCATCTCAAAGGACAGATAAAAAGAAAAGCAGGCAGTGAGTGGCTGAGGATTCTGACACTAAAAGAGAACTAGTGGTGATGTGAAGTCAAAGGCTGACACAGTTAAATCAACCTAATATAATGATAGGTTGCTGTGTAGAGGAGGGGAACACAAATATTTACAATCAATCAAATCCAAAAGAAAATGAAACAGAACAGAAATCATACCAGGGTTGTAGACAAGTATCAGCGTTGTCAGGGGCACATATTGAGTGATTTCTGTAGCTAACAAGAAATACAAAATTATAACTTGTGGGTTGCCTCATGTATTGAGCAGTAAAACTCAATATGAAACAGCTTTATTGAGCTTTTGCTTTGGGTCCCCATGTTTTATACTGAGACTTGCTATAAAATAGTTTCTAAGTCAAAAAACAAGAAAAAGTAATAGGAAGGAAGATAAACTGAAGTCACCCTTAAGCAGTTGCCTGGCATTGCTACACGTGTTTTCCAGAAATATTCATAGAATACAGCTGATGTTGGATCCATTAAGATTTCTGTTTGAAGACAAGTGGAGAGGGAGAATATGAAATATAATGAATAGCTTTCTGGTTCTAAATGCAGGCAGAGGTTTAAGTGTTTTACACTTCCTTTGAGTGGTCATGCAGTAACCTTTTCAAACCTGATGACAAACAACTTCATGATAGGGCAATAATGTTTCCATATGAAAAATGCCAAAACACTAAAAAAAAAAAACAACTATTTTTCATATTTCAAATCCTGAATTTTTAATCGCCTTTTAACTAGTTTACCTTTTTACATGTGAAAGCAGTTAAAAAATAGAGAATAGAGGTGTAAATATTTATAATGGTTTTAAAAACTACATATAAGACCAGGAGATTTGACATGAGGTAAGTATCACAGATGTAAATTTTTTTTTAAATTTTTTAGTGTTTATTTATTATTGACAGAGAGAGAGAGAGCATGAGTGGGGAAGGGACAGAGAGATAGGGAGACACAGAATCTGAAACAGGCTCCAGGCTCTGAACTGTCAGCACAGAGCCCAACGCGGGGCTTGAATTCACAGACAGCAAGATTATGACCTGAGCCGAAGTCAGACCCTCAACCGACTGAGCCACCCAGGTGCCCCACAGATGTAAATATTTTTTTAAAAATCTTTTATTTTATTCTTGATCATTTAAACGTTCTTACATGATTTCATAACTAAGCAATTAGTTCAAAGTACTAATAACCAACTTAAAAGTGACATTAAGTGATATTAAGAACAAATACTGAATGGTATAAAATTCAATGGGAAACAACTATTGTTTAAATAACAATAATAATGCTGGGGGATTGTTGTAATGAGTTCAAGTCAGACAAATTCAGATTTTACATTCACTTGTGACACACTAAGACATTAAACCTATTTGATGTTTCTTTTACAGATCAATAAATGAATAAAAAATTCGTGACTGTTATTTTCTCTTACTATCAGTAGACAAGGCTATTAAAACAGCTTTTAGTACATAATGTGGGAAAAACACTGCTTATATTCTGTTCTTTATTCCCAGTGCTTAGTGTTATTATTCACATATCAATGGACCATGTGCAGATCCCATTGTCCTGAAAAAGCTGTATGTAATCCAAATGTCCACTGGTCCATGCTCTCAGTATATCATAATGCTGATGTGAATGGTAGTCTATAGCACTGATTAACTATTAACTGCTGCAGCATATTACGTTACTTTTGGTTCAAAAGTGATGTAAAATCATGATGTACAAATGCAGAAATGCCTAGATACAGTTTCACTGGACAATTGAAGATAAATCTTTTCACCTACATATGCATTCAACCATCTCTTCATTTATTGTCAACAAATATTCACTCAGCACTTACAATGTGCCAGCTCCCTCTTTTTCTGACGCTTAGAATGATCAGTAAACATATTAGTCAAATATCTTTACTCTTCAACTTTATTCCCACATGAAAAAAGATATGAAATAAATAACAATAAGGAAATTATATATTATCTGTTGATAAATGTTTTGCTAAAAAATAGAGAAAGGAAAGGAAATTGGCAGTGCAAAGTGGTCTGGCAGAAGGGAAAGTTGCAATTTTAACTTGGTGGTCAAAGCAGTCTCAGTGGTAATATATCTTTGAGAAGACATGATACAGACAAAAAACTTAGCAATGCAGATAGCTGAGAAAGAAATGTTCTCATAAAAGGAAACAGCCAATACAAAATCTTAAAGTCAGAACATGTCCACTGTGTTCAGGTACAGCAAACAAACAAGTATAGATGGAACTAAGGGAAAGGCAAGAGATGAGGTATTCAGGTAATAGGGGTCAATCCATGAAGGACCTGGTAAATATGTGATGGATAATCTTAAGTGTTAATTTGGGTCATGAGGTGCTCAGATATTTGGTTAACACTGTTTATAGATATGTCTGTGAAAGTATTTCCTGATGAGATTAGCATTTGAATGAGTACAGTGAGTAAAGCAGATTGTTCTGTCCAAAGTTGGTGTGTATCATCTAATCCAGTGAGGGTCTGGATGGAAAAACAAGGAAAAGGAAAAGAGGGAGGAGGAGGAGAGGGAGAAGGAGGGGGAGGAGGAGAGGGAGGAAGAGAGGGAGGAGGAGAGGGAGGAGGAGAGGGAGGAGGAGAGGGAGGAGGAGAGGGAGGAGGAGAGGGAGAAGAAAAACAGGGAGAAAAAGAAAGGAAAGGAAAACAGAAGAAGGGAGATTTCATTCTCTCTGCCTGACTGTTCACACTGGAACTTAAACCATTGGTTCTCATACCTCAAAACATGGACTAGAATATACTGCCAGCTTTCACAGATCTCTAGTTTGCAGATGGCAGATTACAGTACCTCTCAGTCCCCATAATCACATAGAGCCAATTCCTTATATAGCAAGATGTAGATACAGAAATAATTTACACACGTAGATAAAATCTCCCATTGGTTCTGTTTCTCTAGAGAAACTAATACAGGCATTTTAAGGATTTTGGCTTTTATTTTCAGAAAAATGGGAAACCACTGCAGATTTATGAGTAGTCATAAATCTTTGACTTTGTTTAAAATACATTATAGAGAGTAAAGTAACAATCAATACTACAGATGATAGTAGCTTGGTACAAGGACAATTTATCAGAAATGGTATGAAGCGGTTCATTTATTGATATTTCAAAGATAGACATATAGATATATATCTATATCTAGATATATAGATATCTATACATCTGTAGATATCTATATATATCCTCATGCAATGTATATGAGGTGTGAGGGAAAGAGAGTGAACAAGAATTTCATGAAGGTTTTGCCCAGAGGAATTAGAAGGATGAAGCTACCATTATGACAGATAGGAAAGACTGTGGCTGCAGCAATACCATATTAAAATTTTGAATCTCTCAAATCCCCATGAGTTTTTCAGAGTACTATGATGTAGATAAAAATAACCAGCTTGAAATATCAGACTAATGTTATGTATGGTGCAAAGGTATTTACTTTTAATTTATTTCCAAACAAATGATCTTATTGCAAAGAAAATAAAAGATAAAAAATATTGAAGGAAGATAAAAAGATGAGCAAGATGAAAACTTTTTAGGAAATTAAAAGCAATGATGCTTTTAGGGAAATTAGAGATAAACCTCCCCTTACCAATTATGACAACACTGTGTATTATTTTTAGCACTTCAGTTTGCAGAATAAGCAGAAAATAATTTAGTTACCAATCTACTAAAACAAGCAAAAAACAAACAAACAAACAAACAAACAAAAACCAAATACTTTTTGGAATAGTGGTTTTCAAATTGCTTTGTAGAATCCCAGCTTTCTCAGAGGGAAGGAGCTCTCATGTGAGCAGGAGGGACCAAGCAGTCAGGGCATAACTTCACTTTTGTTTTTTACATATTAGCATTTAAATTGAATATATATTTGTATATATTTATATAAATATATATATATATATATATATATGCATATATATTTTTTTCGCTGAATTGTGAAAAACACTGCTATAGAGGAAGATCCTTCTTTTTATTCCTCCACTGAAAATGTGAACTTCCTTTTATTCTTAAGTACTATCATGAACTTTAAATTTGAAATAAAGTGGAAACCCAGGACTGATAACATGAAATGCATGCATATATGTGAATTTTTATGAGATTATTTTTGACTACTTCTATTATGGAGGATGGCCAAAATCCAGCAATAATTATTTTTTGTCCTTATCAAAG
The DNA here is from genome assembly GCF_018350175.1 of Felis catus. Classification (NCBI taxonomy): domain Eukaryota; kingdom Metazoa; phylum Chordata; class Mammalia; order Carnivora; family Felidae; genus Felis; species Felis catus. The sequence continues at coordinate 51,082,857 of NC_058376.1, forward strand.
AAATAACAACTGAAAACATTATGAAATCTAATTGTCACTGTTCCACTTTTAACTTACTCATATAATATTTGAACTTAAAATTTCTCAACTGAGAGCTTCAGGTATTTCTTCTAATTACACATGATATTTGCTTCTTAGGAACTTTGCCTATTATTACAGAAAGTGTAAATGGCATGTATATGGTCAATTGCCTCACATGCATGTATTTACTCATTTCACGATCCATGAGATAACTTTTAATTTTAAAATAGGGGTTTTCAAGGGAAAAAAGCTAATTTTTATTAAGAATGTTTTAAAATAAAATATAAATTTCAAATTACATAAAGCTCATATTATTCATAGGGTTTCTTTTGAAACAGGAAATCAAGGGGCGCCTGGGTGGCTCAGTCGGTTGAGCATCCCACTTCAGCTCAGGTCACGATCTCACGGTTTGTGAGTTTGAGCCCCGTGTCAGGCTCTGGGCTGATGGCTCAGAGCCTGGAGCCTGCTTCAGATTCTGTGTCTCCCTCTCTCTCGCCCCTCCCCCATTCATGCTCTGTCTCTCTCTGTCTCAAAAATAAACATTAAAAAAATTTAAAAAAAAAGAAAATCAAAAAAAGCATCCTTAATAAAATAGTTCCATAAAATGTTGTCTTTGCATATTCAGAACTATAAATTTTAGATCATTTCATTCAAATGAAATAGTATGAGATTATAGATCAGTTAATAAAAGTGGCCCATTGACTTGCATCTGAGGCAAGAAAAACGATTTGTTTCCGTCCAACTAAGATTTAATTCAGCTGCAATAGCATTATTCTCTGGAATGTATGACTACAGCCTCAATATACTTACATTTATATTAAAAATGTCATCTTGGTTTTTTGTAAAAACAAAAAATAGTTTATCATCTTGGGTCAACAGTTTATCCATAGGCTATTTTGAAAGCAACAGCAGTTCTCTGTGTAACTCTTTATGTCTTAATGAAAGTCAGCCTTCTGAAAATCTCATGGCCCTACTATTTAATGAATATAAAAATCTACATTTATCTAAATTTTACATCATAAGTTGCAAAGTAACATATTAGTTAAATTTTTAATTTTTTTATGTTTTTATTTTATTTTTGAGAGAGAGAGACAGAGTGCTAGTGGGGGAGGGGCAGAGAGAGAAGCAGACACAGAATCCAAAGCAGACTCCAGACTCTGAGCTATCAGCACAGAGCCCAATGCAGGGTCGAACTCAGATAGCCTGCTTAGGATTCTGTGTCTCACTCTCTCTCTGCCCCTCTCCCGCTCGTGCGCGCTCTCTCTCTCTCTCTCTCTCTCTCTCTCTCTCAAAAATAAATGAACATTAAAAAAAATAAAAATAAAAAGATGATGTTTTACAGTAGGGAGTAAGATATTCCTTGGAGGATTTTCACCTCTATAGTTTCATATTATAAATTACGGCCATGCTGTTTATTCTAGGAAATTGTCGTGTCACTTGATATATTAAAGTATTATGATTATTTTTTAAATATTTATTTATTTTGAGAAGAGAGAGAGCAAAAGCAGGGAAGGGGCAGAAAGACAGGGAGAAGGAATCCCAAGCAGGCTCCATGCTGTCAGTGCTGAACCCAACAACAGGCTGGATCTCACCAACCTTGAGATCATGACCTGAGGGGAAATCAAGAGTCAGACCCTAACCAACTGAGCCATCCAGGGACCCCATGATATTATGACTATTTATATATTGTTTGGTATTGTTGTTATTTTGATATTTTTTATTTGACACAATGTAGTACTTATAAAATTTATTTCAGCAGTATAATTATATATAAAATATTTAAAGTAAAAAAACACATCAAATATTAAAACCCACTGGTGCTCAATAATCTTTTCACAAGCACTGAAATAACAACAATAATTAAGGGTTTGAGATGAAACAGTGAAATTCACCATTAAATATTATAAGCTACTATTGATTAAAGAGCAGTAAGAAATTAAGGAACCTCTCACTGGTGGTAGTATTGAGCAGAGAACCAAATTAAAGCAAGAAATGAGATGGATTAAAGTATGACTATTAGCGTAAGGACAGGTATAGTCAGGCATATTTTCTGAGTCTACATATCTAAGTGTGAACACATATATGGCCAGAGAAGCCTGTTTCATAGTTATATTAAGAGTTTGGGCTTTATTTTCATATGTGGCAAGGGTCTATGAAATCATTTTAAGAAAGGTCATACATGATTAGATATGGTCATGTAATATTCAGCATGGTTGTAGTTAACAATACTTTATTGTATACTTAAAAATTCCTGAGTATAGATCATAAAAGTGCACATCATCAGAAAAAATAACTGTAACTATGTGAGGTGATAGATGTTAATTAAACTTATTGTGGTAATCATTTTGCAATATATACAAATATCAAATCATTATGCTATATACCCTAAATTAATATTATGTTATATGTCAATTATATCTCAATACAACTGGGAAAATATGGTCATTCTGGGTTTGTAAAGATGATAAGAGAATTTAGTAAAAACTGAAGTTGGCAGGAAAGTTGGATACTGCTACATTTGGTCAAAATGAGATGCAGCTATAAATGAGAAATAACTATATATATATATATACATATGTTATATGTTACATACAATTTATATATAATTATATATATAAACACATATAAATGTGTGTAGATATGTGTGTATGCACATATCTTAATGACTGCTGATGTAGAGATATTATGGAAAACACATAAAGGTATATGATTTAAAATACGAATATGTTAACAAACCACACATTTCTTAATATTGTAATATATTCCTTTCCTTTTTATGCATAATCATGTATGCACTTAAACATTAAAAAATAATCTCCATTGCATAACATAAAACAATAATTTATTTCATATGTGCATGTGAAGAGTGAATAGAGAAGAAAAATAAGTAAATTTTAGTTTCTTGGTGTCTTTTGATGCTTTCTTCCTAGTGTCCTACATTATTCAAATTTGAGCTTATAGCCTATAAATTATGCCCATATATTTTATTCATTTTTTTCCTCATAAATTCCAGTACAGTCACCAAGTTACAGAAAGTGAAAGTTTTGGTTGTAATTAGTAAAAATGTAATTGGCCATTGGATTGGGGGTAAAGAAGAGAACTAAAGACAGGACTTAAGAGCTGATTTCGCAATTCACTCTTAGCACACATCAAGAAAGCTGAGTCAAACATTTTCTTGGTGAGCCTCAGAAACATGTTTCCATTTGCTACTAAAGTGTGGATAGTGCTAACACATGTGTCTGTATGTAATGCCTTTATTTCTAATGGGAATTTTCTTCATGGAATTAAAACTATAGCTCTGGGTAACTGGAAAGGGGGTGAATACATAATATGTCACAGTGATATTGCCTTCTTAGTATAGTTGGGCTACAGAAGTTAATCAGGTGATCCAATTTTTACCTACAAAAATGTGTAAGTCCCTACATGTTTGTAATGAGTAGAAGACAAAAGAAAGCCTGCATTCTTTAGAGGTAGACAAAATGATTTGTGCTCCCATTTGGGTACAGTTAAGAATGAGTATGTTATTCAGTTTTCTAAGTCTCATCTTGTAAACTGATATGCCAATACCTTTCCTCCAGGATTACCGTGGGAATGAAATGACATAAATATATATAAAGTACCTGACGAACAATGAGCACTTAACAATAAGCACACAGTGCTTAAATACTAAGTACTCAATACATACTAATTTCCTTCTTCTTCCACTTGATTTACAATAGAACACTCTGGTCTCCTAGGAAGAATGAGAAATAAGTCTGTGATACTAAGAAGATCCAAGAGTTTAAACTCCAAGACACAAAAGGACAGAAGCAGGCCCAGATCTTCGGAGGGCCAGTGAAAGATTGAGGTAGTTGAGTAACCTGGTAAATTAGTGAATTCTAAAATGGAGAAATACTTTTCCATCTAGCACTGGTGGTGCCAAGCAAATACTGCCAGAATGAGTATGAAGGGAATTTTTACAATTTTGTTAAAAGTTATAGTAGAAAGAACAAAAAGATTTACAAGATTGGCAGAAAGCTAATGAGGTGATATTGCTTTGGGGAGAGACACATAAATTGAATATTACATTCCTGGACAGAGACCCCCCTCCAATCGGCACAGAACTGACAACTCTAGAACTGGGGATGAGAAGTATAAGAAGGGGACACTGGGAACTTCTACAATAGTATCAGCAGTTATGGGGACAGGTATAGATGAGGTAAAGGAACAAAGCAGCAGCAGCAGCTTTGATCCTGGGTGAGAGAGAAAAACAATAGCAGGAGAGCAGTAATGGTACTCAAGGAGAGTGACATGAAAGCATGGAAGTTGTAAGATTTGGAAATTCAGGGTTTTCCATGGAATGGGGCTTCAGAACCATGGGGGGTGTTCACTGACATTTCTGTGATAGACTTGCTGTTTCAAAGATAATTAATTCCTGGTGATGCTGAGATGCACTGGTAAATCAAAGAGCTAACACTCTCCAGCCTAAACATGCAAAGGAGCCCTTCCTGTTTTTATAAAAGTAATGAAACCTTAGGGACAAATCAGTGGGGCTACAATCTTGAACTTATCAATGATTTTTGTTGACACCTTACCTAACACTTTGGTGTTTTCAGCTATTATATCTATGGAATGGAAGTAATAAAATATTACAAAGGTTAAAAGCATTAAGATATGTAAGGTACATATTCATGTTCTATAAGCTTAGTTATCATTATTTTCATTATGATTGTAGTTATTATTTATTATAATTATTACTCAAGTAAGAAGAGCTTCTTATTTCAAATATAAGTGTGATCTTAGTTCCTATATACTTTATGATCAGTAACTTCTAGTTGGTCATTTCATAGATTTTCTTTTCACGTAAAGAAGTAAAATATACATTCAAGTGCCATCCAGTTTAAATGTAGGTTTTAATCCTTGAAATTCATACATTACAATATTTAAAGTACCTGGGATAGTGATACAAAATTAATATGATTAAGGGCAAAGAACTACCAATTATTTATAATAAACACAACTAAATATGTATTTATACTGATTATTTATCTGAACTGTAAGTAATTCTGCCCTTATTAATAAGAATCATTTGGGTCATTTATGTGTAAATGATGCACTACTTATGTATAAAAGACAGAACACCACGGCTATTTAACTCTCTAGATGTTAAGTCTTTGTCCAAGATGAACACACACACACACACACACACACACACACGTGCACACACACAGAGGCACATATGCAATTTATATAGATAAAATGCATACATATAAATTTACCTGGATAGTATTTTATTAACAAACTTTGTGCTATGCAGTGCTCTAAGGGGGAAAATACAGTATTTCACATGCAATGATTGTTTTTTCCTGAATAACATACTGAAAGATCACAGGAAACCTAAGACCAAGATCCAGATAATGGTATTATAATGGCCTTTTTGATTATGGGGCAAACTACTGGAGTATTCTTTAGGAAAAAAATATTAATGTTCATGTGTTTCAAATTTATAATTATCTATTTTAAATTTGGAACAATTATAGGCTCTCCCAGCCCCTAAGCTGGGCATTTACATTGACTTCTAAAGTCAGTTAAAATAAAGTATAAGTGAAAATTCAAAAATTGAATTATTGGGGCACCTGGGTGACTCAGTTCGTTAAGTACCTGAATCTTGATTTCAGCTCAGGTCATGATCTCACGGTTTGTGATATCAAGCCCCACATGGGGCTCTGTGCTGACAGCACAGATACAGATTCATTCAGCACAGAGACTGCGTAAGGACATTGTCTCTCTTTCTCTCTCTCTCTCTCTCTCTCTCTCTCTCTCTTTCTCTCTCTCTCTCTCAAAATAAATAAATATTTTTTAAAAAAACTGAATTACTCAGACTTTGTTTTGAATTAACATTCTATAGCAATATATGCCACAATTTGGCCATTTTCAAATATTATGTGGCTTATACTGTATCAGGTGCTTATTATGTTTACTAATCACTCCCCATGAAAGTTCATTAGTAGGTAGTAGAATTCCTACAGATTGAAAATAAAAAGTAGACTGAATAACACCATCTTTAGTTTGTATACAAATACTCTGTATTTTCTATAAACAGGATCATTATAGGTTACACAAGATAGGAATTATCTAAAATAAATTCAATGATGAATAATGTCAGTGGCTGTTTTTCTGATGTGCCTTTAGGCTCTGATAAGGAATCCAAATGACAAAACTTGAAATATGTTTCCACCTATTCTGTAAAAGATGGTAATCATTTCATTTGCCTATCATTTCCTTCCCACTCCTGCATCTCCTTCTTCAAGAACATGGGTTATGCCCTTTTAAGTCTGCTCTGAAAACTCTTCCCAAGGAAGCCCTTGATACCACCTTCTGGTAATCACTGATAGAACTACAGGTGTTCACTTGTCCAAGTCGAGACAGTTGAGATTCTCTTTGAAGAGAGAAGACTCTTTTCTATGAAAAGACCACACACAGTAACTGCATTCAGGCTCTGTTCAGCATAGGAACATAAAGTCAATATAAAGCCAAGCAGACATTTTCTACCATGTACACTCCCCGACAAATTAAAAAAGAGACCATGTGGAGTGACAAATACCAAACAAACAAACAAACATGAGCGTTGACTCCTGGTAGCTTTAATATTCCTGGTTGTAGTCTTCTGGGTAATATTTTAGAATCATATTAAGACTTAGGATCTCAGTAATCCTCTCAAATTCTTTTTAATAATTATAGTAGTTCCATTTGTTACTTATAATCAAACCAGTATTTATAAGTAACCAATAAAAGATTCTGAAAATCAAATTATCCTAGATTAAGACACTATGCATTAGAAATTGGATATATATTGAATAATTTTAGGGTTGGAGACAGAGTGAGAAGGGGATAGAATTAGTTACCACACAGAAAAGTAAAAGTACAGAAACTAGAATTCATAATGGCTAACATTGTCAGGAAAACCAGGTGAAAATGCATGCTTTCAAAAATTTGCTTTTTCAAATCCTCACTCTATTCTGAACCCATTAACAAACTCTCTACTAGGGATCAATGATTGCTGCTTTCATCATGAATATTTGGTGAGATTGTTCGTCCAATTTTCTGAAAGCTCAAACAATGAATAAAGGATCGGGAGTAGGAAACTGGAGTTCAAATGTTTTCCAAGAACAGATGTCAAGGAACCAATAAACATATATCAAGTTTAAAAGACAACTTAGATTGGATATATTCTTTCTGGAAATCATTATATGTACATATATTTTTCTAGGGAAATTGTGAAAAAAGGTAAAAGAAAATTAAGACAACATCTTCAAGAACTCAAATATTTAAACATGAGGTTAAGATGAGCTGATAAACACTGACCAGAGGCTAAAAAAGAATAATACCTGATGTGTGTAGCATCATGGAAACAAAAAATATAATTAAAGAAGGAAGACATGGTACACTGAAAAGTCAGGAGGCTAAAACACATGCATTGGATTTAATGTCATTGACAGAACATGGAAAATTCTGTGGAGTGAAAAAAGATCGTAACAAAATGGAATGAGTTGTCAGGAGGAATACAAGGGACATAAATACCTCTTTTGAAAAGTGATGGGGAGAATGAGTTGATAGTGTAATATTAAAAACACAGAATTAGGAACACATACATTATGTTTTTAAAAATATTTTATATAAATGGAAGCCAATTTGACAATAAATTATATTAAACAAAAGTTTTAAAAAATAAAAATATTTTAAATAATAGAAATTGTTAGTGTTTAGGGGATTTTTTTAAATGATTGGAATGTTTTTTCAGAGTAAGAAGGGTGAAAATAAAGAAGAGACAGCAATAATCAATAAATTCAGGTTCCCTAGAAGATAATATATGATGTTACATAGGACCTAAGAGGAAAGATGGACATTAAATTGATGGAGACATTTTGGCTCTTAGATTAGGGTTTACAAATTTACCAAATAAAGATATATAATTTCTAATTAAATTTGAATTTCAGACAACCAATGAATATTCTTGGTATTTTAGGGCCATCAATTCTAGTCCTAAATGGTACTAAATAGTATAAATTCTATTACTAAATAGTACCAAAATCCTATTTATCATTTATCTGAAATTCAAATTATAGTTAGACATCCTGCATTTTTCTGGTAACCTGAAACCCAAATGAAAGAGTCCCCACCCATTTTTCTGCACATGGTGTTTGGAAAGCCTCTCTTTGGCCCTTCTGACCATAACTGACAGCACAAAGTGAGGAGTCCCTCCCAAGAGGACATGGCCATTTGGAACCCATGCTTAGCCATTCTAAAACCAGAGATACTGCAAATCCCTGCCAGTAGGGGTGAAAACCCACTTTCAAGGCTGCTTGTGTCTCTTCCTCATATCCCTTCTCCCTGTAAAAGACTGTACTATCAGTGTGCTCCTGCATAAGCCGCCCAAAACATAAGGTACAGCCAAGGGATGGGTCCTTGTGGGGCTGTAGAAACATCTTGGATGTGCAGATGTCTTTCCACATACATGATCTTCAGGTGAAAAATGGATGAAAGTTGGTAAGGAAAAGGGAGTAAGAAGACAAAGTGGGTAGGGCAGCTTTAAGAGCATCCAAGGGCTTTAGTATTGCCAGGTTCCTCGAAGGGATTCTGTGGAGTGTGAAAAATCTTAATTCAAGTCTGATTTCTGGGTTACACTAAAGTTTCACTTTTCAAGGAAGAAGGAGAGGACACATTTTACTTAACAGCTTTCTAGTTTGATTTTGACTTTTCTTTCCCTCAGTTCTGGAAATGTAAGGAGTGGGCCTGGAGAAAAGTACGATTTGCATTGTAACTATGTAAAGGAGAACATGGTCATGTGTCCTTATAAGTTTATAGACATGGTGATAGTATATTGAGGAAGACACTCTCTGATGGCTTCTGATTTCTCTGAGGCAGTAATCAGGGTTATTTTCTAAAAAGTAGGAATGTGTGTGCGTCTGTGTGTGTGTTTCTGTGCGTATCTGTGTCTCCAAATGGCAATTCTAAGTTTTGACAAGATTTTATATAATTATCAAGAAAAAATGTGGAAAATATGACTGAATAAAACTGGTAGCATTTTTCAGCAATTAGTATTGAGAGGAGCCAGGTTATGATGCTGGATCTTACTTTATAGTGATAATTCAAAATTTCAAATTAGGTTCAGTTATGTTGAAGGATGATAGATAGATACCTTCATGAAAGATCAAAATTTTACCAGGTGGTTGCAGTAAAATGGAGAAAAGCAAGGAGGTCCAGGGTATTTGGAAGAGGGCAATTAAAATGGTGTGTGATGATATCTAGCTACTTTTGGTGGGATGAGGAAAACAAATTAGGAAAAGGGGGAGTTGGAGTGTTAATGTGCCAAGGTGCTGCAGAGAAACATCTCTAATCATTGTTTCTTAAATTCACTTTATTCCCTTTACTTTCACATTGTCCTTTACAAAAGTCTTATAATTAGTATTGTGGAGTTGGGAGATGGGCAATAGCTTTCAAGTCACAAACTGTTGATTTTAATTTCATGTTTCAAACATTATATGTGATCTTAGGAAAAGCATAATTTACTTGATCCTCAGTTTCATCATGTATTAAAATATCATATGAATACTTGCATCATAGTATTTTTACAAAATATTACTAACAAACATAGCTAGTGCTCAGATAGTATCAAAATTCTGTTTCTTTTTTTTCTCTCTGCATATGTATGTCATGTATGTGAATGTATGTGTATACACATATATCTCTCCAAGTGAATTCATTAATTTCACTTATAAGCTGCCTTCCAAATAGCAAAAGTCTCCTTCTTGAGTATCAGACTTGCATTTCAACCACCTATGAGTTATATACCTTCCTGATGTTTCATGGTTATTTCACATTGAAAATTGACTCGTTATTTATTTCTCCCAAATCACTTATATTCCAACAAGTTAAGCTTCAGCTTTATCAAAATTTTGCACTGCCACAAACATGCTGCAACATCGTCCCTCCAAGTCTTAGCATGTTCTTTCTTCTCTCTTGTATTTACTAGTAAACTCCAAACAGTTTAAATGCTAGTTCCTCTTTGATGCCCGCCATGAACATCACTGTAGACATCATATGCAGACTGGGTTTTTATATTTTCAGTGAATCTTTAAGTCATGTTTTAATCCCTTCAGAGTTACACATGAAGACCCTCTATTAAGCCAAACCAAAAGAAAAAAACATAAATTTGCTTTTAGACTCAAGAGATCTATTCAGGCAATTCTTTCTAGGCTATGCTTTAAATCTTATCTCCAAATATCCCATTATGCTATTTTTAAAATTTTTTTTAACGTTTATTCATTTTTGAGAGAGAGAGAGACAGAGCATGAATGGGGAAAGGTCAGAGAGAGAGGGAGACACAGAATCTGCAACAGGCTCCAGGCTCTGAGCTGTCAGCACAGAGCCCAACGCGGGGCTCGAACTCACGGACCGCAAGATCATGACCTGAGCCGAAGTCAGACACTCAACCAACTGAGCCACCCAGGCACCCCTGCCATTTTTTATAGTACTTGTATTCTACCTTTCTCTAAAGTCTCACAGAAAGTTTTACTTAATTGAGCTTCACTACTTTTTTAATGTTTATTTTTGAGAAGGAGGGAGGAGTGCAAGGCAGGGAGAGAGGGAGACAGAGAATCCAAAGCAGGCTCTGTGCTTTCAGAGCAGATCCTGACACAGGGCTCAAACTTATGACCTGAGCCGAAGTCAATAGTTGGTCGCTAAAGAGACTGGGCCACACAAGCCCCCAATCCATTTTCACTCTTGAACAGAATTTAGAGTTGGCCAGCTCTGCACTGTGCAACCTGATACCTAACTTCAGATATGCACTCCTCGCTAAGGTTCCTAGGACTCTAAGATGGGGATCCATGTTGCACTTCACTAACAGACAGGGATAAATATTTATCAGACGATGCATTAAAAATCATTTTCTACATGTCCATCTTCCTCCTAAACCTAACTTCTTTTAGTGACAGTGGATATGTCTAATGCATTTACTTTCTGGTAATTATCTAGTGATAATGCCAATCATGCTATGATGCTTCAGTAGTAACTTTTTAAACAAATGGGTGAAAAAAGAAAGGAGTAAAACTCATGTGCTAACTTCTACTATAGCTGTTCTGGCAACAGTTGTTCTGTTTTTGGCTTTATGTAATAGTTATACACCCACCTGCCTTGCCCTTACCAGCAGGTTCAATTCCTCCCAAGGTAGAAGTGCCACTGTTGGAACTAAGACATGTATTAATTACTGGCTGCTCTGCGTGCCGCATATCTTCAACTTCTCCTCACTGTTGAGTTTCCTTTTATACTTCAAATTGGTATTTTTTTAAATAGCATTGAGTGTATGGGGTGGCAAGGGAGATTCTACATCTTTTCTGTGCACCTTCATGAAGGATATTTCCTACTTACTCCCTTCAATCGTAGTTGGGCTAAGGGGGAAATTATATAAACTCAGAGCTATTTTTTCACATCATAGTTAAGATATCCCTTTTCCTCCTCTGACATTTGGTGCTATTGATGATAAATCCATGCTCAATTTTAACATTTTTTTTCCAAGAATCTGATTTTCTCCTGGTCTAGCTTTTTTTTTTTCTTTTACATATTGTTTTCTAAAACAGGATGATGTATCTAGGGGTAGAGACTTTTTTTTAAACTTTATTTCAATCCCATGTGGCATTTATTGAGATTTAACCTGATTACTCACACCTTTCTCTAGTTCTGGGAAATTCTCAACCATTATCTCTTCCAACAGCATCCTTCTATCACTTTATTTCTTTACTAATTTTTGAACCTCCCTTATCACATGTTAAACTTATGGGTCTACTTTCCATTCTTTAAATTTGATTTAATATTTTCCAACCCATCAGGTAATTTTCAATAATGTGATCGTTTACTTTACCAATTTGCTCTTCAACTGAGTATAATACGCTATTTAACCACTGATGAAAAACAGACTCCAGAGCTAGAAGTCCTGGCTACAAAACTATCAGAAATTACTTAAATTCTCTGTGCTTCAGCTTCTTCCTTTTAAAATGAAAGCAATTATGGTACCCACTTTGTGGAATTATTCTGAATTAATATTTGTGAACTATTTACACATATTTCTTTCTTCTAGTATATAGCTAGTCTAGACTTTCAACTCCTCATAACTGGAGTATTCCAATTGTTTTCCATTACATCCCTTGGGGTGGGGGGAAAGGAGTTTCCTCTAAAATTTACTTTCATCTTATAAAGCATAGCCACATACATGCTATTATTTTACACATAAACCATCCATGTGCCAGATTAAAAAAAAAATCCAGGAGTAACAGCTATTTTCTCATGATGAAGTCTACATGTCTACAGCAGGATTTTCATCAGGTAGACTTAGTTCTACCAATTTATATTTTCTTTATACCTCTACCTGACACTTCACTTAGATGAGGGTTTCTACTCAAGTCTAAAATATATGTCATACACATTCTGCTTTGGATATGTATTATGCATTAATTCAATCATTTACTTATGTGTGCAATCACTATTTATTATTTCATATTTTATTGCAGCTATTGTGCATAAAAAATGAATAAGTCATGATTTCTGTTGTATTCTGAAGTCACGGATATGAAACCATGTAAATATTTTTACTATAAAGTGATATGTACTATAACAAAGGTTTTATAACTCTACCTATATGCTAAAAGAAGTTTACATTTCTTTTTAATAATGAATTTTTTCACACATAAAAAAGTTCAGATAGTAATATAACAAATGCCCTTTTAACTACCACTTTGAATTAGCAAATGTTAATATTACATCACATATGTTTCAGATCTTATCATTCTATGATCAAATTAGTTTGGCCCATTCTTCTACTCACTAGAAATAGTCACCAGTATAATTCCCAAAGACTTTTTAATTTTTTTTTCTTTTCCATGTGCTACTGTAAGATATGGAAGATCATTTTCCTAATTTAGCTAATTCTCTGCATTGCAGCTGAGTCCAAGTGTAAGTATTAATGACACTTTTGAAAAAGCTTGGTAATAGCTAAGACTATATGAATGATCTCCTTTAGATTTGTTCTGACTCTTCTATACCATAAGAAATTTCCAAGATTAAATGGCTCCTTATATAAACTTCATCTTTTAAGACCTGGTACACATGTTGTGTTTAATAATTAAACCCTATCAGAATGACATATAATGAATTTACTTCCTTCAGAAGAGAATTCCTTTTCTCTCCCAATAATGCATTCTGCCTCTAATGACCCTGACATATAGCTTAATTATTAAATAATAAAATAATATTTTTATTGGAAATTATTTTATGGAATGGTTGAATTTCAAATAGTATCATTGGTTGGGGCGCCTGGGTGGTTCAGTCAGTTAAGCAACTGACTTCGGCTCAGGTCATGATCTCGCGTTCCGTGAGTTCGAGCCCCGCGTCGGGCTCTGTGCTAACAGCTCAGAGCCTGGAGTCTGTTTCAGATTCTGTGTCTCCCTCTCTCTGACCCTCCCCTGTTCATGCTCTGTCTCTCCCTGTCTCAAAAATAAATAAAAAAAGTTAAAAAAATTTAAAAAAAAACATAGTATCATTGGTTTATCACCATCTTTCCTTTATTAAAAATATGAAATGAAGATGAAATCTTAATATCCTACCTGTTTTTAGTTCAGTTTTCTTTACAAGTATTCTCTTAGCAATTTTCTGATCCAAACACACAAACTCCAGATACATTCATGCATTCACATATACTAAGATGGGTGGAAAACATAAAGATAAAACAATACATTTTAGGCAAAGTAGTTTCAAAATCAAAATATTAGTATAGTTTGTTTCCCAAACAGAATGTTAAACTACTCAATCTGAAGCATTCACATTTCCTAGGTTGAACCATATGAAAATTTTTAAGATATTTATTTTTAATTCATTTTTCTCTTAATGTTAAGTGTGATGGTTATTTAACTCTATGTGTTAGTTTGACTGGACTAAGGGACGCCCAGATTAAACATTATCGCTGGGTATGTGGGTAAGTGTTTTCCAGATGAGGTTAGTATGTGAATCAGTGGACTCCATAAGTAGATTCCCATTCCTCATATGGTAAGCATCATCCAATCTATTGAGAACCAGAATAGAACAAAAAAGTGGAGGAAGAAGAAATTCACCCCTTTTGCTTCTTGCTTTACTGCTGAGCTGGAACATTGGTCTCCTCCTGCCCTTAAACTGAGATTTAGATGATCACCAATCTTGGTTTTTGGGCCTTTGGACTTAGACTGAAATTATACCATTGGCTTTCCTGGGTCTCCAGCTTGCAGAATATATTGTATATTGTTTATAATATATAATATTACATGTCCCTCTCCCCCCACATACTGGTTCTGTTTTTCTGGAGAACCTTGACTAATATAATGGCCAAATAAGACCATTTTCATATGGTGTAATCTAAGAAATGGATTGCTTCACTGTATTCAAGATTTTCTTGAGAACAAAGGTTTGGAACATGCTTCTCTTTCCGAAAAAAAAATACTGGGGAACAAATCTACCTAGAAAAAAATTAATATACATCTTCTATCTTAGAAGACAGAGCATATGTTTGATACTTTGAATGAATGATTCTATAGCTTTAAAACCTAAATTATGTCTTTGAAATTATGTCTTTGGAAGCATTCTGTTATAGACAAATACACAAGATACTGAAAGAAAAGTTCACCCCAAAATATAACAATCATGGAGCAAATTCAGAATATCTAAAAATATATACAAAGTAACACTTAAAAGCACCTACGCAGATTAAAAATTGAAATCCAATATAGTAAACAGACACTAAACCATAAAATTACAGGGTTTCTAGGGCAAAGATTTGAAAACTGAATGTTCTGAGTGAAAGCACCCAAGCCAGACTTATGACAAGAAGCCAGAAAAACTGAACATATGAAAACAAACAAAAATGATGTATTAGGCACATATTATGCAAAATAAAGTTTAACAGTCACATTAACATATAAAAACTAGAATGTAATAGAGAAGACACCAATAATAACAAAGAAGGAGGGACAGGCATGTTACTTAAGATTATAAATTCATAAACACATATAAGAATCATTAACCTAAGGGATTTAAAAATATAAACTTAATAGAGTCAAAAGAGAAATAACATAATTATAGAGAAAAAAATTAATTCATAAACATTTTTTAAGCTTTTAATGTGCTAATCTTAGAAGCATTTATGCTTCAAGAAGACCAAATTATGAATGAATTTGACATATGAAAGTCATCAATAATAATTCCGTAATAAGTAACATATATATGGACTTATGCTGTAGCAAGTACAGATCAACAAAATTAAAAGCTAGGGTTCCTTTATTAAAGATTAATTGTTTTGGGGCGCCTGGGTAGCGCAGTCGGTTAAGCGTCCGACCTCAGCCAGGTCATGATCTCGCGGTCCGTGAGTTCGAGCCCCGCGTCAGGCTCTGGGCTGATGGCTCAGAGCCTGGAGCCTGTTTCCGATTCTGTGTCTCCCTCTCTCTCTGCCCCTCCCCCGTTCATGCTCTGACTCTCTCTGTCCCAAAAATAAATAAACATTGAAAAAAATAAATAAATAAAAAAAATAAAAAAAGATTGTTTAGACATATCTATCAAAAGACTGATAAAGAGCAAAACATATTACTAAATCTAGTGAAAAATGTTAAAAATATTGTTCAGAGACATAAAAGAAAACCTAAATATTCAGAGAGATACTAATGCTAGACTTATGCAGATGAGAAAGTAAAATATTATAAAATGTAATAGAGCTTTACAGCCATGATAAAATCATCATAATCATCAGTATTTTTAATAGATCAAGAAATCATAGTAAGTCAATATTAACATATAAAGGCATAATCTTTAAGGAAAGAAGAGCAAGGTAGAAAAACTGTTCTTATCATATGTAAGAATGTTGGTAAAAGTACACAAATTTAAAAAAAATGGTTATTACTACAGAATTAGACATACAGATCAGTAGAACAGAAAAGAATATCTAAAAACAGACATAAACATTTATAGGTACTTGTATTTGATGAGAGTGGCAATTCAAAACATTAAGAAAAAGACATTATTCAATGCATGACATTGAGCCAGGAAAGTTACCTCACATCACACGCATAATTAATATACATTTGTATTAAATACTAAATACATTAAGAAGAGATATTAAACTGATACATGTAATAGAAATTTCTTGGAATAGGAGAAAAAAAATCTCTTAAACATGATTGAGTAATGACTGATGAGTCTGACTACATCAAAGTATAAAACACATTTAAAACCAATTTTTATTTTTAAACATTTCTTTTTTTTAATTTTTTTTTCAACGTTTATTTATTTTTGGGACAGAGAGAGACAGAGCATGAACGAAGGAGGGGCAGAGAGAGAGGGAGACACAGAATCGGAAACAGGCTCCAGGCTCCGAGCCATCAGCCCAGAGCCCGACGCAGCGCTCGAACTCACGGACCGCGAGATCGTGACCTGGCTGAAGTCGGACGCTTAACCGACTGCGCCACCCAGGCGCCCCCCAAATTATTTTTTAAATGTATAAACACAAAGACAAATAATAGAGAAGATATTTGTAATCATAAAACAGAGAAAATGGTAAAATCCAGAATATGTAAATAGCTTCTAGATACCAAGAGGAAAAGAATAAGCATTTCATTGAAGAGAACCTATTTTTGAACAGTATATATATGCAAATGGGTTCAACCTGACTAATAATCAAAGACATGCAGATTAAAACAACTTATTATTGCATATCTGAAAAGAGACAAAAGTGAAATTTCTCATAGCGATTATCTAGGAAGATTGAAGGAAGTTGGGTCTTGCATACACTTCTGTACTTCCAGGAATATTACAAACTTCCAGAATTAGTTTGGAAAACACTTTTGCAAAATTAAAAATATATATTTCAAATATACTAATCCAGCAATTCAATCTCTAGAAAGAAAGAAATATGTGCATGTGTGTTAATGTCAGAATCAATCTTAAAATACAAAACTAAATATATACTTTGATATGATGGCATACTTACAACATGACGGTTAATAAAAATGTACTATATTTAAATAAATTACATTTTTACATATCAAAAAGGATATATTTTTAAATCTCAGCACTGAATAAGAAAAGGACATTGAAGAACAGTGCATACAATTTGTTATTTACATAAAATTTAAACACTGGTAACATTTTATAAATTTTACCCATACAACTCCACAGGAAAAACGTAACATACATAATTAGTGAAGTAATTCCAATTGACAGTAATGGTTTTTTCCAGTGAGAGAAAAGGTAAGTGGATTATATTGAAGGGAAATAAGGGAAAAGTCTCATTGAATTTCTATATAAATTCAAAATATTCTCAAATTTTGGTTTACATTATTTCCTTTCTATATGCACTTGTTTTTAATTTTTACATATTATATATTTTTTTATATTTTTTAAAAGTTTTCTCTAATTTCTTTATTTCATTGTAGTCATATTCCCTCAATTGACTCTTCATTTGATACTCTGTGACCCATTTATATTTTTTGTCATTTCTCTTTGATTTCATTTTAATTTTCTCCTGCGAGTTTTTTCAATTTCCTTGAGTGTTAATGTTATTAAATTCTCTTTTCTGTTTTCTTTTAGATTTTTTAATTTAAACCTTTATTGAGTTTCATCTTAAAATATCAGGAGAGAAAAATAAAACCTGGGATAATTTTCAAATTAGTCACACACCATGGCTTACATTCATAAACTTTGAGAAAAACGGCTTATAATAAATCATTTCAATTATATCCTAAGGAGAGACACAAAAAGTATAGAAATTGATAATATAAGAGTCTCTTCCAATAAGAAGTGAGATACTCAAAGTATACTCTTCCTTGGCATATTTATGTGTACATAATGCATATCCCCACAGACTACTTTTTCAAAATCATCATATATAAATTAGGAAATTCCTTTATATAGTCCAATAGGAATATAAAAAGACTCCCTTGTGTATATAAACCACAATTTCTTTATCTATTCATCAGTTGATGGACATTTAGGCTCTTTCCATAATTTGGCTATTGTTGAGAGTGCTGCTATAAACATTGGGTACAAGTTCCCCTATGCATCAGTACTCCTGTATCCCTTGGGTAAATTCCTATCAGTTCTACTGCTGGGTCATAGGGTAGGTCTATTTTAAATTTTTTGAGGAACCTCCACACTGTTTTCCAGAGTGGCTGCACCAATTTGCATTCCCACCAACTTAACAGAAACCCATGGGGGAGGGGAAGGAAAAAAAAATAAAAGAGGTTAGAGTGGGAGAGAGCCAAAGCATAAGAGAACAAACTGAGGGTTGATGGGGGGTGGGAGGGAGGGGAAGGTGGGTGATGGGTATTGAGGAGGGCACCTTTTGGGATGAGCAGTGGGTGTTGTATGGAAACCAATTTGACAATAAATTTCATCTATTAAAAAAAATAAATAAATAAATTACTTCATTTTTACTTCAAAAAAAAAAGACTCCCAAATTTTATTCTATATAGTAATTTACATTTTTATTTTGAATAATCCTAGGAATATGTTTTCTTTTTTAATAAAATTCAAGCTATTTGTATGTAATCCTTTTCCTATATAGTTTTGTTTTATTTTGTTTTATTAAGTCCATGGATTTATTCCTGTGTCCAAATATTGCATGACATCTTTTTTGTCATTTTTTAAATTTAAATTCAAGTTTTTTAATATACAGTGTAGTCTACATGATATCTTATTCTTACTAACACTTTGAAAACTGTAGTATAAAAGCAAAAACTACATTTTTGATGATTCAGAATATATTTCTTACCAATATGACTGTCCTCAATATATTTTCAAAGTATATATATTTAGAGTTAAAATATAGTATCATTTAATTATACTATCAATAAAATAGAGACATTTTTTTAATCTCAGATTCTGGCAACATAGCAAATTAATTATTTGAGCCACATATCAAATAAAATGGCCACTCCTTTGTTTCCATTATCAAAATTTCATTAAAACTTTTGTGAAAATCTCTTGTATTTTCCCATTTAGGACCCTGTATCCTTTTTTTTTTTTTTTAATTTCCTTTACAACATAAAGGTGCTCTCTTGGCTTTTCTCCCTGCATTTTTCTAGAATACCCCCTGAAATAAAAGCTGGGCTATTATTTCAGAACAGGTACTAAAGTACTCTCCCAAAATAATTCTAAATCTTAATTTTGCATTAATCCATATGCTTTCCACAATGCACCCATATTAAGCATATCACATTTAAGTATGTGACTCAAACATAGATTTGTTTCTTTGAATAAGATGTTCTTTAATATTCTGTCCTAGTCACAAACACCATTACCCTACACCTTAGTGATACCTATGAAATCCTACTCACCCTCTCACTTTAAAACTTGCACTTTCAGCACTCACAATGACTCTTATTAGCCCCTCTTCTCTGCTTTTCACTACTAAAAATCATTGTCCTTTCTTTATGCATGCATGTGTAGTAACCCATTAAAGTTTTTTTTTGTTTTTTAATATGGGTATGTCCTACATTTCTATTCAAAATGTGTTTCTAATCTTCATGCTATATAATCCATATTTTGCAAGGAGCTCACCTTTTTGATATCAGAATCCATGACTCCAATCTTATTTATGATATATAAATGCACCACTGATGTGTTTTCCTTTCTAAAAATACCAACCAGAGAAGAGATGGGTTTTAAAGTCTTTTGATCCATAAGCGGGACTTCAAAATTTGGCTTGACATTTATTTCCATACAAATCAACAACTAGTTGGTTGTGTTAAATAAGTGTGATGAGCCTCTAGCTCTTTCTTTAGCTTTGTGTTTCTGTCTATTCTCCACATTACTGGCAGATCTATCTTTCCAAAACAGAAGTCTGATCATTCTAGTGCTTATAAAGACATGTGTATGACAAAAAATATTTAAAATATCTGACTTATTTTGCTCTCATTTTATACTTTCCTTTTCTTTGCCAGTTTACCTAGAGTGAAAAGTATTTTGTGATCATAAATTGTGCCTTACTCTTATTTATATATCTCTCACACTTAGAACATACTAATTACTTTTAAAATTCAGTGGTCCTTGAATATTCAACATATCATGTCAGGATCTCAAGTATTTCTTTATATTGTTTTTAGGATGTGTTCCTAAATGCATTCCTAAAATACCACATAAGAAATGAAATCAATACTGTGCAATTCTAAGTCCTGGTCATGGTCACAGTCAAATCATTCTACATATAAAATAGTGTCACAAATGATAATTCTCTCCATATAGAGAACAGTAACACAGTTCTATTTTGATCAACATCTCTTTTTCTTTGGCACAGAGTATTGTTGAATAAAATAAATTAATGAATGGAGTGGAATCAAGTGGATAAATGGGAGGATGTGAAGTAATGAGATGATGTTTCTTTCTGCAAAAACCCCAAATCACTTTCTACAAGAAGATGCTCATTTACTTCGGATTTCTCTAATCATGAAGAGTTTTCTGAATATCTCTTCTTTCTTTCTTTTTTGTTCCTTTTCTTACAAATTTTGTTACATAAGGAAAAAAAAAGTAAGAAGATGTAAGTGACTTCAATTTTCATGGTTCATGTATGCGATTAAAATATGGCACAGAAGGGGCGCCTGGGTGGTGCAGTCGGTTAAGCGTCCGACTTCAGCCAGGTCACGATCTCGCGGTCCGTGAGTTCGAGCCCCGCATCAGGCTCTGGGCTGATGGCTCGGAGCCTGGAGCCTGTTTCCGATTCTGTGTCTCCCTCTCTCTCTGCCCCTCCCCCGTTCATGCTCTGTCTCTCTCTGTCCCAAAATAAATATAAAAAATGTTGAAAAAAAAATTAAAAAAAAATATGGCACAGAACCTACAACAAGGAGCAGAAGGACACAACACTGGGACATTAAAGCTCACCTGGGGAAAGCCAAGGAATGCTTCATAGAAAAAAGAATGCTTAAGTGGTATCCTCAAGACCTTCTCAGGCAGTTCAGAGAGAGCAGATATTCAATACAGACCAAAGAGCATGAGCAATGGGGTGTAGGGGGACACACTCAATGACTACATCAGTTCTGAATGGCTAGAACCAAAGACCGCAGTTGTGAAATAAGGAGAGGATAAAGAGGACATATGTGAAATAAGAAGAGGACAATGGGCCACTTCATAAAGAAACTACAGAGTTTCAATATTATTTTATAGGTGATTAGGAGTTATGAACATTTTCCAAGCATGGGGTGACATTACTAGCTCTATATTTTAGAAGATAACTCAAGGAGAAGTGTACATGGTAGAAAGGAGAGGGGAGAGGTTGAATGCAGATTATTCAGACTGGGGGTGATAAAGGCTTGAACAAAGTGGGGCCAATAGCCAGCTAGCCCAACTTGGAGAACTGTATATAAATAAACACAAGGAGATACTGAGAGGAAAGAACAGATATTGTGATGTATTTTATCTATAAATACGTAAGTGGTAATTTTACTTATTACTTCAAAACTAAAAATAAAGCAAAAATGAGATTACATTTTATGATCTCTAAATGTGACACTTATACTAAAGCATAAGCTACTTGCAAATTCTTCTTCATTCCTTATAAATTCACATTGTCCCCAGATGTGTTATTAAAATTATTTCTTGCTACACTTAACTCCCATCAACCTCACATAAATATCAATTCACTGTTATCCGAAATACTTTATTTGTTTGGAAGTCAGATTCTAGCCTTTTGGTTCTTAATAACCAAAAGGCAATAAATGCCTTTAGGAAAAAAAATGCCTTTAGGAATTTAAGAACCAAAGAAGACATTCATAGAGACTGGGAATGACAATGAATCTCAGAGCCCTGGGATAAGATTAGTGTATGTGTCCTCTGTGCTTGCAAAGCTAAAGACGTGGCATGGGCTCATACTCTCCTAACAGAATGGACACATCGTATTCTAAGATGGATTTCTGATAGCCAGGTTCTCAGCCCCTCTGCAGACTTGAGGGCCGAAATTACTAACTTACTTCTCTCCCCACCCAAATTTGAAATTGAATGAGGAATAATAGCCAGAGAGATGAAGATTAAAGTAATAAAAATATGTGGCCATTTACCCTGGCATTTGTCCCCAGAAGTAAACTATTCTCCCAGTCTCAGATGGATCTAGACAAATATAGACCTTTTGCTAGCCTTGAGCCTACCCCCTAGGAGCTTACTACTCAAAGAAGTAGAGAAGTTGGCTAAGCAAGGACAAACTACTCCTAAAGAAAGGAATCACAAGACAGAGTACACCTGATCAGCTCTTTCTCCAAACCCTTCTTCATTAGGAAGGGATGAGTGAGATGGGGGAGACAGGGAGAACTCTTCATCTTTGAAACTTTGAAGATTGGAAGATATGTGTGTCCCTTCATATCCAGTGGCTTTCAATCAGGTTTAAACCCCATCCCCCCAGAGAAATTCAGAAATATTCAGGGGCACCTTACAGTTGTCATTTGCGTGGGGAATGTTATTGGCATTTGTTTTCTAGGTCAGGAAACATAGAGCACATTCCCACATGTAGTAGAGACTGACAAAATGAAAACTTATCTTGACCAAAATGTTGTCACCTAATTCTGAAGACCCTGTTAGGCCTCATTAGACACCATAAACTGCTTGGTTATTTCATTAGCAAAATATTAGCAAAATATTACATCGAATACTTTCCCATATTTGGTGTCATGTTTTAACTCTCTTCTGTAAAATAGACACGCTATTGGAGATAGCAAACATCTTTGCAATCTCTTTATTTAGAAGTGTCCATATTGTATATCTATAATTAGGGTCATTTCAGGCATATGTAAGATGATTCAGAAATGTGTTTCTGAGATGTAGAAGTTTTAAACATGAGCTGAATAAGGCATAATGTGAAATTTAAAGGAATGAAAAGGTGAAACTCCCAAACTGAATATGATTATAGTGAACTTTGTATAGTGACTTTAAATACCCAGCCCATTAGCAGGAATCAGAGTATCTTAGAATTCTCTGTGATCCATTCTACTATCCAAATGACTAAAATAAGGTTGTGCTGTATGTATATTATTAAATTTGTATCATGCAGGGATAATTAGGTGTTTTGAAAGTAATAATAATTTTTAAAATCCTCTTAAGAATTTATCTCTTCTAATGGATAGAGCTAAAATAGTCAGATAAGCTGAATTAACTGTTCTTTTCTATTACTCCTATTCTGTTAAGGTTTCCGCTGTATTGGAGCACTTGCTTCTTTTTTGTCTTTAAGTTGATCCCTATTTTAAATGCTTTCTGAGATTAGAGAAGAGTTCTCTACTCTCCACACAAACTTTAAAAACGTTTCCTACTCTTATCTTTCACAGTTCTACTAATACTGACTTCAGAAGTAAAATGTAAGATAATTTTAAAGTGATTTGAAATTAAAATGCCTACTAAAGTTTAGGATTTGGGCAGAGAATTAATACACATTTGGGAAGTCAGATATTGTTTTCAATTTGGTAGATTATAGCAACAGACAGGCCTGAAATATCTTCAGTATATTAGTTACAGAGGGTAACATAGTCAAGAAAACACCTTTACAGGTTAATATACAGGTTAACTAATACATGTATATAGGTAAATAAGATGTGGTATATACATATGTATATACATGTGTGTATACACACACATGCAAACATACAATGGAATATTACTCAGCCATCAAAAAGAATGAAATCTTGCCATTTGCAATGACATAGATGGAGGTACAATGTATTATGTTAAGTGAAATAAGTCAGAGAAAGACAAATACCATACGATTTCACTCATACATGGAATTTAAGAAACAAAATAGATGAATATAGGGGAAGGGGGAAAAAAGAGAGGGATGCAAACCATAAGAGAGTCTTAAAGACAGAGAACAAACTGAGGGTTGATGGAGGGAGGTGGATGGAGGCATGGGCTAGATGTTAACTAACTAGAATTTAAATAAAAATTGAGAAAAAATATCTGTACATGTATAAATATATATATATGTGTGTGTGTATATATATATATATATATATATAGTTTCAAAATCTCTTAATAAAGTTAGAAATAATACAGTAAAACCTTGAATTGTGAGTAACTTGTTCTGTAAGTGTTATATACAAGATGAGCAAATATGTCTAATAAATTTTAACTTGATAATGATTGATGTCTTGCAATATGAGTAGTATGCGATGCCAAATGTCACATGATCACAGCTGAGCCAATGATTCTCTCTCTCTCTCTCTCTCTCTCTCTCTCTCTCTTTCTCTGGGATTATGGGTGATTGTCTCCCATGCTTGGATGCTTCGTCTCACGCTGCAGTGTTTGGCAGAAATCAGTGATTTTTCAGAACGTTGGAAGGTGCCCTTAATTGGCACTAGTGTGTTTTTGTCATTTCAAAGCACCTATGGACAGTCTTTTGCTTTTCCACATACGAGTGTGCTTAGAAATGCTTTGCTTCATTCTAGGTCAGGCTGCCTGCGGATATAGACCCTTCCCTCTGCTGCCTTATTGCCAGTTCCATTAAATACAGTATATGACCAGAGTTTATTAACATTGTATTATAGTCAACATAGGTGCAAGAATATATAATAGCCCCCATACAGAAAAAGGCTGAAAAGAAAGGTGGTAAGGAGAAGATAATTATGGTGGAAATTAAGAAGGAAATCATTGAGAAGTATGAACAAGATACGCAAATGGCCAAAATTACATTTAAGAAAAAAAAGTCTACATGTGCATGTCATCTGCAGAGGAGGAGGAGAAAAAAGACAGAGGAGTCCGTCACTTCAAATGAGATTAGGAAAATGTGTAAAATGTGGGAAACTGTGTAAAACTCTATAGAAAAGCACAACCTGAATAAGGATGCAGCAGTGTGAGGAACGAACCTATTTAACAACAATGCAATGTCACATTTCCACGAAATCCTCAAAAGGAGGCAAAAGCAAGGGTCATTGGATAGGTTCCTTTTAAAGTTCCATGAAAAGAAAAAGATCCCACTGAGTCAATAGACAGAAGTGATTATGTTAGTGATAGTGAAAGTCATCCTACACAATAACCCTCTTCTCTCTCTTGTCTCCCTCACACTAGGTACAAAGGTTTTCAAAGGTAAGTGCAGGTTAATTTATTTTTCTTTATATTTTGTATTTTATTTATGATTTTGTATTATATTACAGTATTGCAAACATTTTTATATGAATATTTTTGGGTTGTGGAACAAATCATAAGAGTTTCCATTATTTCTTATGGGGAAATGTGCTTGATATACAAGTGCTTTGGATTACAAGCATGTTTCTGGAACGAATTATGCTCACAAACCAAGGCTGTTCACTGTATTTGAATTTATAATAAAAATTTAGTTATCTGGAAAAGAACACTAAAATATCTATAATTTTGCATATTTATCTTCATGTTGCCATCTTTTTTCTCTTACTTTATTTTAATCTCATATACTAAAAATAAAAAGTAAAAAGTAGTTTTACAACTACATAACATATATAAATGTGTGTGTAGTATATCATTAAATTCACCATGTTGTAGACAGAAAATTGATAACTAAAATAGATATTTTTATAAATTGTAGATGGCAAAAGTAGTATTGAAAGAATGAAAATCTTCGGCAGTTTCTACTATTTAAAGTTTTCTTTATTTACTGTTAGGATATAAAGTTATAATTCATCAGATTCTAGTGAATTAATTGGTTAAGACAAATTTTGCTAGATTAAAAAATAATTCTATGGAGGGGCACCTGGGTGGCTCAGTCAGTTACATGTGGGACTCTTGCCAGCTCAGGTCATGATCTCATGGTTGTGAGATTGAGCTTTGCATCTGCCTCTGTGCTTGGGATTCTCCCTCTCCCTCTCTCTGTCCTTTACCTGCTTGATAGATAGATAGATAGATAGATAGATAGATAGATAGATAGATAGACAGACAGACCATTAAAAAATAATACTATGGATAAAGCAAGCCCCATACTTATATACACTGATATAAATGTTTTTTAAGTATCTATATTAAAGAATTGAGTATGGCATCAAAAGTATTCAGCAAAATAATTTTCTAAATGCAATATTATCAAATGCCTCCAAGAAACATGATCAGATATTTGCAGTTTATGCCCACTCTTTCTTAGAACTAACCTCATATTTATTGTGCATTGGATTTGTCCCCTAGAGAGGGATAAAGCAGCCATTCGACTTTTATGCCACAGTGTTCACATTTGTTATTGCTGTAGCCTTGTATTTGAGGAATGTTTCAGCCTCTTTTTACTTCTGTATCTATTCTACTAAAATCATTACTAGAAATGATAATAGATATTTATACTTCTATAATCATAATAGTAGTTACTCATAGCCCATTCATTTTTGTAATAAAAAATAAAAGACAAAAATAGAATTCAATGTGTTTTTACCACCAGAAAATTAGAAAGAAGTAAAACAGCACCATTTTTATAAAAAAAAAAACTGTTTTTCCAATTTAATCTCCCATGATACAGCACAAAGTCTGAAAGACTCAAGGAACAGTAATAGATTTAATCTATCTACATGTGTTGATTTTGACTTCCTTAAATTGGACACCTCTGAGAAGTATAATCCTCAACTGAATACTATTGAAACAGTAGGTGATGGCCAAGTCCTGTTGATATGCTGGGTCAACTGGTCCATCTGGATGTTCTTAAGCTAGCTTCAGCCTGCTCGGTTTTTTTTCCCCCTGAATTTACTGAATAGGTATCTTTTTTACTTATGTAAGAGATTTAGGATAATCCTCATATATTCAGATTTTCTGTATCTTCACACCTGGAAAGTACCTTTTAATCATGTAATGTCAAAGGTATCTCATTCCACAGCACAGAAAATTATTTTGTATTCACAGTATGTCCACAGCTCTACCATGGTCTTTAAGGGTCCCAAAACTTACGTTTCTAACAAAATTGGTAGAACTCAAAGTGTCTAGTGACCTACCACTTTGATATAGCTCCAATCCCAAGAGAATAACTGAAAACACTTCTGGGGATGCCAATGATTATGCATATGTGAACACTAAAATTTATGTTAAGGAACTCCATAATGTTTGGAGAGATTCTTAGGTTTAACATGTGCACATCCTTTTATTACACCACATGGCCTTAGTCATTGCTTTGCCACTGGGCTTGAAGGGAGTTAGGTTAGATTAAGAGAATTCACTGGGACCAGGGCTATTCAAAGACTATTTTCTAACTATTTATTACCAGGCCACATTATATAGGTATAGAAAACGTTACAGCAATACTTGACGTATTGTCCAACAGGTTGCTGAGCAGTTTGGGTGTTATAAAACTTGATGGTAGATTTATGAAATGAGGGGAGAATGGTAATAGTGGCTACAAAAATGTAGCAAAAAGGATCCTTGTAATAGAATTTTTCTGCATCTTGACTGCAGTGGTTGTCACACAAATCTACAAATGTGATATAATTATGCAGAACTAAATGCACACACACACAAATGGTACATATAAAACTGGTGAAATCTTAGTTAAGTTTGATGGACTATACCAATGTCAATTCTTTGACAAGCTGTTACAATATGGGGATGGTTATACCTGGTTATTCTGTATTATTTCCTACAAGTGTATGTGAATCTAAAATTACATTAAAATTTGAAATATAAGAGAAATGGTCTTACCACTTTTTGCAGAGTTGTTGAGGGATGAAAAGAAAATGGAGCCCATATTTTATCATTTCTACCCTAATACTCTCTTCCCTTCACATTGGCAAAGGATCGAGGCAAATAATGTACAAAGTTAAAAAAAAATCTTCTCATTACTAGTTATTTGCCTGAACTGATGTTAATTTTATTAATTCCTACAAGTAACTGAAACGGCATAAATAATATTATGAAAGTGCAATAGTTAAGGAAACAAAGGCATAGTAGAGCTACAAAAAAAAAAAAAAAAGCTGGGCCAACAAGTCATTCTTTCCTATAGATAAACATCTTAGATTGTGAAAGTATAACACTGAACAACATACTGCTTATCCACTTGTATTTTCTTTCTTTTCTGGATGACATAAACTATAATTTTTTTAAGAGAGAGAGAGAGAGTGGGGCAGGGGCAGAGACGGGGGGGGGGGGGGAGAGAGAGAGAGAGAGAGAGAGAGAGAGAGAGAGAGAGAGAGAGAGAGAATCCCAAGCAGGCTCCAGGCTTTGCATGAAGCCTGACATGGGGCTTGATCTCATGACCCTAAGATCATGACCTGAGCCAAAATCAAGAGTCAGATGCTTAACTGACTGAGCTACCCAGGCACCTGTATAAATGTTTTTTTTTTTAATAATTAAGAATTATCTGTAAATTAATATTTAAAAATATATATACTTAACTTGAAAATGAGAAGAGAGAAAATTATTTATGGATTTGGTTGTATTCATTTTCTATTGCTACTGTCATAAATTACCACAAACTTAGTGGCTTCAACAATACAGATTTATTATCT
The DNA here is from genome assembly GCF_018350175.1 of Felis catus. Lineage (NCBI taxonomy): Eukaryota > Metazoa > Chordata > Mammalia > Carnivora > Felidae > Felis > Felis catus. The sequence goes on from NC_058376.1 coordinate 51,111,338, forward strand.
TTCTAATGGTCAGAAATGAGTCCTACTAGCTAAAATTATGCTGGCAAGGTTATGTTCCTCCTAGAGGCTCTAGGGAAGATTCCATCCTTACCTTGTCTGGCTTCTAGAGGCTGTATGTATTCCCGGACTCATGGTCCCTTCCAGAAATGGCACCACTCCAATCTCTGCTTCTATCATCATACCTCCTTCTTTAACTCTAACCCTCCTGCCTCGCTTTTGTAAGAAACTTTTTTATTACATCAGGCTCATCTGGATAATCCAGGGTAGTTTTCCCATCTCAAGATTCTTAATCACATCTGCAAAGTTTCTTTGGCTACTTTAAGTAACATATTCATAGTTTTCTGGAATTAGATGTTGGCATCTTTATGCGGCCATTATTTCGTCTACCACAGGTAAACTGATACTCTATAAAATCTCAGAAATATGTAATTTCAAGGCCAGGTCATCACTGAGTCTATGAAATAACACCATGAAGTAAACACAGTTCATGATTTTGAAGCATATATCCATAATTCTGCCAAAATTAAGTATTATGACCTCTTGATGTAGGGGTCTCCATTATAAAGCATGTGAATCTGAAATGACAGGTAATTCTTAAAGAAAAAAAAGTTATGGTTAAATTTATCCTTATGAAGTAGATATACTGACAAAAACTCTGCAGATGTTGGATAACCAGCAGGAATTTTCATAATGTGAACCATTTTGTTTAATTCTTATATTTTGGGGAAATAAAGCGTAAAACTGTGCATAATCTAGCATAAATAAACACATGTGGACTAATATCCTTGCATAATAGTTCACACAGGATAATTTCTCATTTTGAATACAATACTGCATAACATGTTTAATAATTGAATAACAAATTATTTTCAACCTGAATGATGAATGTGGTATTTGCAGTCATTAAAATTCAAATTTTTATAAATGATTCATAATTCTAATGATAATTACTAAATCTCACCCTCTCCCTGCCATAAAGAAAAAGGAACCATGGAGATCCACTTTAGTGATAAATTGTTCCACCATATTCCTATGCATCAAATTTCTAAAACCTACTAAGATTGTTAACTCTCCCCTGATCATGTGGCTAAAATTAATGATTCAAGAAATATAGGTCTTGTACTTTCATTTCATTCATAATTAATAATATGAACAAAACAGAAAAAAAAAAGTCCCTGATGTGCCAGCTGTAGTGGCTGGCATTTGTAGGTATTTGTACAACTAAAGGCCTGTTATATAGGTAAACTCTATGTACTTGGAAGGTTTAGGTACTGCAAGTCATTTGCCATTTCACTCTACCTCTTTAACCCCATTACTAAAGTATTGCAAAATTTGGTTAGTGAGGCTCACACTGTTATGTACTTGTGTTTGTAATTCTATTTGAAGTCAGAAATTTTTCCAGAGGAAACTGGGTTTTTATCCCCATGTCCAAAAAAATGTACTTTGGGTTGATCATGTACTTAATATTTTTATTAGAATTAACAGTAGTAAGGTATGTGGCCCTGTTTTGATGTTTTGAGCTGCATAAAGCCAAATTTGTTTACAATTTTATATAAAATGATAAGAATGCACAGGAAAGTATTGAATCTAAATAAGAGACTTAGAATGATTTACAAGTATTTAGGTCTATTGACAATTGGAGAAACATGCAAATTATTCCTTTTAGTTTGACTTTTTTGTTTTCTACTTTTCTAAGATAGAAATGAAATGAGTTGTGAAATATTTCGTACTGAGGTTCTAACCCTGAGACAACCAAATAAACTTAAAGATTCCTTATAAAAGCAAGTAGATTCATCCTTGGGCCACAGAATTAAAATATATCTTATTTCTTCAGGTCGGTCCATAATGTTTAAGTAATTAATCATTTTGCATTTTCAGAAAAATTGAGAATTAAAAATATAATTGGTACCAGATAATGGCTGTGGCTCTGTGTTTTAGAATGTTTATAAAAAATAAGTAAATGATCCTACATCCATAAATATTTTAAATGGATGGCTCCACTGACTGCACACACATAAAAAGCATTAGCTTGCCAGAATGAATGACAAAATGGCATACAATGAAGTAGACTCGCTGTGAGTTAAAACAATTCACATTCTAAGACATTCAAAATTTTTGCACAAAGGAAGATGTTGCATGTTCTGTGAAGTAAGACTCTATGGATAAGGCTATAGCAGCACTTAGTGTGTCCATACCTGATTTGCTATCTTTTTAAGCATTTACTTTTTGAGAACATTTTAGTCTTTATGTTAGTATTACTGAGGATTGATTAAATTGATTCCTGGAGAAAAGATTCCACACGACTCAAAAGGAATGTAAATTGTGCCTCTTCTTTATCCTTCTTTCTATAAAGTACAGCCTGCAGGATGTGGCTACTATCCATATCCATTTTGTTCAGGGACATTAACCTTGGGATACTGACGAAGCAAAGAAAGTAAAGCATAACAAATTTAATATAGCTGAGGATGTAGTGAATAACTTTTTTAATGAAAATTATGCCATTTGGGTTTTTTTCTGGAGAAGAAGAGGTCATCATTTTAAAATTTTGTACAGTTACAACATTGGTAGCTCCTGTATCAGAGTAATGATAACATCATTATATAAATCTAATAGAAGAGGGAAGACTTTCTTGTGGTCTTGCAACTAATGACTGAAATGAACTTCCCCTCTAAAGAGCAGATATTGGCTTGCCTTCCTTTTCCTTTCCCTTCCCATCTGTTCAGTCCCCTTCTCTCCCTCAGTACTCCTACCCTTGCTCTTCCTCTACCCCCTCGCCCCACTTCTCTCCATTTTTGAGCAATTTCTGTTCCTCTCAATATTACCAGGATCTTTACTTCTAAAGACTTTCCCTATTAGATAGGCCCAAATTGTAAACACTGCAACTCTCTAGTGAGTCAAAACTAAACTCAGGTAGAAGGATGAGGAAATTACATATAAAGAAGAGAAATGAATTGTAATTTTTTAAGCTACCTGAAATACTTTACAGGTAAAACATACATATGGTAACAAAAGCAACTGATATATGTTTTTGTTTTCGTTTTTCTGGGAAACTACTGGTGCATTAAAGCTATGATGATACATACAACTGCTTGTTAAAACTTCATGACAATTGGAAATCAATATTGCTAGTTGTACTATGTGGATAAAATAAAATCTTTATAATAACAGAACAAATTAAAGAATTAGAGAAGTATGTACATACTATTATCTACTAAGTATATGATTACAAACATCTAGTCAATAATAATATACAGACAGCATGCAGAGAAATATCATATTGAATAGAAAAATTATTTCAGATTATCAAGGTATATAAGTAACTAAATCATCTGACGCATATGTATTGTTAATTGAAACTCTCACTAGAATTGTGCTGTATTGATTATCTAAAACTTTGATCAGGCACCTAATTCTATCAACCATGTTTCAGACTTAAAGAATAAACTCTTCTGTTAGTTTTGTTCAGTAAAAGGTAAGCAAAAGAAGAATCATTTCACATCTCTTAACCTGGAAAGAGATTCTCAGAAGACCAAACTTGAGAAAAGCAAAATGAAAAATTTGTTTATAATCCTATTAGGCATATAGTGCTATTAGGGATCAAACCAGATTTCTCTTTCGAAAACTAAACACCATGCTTATAAATTTAAGATAAAAAAAATGGGGCTGACCCACCCATCATTTACCATTGACTCTATATAGATAACTTGAAGTCCCAGGTTTCACAAAAATACCTCTTTAAGAGATACTTAATATCAAATAGTTTCCTTAAATCTATAAATGCAGTTTGATTTAAATAAATGATAGCAATATAAATATATATAGGCCACTTTCGTGGACAGATTAGACGATAGGTGTATATATATACATATATATATATATATATACACACACACACACACACACACACACGTGTAAATCTATATATCTATATCTCTGCATATATATCAAGATAATAACTTTATCTTTATAGCATTCAAAAATAATAGGATTAATTTCATTTAAAAGGGAGAGTAGGGGTGCCTGGGTGGCTCAATAGGTTAAGCGTCTGACTTAAGCTTCAGATTCTGTGATTCCCTCTCTCTTTCTGCCCCTCCCCCACTTGCACTGTCTCTCTCTCTCTTTCTGTCTCTCAAAAATAAATAAGCATTTAAAAAAACCAAAAAATAAATAAATAAAAGGAAGAGTAAATGTCCTTTCTCTCATAAATTCATGTTGAGTGTAGATAAGACCTCTGTTCTATTTCCCCAGTATGTCTTAATTTTTTTTTTTCTGCAGCTACACCTATATTCAGCTCAAAGAAAGACTTATCAGTTAAGATTATAGCTTATTCTTGGGGCGCCTGGGTGGTTCAGTTGGTTGAGAGTCTGACTTCGACTCAGGTCATGATCTCACGGTTGATGAGTTTGAGCCCAACCTTGGGCACTGTGAGGACAGCCCAGAGCCTGGAGCCTGAAGCCTGCTTCGGATTCTGTGTCTCGGTCTCTCTCTCTGCCCCTCCCCCCACTCATGTTCTGTCTCAAAAATAAATAAATAAAAAAAATTATTAAAAAAAGATTATAGCTCATTCTTAATTATTTTTATAGCATTTATTTCCCCAACTGGATATCTAAGGTAGCAAATCTGCTTCATCTAAAACCTGAAAGGGAGGGAAGAAAAGGAGCAGAATAAGAAAGACGAAAGAGAAAATGAAGCAAATTGTACACAATTACACAATTGCATAGTAGGTATCCTCCCTGTCCTATGAAATAGGACAAGTCTATTTATATTCTACCCACTTCAGTTCCTATCACCTTACCTAAAATGTAAATGATCCTCCTTCAGGAGGGCACAGCACAAGGTAAATGTGATGGTTATCATTGTCATTTTGAAGACATATTACATGGTAGTCAATCTATTCTAAAATATTTCCCTGATCTAGTTTCCAAGATACATGAAATCTCAGAGAGTTTTCAACAATTAATTTTAAAGTCAGGGTAAAAAAAATGTTAGTGGCATGTTACACTGTTCATTTTGAGATAAAGCCCTGTGCATGATAACACTCTCTCTGTTGCCTTATGGTAGGGAAACCAAAAACAAACACAAACAAACAAAAACATACAAACAAACAAACAAACAAAAACGGTGATACGGAAAGGTGGAGTACTCCAAAGAAAAGTTAACACTGTCTATTGTGTGATAGTTATTAAGGGTTGACTGTGACATGAGTTTACACATTTATTTTTAATATCCCTTTGAAAGACTGAAACAAGTATATTTCTTATATTTTTAGATTAAAATGGGAATTGGAATACACTTCTTACTCTAAGCTTTTTAAAAGAAATCTAGATAGAATGCAAGCTATACTTGGCATAAGACTTGTATTCCATACTTCATGGTGCTTAGGAAGTATTTAGAACATCCACTACCTGGGGAATTATCTAAAATGGATTCCATGCACCTGCCCTGATACATGTGGTTCCTCACACTAATGTGGTCACTGAAAGAACAGATTCCTTATGATTGTTTTTTAAAAAATCACTTCAAAGTGTCATTTCCTTAAAAAGCATCAAGAGACTATTAGGAGAAACTGGGTGAGAAAATGATGAATATAAAGGAAATAACCGTTTCTCCATGAGTCTACTAGCCTTATTTTGAAGACAGTTACAGAAAAAGTTCTAAAATTATTCTGAGCAATAATATTCCTATTAAAGTAAATTCGTTAACACTGAGAAAATGAATACTTCAAAAAACTATTTAGTAGGTTCTCTTCTGTTAATTTAGAAGTAGGACACATTATTTTTTATTTATTCTCCATATTTGACAAAGCAATTACTTCTCAGCATTCTGGGCAAGTTTCCATAATGGCACTCCTAAGAACGCAAAGGACTACTGACATCTCAGATTACATAGAAAGACTAGGGAATTAGGAGAAAGAAAAAAAAAAACACTAAAGGAAACATTTGTTTGATTATACTAAGGAATATAAAAAGAATTACCATTTTAGGGAAAGAGAATTACTAATATAAAAGTACGTGGTCAATTATATATGATAGATTATATCTGATAGATGCATATAATTATATCCAAATACTGTGCATATATACTGCATTGCAATTCACCACAAGCATTTTATCACATTCTTCCATTTTTCAAAGATTACTTATTGTATAATTTTGTTCTGATTCTTCAAACATTTTTATTTTAAACTTTAATAATATTTTCCTAAAACTTGATTTCTTAAACAGTAAATAGTGAATGCCAAAATAACCTCTTAAGAATAAAAGGTAAAGCCTATGTTTATTGGAGAAGAAGAAATTTAAGTGAAATGTTGCATAGCAAGTATATGATACTGTGAGCCAGAAGAGCCACAGGGAAAGAATGCTATGCTTTCCAGGTATCAGAAGACCTTATCGAAGAAACTTGTTAGTGAATGAAATAGTCAATTTATTCTCACAGCTGTATACTCCCATTTATCCACCATGTTCTGTGTTTGCTCTGTGAACATCTGGAGCAAAAATGAGAAACCATTTTCAAATAAAACAGTAAACATTTGAGCAGAAACCAGAGAGCTTTTGAATGAAAACAAAATAATTCCTCAGAATTGTAGTTTCAAGAAATGCTGGAGTGTTCAGAAACTAATGTTAACATGTTTCTTTAGATTTAGATGATATTTAATATAAATATTAATGACAATTTCATTAAAATCTGATTTCCTATACAAGTGGATTATTCTTTTATTCATTTCTGCAATTTGAAACTGTTTCCTGTTGAATATGGACAGCATCATTCAAAACTGCAATGTGTGGCATATAGTTTATTACATGCATGGAAAAACAAACACTTTTGCAAATTATAGATATTTACAAGCAGGGAAAATGGAGCAGACTCACACTGATATCATGAGTGTCAATATGTTCAGGAAATTCCGTACGATACTGTCATGAGTAAGTGTCACAACAGATGGGAGGTCAGATAATTTCTCAGAAAAGCATACACAGATCACATCTTTAAGAAAATATTCCTCCGAATTTCCTACTCCATTAGATTAATTAATCCATACTAATGTTCAATACCCCCAAAGACATTTCTCCATTACATAACAAATTAGTCATATAGGAGGATCCACTAAAAAGTGACCATACTTTAGTCAGTATAATAGTGTAAGTCTTACTGTAAGTGATCCCTTTACAGAAAACATATAAATATGATGGTTCCCAGCATTATGATATCATAGCACCTATAAATACAAGGGGAAGAGAAATACATCCTTTTAAATTAAGAGTTTATAGTTCTCTTGTGGATATCTTCCAGCTGAAGATGAGCCTCTATAATTCTTCTTTGACAGAATAAATTGGAATTCCATGACTCCTATCAGGTATTACAGAACGTTCCAGATATCCTAATCTATATGATATACTGTTGATGAGCTACCTGATCTAATTTTTATGCCCTGGGGGAATTTCCAAACTATTATTGGTAAATGAACATGATACTAACAAGATAATAAACCTGAGCCACTAATCTCACTGGGTGATTACTGCCATTCAAATATACAACATACACATATTTTTTTTTTATATTTACTCATCCACAGTTATAAACAGCAGCTGAAATCAAAGTTTGCCTCTAGGACAAAGAGAAAAAATAATGGAGTTTGAAAATATGGCTAAAACTAGATTTTTTTCCTGCTTTTGAAGCCACAGTGCTCTTTATCACAGGCATGCCATTTGAAGAAAATCCATGTGGTGTCTACTTCCATTTTTTCTACATTCGAGCAGACAACAAAATTCTTTGAGTTCCCATCTCCCCATCTGATAATTTACTTTTTATGATAACCATTTCTGTTTTACAAATGTCACATTAATAATCTGATTACACCTTTAAAATGTCAAGCAGCTAAATATCATGATTTTTTTTTTTGCTGTATACCACATATCACTTTTTCGCATTATAAGTGTATCGTGGTTATTGATTAACCATATTAAAGGCTATTTCCACGGTTACCTGCTTTAGTTCATGAGTGGTCCATGAATGCTCTGCTCTTGTAAATATGCCATCTTATCACTCAATGCTGTTGGCAGTTGGGTATAAAACAGTCAGCTGACACATACCACTAGTTAATCTTAACTTTTAAAAAAAACAACACTTATTCTTTACCATTCTATTCTAATGGTAAAAGTACAAATGGAGGCTTACATAATTTCCAGAAGCTTGAGGATTTAAGAAGCAAGTTTTTACCTTAAAAATTTTTATTTGGCAGTCACAGGATAAAGATGGACTTGAATCCAGTTCACAGGATAAATACGAACTTTAATTTGGATGTGTGTGTGACATCCAGCTGCTCAGTTTTTCATACATATCCATATGGTACTACTCTCCAGTTTTTATTTAACTCCATTCATTTTCTTTGTTTTTCAAATGATCTTTTGTCAATTGTGTTTTGTTGCAGAAATTAACACTCTAAAAACAAGCAAGACTATTTTAGTCTCTTGCTTCAAGGCTTCTCCCTCTAAGGAAAATTTCAGTTGCTGTTTGTCACTGCAGGTAAGTAAATGCAAGAATATGTATCTGAATGGTAGTAATCAGAGGGACTACTGGTTCAGGTTTATTATTAGTATCAGTCTGAAAAATAAAATAGCTAGTTATTTTACTAGCAAAATGAGTTGATTTGAGAATAGCAGAGGAATTGCAATTTGGGACATGCAAGCTATGGTGAACCACAGGCAAATCTGAGGAAGCAAAGGGAAGGTTAGCTTTTACTAGGTTTTAGGAGAAAATTGGGGAAAGGCTTGCTTCAAAGAAAAGTTCATTGGAGAAAAAGAAGAGTGCAGTAGGTAGTGCATTGTTGTTGGGGCAGAGATGGATCTTCCTTCTTTTGTTTAAAAGCAGGAGATGAAATTCCTATGTGAAAAATGCCCTCCCACGTCAAGATAATTCTTTGCTGGTTATGCAGGCTGCAATACATGATGCATAAGTGAGAGCTCCCCCTTCAGGCCTTCCTGGCTCCATTTTAAATGAAGTTTCCTTTTTTTTTCACAGTAGCACCTGAATTTACCACCTTACCAGCCTTTAACATAGATGGTGGTTAGACAGGGATTTGGGAAAAGACCAAAAAAATACATTGGCTTGCATTTTAGAGTTTATGACCAGTGCTCTTGTGCCTATTATGGTAATAAGCCAAAACAGCAATTCTTACAATGTATCTTTTGGGAAGATGCCAAAATAATCAATTCTTCAAAAGACAATAGATGTTTCAGATACTAGTATTTATTATTCCATGTGCCTTTCATATTAACCACCAATTCTGTGTCAATCCCCTCTTCCTTTCTATAATTACCTGTATCACCTCCCCATCATCTCCTCCTCCGTTTCCTCTCCAGGCTTTGTTAAAAACCAAAGGATGAGGCGCCTGGATGGCTCAGTCGGTTAAGTGTCTGACTTCGGCTCAGGTCATGATCTCGCGGTCTGTGGGTTTGAGCCCCGCGTTGGGCTCTGTGCTGACAGCTCAGAGCTTGGAGCCTGTTTCAGATTCTGTGTCTCCCTCTTTCTCTGACCCTCCCCTGTTCATGCTCTATCTCTGTCTCAAAAATAAATAAATGTTAAAAAAATAAAATAAAAACCAAAGGATTTCTACTTTTATGACTTGGAGAGGCAGCTTAAGAACAGGGTTTTTTTTTTAAATGTTTAATGTTAAGAGAGAGTGTGCACACAGATGAGTGGGAGAGGGGCAGAGATAGAGAGGGAGAGAGAGAATTTGCACTGTTAGCTCAGAGCCTAGTGTGGAGCTTGATCCCATGAACTGTGAGATCATGCCTTGGGCTGAAATCAAAAGTCAGATGAGCTTTTGATCATTGACTGAGCCTTCCAGAAACCCTGAAATGAGGATTTAATTGAGCTGTAAATTGTGGGAAATAAGTAGTACTTAGCTAATATGAGAGGTAGTGGTCTTCCCAGCAAAAAGGTGTGAAGGAACAGAAGGTTCAAAGTACCCCCATCTGGTTTTCAGAAGGTATTTTCACATTGCTACTTTTCCTTAATTTCTTACTCCTAGACATTCACTTTGACATTTTTATACAATAAGTACTGCTTACAATGCTTAATCTCATTTCTTTGATGGGAGACAAAAAAGTACACATACAGAAAGACAGAAATGGCAGTCACATTTTCTAAGAAGGGAACTGACACTTAGGGTCCTCTTTGTTTGTAGGTACTTTATGTATCTTATCTTATTTATGTCTCTTAAAACTTTAATATTATTACCTACCATTGTATGGATATGAGAACTTAGACTTATCCATGTAAAAAGCTTGCCCGAGGTCACCACCTCTTAAATACTGCTGTGTTTTTGTTTTTAACTTGTGCTTGACTTAGTAATTATATAACTGTTCTTTTTAGTCTTTTGTATTCCAATGATTATTATTTTTTAAATGTTTATTTATTTTGAGAGAGAGAGACAGAGACAGAGACAGAGAGAGAGAGAGAGAGAGAGAGAGAGAGAAGACAAGCAGGAGAGGGGCAGAGACAGAGGGAATGAGAGAATCCCAAGCATGCTCTGTGCTGCCAGTGCAGAGGCCCATGCAGTGTCAATCTCACGAACCGCGAAATCAACCTGAGTCAGATGCCTGACCAACTAAGCCACCCAGGCACCCCTCTGATTATTTTTTTTTACATGGAGACTTTAAACACACATCAAGAAAGAAAAAAATAGTGTATTGAACTTCCATTTACCTTCACCTAACCTCAACAACTATCTAATCATAACCTCATCCTCTTTTTCCCTTCCCAGAATATTTGGAAGCAAATTTCAGACATTACTTTACCCCAAAATAATTAAGTATGTATGTATACAAAACTAAATATATATTTTAAATAAAACCTAATATTATTATAAAAATGTATAGTAGATGGGGTGCCTGGGTGGCTCAGTCAGTTGAGCGTATGACCTCAGCTCAGGTCATGATCTTGCGGTCGGTGAGTTTGAGCCTCGCGTTGGGCTCTGTCCTGACAGCTCAGAGCCTGTAGCCTGCTTTAGATTCTGTGTCTCCCTCTCTCTCTCTGTCCCTCCCCACTCGTGCTCTATCTCTGTCTCAAAAATAAATAAACATTAAAAAATTGAAAAAAAAAGTACAATAGGGGCAACCTGGGTGGCTCAGTTGGTCAAGCGTCAGACTTTGCCTTAGGTCATGATCTTGTGGTTTGTGAGTTCAAGCCCCACATCAGTCTCTGTGCTCACAAGCTCAGAGCCTGGAGCCTGCTTCAGAGTCTGTATCTCCCAATCTCTTTCTGTCCCTCCCTCTCTCACACTCTGTATCTCTCTCTCTCTCTCTCTCTCTCTCTCTCAAAAATAAACATTAAAGGGGCGCCTGGGTGGCTCAGTCAGTTAAGCATCCGACTTCAGCTCAGGTCACAATCTCGCGGTCCGTGAGTTTGAGCCCTGCGTCAGGCTCTGGGCTGATGGCCCAGAGCCTGGAGCCTGCTTCTGATTCTGTGTCTCCCTCTCTCTCTGCCCCTCCCCCATTCCTGCTCTGTCTCTCTCTGTCTCAAAAATAAATAAATGTTAAAAAAAATTAAAATATTTTAAAAATGTATAATAATATACTTTCAAATATCTAGTCAGTGGACAAATTCTCAATTATCTCATAAAAGTCTAATTTTATAGTTACTTTGATTCAGGATCTAAAGAGGTTCTACACATTACGATTGGAAGCTTTTTAACTTTCTTTTAATCCATATGTTCATCTTCTGTTTTATTTATTTTTTCACTAGAAATCAAATTGTGAAGAAACTAGATCATTTGTTCTATAGAATTTTCTATAGCCTGTATTCTGTTGAATGTTTCCCAATTTTATAGTTTAATATATTTCATTACCCTCTAAATACAGAGGAAATGTCCTGTAAATTGTTACTCGATCTAGAGGCTTGAGTTGATTCTTGTTTCAATTCTTTTTTAAAAAATTATAGGTGGTATTATGTTCTTCCACCAGCAAACACTAATGTCTGTTTGACTCTGTTTTTTTCTGTTATCATTATTGATAATCAACGCCTTGCTCCATTAGTTTAATGGAGTTACAAAACAATGTTCCTTAATTTTATCATTCCTTTTATATTTGTTTACTTGCATATTTCTATAATAAGTACCTTTTATGTTTACTAGTTAGTTACACAGTGGTACAATTTGTATAGGAAAAGCAGGAATAAATGCTTGATACTTCCCCATTAATTACTAGTTTTCAAAATAATAAATCATTCCCTCATATGCGACAAAATTATAACAAGTTAGATTTTTTGTCATATTATGACATCAGAAATTTACATGTCTGATATGTTTAACCATTCACAATTTTTTAATGCTAAAGAATGTCCCATTTTTTACTTTTGTTGTGTCTTCTAGTTGAATCCTGAGTCCTTTTGACATGACCTAAATGGACTTGGTAGTTCTTTGCTACCTGAATTGACAATATATTCCAGGTTTATACTATACTATAATTTGTGTTGCAGAGTTGGATCAAACATTTCTCTAACAAGTCCAATTTGAGTAGGAAATACAATGGTATTTTAACGACTTCCGAATCTCCATTGCTAGTTCAAGCTAGACTCTAAATGCAAAGCACTATAAGTTGAAGATTCATGCTGACATATGTCCATGTGTTTTGAACTTAGCATGTCCAAAGTAAACTGATCTTACCTCCATGAAATTATAACACACAATGACAAATATTTTATTTTCTGTGTTCTTCATATTAATATTAATTAATTTTCTGTGTTCTTAATGTGTAACAATATTAAGATGCTACTGAGTTATACTCAGTTATTCATTCCAAAATTTAAGAATCACTCTAGATAACCTTCCCTTCCTCATATTCAGTCCTTTAATACAGTTAATTTCATTTCCAAAATGTTTTTTAATCCTACCCATACCATTTCATTCATTCTATCATCTTATCAACCTGTTATTTGTATTACTTTTATAGTCCACCCACCCCCAGTGGGACTGGAATACATAGAACATGGAATGTAGGATATAGATATCCTACATTATATAGGATGTAGAAATGTACTCAAGTGACATCCAGCCACTAGTGTGTCCCACTTTTAAACTAGCTTCTATAGTACATGCAGACTATTTAGTCTAAAGTACAGATACTACAATCACTTAGTGCCATGGACCCCTTTAATTCCTTATTCCAACAGAATGATACCCAAGTTCCCTAGAATAACTCTCTACACCTTTACTGAATCCTTGTGTCCCTACCATGGCAGTGAGATAGATACCTTTTGCTCATTTTCAGACAGTTTGGGGCATTTCTGCTTCAGAGATGTCTCATGAGTAACGTTAAGTCTCCTCAGCATGTGTACTGGTATAGCCTAGAAGTGTGGGATGTTAACACTCTCAAAAGCAGTCTTTAGTTAATAAGAACAAAAGAGAGTAAACATTGGGTCCATTTCCCTGTAATCTGGAGGGGGAATTCTAAATTGCCTCCTACACAAATCCTCAGAGGGTTCCAAGTAGAATTGAGCCCCAGTTGTCTGCTGCAGCAAGCAGTTAAGCAATGGTCCTTTTCATTTTCCACCCTCTTTATTCACCCCACCCCCCAATAAACTACCTGCCTACCTCCCCGCTCTGTCTCTTTGATATACACACTCCACCTGTACTGATATATAGGTTCTGCTCTTGAGAGAACTGAAACTAAGACAACAGTTTATCTTCTTGGGCAGAATTTCAGTAAGTAGGTGTTTCTTCCTTATTTATGATTTTTCTGCTAAGAGAAGGTGTCTATTGCTTGCCAAAGCTTAAGTTTTGGGTCTATGAGAAACCACTTAGCTCTTATTGAGATGTAGGCTTTTAGATAAGAGGATATTACCTATTTAAACTTCAAAAAAATATTTTATGAATGATAAAACTGAGATAAGAAACATTTGATTCCTCTAAGATTACAGAATTAGGTATGGAGGATTGGATCTGTGGGTCAAAATTATTTACCTTAATATGAAACAGTTTTGAGAAATAAATGAGTAAAATAATGAATTAATGAAAATAAATAGATGAATGAACACATACTTCCCTGCTTAATGACTTTCCACTGTCCTTTACATAAAATACCCAATCTCTATGGTGGCCTATAAGCATTTTACGTCATATGTGGCTCACCTATCTTCTCACACCACTCCCCATTTTGCCTTCTCTTATGAGAACTCTTCTGTTTATCTGAACACAACATCCTGCTAACATTGTAGGAACTATCCCATAATGTTCTGTTTGGATTGTCTCTTATCTTTCTTCACCTAGCTAACTTTTTAACTTTTAGATTTGAATGTTAGTGTTCTTTCTGCAGGAAAGTCTTTCCTGACCACACAGATTAGGTTACACTGAACTGAAGTACTTCACAGAACTCAAGTAGATAGGAGTCATTCTTAAGTACTTACTGTGTGCTCAATGGATATCCGGCACTGCTCTAGATTGCTGCATATACAGTACACAAAACAATCTCTGAACTCAAGTAATTGACATACAGCTAAGTATTTGGTTAAGATGTTTTTTGACAAGACTCTAAACTCTAGGATAGGAAATCATGTCTGCCTTGCTAACCACATAAGAAGTTGCTCAATAAATAGCTTCTGAACTTTGTTAATGTCCAAAAGATCTTTTGAAAATATAGGCAAGCTTCAGCAACATTTGTACTCTGAAAGTTCTTTTTCTCACTTGTCAGTATATATAAATGCATATATTTAAAGACACGTATTTATAAATACTCAGTAGAATATCACATATGGGGTAGTATATGTGTGGGCAAAGAGCAAAATTCTTGTAGTGCATATTTACCTTGCTCCAAGGGAAAGTGCTATCCTTAACATGTGGTCTTATCCATGAGTTGTAATTCCCAGTTTAGCTGAGTAGGACAATATGCTGGAGGAAACAGCTATGTGTTTATGCGGGAGAGGAGATCATGGGAGATTGTATTGTAATACTCTGTTGCTTGACTACACATGCCTCTTGTTTTTTAATGATGGTTATTTGTTTTTCATTCAGTGTTTTTGATGGATGCAATTTCCAGCATGTAATAGCACCAAGTTTACGTTGGGGGGGGGGGGTGGATTTTGAGATGTCAAATGGAAGATCTAACTTACAAGAAAAGACAACTGGCTGAAAAGTAGATTATATTACTGTGAAGCAAATGCAATAGGGGGAACATCTTAACTTTCTTTTTTTTTCCTTGATGCAATATTTTAATAAAATCATTAAGCTTGATTTCAATAACTTATTCTGAAATTTCATCTTTCTAAGTCATTATTTGGTTCAATCAGTGGCCTCCTTGAGCCCCCATGCTCTTACAAAATAAATAAAATAAAAAAGAAATAAAATGAATTAAAATAAAATAAAATAAAATAAAATAAAATAAAATAAAATAAAATAAAATAAAATAAAATAAAATAAAATTTCAAAAAGAAAACAATCTATGTCTGCTTCACTACATGTCCTTAGACTATAAGGGAAAAAGTTAGGCTTATCAGAGTTTTACAGGCATTCTGGGAATCGGCCTATTTTGCAACACGGGATCTGTCCTTTCATGAAGTGTACTCTGGCATATAGAAGCAGCTGCTGGATCACTCTCCTGAGTCCTGGCAGCAATTGGTAAGCTACCATTTGGCCGTAAGCAATAACCTGACAAATACAGTTTTCTCATCTGTGTGCCACTCCCGTGAAGTGTGGACCCTTAGAAGTCTCACTATATCCAATGCTCCTAAACAGGGCAGGCCACACTGGTCTCATCTCTGAGGAGCCACACTCCTCCTGTGAGAGCTGGATGAATGTGTTTTTGTTGCTTCATGGCCTCTGAACTACTAAATCTTTACGTATGGCAGTCTTAGTTTGCTGTTTAAAAGACACACTTTTAACAATCCATTCAGCCATCAAACGCTCCCTGAAGGGTACATGCTTCTGAGGCACTTTATAATTGCGTTACATGATTGATTCAGGAGGTGTTAATGATTATAAATTATCAGTAAATTTTCCTTATTAAATAGACAATAGCAATAAGCCCTGTAGTAAATAGACTTCCATCCTGAGTCTGCTATTTTTATTCTGGAAACACAAAAGGCTTATTGTTTTAGTTTTATTCCACAAATTTTATTTTTTCTTTGATAGACCTTTGAATTAGTTTTCATCATTGACATGTACTAGAAGGTCATTCAGCTACTTTTCTTGTCTAACACTGAAAAGGTAAATTTCTTTGCACTGAATAACTTAAAATAGCTTAAAGCATTTCTTCAATGTCTCAGAAATTCTAGGAATGCAAAGATGTGTACTCCATGATCCTAACTTCATTTTTACAACTTCCAAATTGCCTGTTTACTGTTTCTGTGAGGTTATTGTTTCTTCACTTGAAAAGACTCTATAACATAATGAATGTTATGGACCCCTGAGATCTTAGTAGGACCCCTGAGATCTGAGTTCTAATTCCAATCCATATTTACAACCTATTAGATGCTAAAACTTGGGCATACAGCTTATCTTCTCCTTAAATGAGGTAGAAATGAGTAAGTGTAGAAAGTTAAGCATACTGGGGCTGTTTCAGCTGCTCTGACATTCTTACCATTCTCTGGGTCAGATGTGCTCTTCTAGTTTCTATCATATTTCTACTAGTGGACAGGAGAAAGGACTAGAGTAGGGAATAACTAATCCTTTTATGTAAAAATCCTAGAATGATAGAAACCATTCAATCATATGAATCTGAGTGGCCAAAATTGATTTACATAACCACATCTAGGAATAATAAAGAGCAAGATATGAGCATTTAGCTGAGTGACCACAGGCTTATCCAAACTCTATTACTAAGAGAAGAATGGAAATTGAGAGATAACTAGCACTCAGCTAAGCTTGGATTCTTCCTGGTTCTATTTTCTTATTTTTCATTATTCTCTAAAAATAAACTCTGGTTTGTAGATTACAGTGTTCTCCTTCCTGTGATAGTAAGAGCCTTAGGATAATCATTAATGTTCTGATTTTACTGCCATGCTGCAAATAGCACCTGTTACGAATATTGATGCCAGTTATAGTATGCACGCATACTTAAAACGTTTAGCCTTAATGATTCACAGGAATGTCTTACACACCTGTCCATCTTACTCCACTCTATGTTCCAACAGCAGAGTTGCTGTAATAAGTATGCCACACTTATTAAAATAATGATAAAAATAAAGCCTAATGATTCCCATTTCAGGAACCAACATATTAACTTCTGTTCATCTACTTCTACCCAATAATATAAGGAAAAGAAAATAATAGTCTATTCTTGGTCAAACTACTTACTGTACTTTAAATGATATTTAAAGGAATACGGTCTTCATTATATGCTGGTAGCTTTAGAACCCTTTTCACATTTTAGGATACATAGCTCTTCTATCCTGAGGTTTTCTGCATTTCCTCCAGTATTTTCCTCCCATGACATAATGTATAAATTTCTATTAACGTCACAATTAGCATGCAGTAATTTTCCTTCCTTTCCTCTAAGAAAACTATGTTATAGCTTTTCTCTTCTCTCAGAGTTTCCTAACTTCACAAGTCAACTGATTTCACTGTAGCGTAGAATGTTCTCACTTGCCATCCCTAAAATTTAATCCACTTGTATCCACATACCCCTATCATTGCTTATTTTAAAATAATTTTTCTTCATTTGGTAATAATCCTACTTTTGCTCTAAATTTAATTTTATTTTGCCTTCTTTAACATTTCTCTCCTTAAATTAAACTCCATGCTCCATAATCAACTTTGGATTCCATGCTGGTTCATTCTCAGCAACATAAAAACACATTTCCCTCCAGCTATCACCATTTTGCCTATTTTCAACATTTCCTAAAATTTTATATATATAGCAGTTTAACTGGCATAAATTTCATATCTTAAAAGCGTTCAAGTTAAGTTGTATGCATATACATATGAAATCATGACCATGACAAAGATAATGAACATACACATCCCCTGCCTAAATAGAGCTACATACTTAGTTCCCTTTTTTGATACTCTTTCCTTGCATCCATCTCTGTCCTCAGATAATCACTGATCCACACTTTCTGTCACTACAGGTTTTTATTTTCCTGCAATTTCATATAAATTGAACAATACAATATTAATCTTTTTGCCTGGTTTCTTTAACTCAGCATAATTATGTTGATATTCATCCATGTTTTTATATGTATCAATAGTCATTTCGTTTCTAATGCTAAAGTATTCCATTGTGTTGGTATGCCAAAATTTTTCATCCATTCACCATATGAACGCCAGGGCTGTTTCTAATTTTTGGCTACTACCAATAAAGCTGTTATGAACATTGGTGCACATGTTTTTGTATGGACAAGTGTTTTCATTTCTCTTCAGTTAATATCTAGAAGGAAGAACGCTGGATGATAGGGGAATAAAAGATATATTTTACTTTTTAGAAACTGCCAAACTATTTTGAAAGACACTGCACCATTAACATTCTTATCAAAAGGTACAAGAGTTATATTTTCTTTGCATCCTAATACTTAGCATGGTCATTTTAACTTTATTCATTCTAATAGATATATAAAGATATGATAGCGTTTGGTACTTCCCTAATGACTAATGATGTTGAATATCATTTCATATGCTAACTTAATATCCATATATTTTGTTTGGCCATATTTCTATTCAAATATTTTGCCTAATTTGTTTTATTCTTACTGAGTTTTGAGATTTCCTTATGGATTAAGAATAAAAGTTCCTTATTAAATACATGGTTTCAAATACTGTCTCCCAGGGGCACGTGGGTGGCTCAGTTGGTTGAGCATCTGACTTCAGCTCAGGTCATGATCTCACGGTTCATGAGTTCAAGCCACACGTCAGGCTCTGTGCTGTCAGCTCAGAGCCTGGAGCCTGCTTCAGATTCTGTGTCTCCCTCTCTCTCTGCCCCTCCCCCGTTTGCACTGCATTGTGTCTCTGTCTCTCAAAAATAAATAAAAACTTCAAAACAATTTTTTTAAATATTGTCTCCCAGGTTATGGCTTGTCTTTCCATTCTTCTAATCATGTTCTTCAAAGGCCAGTTCTTAATTTTGATAAAGTCTTATTTTCTTTATGGATCATAGTTTTGGTATCATAAACAAGAAATATTTGCTTAAATCAAGTTCAGTAAATTTTCTTCTATGCTTACTTTTAGAATTTTCACTGATTTATGTTTTACATTTGGATTGATGAACCATTTTATATTAATTTTTGTAGATGTGACATGTGTCAAGGTTCAGTTTTCTTCATTGCATACGGATGCCCAATTGCCTTAGCATTATTCACTGAAAAACACCTATTCTTCATCCTTTAAATTACTTCTGAATATTAAAAATATTATTTAATAATAATAATCAGGTAACTATATTTGAGTGGGTCTATTTCTGAGCTTTCTCATCTGTAACATTGAAATATTTGCTTACCCTTTCACCAATACTACATTGCCTATATTATTACAGCTTTATAATACCTTAAAATTGAATGGGGTGATCCTTCAACTTTGTTTTTTCAGAATTTTTTTTTATCTAGTTCCTTTCTTTTCTGAATAGCTTTTAAAATCAATTTCTTGATATTTACCAAAAAAAAAAAAACTTGCTGAAATTTTCATTGGGATTATGTTAAATCTATAGGTTAAGATGGGGAAAATTAATGCCTTAACCATCCTTAGTCTTCGATATATGGATAGAATATATCACTCCATTTATTTAGATCTTTGATATTTCCCATCAATGTTTTGTACTTATTAGTTTGCACATTATGCAGATATATTGTTAGATTTATACCTAAATACTTCAATTTTTTTCTGTAATTACTATTTAATTCCATGCATTCATAAAGGAATATTACTGACTTTTGTGTACTTTCTAAATCTTTGCAATCTTCCCAAACTCACTTATTACCAGATTTTTTTGTCAATTCTTTAGTGTTCTATATAGACAATTAGCTCATTAATGGCTACTGATAATTTTATTTGTTCCTTTTCAATCAGTCTGACTTTATTTTTATGGACATATTGTAGGCACCAGTTATTTCACAATGTTAATAGGAGAGCTACAAAAGGACACATTTTTCTTGCCCCATACTTAGGGGAAAGCATTTATTGTCTCACCTTTAAGTATGATCATAACTGCATATTGTATAAAATTGCCCCTTCTTAGGTTAAGGAAGTACTTTTCTTTTGCTACTTTACAGTTTCTTTGCTTTCATACTATTGGGTTTGGAATGTTCTTTACATATTTTGAATAGAAGTCATTATACATTAATTTTTAGGTATGAGAGAATTGGTTTATACTTTGCATATGCATATCCATTTTATAATAGGACCATTTTATTAGAAACATTATTAATTATCAACTGGTCTGTCTTTATACCTTTCTCCAAAATTATTTTCCTTTTATGCGCAGGTCTATTTCTCCTTTCTCTATTTTATGCCATTGATCTGTTTGTTGTTCTTGATGCCAATACCTCCCTCAGTAACATAGCTTTATAGTAAGTCTTGATGCCAGACAGGATAAGTTTTCTAACTCTTCTTTTGTGAAATGATTTGAGTATTCAAAGGTCCGTAGGAAGTCTAGTCATCATTTTTCATAAAAGTCTGCTGTCATTTTGATTGAGATTACATTGAATATATAGATCAGTTTGGGGGAGAATTAACAGCTTAACTATAATTTGGTTTCTAATACATAGATACTATATAGAGACATAAATATAGATACATGACTATATACTAAATACATAACACATTTCTCCATTTATTTAGGTCCTTAATTTCTTTTAGTCATGTTTTATAGTTTTCAGTGTTCAGGTCACACACATATTCACACTGATTTAGATCATGGTATTTCAAATTTTTAAGACTATTGTAAATGTTATGGTTCTTTTTATTTCAATTTCTGATTGTTACTAAAACGTAAAACTGAATTTGTGCTATAATATGAAGTAAAGCTGATTTTCCATATTGGTCTGGGGTCAAACAGTTACAGTAGCTCTTTTGTAGATTTCATCACATTTTTTTTTGTTACAGAGACAACCCTTTCATCTGCACACATTGAAGGATCACCCCATTCAATTTTAATTTATTATTTTCAGTATGATTTTTAAAATCAATTTTACTTGCCTTATTTACTTGCACTGGCTGGAACTTTCAGTCAAATGTTGAACAGAAGTACTAAGAGTGAATATCTTTGTTCTTCCTTATCATAGCTTAGTCAGTCTTTTATTATTAAATATGATGTAAGTTATAGATTTCTTTGTACATGCCCTTCCTGAGGCTGAGAAAGTTTGGGTGTAGTGTTAGTTTGCTGAGAAATTTTTATCAAAATGGACATTAAATTTTGTTGTCCTTTCAGTGTCTATTGAGATAACATGGCTTTATTTTTAGTTTGTTGATGTGATGAATAACATGACTTGATTCTGTCAAATATTAATCCAACACTGATTTCCTTAAACACCATTTAGCCAAGTTTTATGATTTGCTATAATTGTGACAAGTTTGTTTGCATCTATGTTCATGAGAGAGACTGTCATGTAGACTTCTTATTATGTCTTTGTCTATAATGATTTTATACTAATTCCAGCTTTGTAGAATGAGTTGGGAGGAGTTTCGTATTCAATTTTCTGTAAGAATTATGTAGAATTGGTAATATTTCTTTCTTAAATGTTATATATGATCTCCCAGGAAAAACATATGGGCCTGAAGTTTTCTTTGTGAGAGGTTTTTAAATAAAATTTTAATTTCTTTGATAGTCCTTTAGGTTATATATTTCTTCTTTAGCAAGCTTTGGCTAATTATTCTCTTTCAGGTGATTTTTCCATTTTATCCAAGTTTGTGATTGTATTGCTATATAAGTTTTCATACTAATCCTTTATTACACCTTAAATATCTGTAAAACCTGTAGCAATGTTAACTTTCTCATTTTCACTTCTTATAGTTTATGACTTCATTTTTTTTTTTTTTTTCTGATTGGTCTGGCTGGGCAATTGTCAATTTTATTGTTCTCAATGAACTAGCTTTTGGTTTCATTGTTTCATTGATTTTTTTCTCTACTGTTTGGCTCTTTTCTATTTCATTAATATATGTTTCCTATTATTCCCATATTCTACTTTTTTATACTAACTTTTTTCTAGTTTTTGAAGGTGGAAGATGAGGTCATTGATTTGAGATCTTTCTTATTTTCTAATTTAGCCATTTAGTGTCATAAATTTCCCTCTAAGTTCTAGCAGCATACTACAGATTTTCATATGTCATGCTTTCACTGCCATTCGTTTGCAATGATTTTTAATCTCAATTTTACTTCTTTATTGTACCTACATTATTTACAAAAATGTCATTTAGTTTGTAAATATTTGAAGATATTCTATGTATTTATTGTTGGTATCTAATCTGACTCCACTGTAGTCAAAGAATATACTTTGTACAATCAAAATACTTAAAAACCTATTAAGACTTGTTTTATGGCCCAGAAAATAAATCTTTCTTGGTAAACATTACTGCATTTGTAAACCATGAGTATTCTGCATTGTTGGGTGAATTGTTTTATAAATGTCAAATTATAACACATTATAATTTGCTACAAATTATAATTATAACAAATTATAACTATTGTTGATTTGTAACATATATATAATTTGTAACATATATAATTATATATATATATATAAAACATATATATAGATGAACAGAAGTTAATATGTTGATTCATGAAATGGAAATCATTAGGCTTTATTTTTATCATTATTTTAATAAGTGTGGCATACTTATTACAGCAACTCTGCTGTCAGAACATAGAGTGGAGTATATTATATATATATATATATTATATATATATATATAACATACATAATTATAACAAATTATAACTATTGTATAATTTGTAACAAATTGTAATTATAACAAATTATAACTATTGTTGATAGTATTCTCTGAGACTTCTATATCTTTCCTGATTTTCTCTTTAGGTCATTGAATGAGAGGTTCTGAAATCTCTCATAACAATTATGAATTTGCCTATTTCTCCTTGCAGTTACATAGGTTTTTGTTTCATATATTTTTTATTTATTTATTTTTTTTTTTAATTTTTTTTTTCAACGTTTATTTATTTTTGGGACAGAGAGAGACAGAGCATGAATGGGGGAGGGGCAGAGAGAGAGGGAGACACAGAATCGGAAACAGGCTCCAGGCTCCGAGCCATCAGCCCAGAGCCCGATGCGGGGCTCGAACTCACGGACTGCGGGATCGTGACCTGGCTGAAGTCGGACGCTTAACCGACTGCGCCACCCAGGCGCCCCGTTTCATATATTTTTAAGTTACATTACTCAATTCATAAATGTTTAGAAGTATTATGTGCCTCATGATTTCTATATATTTATAAACTGACCCTGTTTATGCCTGGTAATATTTGGTCTGCTGTTTAAAATAAATGTAACTATTTGGGGCGCCTGGGTACCTCAGTCGGTTAAGCACCCAACTTCGGCTCAGGTCATGATCTCACAGTTTGTGTGTTTGAGCCCTGCATCTGGTTCTGTGCTGACAGCTCAGAGCTTGGAGCCTGCTCCTGTGTCTCCCTCTCTCTCTGCTCTTCCCCTGCTCATGCTCTGTCTCTCTCTCCTTCAAAAAATAAAAAATACAATAAATATAACCATTCCAGCTTTCTTTTTAGTTGTATCACCATAGGATACTTTTACCTATCATTTTATATTTAACCTGTTTGTGTCTTTACATTTAAAGTGGTTTTCTTTTAGGCAGCTAGCATTTGGAGGCTTCAACTATATATTTTTTCTTTACAAATGCTAGTTCTCTGGTGAGATTTTTCATTCTGAACACATTAATCATAGTTATGTCAATGCACAAGTCTAGTAACTCCAATATGTGGATCACCTCTTAGATCTCTTTTCGTTGTCTTTCTTTCTTTCTTGGTCTCTCTCTCTCTCCCTCTTTCCCTCTCTCTCTCTCTTGCTCCTCTCCCTCCCCCCCCTTCTTCTTCCCCTCCCTTCCTTCCTCTTTTTGCTTGCTAATTTATTAGTGAATGTTGGTCTGGTTTTTTTTTTAATATAAAAATTGTTGAGGCTTTGGATTATGATATCTTCTCCATAGATGATTCACAAAATCCTTTCCAAGGAGCTACAGCTGGAGTGAATCACCTTACTCCACTTAAATTCTAAGCTAATTCCAGATGAGAGAGGTTACAAACTTTGTCAAGTTTGATCTACCTATTTTGGTTCCAAAAGGGATTCTTCCTACCTGGCAGGCCTTAATTCCAATTGCCGACTTGCCAGCCCTGAGAGATTTCATTACCTTCTTGACTGAGCTTTCCACCTATTTTCTGCTGACCTTATTGGCCTCTTGCCTTCTAAGCTTAAATAATTGTTAAATGTCTCAAGGGTAAAACCTAACAGAATGCAAGGCCCGCCCCACTACCACTTTACTTATTAGGAAACTTTGATCCTGGAGGCCTGGCTTCTCTGACTGGTCTAAAATTCATTTTTATATGAAAAAAAATCATATAAAACAGGATTCTGTTAATGGCATTTGGAGGTCACTTTTCCCCTAGGATACATGAGCCTTTTGAAAGAGGAAGCTGAGAGTCTAAGAAACTTAGCAGTGCTTTTGATGTTACCTGTACCTGTGAAAATGCCTGTTTCTTCTTTTTTGAGATTCCAAATGGATGTATGTTAAATTTTCCATTTGTATCTGTTTATCTCTACTGAATTTCTTTCATTTTGTCTCCCTTTCACCATTCTGAATGCTTTCTTTGAACTATGACACACTTACTAAATCCTCTCTTTAACTTGTCCAATCTTCCCTTGAATTTATCTGTTCTATTAGTCAATCATTAAATTTTTATTTCTAGAACTTCTATTTGTTTCTTTATGTAGTATCTGATTCTTTGCCATAATTCTCATTTTTAAAAAAATAATGGCTGCTTTCCAATACTGAGGAGACATAGCAAGGCACAAATTCTAAATGTTCTATGAACTCAAAGCTGGATAAATAAAGCTCATACACAAGCAAATCATTGCTAAACTGCTGAGAGTCAAAACAAAAGAAATATTAAAAGTAGCAACAACAACAAAACTCATGTCCCATGGTGCAATGATCAGACTAGAAGCTCACCTGTAACATTTCGGTTTGAAATAAAATAAAAGTAGGTGTTCTACCAGGACCATGTTCACAGAGACACATTCTACAAGGTGTACTCATGTGGAGGGGACACTCAAATGTGCCTGAGCCTGGGAGAGGTAAAGACTCCATTTCAGAGCACACTGCTTAAAACTAGAAGGTTCCAGGTTTAGCCCAGAGATCGGGTTTAAATAGGGTGATGGTGAAAGTAATAACTCAACACCTAAGAAGGCCCAAAAAGGAAGGGCTAATGGAAAGCAAATCTGAGAGTATTTTAGTCAAACTTCAAGAACTTAAGATATTTGTCTCTTCACAGAAAATGCCTTTGGATTTGTAAAAAAAAAAAAAAAAAATGAAGAAGAAAAAAGAATTATGAACTTCAAGATCATCAGCTTGGCCATTCTATCAACACTAAAACATTCTATTGTGTTGATACAAATACAAGGCATATATGGTGTTTTGGATTATATATTATATGTATATTATATAGAGAGGGGTTAATTTTCAAATATGAATTCTTTAAAATAACCTGTTTCCACATTTCCCTCATTCATTTCTAAAACAATCATGTTTACCATTTCAATCTGTGTTTACCAAGTTTGAAATTGTACAACTTTTCTATATAATTAAATGCACACTTTAGATTGTGAAATGCATAATTATAACATGAAATATGTATGTCCTGTGGAGTAATGTGCATGCATCATTTACTACATAGTGAAGCAGATACACTTTTAATTAAACTCTATAATGTACAATATAGGACCAGAAGAATTATGCTCTGAATAGCCAATTCTATAAACAGTCATAAAGTCATTACATAAGTGCCTATAAATCATTCATTGAACATTCCCTAAAGAGGAGTGAAGAGATGAGATGTTTGATTTTAATACTAATTTTATGATATAATTTTCTTTTTGTTCTAAGCAGTGCAACAGTTGTACATTCCTCTAAGGATATAGGAAACTATTGATAATAAATAAGGCAGGGATGATCTAGCTCTCCATCTGCTGACTAACATACTGTTCCTGGCACTCTGCAATGAAAGCATAATAAATGAAAGAAACATACTTCTTAGTCCTAGGTTTGGAAAGAGCTTCATCTGCACACAGTGCAGGACATCTGCTGTTGATTCCTTATGGACCAGCTACATAGTCATTTCCAGGTGTGATTCAAGATGCTAACCACCCAGGGGGCTGTAGCTGTTTAGAGAAGCAATTCTCACGCTGTAGAATGATGAAGATTCTGTTGTAATATGGGGAACACTGTCTGGAAAACTAAAAATCTGAATGTTTGCAAGCCACCGGGTGGCTCTGGTGTAAATGACACAATACGTCAGCACATGCTGAAGTTCAGTGCATTTTTACACGATAGGTCAATAATGCAGGGTCAGCAGACAGAATGTGTATGGGATACATGATGGTTCTTGCCTCCTCTATCTTCCTTTATGTTTATTCTAAAAAAAGGATGTCATACCACAGCTTATTAGAGAAAGACTGTGTTTTCAATTTCACTATAAAAGATCCCCATGTGTATATGTCTCATTGGAACACTATTCAAGAAATATAGTGATATTCAGTTATCAGGCAGGATGTTCCCAATATCTACCAAGTTACGGAATTCTGAGCAGGATTCCAGCTATGTGGCAATGAAGTGATTTTCATAGATGACTTGTATATGAATTGATCTTTTTCCTATTTCTCATATGACTAAATCCTAGCCTACTGGTGAGCTTCAGAGTATCTGGCAGATGTCCCCTTCTAAAGAGAAAAACTTTATTCTTTATTATATGGCTTCATCGTGCATAAATGTGCAAATAGAAATAAATATGATTATCTAAATAGAAGAAGTAAATCAGAAATTAAATGTATACATTTTGAGAAAGAGATGTCTGCCTTTCATCTTAACAGAAAATCTTGAAATGGGCAACTTGAGGTAGTTCTTAAAATCAAAAGGCAGTTACACATTTTTAAAGAAATTAGCAGAGTAAAAATTCAGGATTGCAAGGTACTGATACAATAGGGTGATTTTCAGGGACAGATAGAAAGAACTATGACATTTTAGGGGCATCTGGGTGGCTCAGTCGGTTGAGTATCAGACTCTTGAATTTCGACTAAGGTCATGATCTCACAGTTCGTGAGTTAGAGCCCCATTGTCAGCACAGAGCCTGCTTGGGATTCTCTCTCCCTCTCTCTCTCGCCCCCTCCCCTGCTTTCTCTCTCTTGCTCTCAAATAAATAAACATGAAAGAAAGAAAGAAAGAAAGAAAGAAAGAAAGAAAGAAAGAAAGAAAGAAAGAAAGAAAGAAAGAAAGAAAGAAAGAAAGAAAGAAAGAAAGAAAGAAAGAAAGAAAGAAAGAAAAGGAAAGAAAGAAAAAAAGGGTGAAATTTTCATTATTGCACATTTTAGGTGTTATATTTTATGCTTAAAATGCTATGACATATTAGGCAAAGTTATATCACCTCGTGTATGGCAAAAAGGGAGATTATTTAATTTTTTAAAACCATTTTAAAGTTCATTATTCAAATTTTCATTCCCATAAATTTTGATCTTGACAGAAATTGTTGTAACATCTTACTACTTATTTTGGACTTGAAGGCAGCCAAGAGATGTGTTTCTTTTTGTTCTGGATTTAGAAGAATGATGACTTCATGGGATAAATTCAGAGTTCCTGATGTCCAACTAATCACCCGCCTTGTACTGAGAAATAAAAGAGCCCTGCCACTCAGAACAAGTCTCTTAAAAATGGTCATGAGGAGAAAGGCAGCAGAGGACTAATATTAAAAACATACTTTTTACTTTAATTTTTAAAATTTTAAATCCAGTATAGTTAACATATAGTGTTGTATTAGTTTCAGGTGTACAATATAGTGATTCAAAGAAAAAATACGTGTGTGTGTGTGTGTGTGTGTGTGTGTATTTTTTCATATATATGTAAAATACATATTTATACTTATTTATATAAGTATATAATTATACATTCTATAAGTTTATAATATATATGTTAAACTTTGATTTTTTCCTGAGACATTAAGGATTCAGAAAAGTTTTATTGGGGCACAGGGGTCAGCTGTCAACTTGCTCTTTCAAAATATTACCTTGTGCTTTATGAGAAACTGAGCATTATTTTGAAGATGAAGACTACATCTTACTGACCTTTGAATTATCAGTACACAAAATGTTCTATTTCTAGCATCTAGTTCAGTGCCAGACACAAAGTGGCTGCAATTATATGGGCGCATGCACACAAGAGAGAAAGTGAGTGAGAGAGAAGGAGGGAGGGAGGGATAGAGGATTATATGATTTGGAAATTCTTTTGCATTGTCTAGTAAAAGCCTTATGTGGTCCAAATCTCCATTCTCTTGAAAAAGTTGATAAAAAGGAATACATTCTATAGAAAGGGAGTGTCAAGTGTAGGGTCTCCCCAGGGTTTATGCAAAGTTATGGCACTTCCAGGCGTGCCCTAGCAGAAGCTTGCTATTCCAGGAAATGACAAGAGGAGAGGAAACTATGTACTGCTTACTGCTCTTTGTAAGTCCCACTGCACTGAAGCACACTAACTGATGTTTACCAGTCTTTCTGTGACAGTTTGATTATCATGGGGCTAACTCATCTTTCCTGGTGCCAGACACGTGGAATATTCTCCCCTGCTGTGCTGGCTGGTGACCAGGAGTGCCAGCGACAGTGTACCTATTATATGACTATGTACAGGTCCTAGATAACCCTGGCTGGTCAGGTCACTAGGCCAATATGATAAAGCCAATGTGGGGGTGGGGGCACAGAACTGGTGTCAAGAACGAACTTTGAATAGTAGAATATCATTGGCAATCTTGCTAGCCTGTGCAGTCTGCTACTAGTGAAACCATTTCATGTTTTTATTTCCTTTAAAGAGAAAACTTTAAAGATCTACAATAGTGATCAAATAGCCTTGATTTCTAATTGCTGAACGTATTTAAATATAGATGAGACAGACATTAGTTGAAGAAGAAGATTTATGCTGATCAGCATTAGCAAATTTCAGCAAAATGATTCTTCACGCATTGGACTGTGATTTATCTTCAAATACATTTTTGGGGAAAGTTTGGCAAAATATGTATATAGATAGTCATGTTCATTATACTTCAATGGAAAATAATTTTTAAACTTGAGCAGATGGATTTTAGGAATGAAAGAGTTGTTGCTGAGTATAACTGAATTTTCTCTCTTATCTATAGCAAACCCACCAAGACTCCTTTAGGCAAATATGTATTATCAAATAAGTCACTGTACTAATCCTTTCAAGTGTCATTTTTTTAAACTGCTTGCTCTAAACTATATAAATTTATTACTATCCCTACCATAAGTCCACTCCTAGATTCCTTTACTGTGGAATTATTTATTGTTGAATACATATGTTTGCTATATTGCTGAGTTTAAAGTTGCCTCACTTCAGAGAATTTTAACCTAAGCTTAAAAGTTCTTGAAAGGGTGCTGAGAGCCTTTCTGTCATATTAAGGATATGAGTTTCCACTTGGCTATTTTATTTTTCTTCATTCCCACTTTGTTAAACATACATGAGGACATATATCTGGCTAGTCTCTAACAGAGAGGGTTTGCTTTCCTTTTTTTCCAGCAGGCATAATCACATTTCTGGAAAGAAGAAATGGTGATTTAAAATAGCTCAATATCTCTTGTATCTGAATAAGGACACTCAGAAATGATGCACACTCACAGTTTTCACATGGCTCTGAGGTGGTTAAATTTGGCTCCTCAGTCAAGGAGGCATTAAACACAGAGCAGCTCCATGGGCAAAGCAAAAATAACTGTTATGTGGGGGCTGTTAGACTGGCAGTAGATTGCTATCTAGGGATCTTCACTCTCTGTTAAGTTCCTTCTCACACTGTGTGGGAAATGGCAGGAAGAGATATTTTAGCCAAGATACAAAAGAAAATATACATTGCTCACAACAAGGCATAGAAGATCAGTCAATTCTTTAAAAGCCCCTTGGAAAGTTCAAAGACCACATTGCCTTTCGGAATGTTCTATTAGAAGTGTCCTAGACACAACTTATGGTCATACCTCCCCTGAATTGGTTCTAGAATAAATGTAGTAAGAGTGTATCTTCCTGCCCTCTGCAAGTTAAGGGATTTCCTTGTCCAGTTATAAGAGTGCCTATATCACGTGTCTCTATCTCTTATTGTTCACATACCCTGGTTATGGAATAACTGAATTCTATTTATATCTTTAAATGGTATTGGATGAAATTTTTCAAAACCATTATGCCAATTATAAAAGGATTCATCTGACTATGAAGGTAAATGTATAATTTATTGCCCAAAGTTGGATGCTGTTGGAGAATGAAATAGGAGCTCTTAGTAATTATGTTTAGAACAACAGTAGTAAATTGGGCCTTTTATGGGAATACCAATATATGGTCATCCCAATCATAAGAGAATGATTTAGACATGTGGTACATTCATCAAATATAATTAGGCCTCAATAGTGTCCATCAACTCTGCCTATTGAATGAGATGAGAATCAACAAGCTTCTCTAACAAAATGATTGGAATTGGAACAAAGCGGAGTATTTTAACATTTTACTCTAAAAAGAGGTTTTACACAGTAGCTGGCACTTAAACTTAAATAAAACAAGGTATTCAACAGTTAGTTCTAAATCTTATTGAAAAGTAGACTATCAACTAGTTCTTTCGTAAGAAAACTGAAAATAAATCAGGAAGTCTTAGTTCTAGTCATACTCGAACTACTATTTTCAATTTTTATACATTCAAAAAATTGTTTATTTATTTATTTTGAGAGAAACAGAAAAATCATGAGCAGGGCAGGGGTTAGAGACAGAAGGAGAGAAAATCCTGAGCAGGTTCCACACAATCAGTGCAGAGCCTGACACAGGGCTCAAACTCACAAACTGCAAGATTATGACCTGAGCCGAAATCAAGAGAGGGATGCTTAACTGACTGAGCTACCCAGGCATCCCTGATTTCAATTGTTAATTTAGAAACTGAAGTTTTAATTTTATGTACTCAAAGATTTGGCAAATTATGAGTTTAATATATCACTTTCAACATTCCTTTCCAAATTTGGTATTTTGTGATTTCCACTAACTCTATTTTTCTAGTGAACAAGATTAGATCCTAGGAGATACTGGAACTTCTCTCTCTCTTTTTTTTTTTTTTAATAGAACTAATTGTCAAGTTATCTACCATACCATGTATACAGTGTAGTCTTGCTTTCAGGAGTAGATTCCATGATTCATTACTTACATACAACACCCTGTGCCCATCCCAATAAATGCCCTCCTCAATGACCATCACCCATTTTCCCTGCCCCCTCACTCCCTCACTCCCATCTACCCTCAGTTTGTTCTCTGTATTTTAGAGTCTCTCTATTTTTTTTTTCCTTCCCTTCCCCCATGGTCTTAAGTTTCTCAAATTCCACATACGAGTGAAAACATGTATCTGTCTTTCTCTGACTTATTTCACTTAGCATAATACCCTCCAGTTCCATCCATGTTGTTGCAAATGGCAAGATTTCATTCTTTTTCATCACTTAGTAGTATTCCCTTACATAAATATACCACATCTTCTTTATCCATTCACCAGTTGATGGACATTTGGACTCTTTCCATAATCTGGCTATTGTTGATAGTGCTGCTATAAACAATGGGGTGCTTATGAACCAGCACTCCTGTATCCTTTGGATAAGTTCCTAGTAGTGCTATTGCTGGGTTGTAGGCTAATTCTAGCTTTAATTTTTTGAGGAACCTCCATACTGTTTTCCAGAATGGCTGCACCAGTTTGCATTCCTACCAACAGTGTCAGAGGGTTCCCCTTTCTCCACATCCTCACCAACATCTGTTGTTTCCTGAGTTGTTAATTTTGATACTGGAGTTCCTGATACACAGGGAACTTATGGAGAATGAATATAGGCAAAGTACCATGAGACTCTTTACATTCTGCTATTGCATCATATTCACTCTTCAGTTCAGACATAGTGAACTACTTGAATTTCTCAAAACATCCCTTATTCCTTTATGCAGTCTATTTCCTATGTTAAGAATATTGTCCACTCTTCATTCCCTCCAACTTTAGCTATATCTAACTCCTAGTCATCCTTCAAACATTGATCCCCTACCCTCAATCTGAACCCTTTCACTGCAGTGCCACAGCACTCTGGGCATAATTCCACCATAACATGTCTCACAAACTCTATTATAAGTGTTCATTATTTTTATTTCCATGCTAAACTCTGAGCTACATGACTTTTCTACCTCTGTATCTCCAGCAACTAATCTAGTAGTTCTCAAATAGAATGCATTCAATAAACCATCAACTGAATCATGAAAAGCAATTATTCCTCTCCCAAACAGAAATAAATCTGTAACAAAAAAATATTCCTGTAGATGCTTGGATAAGATATTCATCACATATATTATCATATATGTAAATCGAGGTGAAAATAAGTTGAGTTTGGACAGCACTCTATGCTTTACAGAAATCCTTACAATTTATACCATTGGAGATACTGCAAGAAAAACACTCCATAAAGGCAACAATGTGTTTATGATGACCAAGACACTGTGTTAGGCATAATAATTTAGAGACTAAATTGACATGAATGGTTTCCAAGATGGCTCTACTGTACACTAAATTTTGCTCTATAGTGTTTTGGAGAGGTTTCATAGAGTAAAAAAAATCTATTTTATTTCTTGCTGTGTCTTCATAGCCTCTAAACAAGCATCCCATTTACTTTATCACTGTTTATAAAGCCCACACTCTCCTCTCCAGCATACATACATGCATCTGCACATGAAAGCTAATTTTAAACAGGCTTAACAGAAATTCTCTTTAAGCAATGTTAAATGGACTCAAAATAGCATAGATCTCAAATACCTTTCGTCACTTATAAAGTCATGTGGAATCAACATCCTCTTAGTAATTAAGTCTCAAACATGGCAATCATTTCTTTTTAACTTACCTTTTTCCTAATCATTGATCTTTAATCAACTGCCATACTTGATTAATTGTAAACTTATATTTCTCAAAACTATCCATTGCTTCCCACACTGCTTCTACCCCTGTGACTTACACATTGATTAGTCATGTTTTCCTAATATGCTATGATTGATATCAAATTTACCTGCTTAATAATTCCAACCTCTACTCTCAGACTATTTTCCTTAAAATACTGCTTTTAGCATTCTTAAAGTATTCTAAAACATAGAGTAACAACCTATTATGTACAATATATAGTCCAAATTCAATACTCTAGCCTTTTAAAGGCCTTCTAAAATCTGGCCCCAACCGATTTTTCAACTTTCTCCTCTAATGCATAACATAAATTCTCCTTTTTGGAGGACTCTGACCTCAAAACGTGATTCGTCAGGCTATATTTACCCCTGTTTTAACTCTTACCACAAATTTGTTCATTATACCTCTTCAGCTCTGTATATTCCCTTTCTCCCTCTAGAATTGACATTAATGTTCTGTTAGTACCTAAATGAAAATGGTTACCATTTGTCTCCAGCCATCAGTCACTAATAATTACTGCCTCCCTAACTGCTCCTCCTCCCGACATTACTTCAAAAGCCATGGGAATCTCTCCTTAAACTGAAACAGCTTTATACTCTTAGCACAAGTGCTCATTACTGTGTTCCCTTCAGGCTGCCTGACGACTGAAAAAAATATATCCTAAGGAAAACAGGTAGGGTCTTTGCTTCCATATTTAAATGGTCTTCCTTATATGGTTAGAAAAAACAATACCCTAATCTCTAGTAAAATTTACCTTTTCTCCTTCAGTGCTAACTTCAACAAGAATTTCCAAAGAAAAGTGAGACTTTTCTTATTACTTATCTTTTCAGGCATACAAATGTTCTAGTACACTGAGAAGCATATTAAGGATAATGGTGGGATAAGAGGCATTTTGCCATTCCTTACTTACGCTTGTGTAGTCTGTCTTGTCCTTTATCTTGGTCTCAAAGTCCTTCTTTTCACTGTGCAAGCCTAATGTTATTAATGAAACAAAAGCAGTAACATGGTCCAATGTTAGATTAAATGCCACAAGAGCAGTATTTGGGTCTCTTCTATATCACACAATTAAACCAAGCACTCATTATCTTCTGCGCTGAATATTTTCTCCTTAAATATGACTGATATCTCTTACTCTGTTCACCTGTAAAACTGTATTATTTTTCCACAACTCTCCATTCGCCTTTCTCTCCAACACCGACAAAGACCTAAATTTCCCCACTCCATTAACTTTGCTCTTGGCCAAGTAACTTGCTTCAGCCAAGGGATGTGGGAAGACATGAAAATACATCAGTTCCAAGTTTCTACTGGCTTTCTTTCCCACCTGTGATCCACCATAAGAAATGGTTGTGACTGCAGCACATGGTTAGTTACTCCACTTCACCTTGGTCTCCAACACACAAACATCTGGAGCAGACCTAAACCCAAGCCTAGTCAAACTAAGCCAAGAAGAATCCCAGACAGCCTACTGACCATTGAGTAAAAAATAAATGTTTTAAGCTAATAAATTTTTGGATTTGTTGTTTATGTAGCATTCTTACAGCAAAATTTAAGATATTTCTTGGAGACCTATGATCAATAAATAGGTTTCCATATACATATATGATTTATAAATGCTATGGTATAAACATATCTTCCAGTCATTGTGCTGAGCAAATAAATCAAAGATTTTATAATATACATTGTGTAATTGTACTTTTATGAAGTTGTAGAATAGGCTAAACCAGTCCATGGTGATAGAAAGTAATTATTCCAAGGGTGGGATAGAAGGGGTTTGAACAATAATCTGCTAGTACAGGCAATCATCTACTTAAGGAACTTTCTGGAATAATGTAAAGTTTCTAAAATTTGTTATAGATGTTGATTACATGATATGTACAATTGTCAAAACTCAACAAACTTAAAAACTGTGCATCTTAGGACTGCTTGGGTGGCTCAGAGTGTTGAGTGTCTGACTCTTGATTTCAGCTCAGGTAATTATCTCTTGGTCATGAGATCGAGCGCCAAGTCAGGTATCTGGGCTCCACATTGGCTGTGGAGCCTGCTTAAGATTTCCTGTCTCCCTCTCCCTCTGTCCCTCTCACACACAATCTCGCTCTCTCTCTCTCTCTCTCAAAAAAAAAATAAAAAAATAAAAAAATAAAACTGTGCATCTTAGTCAATGTTAATTATAAATCACTAAAAGAAAACCCATTAAATATTACCAGCTCACCCTTGAACTTGACTCTTGTATCTCAACATTTTCACTTCAATGCTAATAGGCAATAACAATACACTAAAAATCAAATTGCTAATTCCACTCACCCCTTAAGAAAGTAGGTCTTACAAATCTATGTCTCATTCAGTAAATGGCAGCTCCATTTGCCCAGTTCTTTATGCCAAACAGTAAAAAAAAAAAAAAAAAAAAAAAAAACAGCACTGATTCTTATCTCTCATATATACATCCAATTCATTGACCATTCCTCACCACTTCCTCTGAGAATACCTTGGCCCAAGGCACAGTCAACTCTCCCTTATCATTTTGTAAGGGTCCTAATTTCTGTGACTTTTGATGTTTTTCTTAATATAGTAGGAGTTATCTTTTAAAAAGCATGTCAGATCATACAATGATCTACTCGAAATCATCCAATGACATCCATTTAAATTAAAGGCAGGGGAAAAAAAGAAAAGTTCTTAACATATAGTTTCCAAACCCTACATGATACATGTTTCTTCTATTTCCCTGAACTCATCTGCCACTCTCCTCCTCATTCCTTAGTTCCAGCCACACTAGTCTCCTTGCCTTTTCCGAATGTAAAAGAAGACAGCCACCTACAGGACACTGCATGAATACTCTTTCCTTAGATAGCCATAGTACACATAGTAGGTTCTCAATTGACATTTGCTAAAACGATAAATGAAAATGCCTTTTTACATCCTTGTTTTTTTCCATTTAGTTTCATCCGGAAGCATCATGATCTCCCAGGAGTTATTCTGGCTTAAACACTAGCTCTGCAAGCACTTGCTGCTTGTTCAACCTAATTAGCATTACTTACAAAGGAAATGTAGAGCAGCCCAGTGCAAGTGTAAAGAAAGCATTAATCAACCTGAGAGCAAAGCTTAAAAGCAAGATAGTAACAGAACCTACTTCCCAACTCCTTTAATTATTCTGGCAGCCACAAACAAAGTAGGCTGATGAGAGAGGATGGAGGCACTAAAGAGAGCATTGCCATGATTCTGTCCCAAGGAAGTCATTCTTTCTCTTACTTTCTTCCAGGTTTCTGGCACCTCCACCCTATCCAATTCCTTCATCCCCCATATGCACCTAAGTAAATAGTTCTAAATCTTTATAAAGTGAATTCAATCACTCTAGAGGGGAATATGCCTGCATTCTAAAATTTAAAAGCCTGGCTTATATCAGTTAAATGAAAACAAAATCTCATTCACTGCTTTAACACAGAGAGAAGGGAGCAGCTATGAGCCAAAAACAATATCATAATGACAACCCAAGCACCTGAACACATGTTAAGGCCAATTTTCCCTGTTTAACTTCTTACCTTCTGGTTCTTCCAGCCATTAATTCACTTAATAATAGCAATAAAGTATAATTTTCAAAAAAAGATTAATTTGATTCACACACAAACATAAAATAAATAATTGTCAAAGATTTTAGTCAACTCATTAATTAATGAGTGAGCCAGTAGACACTAAAACCAGTTCAAATGAGGGTTTAATTACAGAGATCTGTATTCTCTACAGGACACATTTCCTTCATATCACCACGAAAAAAATCACTTGCATTGCCGTCAGCATTATGGTTTTCTGCAAGTTAACTTCTATCTCCAGAGTTGTTCAGTTGCTAGTGGAAGACATAATGATACACCCCTATGGGACTGAATAATCTCCAGTGAGTCCACTAAACAATGCAAGCATACCATTCCAAAGACACCAGAATTCTATTTGCCCATTTCCAAGTCATCGGAAGTGTTTCCTGACATTAAAAAAGGAATTGCCTTACTTCACTATAACTTTAAAAACAAATTGTACTGAAAAGTCTCCAGAACAGTGAAATAGTTTAGACATGTTTATTATACTAGAGAAACAGTATGTACATCTTTTCTCTTCAACTGTTTGTTGACTCGTGACTTAAAAATTTACTCTCTGGCAGACTGACTTTTTGAAAAACAATTGCAACTCTCTTGCTGCAGTGAAGTCATCATTTGTCATCAGTGTGCAATGGCAAAAGGGTGAGAAAGTAACAAGAAAAAGGGTACCGTAATACTTTATTTACATTTATTGTTTTCCATTTTTCATTTCCATGTGTCTGTATCCTGAGTGCTCCTGCCGGCAAGAGAAAGGCTCTATTCTCTTTGGTAAAAGTGAACTCATTGAACAATGCCACATACGTAGTATAATACTGTTCTCACAGTTGCACTAGGCACATAAACATAAACACCTCCACTCTCAAGAAATTGCTCTTTCAATATTTTACACATGGTTGCCAGTGTTGGAAAAGAAAATTTTCTCCTTTACCCTCCAGGTCTCCTTAACCCTCCATAAGACAGACTGACAAGAGAAAAACAAACTCAATTACATATGCACTGGAACTCCATAAGAAAATGACACCCAAAAGACAAGTTGGCCAGTTGAGGTATATAGGCCATCCTGAGCTAAGGAATGGGATAGAGGCCTGGGGCTTCAAAGGTGAAAAGGGTAATTCACAGGACAATAAGAACAAATGCTTAGTAATTGGATGTTTGCCCTGTTATACAGATAGGTCATTCAGATCAAAGTTATTTCTGGTAATATCTCTCTCTGAGCCAGGCCCCCTTGTAAATCATTTTAGGTGCTTTGTAAAAGGTTTTCTTTTTTTTTCTTCATTTAAATTTTAATTAGTTAATATACAGTGCAATATTGATGTCAGAAGTAGAATTCACTGATTCATCATTTATATACAATACCCAGTTGAGCACCCAATGCTCATCACAAAAAATGTCCTCCTTAATACCCATCACCCATCTAGCCAAAAGTTTTTCTTGTATCGGCTGGGTCTTAATTGCCTTGAGCTCAAAATAATCCACATGCCAAAGTGGCATAGTTTGGGGTCACATATTTTGTTCTCCTTCCCTATTAAGCATTTGGATTTTACATTTCTTAATGCTCTCAAATAAAGAAATGTTTAGAATTTTACATATACTTTCTTTTAAAAAAAGTTTTGTTTTGTTTTTGTTTTTGTTTTCAACTTTAATTCCAGCATAGTCACCATACAGTGTTATATTACCTTCAGGTGTAGAATATAGTGATTCAACAGTTCTATATATTATTCAGTGCTCATCATGGCAAGTGTACTCTTAATCACCTATTTTACTCATCCCCCTCCCAACCTCCCTTCTGGTAGCCATCAGTTTGTTGTCTATAGTTAAGAGTCTCTTTCTTGGTTTCTCTCTTTTTTCTTTGTTCATATGTTTTGTTTCTTAAATTCCACATTGAATGAAACATGATATGATTTCCATGTTGCATCCATCCATGTTGCAAGTGGCAAGATTTCCTTCTTTTTTATGGCTGAATAATACTCCTTTGCATTTATATACTACATCCTCATTTATCCATTCATTTGGACTGCTTCATATTTGCATATACTTTAAATACCTTCTCACTCCAATGGCTTAAGAATGTCTTCATTTAAAGTAAATAAATTGAAATCAAACAATTAATCAATATTACAATATTAATATTTCAAAAATTTGAAATGGATTGGCCTGTGACATCACCACCACCACCAACAACAACAAAGTAACGTGATTTTTTTCAATAACTTACCCAGTTTTACATATTGGTTCTGAACAATTTTTTATAGAATATCAAATCTTTGACAGGGTTTCACAAATCATTATTATTTGCTAAATACACACTCATTTTCCTGATTCATGCTTCTAAACTCAACCACCCTCTTACTATGTCATATTCTCTCAGGGATGAATTGACATCATCTATTGCCATATGAGGAATCTTCCTTTTAGTAACATGTATCTTCATTTTATTTTTCTTCTCTTATTTGGTGTAATGAAAATATCATGGTTCACATAAACCTGCATCCAGATCATCTGTACTAGCATCAAAAATCAGTTCCTTTTGATGTTTGCATCAGTTTTATATTTTTGTATGAACCTGACATCTTACTCATTTTATTTTTATTTTTTTAACTTTTAAAATCTTTATTTATTTTTGAGAGAAAGAGAGAGAGAGAGAGTGCAAGCAGGGGAGGAACAGAGACAGAGGGAGACAGAGAATCCGAAGCAGGCTCCAGGCTCCGAGCTGCCAGCACAGAGCCCAACACGGGGCTCAAACCCATGAATTGTGAGATCATGACCTGAGCTGAAGTCAGACACTTAACCAACTGAGCCACCCAGACACCCCTGATATCTTACTCATTTTATTTGGCCTTTAGTTTTTAATTGTATGATTAATATTTACTTGTTTTATGACAAAATTACTATTTCAATTTAATCCTGACAAATTTCTGTATACCTGAATAAATACTGCATGCACCATTCATTATTTCTTGATATGCCAACAATCCATGATGACAATCAACATTTAAATATATTAAAGTATATTTATTTACATTAAAATGTTTGTATTACATTGTATTAATATTTACATTAAAATGTTATTTTAAATATACACACACATTCCTGTGTAAGTAAAAGCAGATGTCCACAGAAAGATGAGAGACTTCAACTGTGAATGCCAGTAGCTGTAAAATCTATACACTTATAATATTCATAACAAAATAATTCCTTTTTAAGATATATATGATTAATACCTAAGATCATCTGAAGGACAAAAATTCAAACTGTTTATTAATAACATTAAT
This sequence comes from Felis catus, assembly GCF_018350175.1. Taxonomy (NCBI): domain Eukaryota; kingdom Metazoa; phylum Chordata; class Mammalia; order Carnivora; family Felidae; genus Felis; species Felis catus. The sequence goes on from NC_058376.1 coordinate 51,151,334, forward strand.
TCTGATAGTTCCCATTCCTCCAAATATGTAATATTATAAAGAGAATTCATCATTGATGTGAGAGACAGCAGAGAAGGCAAAACAATCAGCACGAATAAAAATAATCAAGCTATTTTGAAGAATTTATCTTTAAAATTACTTGTCTTTAAATAAATTAAAATGTAATATTTTTGAGAGGATAGAGGATTGAGACTGGCATAATTTGTAAGAAAAAAGATAACAGACAAGATATTATGACTCAAAAGTAATGATTAATATTTTTTGCATGCTTGTTAGTTTGCAAAAGGCATTTCTTAAGTGACTAGCCACTGTTTATAAATTCGGTCTGTAAATGTACTGTTCTGTATTTAAATGCTAACATTAGTAAAAGGGTTAAAAAAAACCCTCAATTCTACTAACTGAGACATTTAGCTAACTCAGAGACTAGCATGCCAGTTACCTGCAAGCTATGAGGCACTGTCCTTCAAACTTGAGTGATATCCAAATGAAATGCAATGCAATGATTTTACTGGACTCTGTGTCAATGCATGTTACATTTGTTTTCATACTATTTAAAATGTATAAATCTAACAGTAGATACAAGCACTTGTGAGTATAACTTTTTTAAATAATAAAACAAATTATAAATACAAATGATTCTAAAAAACAATGAAATTCAATAACATCCATTATTTAATGTGATTTTTTTTTCCTGAAACCAATTCACTGACTTCTAATATGAAGTTTAAAAATAAAAGCAGTAGCACCAAGTTCAGGCCTAGATTTATTCTGATTCTTTATTTTGGCTTTAGTAAAATTAAGTCAGAAAATGGCTATTAACATAAGTATACTGTTAATAACTTGAAAATATATTTGCTAATTCAGGATAATTCCAATTTGCATCTAGCCAAAACTCTTCTTGTGAGAAACTCTCAAAGGCTAATGCTAGTAAGATATCTTTAAACACTGCCTCACTCACCTGAACATAGATTTAGCTTTATGGCTTTAAAAAAATTTATGTTAAATATATATATCTAACCCATATTGATAGAATAAGGAACATAACATTTATTTTATATTGACCAAAATACTTATTGCCAATGAATTTTCACAAGTTAGTAATAAAGAAATGTGATTGACACATTTCTTTGGCTAGCAATGAGCAGTACTGGTGATGACAGAGTTGATTTCTTTGAATTTAATATATCAGGGTTCAGAATACATTACTCACAAAATGCAATGCTTTGGCATACTGAACATCTTATGTTGAAGGAATGTGAGAAACATCCGGTGTAGAAAGACTCTTTGAACCCCTTTTTCTTCCCTGAAGCAGGTCATAGGACCTTCATGTGAGAGGTGCCCTCCCACATGCAAAGGAAAAAAAGCACTCTTATCCTCAAAGACAGACAGATGCTGAGAGGAATCCGAATAAACAGGTCTTGCTAACCATCTTGCTACTGAAATAACTGCACTTGCACATGTCCTATGCAAGCTGTAAAAATGATGGTAATCAGCAGCTCAGTAATTCATGAAGATACTGAATAACTCAGTATTTATCCCAATAATATTAACAAGCATATAAATATGCTTATTATTGATGATCATTGGAATACAATTTTTTATAAATTCTTATACAAAATTCATTAACCTCTGAAAATATGTTTATGTACCCCAGCAGCCCAAAATATCCAATTAGAGGACTATTTCTATGAGGTTAGAGTACACAGGGACAGATGAGTCTCACATGAGTTATATTGAATTGTTGATAGCTGAGGTAGGGTAAGGATGAATGAATCTAGAGCACAAGACACCAGCTGAGAAATAATATTAGTTTGAGTTCAGGATAGGGAACAACATATATCACAGTAGAATTTCTGGAAAATCAGGAGGAAGCTTTAGAATTTGGGGTGTGTAGGACTGCAGACCAAGAAAAAAAAAATAGAGAGAGGAGAAAATTACCACATAACCTAGGGTAGGCTCTGGGGATTAGCCAATTTATCATTACTCGAGCATGGTCCTGAGAAAAAGCAAGGATATAAGTATTTTTTGGAGCTGATTTCTTTACTAAACACAAGTTATAAAATAATTTAAAGAATCAGCAACTCTCAGCATTTGCTCATTTTTTCCTGATAGAATCAAGTCTATTTATTCTCTGCATGCCTATAACAATACTTTATAATGATGGAAATCAGCAGAATTATGTAGATTTAATTAAGTATAAGCATAATTAAATAAAAAAAGAATCCCTGAAATAGCTTTTAACATCTCAGTTAAAAAGGAAGACAGTATTCGGGTCAATGTTTTTGACTGAAGCTATATAAAGAAACTACTGAGCTTCAAAAGTTATTTGACCATCTGTCTTCCCTTAATCAGGTTCTAACAGGATAGGTTGTAGGCACAGGGCATAGAAAACAGTGTATAAGGAAGAGTTTCAGAAAGAAGAAGAAAATAATCCTGAATTGCAAAAGACAGAAGTAATTTTAAGGCCCTGGATCACTTGTTTGAAAAATGTTATAAAGAAATGAATATGCTTTTCCTCTTCATGAGTGTTTTTTTCCTTTTTTTTTAAACTTTAGATTTTAAACTATACCATAATATTAAAATTAAATTAAAAATTTCTACACATATTTTATGATAAATTTGGATGGAGCAATTGGGATCACAAAATTAATTGTGTTTCTACTACCCTACCAAAATGGAACTCTCTGTTTTACATGTCACCCAAGAATTCACATTGAAATCCTCTAGACTCAGACAATTCATCTTTTTCAAACCCCTGAATACAAATAAAAGTTTTTAACAGATGACTCTGAGTGGCTGCTAATTAATACTCTTGGCCATCTCTTGGTCCTACCACTGAGTACCTCCTATGTTGCTCTCCTACAAATTATGCAGGAAAATATCTGTAACTCAGTAATACTGCAGCCAATATTAACACTCAATAACCTGGCAAGCACTAGAACAAGTGTATTTAGTTAAAAGTCTCTCAAATAGCTAAAGAGTTGGAGTTACATCATAGATTAGCACTATCTTTCATTTAAAAAAGAAATCTGAATAGACCAACACCAAATAAATAAATTGAATAGATAATTAATAACCTTCCAAAACAGAAAGCTCCAGACTCAGATGGGTTCACAAGTGAATTCCACCAATTAAAGGAAGAACTTTTACCAATTCTTTCTCTCTCTCAGAAGACACAAGCTAAAGAAATACTTCCTAACTCATTTTACGAGACCAGAATTAACCTTAAAACAAAGATGAGACAATAACATTGCAAATAAAAAAAATTGCAGACACAATACCTCTAAAAACTCATCAATAAAATATTACCAAGTCATATCCAACACTGTGTAAAAGGAATTATATACCACAACCAAGTAGGATTTATCCCAGGTATGTAAGGCTGGTTCATAATTTGAAAAATAATTACATAACCATCACATAAAAAGGCAAAAAAAACTCACAATTACATCAATAGATGTAGAAAATTATGACAAAAATCTAACACCAATTTGTGATAAAAATTCTCAATAAGGAATAGAAAGGAACTTCCTCAATTTGATAAAGGATATCTATTTTTAAAATCCACAGATAACATACTAATGATAAAAAACTTGAGGGGCACCTGGGTGGCTCCGTCGGTTGTGCATCCGACTTCAGCTCAGGTCATGATCTTGCAGTTTGTGAGTTTGAGCCCCACGTTGGGCTCCATGCTGATAGCTGGGAGCCTGGAGCCTGCTTCAGATTCTGTGTCTTCCTCTCTCTCTGCCCCTCCCCTGCTTGTGCTCTGTCTCTGTCACTCAAAACTGAATAAATGTAAAAAAAAAATTAAAAAAACTTGAAGCCTTCCTACAAATAAGATAAACTAGGCAAGTATGTTCCTTCTCACCACTGCTTTTCAACACTGTACTGATAATCCTAGGTAATGCAATAAGACAAGAAAATGAAATAAAAGATATTGAGAAGGAAGAAATAAAACTGTCCTTGTTCTTAGATAACATGATTATCTATGAAGAAGATCTAAAAGAGCAGAAAAAAAAACCTTAGAAACTAATGAGTGACTATAGGAATGTTACTGGACAAGGTAAATCCATAAAAGTCAATCATGTTCCTATATATCAATAATGAATAAGTGGAATTTAAAATTAAAAACACAATACCATTTACATTAGCATTTCCCAAAATGAAATACTTCAATATAAACTTTAAAAAGTATGTTTAAGATTTGTATGAGGAAAACTACAAAACTGTGATAAGGGAAATCAAAGAAGAACTTAAAAAAAAGGAGAGATTCTAAATGCTCATGGATAGAAAGACTCAAGTCATCACATACACACTGTATGATTTCAATTACATGACATTCGGGAAAAGGGTAAAACTATGCAGACAGTAAAAAGATCAGTGGTTACCAAGGGTGAGGGGTGAGGGGACTCAGTTGGCAGAACATTTTTAGGGCAGTGAAACTTTCATCTATGGTATTATAATGGTGGATTCATGTCATTATACATTTTTCCAAATCCATGTAATATATCCAAAGAGTGAACTCTGAACTTCAGGTGATAAAATGAATCAACTTAGGTTCATCAACTGTAACAAATAAAGAATTCTGGTAGGAGATACTGATAATAATAAAGGCCATGCATGTGGTGGAGTTGGGGGGGGGGGGCGAAGAGAAATCTATGTACTTTCTCCAATTCCCTTTTAACCTTTTCTAATGAAATAATACCAAGAAATACAGACAAATAAACACAAGTGGACCTCCTCTTGGTGAAGTATGTTAAAAAAAACTAAAATTTTACCTACTCTTTTCTACCCACACCAACCACCACCATTCAAGCAACTGTGAAAATAATCCTGTTATAATTCTCCCCAGAAGCAGAAATAGCCCAGAAACAACTAACTTAAGCAACAATTTAAGCTTAAATAAGAGTTATGTGGTATTATTTATGCCATACAGTATTCTATAGTTTCAATGATTATTGTTATGATACCAACTAGAAGTTAGTATCTTTGACTTCACACTATTTCTGTCTACTGAATACCTCTACACCTAGCACAACACACACACATTCTCACTAAAACTACTCCTTTACCTATTATCTCATTTAGTATCTTCCAAATCCTAAACATTCCCATTCAACTTTCCCTTCTATATCTCTTCATCTAATCTACTATCAAATATTCTGGATATATTCTTCAAGTATCTCTCAATACAGCCATTCTTTTGCTACACCGCTTCTCTTTTAAGGGCTTATCTCATTAACTTGCTATACATTTCTGCCTCCAGTCTCTTCTTGATCTGCACATTGTCCTCATACTTATCTAAGTCATACAGCAGATAGTATAGCTGTTCCATTGTACCCTTTTACCAAAAAAAAAAAAAAAAAAAAAAAAAAATATATATATATATATATATATATATATATATATATAATATCTTTTTAAAGGCCACAGACCTTCATTAAAGTACTCCTGTATAATTTTTCAGATTATTCTCACAATATTTTTCCTTGGCCTGTAATCCAGTCAAAATAACTGCACATCTAGATAATACCATTCTCCTTTTGGTCTCCATGCCTATTTCCAGGCTTTCCTCTTCAAATTTCATTCTTTATATTTTCTACCTAATAAAACATAATCTTCAAACTTCATCTTAGAATCATCTCTTTAAAGTCTTTTCTCTCTCTCTACAGTGAGATACTCTCTCTCCAGCCCCTCACTAGACTCCAGCAGAATTTCCTTGATGCTTCTATTATAGACATTATTAAGTACAGTGTAATTATCCTCCACCACGAGAGCTTTGTTACTAGATGTATGGACTTGGGTATATATCATTATTCCCCAGAAAAGAGGAATTCATTATATATATTGGTTCTTGCAAAGTACTCAATTACTCTAGTTCATCAAATGTAAAATGACATTCATTATAAGAGGCACATTATTCTATATACTACTGAGAAAAGAAAAAACTGATTGCAATTAAACTATGACATGCCATTGAATATAAGAAACATCTCAGTTTGAAGGATGTTAAAATATGAAAATAAATGAGAGTCTTAAAAGGATTAAAATAGAATGCTTTATTTTGAACCCTAAATATTGTTCAGGGAAAACACAATAACCAGAAATATTTTTAATCAGTGTTAGTTTGCACATTTAAAGAAGGTATTTTTTGTAAACTATGTAACCACTGTGGGAAACATAACGGAGGTTCCTAAAAAAACTAAAAATAAAAATGCTATATGATACAGTAATTCCACTACAGGGCATTTACCTAAAGACAATGAAAACACTAATTTGAAGAGATATATATACCCCTACATTTATGGTAGCATTACTTACAGTAGCCAAGATATGAAAGCAACCCAAGTGTCCATCAATAGATGAATGACTAAAGAAGATGTGGTGTGTGTATGCTTAAACACAGACACAGACACACAGACACACACACACACACACACACACACACACACACACAAAATGTAATTATTCTGCCATAAAAAAGAACAAAATTTTCCACAACATGGATGGACATAGAAACCTCTATGTATTATACTAAATAAAATAAGACAGAGAAATACAAATATCATATAATTCCACCTATATGTGGAATCTAAAAAAAAGGCAAATAAAACAAACAAGAACACTCTTACATACAGAGAATGGGTAGTTACAGAGTACAGGTGGGTAGGAGATTGGTGAAATGGGTGAAGGGGATTAAGAGGTACAAATTTTGAGTTATAAAATAAATAAGTCACAGAGATAAAAAGTACAGTACAGAGAACATAGTCAATAATATTGCAATAATGTTACATGACGAATGGTGAGTACACTCACCATGGTGAGCACTGAGTAATGTACAGAATTGTGAAATCACTATGTTGTACACCTAAAACAGATACAACATTGTCAATTATACTTCGATAGTAAATTTTTAAAAAAGGAAAACTGGGGGATGGTGAAAAATAATGTTACCTACATTACTTAACTTGGACGATTACATTTTTAATGTTAGGTTATTTAGAAGATGAAGTACTTTAAGGAAAATAAATTTCACACAACTGCAAAAAAAGAAAAAGATATTTGTTTTAAAAAAGGTGTTAAATAAAAGCATGGGGAAACAAACAATACAGTTGTGACATTTAATCTCAAGTATACAACCTAACAATTCCAAGTATTTGATGTGATTGAAAACAAGCATTTTAAGTCACTTGAAACAAGTCACATTCTCCATTAAAATATGGTAATCATGAATACACAATTACAAGATATAGTAAATGAAACAAAACAAAAATAAAAACAGTTATCATAATGATGTGTGAATAGATACTTCAAGTACATAAGTACTACATTGATTAAAAAAACATTCACAGGAGAAAAAATAATCTGTATTAAATATCTTAAAAGGAAGTAAAAATGGTATTCTCTGGAATATTGCACTAAATGAATCAAGAGCTGATAACAGAGATTCTAAAACAGCATTTGATTTTGTATTATTTTTGTAATAAATGAATATAGAAAATATGATGTTTAATAATTAGATATACAATTCATCCTATGTTAAATAATGTGATGAGAATAAACTTTACACAGGTGTTATGAAATATATACTTTGACATATAAAATTAACAAATTAAGTATTTTAAATAGATATTTATTTCATTCAATTATATATCTAAAGGTTGACTGGAAAATGTGGGCATATTCTTTATTTGGAAGCAATTTTTATTATAATATTTGATATACAGTAATCTTGAATTAACCGTACTGAGGACATTTCCTATGTCAAAATAATTTTTTAAAGTGTCCTGCCTCAATGTGTGTCCATGTGAATGGGTCATTAAAGTCCTCCTAATGCACTGCTATTGCTTAACAACAACAAAAGTTTAGAATAATGAAGATAAATTAAAAAATATATATTAGGAGATCTGGCATAGTATCTTATTAAAACCAAGTGCTTGGGGCGCCTGGGTGGCGCAGTCGGTTAAGCGTCCGACTTCAGCCAGGTCACGATCTCGCGGTCCGTGAGTTTGAGCCCCGCATCAGGCTCTGGCTGATGGCTCGGAGCCTGGAGCCTGTTTCCGATTCTGTGACTCCCTCTCTCTCTGCCCCTCCCCCGTTCATGCTCTGTCTCTCTCTGTCCCAAAAATAAATAAAAAACGTTGAAAAAAAAATTAAAAAAAAAAAAAACCAAGTGCTTAACTTTCTTAAATAAAAGAATATTAGATAAAGAAGATGTGATACACACACACACACACACTCATACACACACAGGAATATTACTTGACCATAAAAAAATAATAAGATCTTGCCTTTGTGACAACATGGATGGACCCAGTGCTTATCATGCTAAATGAAAAAAGAGAAAGACAAATACCATATGACTTCACTTATATGTGAATTCTGGAAAACAAAAAAAAATGAACAAACACAGCAGAAAGACAAATACCATATGACTTCACTTATATGTGAATTCTGGAAAACAAAAAAAAATGAACAAACACAGCAGAAACAGGCCAATAAATATGGAGAATAAACTGATGGTTGCCAGAGGAGAGGTGGGCAAAGGGATGGGTGAAACAGATGAAAAGAGTGTGGGAGGTAAAGGCTTCTAGTTATGGAATGAATAAGTCATGGGGATGAAAAGTACAGCACGCAAAATAGTCAATGGTTAGAATAGATTTGTACAGTGACAGATGCTAGCTACACTAGGGGTGAGCATAGCATAACATATGGAGTTGCAGAATCACTATGATGTACACCTGAAACTAATGTAACATTTGTGTCAGCTAAACTTCAGAAAAAAAAAGTTTTCTTTCTAAGTTTAGTCATATTGGAAACGATTTCACTGTGACACACCTACAAGTTAATACTCAATAGATATGACGGTATCTATACATATATGTACACCTGTATATATGTATACATATATATGGTATCTATCCAAATTAATTTAATGAAAAGTTTTCAACCAAGATGTAAAAATGAAAAAAAATAGTTGTTTACAAAGTTAATATATAAAGTGGGATAAAATAATTAATAAACAACACAGAATATTCTATTTCCCCCAAATATCTCAAGTTCTTTGCAAATGAATTATTCAAAATGTGGCAATAAATCAAAGTAGTAATTTGAAGGTTTTAAAAAAAGACATTTTAAGTGATTTTAACAAAGAAGTTGTCAAAATCAATGGAAGTTTCTTTTTTCATAGTAATGTTTCACTAGAGCATAAGGTTTCTTTTTTTTTTTTTTTCTGGCTACATATATTTAATTTACTAAAGAATGTTGCTTAGCAAAATTTTTACATAATAGTCATGCAGCTTTCGATATGACATGGATTTTTTTCAAAAGTTACTTTTTTCAACCATCAAAAATGTAAAATTTGACCATGAGAAATTTAAATTTCATTCTTTTAATTTTTTTTTTTTTTATCACAAGTTTACTCTTTAATCCCATTCCCTATCTCCCTCCTCCCACCACTTACCTCCTCCCAGTAACCATCAGTTTGTTCTACAGTTAAGAGTCTGTTTGGGGTGCCTGGGTGGCTCAGTCAGTTGAGCCTCCGACTTCAGCTGAGGTCATGATCTCACGGTTAGTGAGTTTGAGCCACAAGTCAGGCTCTGTACTGACAGCTCAGAGCCTAGAGCCTGGAGCCTGCTTTGGATTCTTCTCCCTTTCTCTCTGCCCCTCCCCTGCTCATGCTCTTTCAAAAATAAATAAATATTAAAAAAAATTTTTTTTAAAGAGTCTGTTTTTTGGTTTGTCTTTTTCCCCTTGCTGATTAGCTTTGTTTCTTAAATTCCACATATGAGTGAGGTCATATGATATTTGTCTTTCTCTGATTTATTTTGATTAGCATTATACTCTCTTCCATTGTAGATAGATAGATCATATACATGTCTATCACACACACACATATATATATATATATATATATATATATATATATATATATACACACACCACATATTCTTTATCCATTCATTTGTTCATGGACACTTGGGCTGCTTCCAAAGCTTCCTATTGTAAATAATGCTGCAATAAACATATGTGTGCAGGTATTACTTTGAATTAATGTTTTTATATTTGGGGAATAAATACCCACTAGTGCACTTACTGGTTTTACTGTAGCTCTATTTATAATTTTTTGAAGAACCTCCATACTGTTTTCCAGAGTGGCCACACCAGTTTGCATTCCCACCTACAGTGCAAAAGTGTTCCTTTTTCTCCACAGCCTCAACAATACTTGTGTTGCTGATTTTAGCCATTCTAATGGGTATGAGGTGATATCTCATTGTAATTTCGATTCGAACATGGGGTTTCCTAAGGCAATTAAGTTCTCTAAGTCAAAATATCTGAATTCACATATCATGAGTTTTCACTTTGATCAAAGACAGAAAAGATGGAAAAGGACAAGATCTACACAGACTTTACTATTAGAGAAGTATCTCTGCCCAATTCACACACATGATAAATTGGGAACCCAAACCTTAGAACAAAGGGCAGCCAGTATAATGACAAAGAAAGTGTAATCTGATATTAAATCTATGTATATTTTTCCTCCCATAAATACACAAATTTAAAAATAGTTGCCCTCTCTAAAACTAAGAGGTCCCCTTTTAAAACATATTAATATAATTGACAGTTAAATAATCCCTGCAATTAATAATTTTATTATTATCATGGTTCGTGGGTTTGAGCCCCACATTGGGCTCTGTTGCTAACAGTACAGAGCCTGGAGCCTGCTTTGAATTCTATGTCTTTCTCTCTCTCTCTCTCTCTCTCTCTCTCTCTCTCTCTCTCTCTCTCTGCCCTTCCCCCACTCAGTCTGTCTCTGTCTTGTTAAAAAATTTAAAAACATAGTAATTTTTACTATCACTTTTTATTTCTTGTCAAATAAGTCCCAAAGTAGTCTTGAAATAAGAGCAGATAGCTTTATAAAAGTCAGAAATGCCATGGTCTATATTCATCCTCTGAGACTCTAGCTAGACATCCAGCTGAGACTCCTAATGATCATTCAATTACATATTTATAAAGCACCTGTACAAAATGATATGCTACAGAATTTCATGTATATCATAATTGAATGGGAGTGGGATGGACAGGTAAACAATCACTTATAATTAACCATGGATGCTATGGAATTTCTACATATTAGGAAATTGTTGTGTGGAAAATAAAATGTTGAAAACAAAAGTACACTGTCTCTACCTGCAGGGATGCTGCAGAAAAGAAAAAAGAAGATGACTAGGTCTGATCCCTTTGCCAAACATGCTAATTACAGCCCTTCTGGTAGACACATGTGTGGTACTTGGTAATGGGAGAATCCTTAAATTTGAAATGCCTTTCTAAGATGTGCCTAGCCTGTTCAGAACTGCTTATGGAGAATAAACATGTAATATAAACCACATAATTACCACGGTATAACTTGTAGATATTCATGAACTAAATAGCTCATGTTTGTGTAAATGATGACCTGTGTGCATCACTTAGGTATCACAGATGTTAAAACCAAATCAGAAAACATCACAATACAGCAAGAAACAATCTGAAGCACTTTGGGGAGTCCTGCACTTCTCCATACTTCTTCACCTATGTTTCACATTTACTGTTACTTTTGAAATTTTGAAATTATTAGCAAACTTTGGTATTAGCTAAGAGTTCCAATTTTTGTAAGATTTAACAATCCCATGGTGTGAGTTATCTCAGGTTAGCAATCTGATTTGAATGAGAGGATTGTAAGATTTGTTTAGAAGCTGCATGAGCAAAGCAATGACTCTGTATTTACATAGATTGTATATTCTGGGGTATTGTAATGGAAGGATTAATGAAGATCACAGAATTTAATACTCTGATTCTATCCACTTCTTGGCACTATCACCGTAGTGTAAATAGTGTACATACGTAATAGATAAGCAAACCTTATGTGTGTAATAGGCACATATCAGATACTTGGCTTAAGAAAAAAATGAGAATACCTTGTCACTTATCATTTCCTGTGCCATTTTTATTAGTTTACTAGGCCACTAGGTGGGCCAATTTAAAAGGATATTCAACAAACAAATGACATACATGGATATACATTTTAGGTAAATATGTTCTGCCCTTGACATAGAGAACAAATTGCAAAAGGGTAAAAGCAGAGGTGAGAACACTTCACAGGGTTGGGGGTGGAGGACTGTAGTTATTAATGGGGAAATTGATACAGGGTTTATATATGGATAGCAGTGAGAGTTAGAGAGATATTATGATGGATTAGCAAACTGTCCCGTGCCAGGATTATGGATAAGTGCAAGGTTCAGGATGAACATAATTATTTGTCTTCCATAAGTAATATTTGTAGATAAGAGAGAAAGGAGTTATAAGAAGAATTCTGGAATACCATAATTTTTCTTTTTTCCTCTTTCTTTTCTTTCCATATAATCCATTGGTACAGAGAATGGAAGAAAGGTGTTAGGGTATCTGTCCTATGGGACTAGTCTATGGTGAATGCCTCCTAAATAAATATACACATAACCTGTTCCCATCAAACGTTTTTTTAGCTGCAAAGTGGATATTGCCAACAACCAAACTCTCCTATGAGTTTTTCTAAAGCTATGTCAATTGTTTAATCTCTTGGAAAGTGCCTAAAATCACAAGCATGTGGGAGAAACTGAAGCATGAGGAAAGGACACGTCATCCTGAAGAGCCAGAGGAAATTCATATCAAGAATACAACTTCAAAACCAGAGAATTTTGGTATAAATAAGAGATGGGGGGGGACAAGTGAGGGCCCATGGGGGCTTCCATAATTTAATGCTGTTTGAAGAGCACAGACACGAGTAGCAACCGGTAGACCACACCTTGCTCTGCCCAGTGGACAGAGAGGTGCACACGCAGAGATCTGGGCTTTGGGGACTATTCTCCCCCAGGACAGACATGTCATATGCTGGGGACAGGGTACAAAGCAACACTGACGCAGGGGGAAAAGGGGTCATTGCTCTTGGAAGTGAATGAGGACAACCTGAGACCACGTTGCCACTGCATACTACCAGGGTCTGTCTGGGTCAATCTGGGGATCCTCTGTCTACTCCCTGTATTTGTGAGCAGGGACGGGGAGTGCCCTGGCAGTTTATGGGTTGTGGTCAGCCTTAGTAATAAACTCATCAGTGTAGGATCAGGCTTAGGAGGCTGAAGCATGAGGTGGGAGGACCCAATATTCATTGCTTCACATGTGCCGCCTGGGTAGTTACCTGGTTTGGGAGGAGATGCCCTCTACCACCGACTTGCTGGGTGACGTGGACCAGTTTCCTTCTCCTGTCTGGGCCTCCTCTCCTGTGACAGTCTTGTCCGGGTCCAACCGCAGATGAGACCCTCCGGGCAGGAGGCGACAATGCAGGCCTCCAGGAAAATGAGAACCGACTGCCCTGGGCCATCTTGGTGCACTCCAGGGCCTCCAACAGTGGCATGTCATGGATACACAGCGCTGTACCAGCACCTAGGCTGGGGCCAGCGGGCCGCCGAGTCTCGGGCCTCCTCGCAGGTCATCCCTGTACACGCTTCCACTGCTGCCCAGGCTGGTGTTGCCCAGGCCCACACTGAGGGGAGCGTCCTGTTCAGCCGCCCACTGGGCGCTGGGGTCTGTGGGAGCAGGACAGCCTGCAGGGCGGGAACCACGCCTGGAGTCTGCAGCCGGCAGGCACTGCAGGCTGGGGGCGTGGCCTGAGGCTGCGCAAGCGGCTGCGCCTGCGCAAAAAGCGAGCTCCCACCTGCCCGAGCGTCCTGGCTGCCCGGCTGGTTCGGGTACGTGGTGGAGCCAGCGTGGACGGAGGGGGAGGGTGGCCTGGGTCTTTCTCCCCCTGTCCATTCCATTGCCGGCACCTGTGGCTGCCGCCGCCCACTAGCTCCTCAAAGAGTAGAAGCCCAAGGCCACAGCTTTGACTCAGGTGTGTGGCCATGGTGCAGACCACCACTTGGTCCTTGGTGAAGGGCAATATGGTGACCAGGTCACCTTTGCCACCTGCCACCACACAGCAGCTGTCAAGGCTTCAGAACACGCAAAGCAGGCCCTCCAAAGTAGCTCTTTTTGAGCACACAAAAGAGCGGGGAGTGAAAGTGGAAGGCACTCTGGCAGCAGTGCAGGTGCTGGGTGCGGGCTGGGGAAGAACTTGTTCACTGGCCCTCACCCACCGACTCCTTGGCCAGTGGTGACAGGGCCCTTGCTCTTGGCGGTGCAGACAGGGAAGCCCGGGCCCTGGGTCAGCAGGCTATACAGTGGAGCTGGCCCAGGTGCATAGGTCTCTGGCATTGTACGGGTTCAGGTAGCCACTGGCACGTGAAATCACGAACAGGCTCTGTGGCTCAGGGAGTTACTTCCGATGTGTTCTTGGTCTGCTCCATCAGCCATTCCTCATTGAATAACTTGCTGGTGTCCTCGTTGAGAGTCAGGTTTTGCACCTGGCTGAGGAGACTCCCCACCCCCACCCCCCATCAGGGAGATGGTCTCTGTGACAGCAGTGAAATGATAGAAGCCATGGCAGGTGATCTAGGTGCCCTTATAGATGAAACAAATAATGCGAAAAGACAGGACAACTTCCTTGAAAATTAGAACTGACACCCATAAGGAGAAATATCAGAATAAGAAGTCTACCTGACACTCAGATGATGATAATTAAGAGATAATTCCCTTCCGAGATTGTAAAGAAATATAAAGAAAATTCAGGGAAATAGTAAAAGCCTATTTAAGAAAACTCAAATTTCATAATATGTCCATGCTAAAGGTAAGAAAATCCTAACATAGAATGTAAGATTAAACATTTTTCTCCTACTGTAGAGGAAAAAATGAAGTAATAAAAATTGTGAAAGAAGTAGTAAACACAAAAGATATCCCACCTCTAATGGTAATTACTCAAAGACAGTACGTATTGTCAGACATATTTTCAAAGAATATAACGCAAAACTTAAAAATAATTATAGTATGGAAAATGTTATGAAAATTTAGTTTTTTGAAAATAAAACATTATTTGAAGTCAAGAATGAAAGAGTATGGCCACAAAATGATATGTTTACTAAATAATGAAATGGCATAAATCAAGAAAAATCTAAAGACATGTTTTACATAGAGATATAAGATTTAATTTAATTGCCAAAAAAACAAATATATAGTAAAAACACTATAATGGGGAGCCAAAGGACTTAAATTACCAAAAACTAATGGGCTGATCTAGTGATTAAGGTAACTAAAGTCAAATTCTTTTAAATTTCTTCCTATGTAGAGAGAAATTAGAACACTAATTAGAGAAATACAGTTAAACACAAGGTTTTTGAATACATAGAGAATGAATTAAAAGCAAGTGGTATACCTCTCAGTTTCATCTAGTTGTAAAAAAGCAAACCAATGACAATGCATAAAAAAATAAAAGATAAAACAACAGAAAATGTGAATAAAGAAGTAGTGGTCATAAAGGTAATAGAATATTAATTAATTCTTACATATTAACTTAAATTATCAAATTAACTTAAATATTTGAAATTTCATCATTATTAATAATTTCATATTTCATAATTGCATAGTACTTAATCTAGAGCAAAGTAAGTGCTTAATAGATAATAGTGATCATGACAATGGTGATAATTATAATTGCTCTATAATATGTTTTAAAAGTGCACCTAATATATGCACACACACAGATAAAATTGAAAATTGTACGTTAATGCAAAAATATATATGTAATGAGTGAGAGGGCATATTTTTTCTTATTTGATGTTTTTGAGAAAGGATTGTGTGGTGAGAAATGGGTAGATAGAAAAGTCAGTGATTGAATCTGTCTTTCAAAAACTGAAGTCTTCAGTAGTTTATAAGGCATAGGCAATAAATTATAAAGAATTGTAACGAGTCAGAGGTTCTCTCACTCAGGTGTACATAGAGGTTTCTTATTCTGGGGAGGAATAAATATGAGGTCCCTGAGAAGTGGAACATGCTTGTGAGAATGGTGACAGAATTCACATAATTCTCTGGAATCTAAGAATGAAGAACATCCCTATCACTTTCTGAGGTGATTTGAGTTAAGTTTTGGTATCTGGGAGGAATGCAGACTCATAATACAAATTGAATTTCTAAAAACTTGCAAGAAAAAAAAGTCCTTTTTTTTGTGTTTGAATCACTGAAATGAAATGTTGCATCACTGGAAACTATAAAAAGATATATTAATATTTGGTGCTTAATCATGTTATATCAAAATAAGTATAAATTATATTTATCAATGATATAATTTTCTACCTATAAAACCCAAGACAATTAATAAAAACAATGAATAAAACTGATGAATTTATAAGTATCCAAAGTTTAAAGTTTCTTATTTATTAATAATAACAGCCTAGAAAAATTATGAACAAAATATTTAGAACAGCTTCAGGAAAAAATATTGTGAGGTACTTAGAAACAATTTTGATGAGAACGTTGCATGATTTCTGAATAAACAGAAAGATGTAAGATGAGTCATAATTATAAATATATAATAACTTCACAGATTAACGTATAAATAGTACTGCAAAATTATTTGCAGGACCAAAATAATAAATAGAGAAATCCACAAAATTAATTACTTTAAGAGACTTGCCAAATACAAAATAGAAACTATAAAATCACTATCATTCATATATAGAAAAGTAACTAGGTAAAAATGACAATTGAAAAAAAAATCATTTCAGTAGTAGCAATAAAAAGGTGTTTCCATAAAACTGGAATGATAGTTTTGCTTTCAAAGAAAAAGAATTGTGAAAAACATACTCAGTGTGGGACTGAACTAAGGTCTTCATGAGGCTATCAGTGATTCAATCTTCTAAATTTCTGCTGTGTCTTCTTTAGCATGTTGGCTCCATCCTTATGTTTATCCCCTCATATTCCCAAGAAACTTCTTCACCTCCATTATATATCCATATTCCCAGCAGAGAAAAAGAGTAAGACAATATATAAAATAATATCAATCAATTAAATATGTTCTTTTATAAGCTTACAGGTGGGGGAGCACCTGGATGGCTTAGTCCATTGAGCATCTGACTTGGGCTCAGTTCATGATCTCACAGCCCATGGGTTCAAGCCCTGCATTTGGCTCTGTGCTGACAGCTCAGAGCCTGGAGCCTGTTTCAGACTTTGTGTCTCCCTCTCTGTCTGCCCCTCATCCACTTACGTTCTGTCTGTCTGTCTGTCTCTCTCTCTCTCTCTCTCTCTCTCTCTCTCTTAAAAAATAAACACTAAAGAAAGCTTTTTAATTGTTTATAAGATATTTACTGGGAACATTATCCAGTATCATCTACTGACATCTATTTGGTCAGAATTATTGTGTCACACATTTATTTTTAGCTACAAATTATGGTTAGAAATGTAGTATTAGTGAGTTTTATTCTAAACACATTGTCTCCAAACTAAATGTTAAGTTCTGTTAGTTAGGAAGGAAAGAAGATCAAATAATCAATCTGTATTTGTCATTGTGTGTGCACACATACACACATACACACAAACACAAAGGTTGAAGTGGGATATATTCTATTAAAGTCTTCCTTTTTTTTCCTGTTCTTCAACACGAATAATATAAGGAACAACTCTTGATAGTCTCTATTCTTTACTGTTCATCCTTTTGCCTAGCACACTGCCTAGGAAATGGGGCTATTTAAAAATACATATGTTTATTGGGGCGCTTGGGTGGCTCAGTCAGTTAAATGGTTGATTTCAGCTCAAGTCATGGTCTTACACTTCTTGAGTTGGAGCTCTGCATCATGCTCTGTGCTGACAGCTCAGAGCCTGAAGGCTGCTTGGGATTCTGTGTCTCCCTCTTTCTCTGCCCCTCCCCTGATTGCACTCTGTCTCTCCAAAATAAATAAACAATAAAAAATTAGATAAAAATATATATCTTTAATGTGTGTGTATATATAATGTGTATGTGTGTGTGTGTGTGTGTGTGTGTGTGTGTGTGTGTGTGTGTGTGTGTATGAATAAACTCAGCCGATTAGCTTTGAAACTGGCAAGCATATGATGCCAGAGGTTTGACTGACCTCTGGAATTCTTTGATGGTGACTGTCAACTAGAAACTGTTAAATAAGACTATGTGGAGGTTCTGTTGAGAACACGAAAAAAGTAGGAAAAAGTAGAGTTTTGCATTTTTTTAAGCAAACGTATAGCATTGTTTTGTATTCTTTATAAAAAAGGCAGTACACATAAAAGGTTACTGCCACTGTCTGAATTTTTGTGTTTGCTTTTAAATTGAAAAAAACACCAAGAATGTTAAGAATGAGTCAATTCATATGAAACCCACAGAAAAAGTCAGCAACTTTCCAAGATAATGAATGTAGCACACCAGAGAACAAGAAAAATAATTATAAATAAAGAATTCATTTCAGATATTTGATTATTAATACTTTTTAGGCTGTTTCACTGAATGAATTCACCAAATAATAGACTTTCTCATAAACTGATTAGAAAAAATTTAGGAAGAGGGGCGCCTGGGTGGCTCAGTCAGTTGAGTGTCCAACTCATGACTCAGGTCATGATTTCACAGTTCATGGATTCAAGCCCTGCATTGGGCTCTGTGCTGACAACTCACAGCCTAGAGCCTGCTTCAGATTCTCTGTCTTCCCTCTCCCTCTGTCTCTCTGGGCCTCCCCTGCATGTGCTCTCTCTCTCAAAAATAAATAAATAAACATTTAAAAAAAGAAAAAATTGAGGAAGTTTTTTTTTGTTGTTTTTTTTCTGATGAGTTTATAAACAATTGACATTACAAAGGCGAGAAGTGATACCAAGTTTGTGTGTGTGTGCTTGTGTGTGTCTGTGTGTGTGTGTGCGTGTGTGTGTGTGCATGTGGCAACTAAGAACAGAAGCCATATATTTCTTCCTCCCCACAAACCAATAAGCAGCTATTACTATCTGATTTCACAGATAAGGGAATTAAAGCTCTGAGTTTAGTAACTTCAAGTATATAGACTGGTGAATGGAACATCTACAACATGTACTCAGGAATATTTCCCTCCAAAACCTTTTTGACATATATGACCCGTTCTACCCATAATTTTCATACAAATGTATGTTCCAAGGAATTTGTTGCCTCCAAATATATGGCATTTATAAAATTTCATGCCTTAGCTACCTATTGGGCATGGACATTCTTTTTTAATGAGATTGTCTACTGGTTAAAATGTGCCTTTTAAAAAGTTTTCTAAGATACTCATACAAAAGTTTTATCTTAGAAATTTAAGATTTGTTGCCACTACAACAGACACTCAGATCAACAGAACAGAATAGAGAACCCAAAAATGCCCCACAAATGTATGGCCAACTAATCTTTGACAAAACAGGAAGAATATTCAATAGAATAAAGCAGTTCTCTTCAGCAAGTGGTGCTGGGAAAACTGGACAGTGAAATGCAGATAAATGAACCTGGATCATTTTCTTATGCCATACACAAAAATAAACTAAAAATGGATGAAAGACCTAAATGTAGGACAGGAAGCCATCAAAATCCTTGAGAAGAAAGTACGCAAAAACCTCTTTGACCTTGGCCACAGCAACTTCTTACTCAGCATGTCTCTGGAGGAAAGGGAAACAAAAGCAAAAATGAGCTATTGGGACCTCATCAAAATAAAAAGCTTCTGCAAAACTCAAAGGCAACTGACAGAATGGGAGAAGATATTTGCAAATGACATATCAGATAAAGGGTCAGTATCCAAAATCTATAAAGAACTTATCAAACTCAACACCCAAAAAAACAAATAATCCAGTGAAGAAATGGGCAAAATACATGAATAGACACTTCTCCAAAGAAGATATCCAGATGGCCAACTGACACATGAAAAAATGTTCAACATCACTCATCATCAGGGAAATACAAATCAAAACCACAATGAGATATCACCTCACACCTGTCAGAACTCAGGCAACAACAAATGTGGACAAAAGGGATCTCTTTTGTACTGCTGGTGGGAATGCAAACTGGTGCAGCCACTCTGGAAAATAGTATGGAGGTTTCTCAAAAACTTAAAAATAGAACTACCCTATGACCCAGCAATTTCACTACTAGGTATTTATCCAAGGAATATAGGTATGCTGTTTCAAAGGGACATATGCACCCCAATGTTTATAGCAGCACTATCAACAATAGTCAAAGTATGGAAAGAGCCCAAATGTCCATCGATGGATGGATAATGGATAAAGAAGATGTGCTATATATATATATATACAATGGAGTATTATTTGTCAGAAAGAATGAAATCTTGTCATTTGCAACTACGTGGATAGAACTAGAGGGTATTATGCTAAGTGAAATTAGAGAAAGACAAATATCATATGACTTCACTGGTATGAGGACTTTAAGACACAGATGAAACAAAGGAAGGGAAGCAAAATTAATGTAAAAACAGGGAGGGGGACAAAACATAAGAGACTCTTAAATATGGAAAACAAACAGGATTACTGGAAGGGTTGCGGCGGGGGGGATGGGCTAAATGGGAAAGGGGCATTAAAGAATCTACTCATGAAATCATTGTTGCACTATATGCTAACTAACTTGGATATAAATTTAAAATAAATTAAAAAAAATTAAAAAAGAAGAAATTTAAGATCTGTTGTGTATCTGAATGTGTTTTAGTTTAATTCAGACATGACCCTAATGATTTAGCAGCTCTTTTTTTTTCTTTATTTTAAGCTGCCATTTGGCCTTTGGCCCTTGCTATTGAAAAGTCATATTTTTTTCTATCCCTCCTTATACAGCAGTATTTCCATCCCTCCGATCTATCTACCTACCTACCATTTCTATATCTATGTGTATTTACATGTGTGTGGGGGTATGGGTATATAGGTGTGTTTCTCACAGGTCTTTCCCTATATATTGTTTGATTTTTAGCTTTCTAAAGCTGTAACATTCAGAGTTAAGTAGAGCATTCCATAATTTTAATATTCTTTTTTTTCTTTCTTTTTTTTGTGAAAGCCTGTACTTCCCACTCCCCTTTACTCAATTCTCCCCCCATCCTGCGATCACCTATTTGTTCTCTGCATTTATAGGTCTGGGTCTGCTTTGTTTGTTTGTGTCCTTTGGTCAGACACAAAGGAATTTATTACTCAAAGTATCAGCATTTTCACCCATTCATGAACCTCAGTTAACTCAGGGTAGCTCACATATATCCAGATGACACCAATACACATAGTGGTTGTGTTATAGGGGAGAAGTCCTGAGCTTAACAAACCAGAATTTTTTATAATGGACAACCAGCATGCCTACACTTTTCCAGGGAAGTAAATATTACCTTAATTAAACTTAACAGTAAGTCCTACTGCACTTTGCTTCAGAGGATGGCATGATTATTTTCTGAACCTATAAGCAAACCTGTCCTTAGCTCCAGAGAGATTCTGTTTTCCAAGACTATACAATTAAAAATACAATACAATACAGGGGCGCCTGGGTGGCTCAGTCGGTTAAGCATCCGACTTCGGTTCAAGTCATGATCTCACAGGTCGTGAGTTTGAGCTCCGCATCAGGCTTTGTGCTGACAGTTCAGAGTCTGGAGCCTGCTTCAGAGTCTGTGTCTCCCTCCTCTCTCTCTGCTCTTCCCCTGCTTGTACTCTGTCTCTCTCTCTCTCCCCCAAAAAATAAACATTAAAAGGTTTTTTTTTAAATACAATACAATACAAACTTCAAAACAATATACCAAACAAAATTCAAACAAGAAAGAGAAGTCAGTGTTTTGTTCATAAGATATGCAGAAATCTAACAGATATGGAAAAGTGTCTCCCAATAATCTGCATATTACTTTTCTGAGCAAGGCCTGCTCTTTTCCCAACATAACTTGTCATTTGATGTGTATATTCTCTTCTCAATCTTCAAGTGTTGATTATTTTACAAAGATATTTATGTTGTTTAATCCACTTTTCTAAAGTTCAACAGGTCATAAAATAACATGATTGATGGAAAATATATGAGATAAAACAATAAAGTACAACAAAAAATAGACAAAAATTTCAAGGTATATATACCTACTGAGGAGGAGTGGGAAGTATAGAGTCGGAAATTAGTTCACACAAATCCTGTGTGGGATTAGTAATCCCTATATATTTTTTTGTTTTTTACAAAGTAATCCCTCTACTTAAACTGAATACTGAGAAATATTTTCCCCTGAAAAATGTTATAAATAGTATTTTATACATGCTTATCAATATTCAATAAAGGCAATCAAATTACTATTTTAAAAGATTTAAAATGTTTACACTACTACAGTCTAGAGACTTTTTCCCCTAAGAAGTACAGTATATGGGTCGAATTTGTTTGCATACTGTACACTTAATTCTATTCTGTGGTCACATACTGCACCACCAGCACTGAGTTTGGGTTTTTCCAATTCCCAATATTGATTACAAAAGGAAGTAGTAGACCTGCTTATTTGGTAAACCATGAAATTGCTGGTGTTGCCCATATAATCTTTGGCTCTGAGGAATCCTGCATGAGTAAAACTGCTACACAAATCATTACTGAATTGTAAAACCAATACAAATAATTTCCCATTGACCAGGAACGGAAAAATGCTGCAGACAAACTGGGATTATGTTTTAGTAAAAGGCATAGCCCTAATTATGTTAATTTGGGGGGAAAATAATTTAGTTCTCTCTCTTAATGGCCATGCTATGTGATTATAGAAATTAAACCTTAGTCTGTGTAACTAAAGCATTCCAAGATGACATGACTATGCCTCTGAAAGAGTGAATATTTCCTGATATATAGAACAATAAATGTTAACACAAACTTTTTAAGTAAGGAGTAAATCATACTATTTTGTGACGGGTTTTTTATTTTTTGCCAAGTTATCAACTTACCTTAATAGGTAAATCTTTTTAAAGGTATTATTACATAAAAATGAATTTCATTAACAATGCAGCACTTATTTCATTATAAAAATACCAAAAATATGTTACCGTTTTTCTTATTGTCTATTATGTCAATTCCACTTGTTGTTTATGTATGAATTCCCTCTTGTTTTCAGGAAAAACTATGCAGCTTAGTGATATTAAGCATCCAGAGATTCCTTGTACACTTAAGAAATGGATTAGATACCCATTATAGTGTTTTATGACAACTTTTATGAGACTCAATGCACCATATTCATATTATAATCATACTAAAAGTAGCATAATACTTGAAATTATTGTTAAAGTAGTGTGAAAATTTAATATAGATATTGAACATTTCTAGAGGAAACTGTGAAATTCCAGTGTGTTCTTTTTTTAGATGTGTGACTTTGAGTTAGTTATTTAAGCTTTGGGTCTCAATTTCTGAGTTAAGGGGACTAAAAGAAATAGCATTATAGGGTCGTTTTGAATATTCAATAGAATGTATGCACATTAAAATATGTCACATAGTGTCTGCAAAATGTAGATTCTCAGTAATCAATGGATAATAATATGTGTTTTTTTGCATTTCAAAAATTGCAAATAACTGAGAAAAATTAAGGTAGGGGAGATTAGATCACAAGTGTGTGTGTGTGTGTGTGTGTGTATAACCCTGAGAGAAGTAAAAATATTTTGAAGAAAAGTTTAAAAGCAATCAAAATACAGGAGAAAAAAAAGTCACTTTACAGTGACTGAGGGGCCTTGTTTAATTGGATCATATTCCGCACATTTTGGATTTGATATTGAAAACAAATAATGCACTTGAGTGCATTGATAACATAAGAGATGATGGTTTTGAATTCTACATTTGATTGATTAGATTTACTGCCCTCTTACATTTTAACTTACCTAAACAAAAGTTATTTAAGGAAAAAAGTCATCATGTCTAGTAAATGTACTGGAGTATCTGCTATGGAGCATTTAGTAGTGTCATTGCCCCCACATTCTTAGTATGCGAGAGGCAAGCACAACATGAAGATCAATAAGAATGTATAATTTTGCAAATTTGGTAAATGAATTTGGTTGTTTAATATGTTTATGTTTGAGTTAAATGGATTTTTTAAATATTTCATTTGTAAGGTAAATATATATGTTCTATTTTATTGTTTGGCTGAATCACAGTTGTGGAACATATATTGTACATTCACCAGAAAGAAAAATTCAGGAGGAACAAAAAATAGACTTCCATGACCCTATATTTTGATATAATTAAGCATTGTTTACTTGCCATATTTACCACAGTTAGCAAGAGTTTATATGTTTAGCAAGGGGGAAAAGTCATTATCCAAATAGTCCTAGTCAAATCTTAATGATTATGCCATTCGAAGCCCATTAAATATACCATGGACTAATTAATTGCCTATAAAATTAAATGTTGACTTGGAGCTTGTATTTATTCGTGTGAAAAAAATTCAGACCCAAAACAATTTTTAATAAAGTAGTTTTTGACAATGACCCATGTCATAATAAGTATTAAGATTAATTAGAGCCTAACATTGTTAGTTATATTTCTAATAATTTGTTTTATCAGAATTTAATTCATATCAATATGCTACTAGTGTGAAGATAAACCTGAGAAGAAAAATATTTACAAACTTATTACACCTGTTCATAAGTTGACACATCAAAAAGCTTGTGGGAAAATAAGGAAGAAAGAGGCAAAATATCAGTTTAAGGCTCTACATTTTGAAAACTGGGCATAGCAAGGAAGTCTGAGGACTGATTCTGATTCTCAATAGCGAGGTGGTTTTGGGCAATATACTGAAACTTTTTAAGTGTTAGTTACTTTTTCAGTGAAATGGTTGATGATAGTTTTCAACTTAAAGCATATGGGGAGAATTAAAGGAGATAATGTTTGCAAAACATTTAGAACATTAGGCATCATAAATATTCAATAAATGAAAGTTTCTAAAAGTCACCTACACACAACTTTCTCAGACTCTCTTTAAATTATATGACCCTCATTTTCCTTTGACAAAAGGCATGGATTAGAGCACTACTTCTCAAAAGTTAATGGAGATCTCATTGGAAATGCAGATTCTGACCCATTTTGACTGATGGGATCTGAGTTTTCCATGTTTAACAAACTTCCTGCTGATGCTGATGCTTCTGGTCTTGGGACCACACTGAGGAGTAAGGCATTCAAACTTCCCCTGTTTCTATTTTTATTTTTGATTTAATTTTATTTAAATCCAAGTTAGTTAACATATAGTGTAATAATGATTTCAGGAGTAGCATTTAGTAAGTCATCATTTACATAATAACACTAGTGCTCAGTCCAACAAGTGCCCTCCTTAATGCCCATCACCCATTTAGCCTATCCCCTACCCACCTGCCCTCCAGCGACCCTTAGTTTGTTTTTTTGTATTTAAGAGTCTCTTATGGTTTGCCTCCCTGTCTGTTTTTATCTTCTTTTTCCTTCCCTTACGCTATGTTCATCTGTTGTGTTTCTTAAATTCCACATATGATTGAAATCATATGGTATTTGTCTTTCTCTGACTGACTTATTCACTTAGCGTAATACATTTTAGTTCCATCCATGTTGTTGCAAATGGCAAGATTTCATTCTTTTTGATCGCCAAGCCCCTGTTTTTAATAATGCAGTAATCACAGGAAGCCCCACAGATCACAGTCAAATACTACCATCTCCTCCAAAATCATCCATTTGAAGGATAGTTAGAGATTATGAGAGGTGTAAAGAATTATAGAAAGCAAAGGCTCACTTGTACTTTCTCCTTTGTTCCAGATAACTCCTTTTAGAATTGCTGTGGGGATGATAATCTAAGAGCTGCTCCCTGTGGATGAATGGTAAGTGCGTCATTTGGCAAAGATTTTCACTACATTGCCTCCCATGCTGTGTAGGCCTGCCAAAATAAGGAAAATAAAACCTCTCTGAAATGACAAAGTCTGGCTTACTTATAGAAAATGTTTTAGATTGTATTTTAGCCTTCAAAACACTTTTTTACAAAAACCTTATTAAAAAAAATCATGGCTATGTCCTGGAGCTGTCAATTGTTTCATTACAGACAAAATCATTCTACATGGAACAATAAAACACATTTCCCAGCATATAAATTCAATTATGTTTATTTACTTTGCATGTGAATAGACATAATTTGATTCTAGGTAGAAAAAAATTAAAACTTGCCTGCCTCTTCCACGGATGATGTTAACAACATTTGGTTTAAAATGTTATTTTTAAAAAGTATTCTTTCCTGTATGTTTGTGTAACCCAATGCCTAGAACCTTGGAGTTGGGTGTAGCCTAAGGAATTAAGCCTTCCCATTCACCTCCCTTGTCCAAAGGAGTAACACAAACACATACACGAACAAAGCATCAAGAAGCTCAGGGGTTGGGCTGTTGTTTCACTTTTATCCAATATGTCCAGAGCAATCCTTTCCATTTACAACTTCAGAAGAAAAACTAAAGAAAAAACAAGCAGAAAAACAGAGAAACATTTTATAAGTTTTTACTGTCAGTCATATAATTCTTTACACTGAGAGCACAGGACTTTCCACTGCTACTATCTTCAGCTAGCTGTCCCACAAATATAAGCTTTATGTTCAAGGACAAATTATTCAGAGATAAAATAGTGCCTAGCAACCAATATTTGTTGAATGAATAAGTGTTCATTCAGGGATAGGTTGCTCACTACATCATAGAGAAGCCCAATAACATTGGAATAAATGAAACTCTAGATACATTTATTTATAGGAACTTCTTCACTGAAGTGAAATCATTTATTTGTAATTTCCTCTCAATGGTTTTAGAATTTATAAAATATTTTTCCCAAATGAAAGCCATTTAAAAATTTGTCACATCATACCAAATTCTTTTCATGACCTATATATTCACAATTTTTCTTTATCATATGGCTTAGCTTGAAGATACAATTCTCTGTAGACATCTCAATTTTGTATGGGCCTTTGCCAAGTGTAAGCACTTCTTACTATCCATATAGTCAGGCTATTTTTTTTAATTTCATCTTTTCCTATGTTACCTAGTTAGCTTCTATATGTAATTATGTAGAA
Source organism: Felis catus (assembly GCF_018350175.1). Lineage (NCBI taxonomy): Eukaryota > Metazoa > Chordata > Mammalia > Carnivora > Felidae > Felis > Felis catus. The sequence goes on from NC_058376.1 coordinate 51,178,246, forward strand.
GTCTTAGAATAAATTGGAATCTTTCACTCTGAACTTCATAAATTGCTCTGGTTTTATTTTGCTTTATTTTCAGACCAGTGAAAAGTTTGTTAATATCACATTTGTAATTGATCATATGAATTAGCCCTATAAGTTTTATCCATATATATTATGAACATTAATTTCATTATTACATTCAAATTATTGACAGAAATTTTGAGCTCTTTAAGTACAGAATCATATAGCCCTATATCTGACGTTTATTCTAATAATGTTTATGGATTCTATTAATGTACATAATTCCATTATTAAAATAATTGAATGTGCCAAATGTAGTATAAGATTATGAGAATCCTAAAATGAGTAGACTGTCATTTCTTAAGACTCATTAACTTTTTCACACAAAAAACTCTCTACTTTCCTATACTTTGTTGTAGTGCTGATGACTGTACTGAATTGTGCACACATTCTATGTAAATGTATCTAGTATTCAACTGCAAAATAGCTGGCAGGACAAGACTGTGGTTCCTAACTCTAAAACCAAGAAATTTATGCTTTACAAACTGACTTAAGATCCACAAGTGTAGCTCCACTAGTACTACGGTACAACCAACTGTAATAAATAGCTAGAAACAATGCTTAACACAGGTCCAAATACAGCTGTAAGGTTAATAATCTTATATTAATCATCATCATGATCATCATCATGCTGATCCGGACTGCGATGGTTATGAGTTGGTCATTTGCGTATGATGATCATCTTTCATCTTAATTCATAACAGTATAACTATCTGTTCTCTAAAAGACAAGGAGAAGCTGACCTCCATTGTCTTTTCTATCAGAGAATGTCTAATGACCCACATGCCTTGCAGGACATAATTGTAGAAGAATAATTCAATGTTTGACAGTTTCCATAGCATATTTCCTGGCCTTCTAGTCTTTCTTCCCACCCCAAACTATCTTATCATAAAAAATTCCTTCATTTTCTTTCCATAACTAGTGTAGAACATCACCAAAACCCCAGTGTCCATATTTTTTAATATTGTGCTTTCTTCTAAAAGGGACAATTTTGCGATATATGCATAATTTTAACCTGTGTATCAGTGGTTGTGAATGCTATATCTATACTGTTCAATATGTAAAATAAATAAAGAGATAAATAAAATCAGTGAAAAGATGAACACATCGATGTTCAACCTTAAATGTTTAATTCCAGTTTCCAACAATTTCAACTTATATACTGGTACATATTTTCTCTATATCTCCTACACTATGAATTTCTTTGCTTATTTTCTAATCTCAATGACCAATTTAATTCAATTTGCATAAACTTAGCCTTATTTATCCTTCCCAAATATGAATGAGAGATCTTTTCCCACAAGATATTAAAATACACTACAATTCTGCTAGAACTGATACATGAATTCAGCAAAGTTGCAGGATACAAAATCAATGTACAGAAATCAGTTGCATTCTTATACACTAACAATGAAGCAACAGAAAGACAAATAAAGAAACTGATCCCATTCACAATTGCACCAACAAGCATAAAATACCTAGGAATAAATCCAACCAAAGATGTAAAAGATCTGTAAGCTGAAAACTATAGAAAGCTTATGAGGTAATTGAAGAAGATATGAAGAAATGGAAAGACATTCCCTGCTCATGGATTGGAAGAATAAATATTGTCAAAATGTCAATACTACCAAAAGCTATCTACACATTCAATGCAATCCCAATCAAAATTGCACCAGCATTCTTCTCGAAACTAGAACAAGCAATTCTAAAATTCATATGGAACCACAAAAGGCCCCGAATAGCCAAAGTAATTTTGAAGAAGAAGACCAAAGCAGGAGGCATCACAATCCCACACTTTAGCCTCTACTACAAAGCTGTCATCATCAAGACAGCATGGTATTGGCACAAAAACAGACACATAGACCAATGGGATAGAATAGAAACCCCAGAACTAGACCCACAAACGTATGGCCAACTCATCTTTGACAAAGCAGAAAAGAACATCCAATGGAAAAAAGACAGCCTCTTTAACAAATGGTGCTGCGAGAACTGGACAGCAACATGCAGAAGGTTGAAACTAGACCACTTTCTCACACCATTCACAAAAATAAACTCAAAATGGATAAAGGACCTGAATGTGAGACAGGAAACCATCAAAACCCTAGAGGAGAAAGCAGGAAAAGACCTCTCTGACCTCAGCCATAGCAATCTCTTACTCGACACATCCCCAAAGGCAAGGGAATTAAAAGCAAAAATGAACTACTGGGACCTTATGAAGATAAAAAGCTTCTGCACAGCAAAGGAAACAACCAACAAAACTAAAAGGCAACCAACGGAATGGGAAAAGATATTTGCAAATGACATATCGGACAAAGGGCTAGTATCCAAAATCTATAAAGAGCTCACCAAACTCCACACCCGAAAAACAAATAACCCAGTGAAGAAATGGGCAGAAAACATGAATAGACACTTCTCTAAAGAAGACATCCGGATGGCCAACAGGCATATGAAAAGATGCTCAACGTTGCTCCTCATCAGGGAAATACAAATCAAAACCACACTGAGATATCACCTCATGCCAGTCAGAGTGGCCAAAATGAACAAATCAGGAGACTATAGATGCTGGAGAGGATGTGGAGAAATGGGAACCCTCTTGCACTGTTGGTGGGAATGCAAATTGGTGCAGCCACTCTGGAAAACAGTGTGGAGGTTCCTCAGAAAATTAAAAATAGACCTACCCTATGACCCAGCAATAGCACTGCTAGGAATTTACCCAAGGGATACAGGAGTACTGATGCATAGGGGCACTTGTACCCCAATGTTTATAGCAGCACTCTCAACAATAGCCAAATTATGGAAAGAGCCTAAATGTCCATCAACTGATGAATGGATAAAGAAATTGTGGTTTATATACACAATGGAGTACTACATGGCAATGAGAAAGAACGAAATATGGCCCTTTGTAGCAACGTGGATGGAACTGGAGAGTGTGATGCTAAGTGAAATAAGCCATACAGAGAAAGACAGATACCATATGGTTTCACTCTTATGTGGATCCTGAGAAACTTAACAGGAACCCATGGGGGAGAGGAAGAAAAAAAAAAAGAGGTTAGAGTGGGAGAGAGCCAAAGCGTAAGAGACTCTTAAAACCTGAGAACAAACTGAGGGTTTATGGGGGGTCGGAGGGGGGGAGGGTGGGGGATGGGTATTGAGGAGGGCACCTTCTGGGATGAGCACTGGGTGTTGTTTGGAAATCAATTTGACAATAAATTTCATATATTGAAAAAAATAAAATAAAATAAAATGAAAAACTAAACTAAACTAAACTAAACTAAAATAAATAAAATACACTACAATTAAAATAATTAAAATAATGGGGATTGCAATGATAATATTCTCATAAATTTTGTGGTATGATTCATAGCCAAGAAAGAAAATCTATAATGTTTAATCTAATAAAGACCATATCATAAATAGGGAAGAAGTAAAAATTATGATACAGGTAATAGAACAAAACATTTTATGGATAAAAATTAAATTCAGATATAACATATCAGGCAATAAAAACAATTATATCTGGAGTCAAAATATAAATATAAAAAGATATTTAAATAAAATACAACTTACTACCAAATAGTAATTATTAAAACTCTTTTTTTGGAAGTTTGTCTTCAAAAGAAATATTATGTATCATATTTTTAAAAGTTATACAAATAAGATAATTAAAACCATTGTATTTAACCTGCAGCTTAGGAATCAATATATTAAAATAATGAAGCTTTCCATTTATCCCTCCCCAAATAAAATATATAGCTGGAGTACTGGTGGTATAGTGGTTAGCATAGCTGCCTTCCCAAATAAAATATATATATTACCTACACCTTTCTTTAGTAATCAGTATCCTCTGTTTTATAAAACACAATCCTATTCCCTAAACATAGCACAGATTTAAATATATTTAATATCTATAATTCTTAAAAATATTTCTTATATTCTTTTGCAATTTGTTTGGTTTTGCTCAACATCATGGGCAACAGAGATTTATCCTGCTTGTTCACTTAATTAATTTTATTGTGTGAAAAACATTGAAGGATTATGGGAAAATCAATTTATACATCAATATATTGATACACATTTTAAGACATTACAAATATTTTAACTTTTAAACAAATGCTACTTTCCCCCACTGACATTAAGTATAGTAATATATTACTATGTTGTGCTGAGCACCAGGTGTTGTATGGAAGTGTTGAATCACTATAGTGTACCCCTGAAACATATTACACTGTATGTTAACTACCTGGAATTTAAATAAAAACTTTAAAACATTACAATGAACAACTCTATACCCCCAAATTTGGTAACAAAGATGAAATGGACTAATTTCTTGAAAGACACAATCTGCCAAACTCACGTAAGAATAAATAAGTAATGTTACACCAATGAGACACCACCACACGCCTATTAGAATGGTCAAAACCTAAAACAATGACAACACTAACTGTTGACAGAGATGTGAAGCAACACTATCTCCCATGCATTGAAAAATGGTACACTTTGGAAGGCACTTTTGCAATTTCTTATAAAACATACTGATTGTCTGATCCAGCAATTGCACTCTGTTATTTACCCAAGTGAGGTGAAAGCTTTGTCCACACAAATATCTGCACAAAGGTATGTATAGCAGCTTTATTTTTAAAACTTGGTAACAACCCAAGATGTTTTTAGTAGATGAATGGGCAAATAAACCATGCTACATCCAGACCATAAAATATTATTCAGAATTAAAAAGAAATGAGGGGAGTGCCTGAGTGGCTCAGTCGGTTAAGCATCCGACTCAATTTGGGCTCAGGTCATGATCTTGTGGTTTGTGAGTTCGAGTCCTGTACTGGGCTCTGTGCTGACAGGGCAGAGACTGCTTGGGATTCCCTCTCTCCCAACTCTCTCTGTCCCTACCCTTCTCTCTCTCTCTCTCTCTCTCTCTCTCTCTCTCTCTGACTCTCAAAAAATAAATACATAAATTAAAAAATAAATAAATAAAAAAGAAATGAGTTACCAAGCCCTAGAAAGATGTGAGAACACCTTAAATACATATTAGAAATAAAAGAAACCAAACTGAAGAGACTACATATGTTTCCTGGTTCCAACTATATGACATTCTGGAAAAGATAAACCTATGGAGAAAGTAAAAAGATCAGTGGTTGTCAGGAGTTGGTGGGAGGAGGGTTGAATTGGCTGAACACAGGATATTTAGGGCAGTAAAACTATTATTTATGATATTATAATGGTTGAAAATGTATCATATGCTTTTTTAATGCGTAGAATGAATGTACAACACCAAGTTTGAGCCCTGATGTAAACTATGGGCTTTGAGTGATAATGATATGTCCATGTAGGTTCATAGACTGTAAAGCAATGTGCACTGTTAGGGGATATTAATAGTAGGGTAGGCTGTGTGTGTGTTTTGGGAGGGAGTAAGTGTGAACTCTTAGTATTTTCCACTTCATATTTCTGTGAACCTAATAAAGCTCTAACTAATAGTCTTTTTTTTGTGTTCAATCTACCTTCCAGTAGATCTTGCAAGATTAAAAAGATAAGTTATACAGTCATCCAAAGTTTTGGCCTATAAAGAATGCTCAATACATATTGTTTACTTTAAAGAGTGCTACTTTGAACATCTTTCAACATGACTATTTATATAATTATAGTACTGACAGCAGAAATACATATATACTAGTGGGGTTGTTTGGTAGTACGATATGTACATACTATATATATCATCAACTTCACTAAATATCACCACATTGTTTTTCAAAACATCTGTGCCTTTTAGGAGTATAGAGATCTGCTGCTTACATCATTGAGAACACTTCATATTATAAGAAACTTAAGTACTTCCAACGTGTACAGTTAAGAAAAAAATATTCAGAGTCTCCTAATAATTAAAAAGAAAGAAAGAGAAAATTAGAAAGAATATTAATAGGCAATGTATGAAGGAAAAAATATCAATTGACAATACAGAAAAGAAAATGTTCAACATAACTAGCAATAAAAAAATGTTCATTAAAATGTTAGATATTAACTCTTACCCAAATGACTGGCATAAATAAATAAATAAATAAATAAATAAATAAATAAATAAATAGCAAAACAAACTAACCTGAAACTCTGAATTTTTACTTCTAGATGTCTTCATAGAAAAATGCTTCTAAATATATACAATGATATATGCAGAAGAATGTTTATTACCATACTTTTGTTAGAGGAAAATACTAAGTATAATCTAAATGTCCATCAATAAATTGTTCTTCTATAAGATAAACAAGTAGTAATATTTTTATATAATGGACAGCCACACAGCACACACACACAACAGAAAATATTGAACTATAATTGCGTACATCAATACTTATATATCCTTAAAAAACCCATTGAAAGAATCATTATGTAGCAATATAGGCACAGTAAAATATCATTTATATAATATTATAAAACTTGCAAAACTTTAGTGGATAATGCTTGTAGTTATAACAACATAATAAGATGCATTAAAAGAGTGTGAGAATTTTCATCAAATTTTTGTTAATGAGTCCTTTTTGAGACCGTGGTAGAAGGCTAAGATGATGAAGGTCTGCATAGGAGGCCTCAATTTAGATTTTTTTTTTTTCAGAACACTGCCACTACCCAAAAGAGTAAACATTTTGTAAAGCAATATGGCAGCCATGAAAATGCACCTGTCAGATCTCCTGCTGCCTCAGCTGCTGCAATCTGAAATCTATGAGTGAGCTTGTGCTAACATGGCACCTCCTACAAGCTACTCTCACCAATGACAGAGCATAATAAGGAATAGTAAGACAGATTTATACTTGAGAGATATGCCACTTATGTTTTAGGAATTTAGGAATCCTTATCAGACTTAGCAAAACTTACAACAGTATTGTAGTTGATGGCGTTTCTCCCTGCCTTCCTTCCTTCCCTTCCTTCCTCTTGTACTGGGTTCAAACAACATCATGGTCCAGCGACACTCCTAACACCCTCTTACTTGCTCCACATTTTTCCTGAACGTAGTTGTCTCCAATAAATTTCTTATAGGTCTAATCCCATCTTGACATTGTTCTCAGAGGATCCAGATTAACGTAAGTAAATTATGTCAAACAGTTCAAATTAAATTAATCTCCCTACTGGATACACTGGTCAAAACACATTCATTATGTGAAATATTCATAATTTTATAGTTTGATTTGAGTACTTGTATTATGGGTAATTTATATTTTCTTTCTTATAATTTTTGTATTTTCCAAATTTTTGAAATTATGCATTCCTCATTTTGTGATCTGGAAATCATATATATATAAAAGATTTCATACATCAAAATGAATCAAAATAAAAATGAAACAGAACCTTATCTTCACCATATCATTATTTTGATAATTTAAAATGTGACATGAATATTTAATATTTTTATCATGAAATTTAACACTCACATGCTCTTTCCACATATATACTACATATCTGCTCACAGTGGATGTTTATTCCATGAATTAGAAATTTGAACCAGAATCACCTCTCTCTGCTGATATTAAAAAAAATACTTTCAAATACCTGTACACACCTGTGCATATAGTTCTCTCACCATCAGTAAGACAAGGAATCGGGACCTATTGTCCCTCTTTTCTAATATAGACATACACCAGCCTTTTAGTAATTGCTTTACTTTACTGTTCATTTTAGACATAATTTCCCCCATTTCCTTCTTTCATGGGAAGGCTTCGTGATGGGCTCCTGGGTAGACTTGCCATATTTGTCAAAAATACATCTTTAGCCTTTATCCCACAATTCTTAACACCACAATTCACAAACCCACAATTCCAGTTACACCTGTAACTGGTTCCAATGACAACCATCCATGCTGAATTACCTCTGTAAGACCCTAGCACATATTCACTGCTATTTCTAAATACTTGCTTTTGCCATTCATACTACTTGGAATGTCCTATCCAGATATTTATGTCAATTTGAATTTATAAATATTTCAAAATATATTTAATTTTTCACTTTGAAATAGTTTTCTCAATCATGTTATCATTCTATATTTCTTTTTTTTTTAATTTTTTTTTATTTATTTTTGGGAGACAGAGTGTGTGCAGGGGAGGGGCAGGGAGAGAGAGAAAGACACAGAATCCGAAGAGGTTCCAGGCTCTGAGCTGTCAGAACAGAGCCCCACTCGGGGCTTGAACTCAAAAGCCATGAGGTCATGACCTGAGCCGAAGTCAGACACCAACCCACTGAGCCACCCAGGCGCCCAATTTCTTTATAATTAGAAGATAATTTTGTTGAACTTTATTTGCTGCTTCACAACCATCTACTAATTATTTGATATTCCTAAGTAGTAAACACTTTGAAAGAAGGGGCTGTATTTTTAAAGTAATTTTTAAGTCCTATATAGTGTACAGCTAGAATTCTTATATGCATGAATGTTTAATTAATGAGCCACAACACTATTACTCAGGAGAGAGCTCAGGAAGAAGTACTCGCCAGTCATTTAAAATGCCTTTGGGAATGTAAATTAGCACAAAATATTTTTTTGAAAAGCACTGTCAATATATATAAAAATTTATTTAAAAGTGCATTCCCTTTATTAGAGTAATATCATCCCCAGAGATTTATTTAAAAAGGAGTAGTGTGTATGCAGGGAAGGATTTTGCTATATGGATGTTCTAAGAAGCATTGTTTAGAATTTGAAAATTATGCAATTATAAATTTGAAAACAGGAATTTATTAGGAAAACAATATTATAAACACACAATAAAACACTACATAGGCATTAAAATTGTATTTTAGGGAATATTTAAATGTATTTAAATTTGTTAATGATATTATTTTGAGTAGAAAAAAGCAAGTTAGAAACTCTTACGTCTACATATATGACTTCTTTCTTTAATCTTTTAAAAATTTTTTTTAATGTTTTTATTTTTGAGAAAGAGAGAGAGAGCATGAGTGGGGAGAGGGGAGAGTTGGGTGCAGAGAGAGAAGGAGATACAGAATCTGAAGCAGTCTCCAGGCTCTGAGCTGTCAGCAGAGCCAAAGTTGAACATTTAACAGACTGAGCCATCCAGGTGCCCTTATGACTTCTTTTTTGATAAAATATTTCATTAAAGATACTTGAATAAGGTGGTATGAAGTATACTTTAAAATAGTACCAGTAGTTATTGGAAATTATTGTAATTAGATGGATTTTCTTATACTGGCTCACCTAATTTTCTATTTTTTGCACTAAGTGTGCCTAGTTTCTCTAATTAAATGATTATATACTAGATAGGCATTTAAAAATACTTCAAAGAATATTTACATAGATAGGAAATGCTTATAATGTAATATTAAATGAAAGTTTTTAAACTGTACTTTAAGCATAACTTTATATAATAATTGAACAAGTTAAGAATTTTTCTTTCTGATCAGATAACTAATGGATAACTTCTGTGTGTATTTGTACACTCTGTGAACTTTTCCCTGTACTTCGTTAAATTTTCTGATGTACATTTATCGATTCTTTTTACTTTTAAAAATATTAAATATTTAAAAGCAAAATCAATTCCTCTCTAGTTGGTCTTCCAAGTTATTTCTAAAATAAGTTTTATGTGTCAGAAGAAAAGGTAAGCCACATCATTTTATTGTACTTAAGCATACTCTTGATAAATTCAATGATGTTTTTCTTTATGAAGTACACGATAGAAAGCACCTTCATAAAATAACACTGTATATGTTGGGCATGAGGTGTGTTAAAGAAGAAAGAAGGTTCTTGATGATAAAGACTTTTTCTAACCCTCACTAAAAGATTATGGAGTTTGTCTACAATGACATGTATTCTGTTTACGATTGTTTGATGAGCAACAAATATCGCTCAGACTTTTCAGTTTCCTCTATTTGGGCATCTGGCGGGGGCGGTAGTGTCCAAATATGCAAATTACTTTTCATTTATAGTTCTTTAAACCTGTATTCCTTTCTTTGCTTTGTCTTGTCTGTACTGAGTACCCTTCATTATTGCTGAAGCCAGAGGAAGCCTATGATCAAAAATGAAACTTTTTTTCTCTCATAGAGTGTGAATACAATGCATTAAGCTTAATTAGTTCATTGGAAAGAATGACCTAGCTACAACCCATAGCTTTAGTTTCTCCCACTTGATTAGACACCTAGTAAGGGTTGTATCGGTGCCCTTGAAATGTAGCTGCATATTCTGCGAAGCACTACAGACAAAGCTTATTTGTTCTAAGAAATTCAAGCAGCAAGTTTGCTTTTTCAACAAAGTTTGTGTGCAAACTCAAGGATGAAAGATTTGTTCTGCTCCCACAATGCCTCTATAAGTATGGGTTCTTTCCATATACTGAAATACATCAATAATATTTAAGGTAGGGTTTTTCAACTCGGTACTATTGACTTTTGGGGCCAGATAATTCCTTGGTGGGGGTGGGGGTGGATATGGGGTGCTGTCCTATGTATTGTTCAACAGCATTTTGACCTCTACTCACAAGATGCCAGGAGCATCCTCCAGTTGTAACAACCAAAGAAAGTCTCCAGACACTGCCAATGAGTCCTAGTGGTGAAATAGTTCTCAGCTGAGATCCAAGGGAAATTATTAAAAAAAAACAACAACTATAATTTCAAGAAAGATGAATAGACCTGAATTTGCATCTTGAACCTACAATAGCAGTTACTTAAACTTATACTTTCTGACTCTCAATTTCCTCATAAAATTTGGATAGTAGTTTTCATATCCACATCACAGCCTACAATTCATCTGTAACTCCTGTACCTCTAAATGTGCACAATTTTATTTTCCATTAACAATAGGAGTTCATTTCAAGAGAAATGTGAGAAGACAGAGTGATGCATAGTGTCCTCCTGCTGCACACATCTAAAGTTACTAGGTAGGGATTTGCACACCAGAGTTAAGGTGCATTTGCCTTCAAAGATTCCAAAAGGAATTTTCTTCCTTGAACCAATGAAGTCTGAATAGTTAACTCCATGTTTAATATTTCCTCTAGTTCAACTGAGGCTGAAAATACATGAAAACAACATTGCACCCTCAGAAATAGGAGGGGAAAAAGTTACTTTATACTCAACTCCATGGCAAAGAGTTGAGACTTATCCTACTGGAAACAGAATTCTAATTTACAACCCACCACCTTTCCGAATTTGGTAATGCTTCTATTTAAACAAAATTAAAACATAAACACAAAATATATTTAAACACATAGTTCAGTTGAAGTTTGTCTTTCTACACCCAAATGAACTTTGAAACAATGTACAATTTTTTTAAACTTGTAATCTAAGGGATTTCTCCTACTTTGGTTATATTTGGCCATTCTAGAGCCTTATAGAAAAAGATTTCTCTTTGGCACATAAGCAATAAGCTAACATTTGTTTAAAGAAATACTTTGTTTCTACCTCATGTAAACAGTTCATAGTTTTTATTATACTAGTTTCCAGATAGATTTCAACAAAATATATTGTTGATGATGAACTGATACCCTGAGGAGTTATTACAGTGGAAAAAGGAAATTGAGTCATCCTCAAAGAATGATAAACAGGAATTGATGGAACAGTAGCTCTTTTTCTATGGGTGAAATCTAGTAAGAGTTTGAAATTGTAGGATACAATGCAAGGCAAAGAGACAGCAGTAATATGGATGGAAAAGAAAGAGCACACCAGAAGTTAGAGGACAAATATCTTTTGTCATCACGTTAGACACACAAAGAAAGCCTGGAATCTGCATATAAAGTTAAAGATTTGAGAAATTAGTAAGATAGAGGTTGTTTTCCTTATATAGAACGCCTGTTAGCCTCATTCTCATAGATCTTATATGCCTTTCTTTTTTAAGATCTTGCATGCCTTTATTTTTAATGAAATAGTTTACCACAGCAGAGGAGATATTCTCTGTTTAATCAATCCTTTACCCTGGCTTATGTGCCACTACTTGATAATTGTCTATTTTATAACACATACAGGTCAGATATTTAGTGTAAAGGAAGCATAGTTCCTCAGATATTATATAATTGCTGCATGTAGTAACCTGGTTAGTCATGATTGGTGACTATCCCTGTGAGTTCACTTTTGCTTTGAGGTTTGCAAGATCTGACTCTGCAAATGTGTTTCCTGATACAAAGCTAGTGATAATAAAAAAATAATTGGCTGATAAGTCACACAGGACAAGTATCTCTGAAATCCCTTAACAATGATGTTGGGTCTGATGCTGAACATCTAGTTTTATTAGAAGGAGAGAATATAGTTAAGCAAACTGATTAGAAACATTGATTAGATGAGTAAAAAGTATACACATATGAACTGGGGTTTGTGGTTGAAAAAGACTCAAAACAACTTTAACCAATCATTTCTGTGGACACACCTGGGACATTTTTAAATCATCTGACACAACTCTACCTTTGAAATGATATATTCATGTAGCCCAATCTCATGACAAGTTCCTGTCTAACTTTCTCACATAGCTACTCACAATACCACTACCCTTTGACTTCTTCCAACCCTTAGTTACTCTTTTTTAATTAATCCTCAACCATTTCCATCCTTCCAACTTAGGTTTTTCTGTCCACTCTTATCAACACTTGTATTGATCACATTGCCTTTTCAGTACAGCCAGGGAAAATTCCAACCGTACATAAATCTTTCCATCCTCTATGAACCTAAGCCTTATCCAGAGTAAAATCTACCCACACTCACAGATGGGTGCTTCTATATATTCATGATCTTCAACATAAATTGGATGCTGGCAATCCTATTATGTTTATTTTTTCTCCCCTTTACATAGTAGATATTTCAAAATTTTCCATTCTTATCAAAACATTTGTTACGCCCTATACATCCAATTTTATTTTTAGATGGCATGTTTGCATAATGTTCATAGAAAAGAGTTGAGCAATGAGATGAACATTTGAACAACTTCCACCTACAAATCTACAGATGGACTCAGCCCCACTTTATCGCTCCCCTACTAATGCATAGAATGACTGCCCTTTCTATCTGTTACTCATTTCTAATCCATCCCTCCCCATCACAGCCTTGACTCTTACCACAACTTACAACCTTTCGGAGCTCACTTTGTTTGCTACCTCCTCTCTTTTTATTATACATAACTTCATTTTCTGCATTAAAATTGAAAAGAAAATATGTATTAATAATCAGTGTTTTCTGTCTTTACCTTCTCCCCCACTTCATGCTCAGGAACAAAACTCATTCCATTTTATATCCAACAGCAGTAGCCCACGAAACACAGAATGAATGTCCTCCTACACAAAAAGATAAGTGACCTCAGTAAAACAAGCTGGAAGGTAAAAAAAAAAAAAGAAAGAAAACTTGTTGGGGCACATGGGTGGCTCAGTCGGTTAAGTGCCTGACTCTTGGTTTCAGGTCAGGTCACGATCTCACAATTTGTGAGTTTGAGCCCCTCATCAGGCTACAGGCTGACAGCATGAAGCCTGCCTGGGATTCTCTCTCTCTCTATTCTCTTTCTCTCTCTCTCTATCTCAAAATAAATAAGTAAACTTTGAAAAAGAAGAGAAGAGAAGAGAAGAGAAGAGAAGAGAAGAGAAGAGAAGAGAAGAGAAGAGAAGAGGAAAGGAAAGGAAAGGAAAGGAAAGGAAAGGAAAGAAAAGAAAAGAAAAGAAAAGAAAAGAAAAGAAAAGAAAAGAAAAGAAAAGAAAAGAAAACTTGAGGAAAAGGGTCCAAGGGTGAGGTTGAGGGCCAAATATTGGTGTATATGTGTTGCACCAGACTACTGCTTCATGCTTGTGGATTAATTTGGGACAAAGTTTTTAGTTATTAGGCTGCAATGACACATCAGACACCGTGGAGGCAATGCTGAATTTGAACTTTCAGTTTATGAAAAAAATCTGAATTTGATATTTCATAAAGAAAACAAGACTTTTGTGACATTTTTAAATCATAGAACTTAGGAAGTTCCAAAACATCTTTTCCATTTACAAAATTAGTAACTTTCTTTTAAAAACTCACACTATAGAGTAATTAAATCAATGTCAGATCTGCCGAAGTTATTCTAATAATGTCATTCTATGCTCCTAGTGTAGAATGCCTAGAAATAATACCATTAATTGTGGTGCTTTAATCGGGAAAGCCTTAAAATTAGTGAAAGCAAGGGGCGCCTGGGTGGCTCAGTTGGTTAAGCACCCAACTCTTGATTTCAGAGACTGAGCCCTGTGTCAGGCTCCATGCTAACAGCATGGAATCTGCTTGGGATCCTCCCTCTACTTCTCTCTCTCTCTCTCTCTCTCTCTCTCTCTCTCTCTCTCTCAAAAGATAAATATATAAACTTAAAAAAAACAGTGAAAGGAATATCACTGCCAGAAAAATATATGACTGTTTATTTTATAACCTCTTATTTTTGTTTGTGGATGAAATAAACTTTCATCTAAGAATACTAATTGAAATCTGAAATTTTGTAGAAGCAGTCTTCTGTTCCATATTTTATCCTTTTACTTCACTGACATAAAATTAAATAAAAGAGATAATACCTTACCAATATTTCTGCTTTTTTTTCCCTCTTTATATTCACTATTAAAGACTCATTTTAAGAGGAAGAGGGTTTCCTATCCAATCTTAGGTAATATTCTAGTATTTCCCATAGATAATCATTTTCAAAGTCACAGTACAAAGTCTATGTTTACAGAAATATTATAAAAGAAAAAAGCAGCAGCCTATTACTGCATACCAATTATTTTCTAAAATCAATAGTGGCATTTAGATTTTACATTTGAATTGTTCTGGTTCTGACTTCTTTCTGCCATTGTTTTCATCAATTAGAAGGTACATGCATTTATGTACATATGTATACATACGTACATACATACTCTTTCTAAAGGACCAAGCCGAAACAATTATAACTTTTTTCCTATAAGTTCATGTGTTATTAAATATTTAGTAATTTTATTTTCAAATTTCATTTCAATTAAGCTAACAGTGGCTGAATGCTTTCTACTAAGCATATATTGGTAATGTAACAAGATGAATACAGCTGAATTATTGTACACGACTTTTCTAGGAGACAGAAATACCAAAGATATGCAAAAAAACAAGCAATGTGAGTAAAATGATATATCACAAAATAGGTCAATGTATAAAGTGCTAGAAGGGGACAGATTAATTATGCGAGGTAATTAGAGAAAGTAGGTGGCCATCAAAGCATAAATCATCTCAAAAAGGAGATGGAAGAACAAATCATACAGAAGTTACTGCATGAACAAGAATCAAAATATGTTGTTCCTTTCATCTTGGAAAGTTTTTAAATATGACCACAACAAAATCTCCAAGACTCTTTTAAATTCACAATGGGACAGATAGGGCACTAGGATTTCCACAGCATCTAGAGTGAGCCCAGGTGGGTCTGTCATTCAGGTAAATATCATTCATCAACTACATTATGATGGAACAACCTTTTTTGAATATCTGCAAAGAAATACAAAGTCTTAGTGAAATCACACTAAAGGAAAACATGTCATTATGTAGATATTTTATGCAGCATTGCATCATATGATTAAGGAGAATAATTTGCTGACAAACATGGTTAAATGTCTGTGTACATGGAGGCACAAGCATATATTTCTGTGTTGGTAGGGGATGCTGAGAATTAAGGTATTATTCACTGCTCCTTAGCACAGGGAATTTGAGAACTCGATTTATATTATTAAAGGGGAAATATCTTCCTGGAAATAAAATTGTGTTGAAGAACAATAATTAAGCATAAATATGTAACTTGCCCAAATTATTCTCTTAGGAATTTACCACTTCCCTCAACATGCAACATGTCATCTTGAAATCTGTGCGGACTCCTTAACTCTAGGACAGTGTATCTTCTTTTGACTTTGTTTGGAATATACTTTCCTAACTACTCTTCCACCAACCTAATCATAACACTTTTGATAAAAGATGCATGTTTTAAAACAAATATAAGCCTTGAAGTGAAAGTTAGGGAAGTGAATTCATTGCATATTAACACCAAGTTTATGTCTATTGCAGCAGCATAAAAGTAGGAAGTGCAATTGTTACAGGAAAAAAATGCAACTGAAAACTTTCTGAGATCTAGTTCAAACCAGAAAATCACTCTTAAAAGGAAATACAAGCCTATAAACTTCTATCCATACTCATCCTTATAAATAAAGCCTACCTTAGTCAGATGTTGGGTGACATTTCATGTCTCACCGAGTAACAGAGATGGAAACAAAACAGTCAAGGATTATGTGCCTTTTGCACTTAGAATTCTTTACCTTATTACCCACTCTATCCCTTTGCCTACCTCTTTCCATGAAAGTACAATTCAGTTCAACTGGCTTCAACCTTGACTAACTCCAAATGGGTAAAAATACAAAGTTTGATATATGCAACAACATATATAATAGAGTTCTGTGAATTGGGCAATTAACTACTCCTACTTTTGTAACTGAACTATTAGAAGGAATCTCTAGAATAGAACTAACCTTGTTATATATACCTTGTCCATCCTTAATGAAAATATTTGTTCTCTAGGAATCAAGGTGAGAGAGACTACATATTAATAAGTTACTATAGTACTTAGAAGAAAAAAAACCATTTCCCCTTTCCTTTCGAAGAATATGCTTCCTTCCTGCTACACCTATGGAGAATACTAATTCTAATTCCTCTTTCTCTTGTCTCTTTAGGCTACATGAAAATGATGGATTATTCTACTTTGTTCCCCTGTTCCAAATTAAAACTCAGCTTGAAAGGATTAATTAAACCTACCAACCACATTATCTCCATGTAATAGACATTTGTCATTCTTTTTGGTCTCATATCATGATTGGATACTTTTTTGTATGTTTGAAAATTCTCCCAAAGGAAAATACAGAAATTGGCTGTTCCTTGCAGAATACATAGATTTGGTCTAGGTTCCACAAATCAGAATCAATGCATGAAGTTTAATCTGAAAACTTGTCATGTGGAGAAGCAAGCAACACACAAATTCATTATCATGTTGTGAATGGCCGCAGCAATGTTCCATTTTCAGGGTCAGCTTAGGAGTACTAGCAATGTGGCAGCATGTGCTGAGCAAACTGTAGTGTCTGTGCCTGGAACTGGCTATGGTCAGGATGTTTCCACTGGAACAGTCTTGTATCATTTTCTCGATGCTGCTGATTCTCAGTCATTACAGACTGGTACTCAGGAATTCCTCAAGATTCTGTGAGCTTCATAATAGCAGTTGAAAACTCATATCCCCTTGAAACACTTTAAAGGATATTTTTGTTCTTTGCAAACAAAACCCTGACTCATATACTTTAATAAGAATAAGATTTCTGCTATGAAAGGAGACTTAAGTTCACCCTCACACCATGGTTTAAGAAGCAATGCTGTTCCTAGGTAGACAATGCAAATAACAGAAAGCACAGACATCATGGGCTTGAAAATGCATGAGATGCAATGTTAAGCAGGAATCCAAAGGACTAACAAGCCAAGTTTAACACTTCTTAGAGACCAGCAACTAGAATATCTAAAACGGGAAGCAGACATCCAAGAGTAGATATTGTGGGTAAAGAGTGAGGTGGGACATGCCAAGAGGATCTTGACCAGGGATTCAGTGTGTGGGATATAAGCACTCAGTCTACAGTGGCCCACAACAATTCTGGCAAGGTTACTGAAGATGGAGATTAGAAGCTAGTATGATTATCTTTCATAAATTTTCCCTATATTCACTTGTAATTTCTTCATGGTTATTTATCTATGAAATGATAATCCCCCTCCTCTGTAATTGAAACATGACACTTTGCCTTGATTAAAAAATTAGAACAAGGATCTTTCACCTGAGGAATCCCTCTGAGAAATACAAGATATTCAGAATCTCAGTACATTATTATCTTACATGTATCCAAGTAGCTTTATTGGAATATGGAATACAAAGTCAGTTTGATGATTGCAAAGTTAAAGAGCACAGGAAAGACACTATCATAAAGAATCCCACTGCATATGCAGTCATTACATTATTTCTATGGGCTGAATTTTGTCCCCCCAAAATTCCTGTGTTGAAGCCCTATCCCCCAATCCCTAAGAATGTGACTTATTTGGAGATAGAGACTTTAAAGAGGTGATTAAGTCAAAATGAAGCCTTTCAGATAGGCCTCAATCCAATCTGACTGGTGTCCTTATAAGAAAAGGAAATTTGGACATACAGAAAAAGACCCCAGGGCTGAGCCCACAGAGAGAAAAGGTCATGTAAGGACACAGTGAGAAGGCAGTCATCTGCAAGCAAAGGAGAAAGGCCTCAGAGAAAATCAAATTGCTGACACTTTGATCTTGGGCTTCTAGCTTTCAGAACTGTGAGAAAAATAAATTTCAGTTGTTTAAGGCACTTAGTCTGTGCTATTTTGTTATGGCAGCCCTAGCAAATTACCTCTAGGTATGTGTTGGTGATGTGTGTTAATGTAATCTATGACTAGTACACTGTATTCAGTGAATAGGACTCATTTCAGTCTATCTATCATTGTCCAGCTCCAACATACAATAATGATTGGTACACATTAATTTTCCATAAACCTTGAAGTTTTGCATGAAAGCAAAAAGTCATACCCAAAAGAAGAGCTAAATTATAAATACACTTTGTATATGCCTATGTCAAAATGCCTAATACCTACATTTCTGATTAAGAGCACATAAACTGTACATTCTTTTTGAATGTTTGATCACAGCAAGGTGTCTTGGCAAGGTTTCTCTGTTTGTGTGTGTACATTGAAATTTAAATTTAAAAAGAATTTTGCATATGTTATCACAATCTCTAACACCATAGAATATGTTCTAAGCTATGAAATATCCTTTATGACTGAAGAGTCTTTAGACAAGTGTGTATACAACAACTGAATATTAAAACATAGCTCCATTTGATGCATACTGAAGGTTTCCTCTTAATATTTCCATTTATTGACATTACTTACCAACTTCCATCTCAGAAAGTACCCAAAGAGTAAGTAGGTATAGAGAAGTGATGGCAGGCTTATAAGGAGGACTATATCTTTGCCTGCTTCATAAGAAAGAGATTGGCAGTCTAGAAATAGATCTATTTTGAAAAATTTTGGTGGCCGTGCTCATCAATTTTGAGAAAAATGGTTTAATGAAGACTGATATGGTGATAATTTTTCTCAATCCTCACCCTACCCAGACATTAAGCATGCAGTTCTATTTCTAGGACATTTCCCTAATGTACTGTATCCTAATTTAGCACTCCCCATAGCCCTGAACCTAACACATAGTCAGTTTTAGGTGTGCATGTAAGTATAGGTATATGTATGTATGTGTATATATGTACACATATAATGTATGATTAAATGTTTTGAAACATTGTACAGCATAATCTGAATGATGACTTAAATATTTATGTATTATAATACAAGCAACTCAGCCAATTGTATATAGCTTAGTTTAGATCTGGATACTAAATAAAACTATGATCAAGCAAATCAAATGGTTCATTATGGGCTTAATCATGCTGCAAACGTGAATTGTAAAACTGAATTCTCGTTTGGATATATTACCCAAATTTATTACTGACAAATTGATTACCATAACTTAATTCACTGACAGCAATATATTATTTCATTTTCACATTAAAATGTGAGATGAAAATACTGAAACCATAATCCTAACTGTGTTACCAGGTACCCATGCTAAATTGAGAATTAATCGTGCATTTTAAAACAGATAGAAGGTAGTCCATACAAACTTTTACATACCATTTGAATTTTTTGTGAACTTCTGCTGCCACAGGGAGTCCTCCATACTACTCTTCACACACTTTAGCCCTCTTGGGGATGGTGAGGAAAGACACTTACCAGTCTGTTTGCTAGTGAGGGCCTCAGTTGGAATTTTGTCTCTCTCTGGATATCCTGATTATACTTGTGGAAATGTTTGAAGACATTCTTCTGTTCTTGGACACATTTTTTAAGGTAAATTCCAAAATTCAACCAAATGTTTCACTTATGTTTGACTCTTTTGAGTTTTCAAGAAAATTGGGGAAAGAAAAACACAAAAAAGGGAGCTATAGATTATTACATGGCTTGATGATTACGACAATGTGTTTTATTTAACATTTCCTGAAAGGTGAAGCGTAAAGCTTAATACACCTGTTCATTTACTCAAGAAATAAATGGAATGCCTTATCTATTCTTGGTAATAAGCTAGTATATGTTGTATACAAAGATTAATGTGACCTAGTCCCTAATTATACTGAACTTATAATAGAGTATGGATATGTAGTCATTTGATTCCAAAATAATTATTGAGTACCTATTCAGAACCAAATATTCTTCTGTATTGCGTGGTGTTACTGAATGTAGTAAAAGCTACAAAATAAATATTCTCAGATAGATAGGGGTCTCCATTTAGGTGAGATGTATACATATGCCATAAGGATTCTAAGCAGTAGGTAATTAAATAACAAATTCAGTGGTAGACTCTAGGTATGAGGTCTAGGGCCTGAGTAGTGAACAAATATTTTTAGTTGGATTAATTAGTGAACACTGCCAGGTTTCCTATACCTCAATGTTAGCTTAAATCCCCAAAGTCATTACTAGAGGTTTTTATAAATATGAAAAGTAAGTTAGGATCTGTAAAAAAGCGTTTGCATATAAATTGTAGAGTGACCCCTCTTGTATGCATTGTTGTAAGGTGTATTACTTGTGTTTTTCCCTATATATCAACACTATTCAATGATGCTGCCATACAATCCCAATTTCCATAAGCAAATAAGGTGGAATAAATTAACAAGATTTCATACACAGATTAATAAAATTCCTAGACTTGCTCCTACTAAAGAAGGAAAAGTAAATGAAGAGGAGGAGGACCAAAAGAAGGAGAAGAGAAGGAAAATAAGAGCAAAGGAGGCAGTAGCGAAAGATAGGAGATGGAAAGAAGAGGAAACAAAAGGATTCGGAGAAAGAGAAGAAGGCAAAAGCGAGAAGAAAATAACTAATTTGCAGAGATATTAACTACTGTACTAAGTTGCCCTATTTCTTAAAACGCTTGTTTTTTGTTTTGCCAGATTAAATTTGTATCATTTTCCAGCTGCTCCTTGGATGAAGATAGAATCCAAACTGCTTTTCATGATCTATGTCCTTCATGATCTAGATTCTACAACCTCTCTAATTTCTTCAGAGGTCACTATTCTCCTTGGTCACTGTGTAGTACCCCTAAATTCATTCCAGCTATTTGCTTCTGTGAGTTTTCTGTTCCTTCACATTAGCAAATATATTTCATCTTTTGACATTTTCCCCACTGGTTCTTTGAACAGCTGATATGATGTTTGCCATATTCTCTGAGAGTCTCTTAGTGTCATTATTATTTCAAGCAGTTCTTCATCTGTGCATTACAGCACTGTGTTTGTATTGTTTATTATATTTTGTAAGTTATTTTGTTTGTTTCTTTACCTTCATATAGATTCTATTCCCAATATGCCAAAAATGAGGCAGGAACCTCACTGAATACCTAGTAATAATAATATAATATTGATCATTGACCACCTAATTCTGTGGATATGTACTGCTTATAAAGTTGCTCAAGAAAAAATTTTTAAATAATGGAAATAGTGGATAATTTAGTGATATAAATTTTTAAAAGTTCCTCTGCTGTTTTTTTTATACTCCTATGTTCTAATCCCTTATTATCATGCTAGCTCTTTGAGATTTCCAAATTTCTACTTATCTGAAATTATTTAATCACTCTCTGATATTGGCCACACTTTTCACTCCAAGATTTGTTTTGATTCTTTTGTTAATAATTCTGAGTCTCATTTCACCATAAAATTTAAACTATGGTTTTATTTAAAAACCTTTATTATTAGTTCATGTTCTGATAACACAGCAGGCCTTTCCTAGTGACCTGGATATCAACCAATAGTTGCTTCTTTCCTGTTGGTAGAATTAGAGTTTGTTCACTAATATGACTTAAGAGCAAAAATCTAACAGTCACATATCTAATCTCCATTCTTTTTAGAAGTGACTGACAATAAAATGGCCCAGTTTTGACAAGAGACACATAAAGAGAAACAGTCTCTCTTCTACAGGGCTTTTGGTGTATATTATTGCACATGTCACTGCTTTTTCTGTAATGTTCTACCTATAATGTCAAGGAAGGGCAGGAAGAAGAGCCTCAAGAATGGCCAACAGCCAAACTGGGAAATTAGAGCTCTTTCGTCCTGTGCTATGAGACCCTCCTCCTTTCCTGTCACTTACAGCCAAAACCTCTTAAGAGAAGCAGAAACGTGTGCGTGTGTGTGTGTGTGTGTGTGTGTGCGCGTGTGTGTAAAAACACACATATACACACATATTCCCTCATTACTTATGCTTAAACATAGCATAATGAATATTCTTAAGTCTTTTCTCCTTGATATCTTCAGAGGCTTTTGTTGGGTAATAGCTCTCTTTATAATAATTATAAATGTTGGGGTGCCTGGGTGGCTCAGTCACTTAGGCGTCCCACTTTGGCCTAGGTCCTGATGGCCTAGGTTTTGCAGCTTGTGAGTTTGAGCCCCGCATCAGGCTCTGTGATGACAGCTCAGAGCCTGGAGCCTACTTCAGATTGTGTGTCTTCCTCTTTCTCTGCCCCTCCCCTGCTCATACTCTGTCTCTCTCTGTCTCTCAAAAATAAATATTAAAAAAAATTGTTTTTAAATAATAATAATTATAAATGTCTTCCGATAGAGTGTTTGCCTGTTTACATATTTATTTCTAATTCCTAGATTTGGTTTCTTCAGCTTAGTTGTACATACTGTTTTCAGTCGGTTGGCTTGAAATATATGTATATACACACACACACACACACATACATATACATACATGCAAGTTTACAATTAGTAACAGTGAATTTTGAAGTTTCTCATATAGTTTAAAATAGAAAAGCGTGTACATTTCATTTTCATGACTGCTATGAGGTCTCTTCTGCTTATTTCTCAATTTATGGCAATATTTTAAGTGGCTTCCCCAGAACTCTAACCCTAGGATAGAAACTTTGTATTTAGTGTGCAATATAAGATGCAGATGGAGTCTACCAGGCACTAAGGAAGCATGTAAGTTAATTCAAAGATTTTTAAAATCTTTTTGTTTCTAAATATCTCTAAATATGTCCTAAATATCTCTAGGTGTTCAGGCTCCTATAAATACCCCCATTCTTATGGGAGTCCTTGTAGACTCCAGCTACTCAGACTTCCATTTTGGTCCTTAGAGGACTTGGATCCATTTGTGTAGCATCCTCTCACTGGCCATAGAAAATAGTCTTTGTTCATAAGCAAATAGTACATGTATTTACACCACGCACATGCGAATTCATTTTAGTTACTAAATGAATCAGAGAAAGTTCCCTTAGATTCCTCCTTTATTATTTTTTTATATTTATTTATTTTGGGGAGAATGCAAGCAAGGGAGGGGCAGAGAGAGGAGGACAGAGGATGCAAAGTGGGCTTTGTGATGACAAGCTGAAAGCAGCAAGTCTGACGTGGGGCTCGAACTAAAGAACCATGAGATCATGACCTGAGGTGAAGTTGGACACTCAACCAACAGAACCACCCAGGTGCCCGTAGAAATCATTAGATTCCTCCTTTAAAGCAAATATTTATTATTAAATATTTGTTCTATATTTGTACAGTAGTAAAATCTTTTATCCATATTGTAGTATCTCACACTTCATTGATAATTACCATCCTCATTGTTTGACCTAATAATTGATGTGTTACATTACTTCTGAAGTTATACTAAAATATTTATTGCAAATAGAAGATAAAGACATTTCCCTTTTTAGCAGCCTCTTTAAGCAGAGACGATAAGGGTCTCTTTGCTAAAATGCACATTTACTTACAGGCATGAACAAAGTGATGAATTTAGAACAGGGTAAACCAGTATAAAGCCCAGCTATACAACCTAGCATTGTCTCTTGTAGTCATAGCTCTGACCACCACTTGAAAGATAAACACATACATCAATAGAGGCAAATCTCTCTGGAGTTAGCTATCTAATTAGTCTTAAATTATCTAACAAGGCTTATTCTTTTAGCTAAGTTTCCAAATTCAGTTAAAATTTGTTCACAGTCCTAAAAAATATTTTTCTTTTTTGCTCCACAACATGTTACAACCTTCTACTATAATGGCAGATTTTTTTCTTTCATTTCTCCCCTTATATTTTCAATTATCCATTCAGGTGAGCTTCTATTATTTGATGTAATACATTTTCAATCATTAAGTCTTCCTAATACATATTTTCCTTGTATCACGCTGATATGTTCCCCTTTATCTCTTTTCTCATAAAATTATTTTTTTGGAAGTCTTGTTAACTACATTTTAGAAGTCATTTCAAACTTATGTTTTCTGTTTGCATTCTATATATTTTTCTATCTCTTTACTTTTGATTCATCTTTGTCCTTATATTTAAATTGTGTCTTCTTCCTATTCAATCTGTGACATAGTATGAATGCTGGATTCTACCTTGGACACTTTTAATGTTATGTTGCTTTTTACTTGAAGTATTTAGACAATTACTGTTTGATCTAATTATTGATACGGTTCGATTTAGGTCTACTGAATTCATTTATTTATCATTTGTTTTCTCTTTGTTCTCTCTTACTTTGTTTCTCAGTTCCATCTTTTCTGACATCTTCTAGATTATTTGAATGATGTTAAATTACATATTAGTTTATGGGCTATCATTTCTCTGGACATTACAACATACATAGTAAACCTTTCACAGTCTGTCTCTTATGCAATTGCTATTCAAATATGGAAGGTGTGCAACCATATAGATTCTTCCCTTCTCCCTATGTGCTTTACAAATAGTTATGCTATCTATTACATGTGCACACATGGTAAACCTCACCTCAGGATTGTACATATGTGTGTTTATATTACTTAAATAGATAATTACCAGCTGTTTAGTATTTCTATTGTTATGCTCTCTAATTCCTATTAATCCATAGTTCTCTCTGGTATTATTTCCTTGTAGGCCAAAGAACTTCTTTAGAAGTACTTATAGAGCAGGTCTTCTGTTCATGAAATCTGTTTTTTTTTCCATCTTTTGGGAATGTCTTTTTTTTTTTTTGCCTTCATTCCTGAAAGATATTTCCTAGGGTATAGCATTCATTTGAAAGGTTTTTTTTCCCATCAAAACTTTAAAAATGTTGTGCCACTATCATTGGCCTCCATAGTTTTGGTGAGCCATCTGAAATGATTTGAATTGTCCTGTATATAATGTGTCACTTTGACTAGCTGCTTTGAAGCCTTTTTCTCTTAAGTTTAGATATTCAACAGTTTCATTATGCTTGTGGTGTGTGTGTGTGTGTGTGTGTGTGTGTGTGTGTGTGCATATATGTATTTCTTGTTTTTGTTTTTAAGTTTCTCCTGTTTGGAGTTCACTGAATTTCTTGAATCTCTAAGTGGTAAATTTTGGCCATTATTGCTTCATATATAATATATATATATATATGTATATATATATATATATATATATACATATATATATATATTCTGTTGCACACCTTCCGTATTTGAATAGCAATATTAAATATATATATGAATTTAATATTGCTATTCAAATACGGAAGGTGTGCAACAGAATATATATATATGTATGTATATATATATATACATATATATATGTATATATATGTATATATATATATATATATATATATATATATATATATACATACATATATATATATATTCTTCCTTTTCTCTTCCCTTTCTCTTCCCTTTCTGGAACTTCCTTTCTCTTCCCTTTCTGGAACTTTCTCTTCCAGTACCTTTCTCTTCCCTTTCTGAACTCCAACAGCATGAACGATAGTTCTTTTGATAGTATCACATAGGTCTCTGAGGCTTTATTCATTTTTTTTTCCAAACTGTTCTCTTTCTCTTCTTCAGACTGAATATATTCTATTGATCTCAAGTTCTGTAATTCTTTCCTCTTGCATCTCCATTATGTTATTAAGTCTAGCAAGTGACTTTTTTAAACTTTTGAATATTTATTTTTCATTCTAACATTTTCACTTTCTTCTTATATAGTTTCTATTTCTATACTGAGAACTTTTTTTAATAATTTCATGAATCATATTCACAATAGTTGCTTTAAAATCCTGATAATTATACTACCTGGCTTTTCGCAGGTTCAGTATCTGATTGTCTTTCCCTTAAGAATTAATCAGATATCTGTCATTCTTTGTATGTTGAGTAATTTTGGACCATACCCTGCATGTTTTGAATGTTATGTTGGACAGAGTCTCTCCTCAGGAGAATGTTGGGGTTTTGTTTTGTTTTGCTTCATTAGGAAATCAATTATTAGTTTCAGAAAGTAAGCTCTGGCAGTACAACTTGTAGTTCATTTTTCAAAGCCTATACTTACTTGGATTTGTGCCATGCATGCACCACTCAGAGATTAATCTGGCTAAGTGACCGCAGTTCTCAGAGACTTTGTTACGTTGCTTGCCATTTGTGTGTGTGTGCTATGTATGAGAAGCCCATGAGTGAATGCAAACCTTGTTCTTATTCATACATAGAATTAGGGTACCTACCTTCTCTGTTTCCTCTCCAGGAGTCTCTCCACAGTCTTTAGTTTGAACAAGCCCCATTTACTGTTTCTTTTCTCCAGAAAGATGAGGTTTCTGAGTATTATATGCTGAACTGTGTCTCCTCACAAAAATATGTTGAAGTCCTAACTCCATGTACTTGTTAACTGATTCCATTTGGAAATCGAGTCTTTGCAGATGTAATAAATACCTAAATTAAAGAATTTCTTATTGGAATCAAGTGGGCAGTTAATCCAATATGGTTGGAATCTTTTTTTTCTAATTTCTATAAGAGAAGAAGATACACAGAGACACATAAAAGATGAGAATGTCATGTCTCTGAAGACAGAGACACATAGGGAGGAGATGGGCATGTGATGATGGAGGCAGAGACCAGAGTGATGCATCTACAAGCCAGGAAACAAAACAAAACATGAAGGATTTCCTGCAAATACCAGAAACTAGAAGAAAAAAAAAGCTTCTTCCCTGCAGCCTTCAGGGAAACACCTTGATTTTGGACTTGTACCCTTCAAAGCTGTGAGACAAACTTGAGTTGTTTTAAGCCACCCCATTTGTGGTACTTTGTTATGGCATTCCCAGGAAACTCACACTGTTAGTTTTTCTCATTTGCAATACTGTTCTACCACGTAGCTCTACTACAGCAGCCTACAGTTGGGGAGAACTAAGGAGGAAAGGGGAAAAACATAACCTGGTAAAATCACCTTTGAATGGATCACATTTCCAGCTTTTGAAACCCATTTACAGTCTGTCTATTTTGCTTATTTTTTAGATGCCTAACATGTTCATTAGTGTTCATCAAGGACTCATCTTTAACTTTTAATTTCTAGAATTAAATCCATTATTTTACCCTATGTATTTTAGATTTTATTCCAAAATCATAGCTATTTCTAACATATATATTAATCTAAAATTTGATAAGATTACCTCTATTTTTCTCCAATTCATTTAAAAAATCTGGAAGAGGGTAAAAACAGAGATTGGTAAAATGTCATTAAAAATAAATCGCTCACCTAGGTAGATGTCAATCTTAATTAACCTTTGGTGTCAAAGCCATGAGTGACATATGACTTGATAGAATTGTGCCTCTGCTAGTCATATCAAGAAACTTATAAAAGATTTTTATCAGGAAATTTTCCTAAATTCAACACACAACATTATTTGTGAGTTCATCTACTCTATCAATAATTCTATGATACAAAAACAAAAAATAACAGAATGTTAGTGTGGTATACCTTGCAGTTACTACAATGTACTTCTATAGTTTTGATACAATGTGTTCTAATATCCAATGAAAAATGAAGCAAAGTTCTGTTTCTATGGTTAAGTATATTCAGGACATTGTAGGCTATAAAACTATTTTTTAAAAAGATGATTTTTACAAACTGCAGGCATTCTATTTATGTTAATATAAATAATATATATGCAAGAAAAATATAGCCTAGGCTGAATTTTACAAACTTTTTTGACAAAGGAATTCTTTTGAGGAGAAAATGTATTCTCCTGAATATTAGTGTTCTTTGAAATATGCTTCAGAATTACTCTTATAGTTAATCCATGTTAGCTCCTAATGATAACTGTTTTCTTTTTTTTTATCAGCTTTTAATTTTTTGTCTTTGTGTTCATACTCTAAAATTTAAGGATAAATACTTCAGTTTGGCAATACAGTATTTAATGCTAGGTATTATGCAGTTTTCAAACAACTTTTTTTTTAATTGTAGAGAATTTGGCAAAAGCCAGTCATGTGGTTCGTTAGCAGTTCATAATTGCAAAGGTTGTGAATGATGGTTTCTCCGTTTCATTTTATAGTCCTCATGCTCTGTCAATTCTTATATGTCACATGTGTGAGTTGGAAAACATAATTTCTTTAGAAAGAACTCTGATGTCTCATGAATTCTTCAAATATATTTGGCTTTATTTCACTCTTATTTATGTTGGAGTAATACTTTCCACATAAGAGATAGTTTTATTATTACACAATTTTCCCCAGCTAATAAATATTTCCTTTTTGTTTTCCTTAGAATCTCTTTCTCAAACCATTTTCCTCTTATTGTCCTTTCCCTTTATCTTCTTATAATGTCACTTTCATGAGTTTATATCATTTATTCATATTAACATTTTTATATATGATCTTTTAAAATCAGATAATCAATTAGTTTCATGTGTAGACATAATGATTCCATTAGATTCTAACTCAGAGGGAATTTGTATTGTCAGAATTGTATTTTTACTGACTAGTATAGCTCTTGAGCTTTTGAAATCACTAATCAATGAAATGAACTCTTAATTTGCTTTTTAAACATAAGAATTTTGTGAGTTGCATTCCTAAAACCTAGAGTATTGTTGTATTTTTATTTTTTTATCTTTAACTTTTACCCACTTGCCTTTTTATTTTGTTTATTTATTTATTTTAATTTATTCTCAAGTTACAGTGTAGTCTTGGCTTCAGGAATAGAATCCAGTGATTCGTCATTTACATATAACACCAAGCACTCATCCCAACAAATGCCCTCCTTAAATGTCCATAACCCATTTTTCCCACCCCACCAATCCTTAGTTTGTTTTCTGTATTTAAGAGACTCTTATGGTTTCCCTCCCTCTCTGTTTTCATCTTATTTTTCCTTCACTATCTCTATGACCATCTGTAAAATTTCTCATACTCCATGTATGAATGAAATCATGTGTTATCTGTCTTTCTCTGACTGACTTATTTGCTTAGCATAATACCCTCCTAATTCCATACACGTTGTTGCAAATGGCAAGATTTCATTATTTTTCATTGCGGACTAGTATTCCATTGCATGCATATCTCTATCTCTATCTATCTATCTATCTATCTCATCTATCTATCTATTTACTTTGGAAAAATTCCTAGCAGTGAAATTGCTGAGTCATAGGGTAATTCTTTTTTTAATTTTTTGAGGAAGCTTACACTGTTTTCCAGAGTGACTACACCAGTTTTCATTCCCACCAACTGTGCAAGAGGGCTCCCCTTTCTTCACACCCTTGCCAACATCTGTTATTTCCTGTGTTGTTAAATTTAGCCACTTTGACCAGTGTGAGGTGGCATCTCATTGTGGTTTTGATTTGTATTTCCCTGATGATGAGTGATGTGGAGCATCTTTTCATGTGTCTGTTAGCTGTCTGTATGTCTTCTTTGTAAAAGTGTCTGTTCTTATCTTCTGACCATTTCTTCACTGGATTATTTGATTTTTGGATGTGAGTTTGGATAATTCTTTACATATTTTTGATACTAACCCTTTATCAAATATGTGATTTGCAAATATCTTCTCTATCAGTTGCCTTTTAGTTTTTATCTTGATGAGGTCCCAATAGTTCATTTTTGCTTTTATTTCCCTTGCCTTCAGAGACATGTCAAGTAAAAAATTGCTGCAGCTGAGGTCAAAGAGGTTGCTGCCTGTTTTCTTCTGTAGGATTTTGATGGTTTTCTTTCTCACATTCAGGCCTTTCATCCATTTTGAATTTATTTTGTGTATGGTGTAAAAATGGTCCTGTTTCATTCTTCTACATTGTTGTTTGCCATTTCTCCCAGCACCATTTGCTAAAGAGATTGTCTTTTTCTTCCATTGGATATTCTTTCCTGCTTTGTTAAAGATTAGTTGGCCATATATTTGTGAGTCCATTTTTGGATTCTCTATTCTATTCCATTGATCTATGTGTCTGTTTTTGTGCCAGTACCATACTGTGTTGATAATTACAGCTTTGTAATACAGATTAAAGTCAAAATTGTGATGCCTCCAGTTTTGGTTTGGCTATTCGGGGTCTTTTGCGGTTCCATACAAATTTTAGGATTGTTCTAGCTCTGTGAAGAATGCTGGTGCTATTTTGATTGGGATTGTGCAGATTGCTTTGGGTAGTATCAACATTTTTTTTTATTAAATTTTTTTTCAACGTTTTATTTATTTTTGGGACAGAGAGAGACAGAGCATGAAGGGGGGAGGGGCAGAGAGAGAGAGGGAGACACAGAATCGGAAACAGGCTCCAGGCTCCGAGCCATCAGCCCAGAGCCCGACGCGGGGCTCGAACTCACGGACCGCGAGATCGTGACCTGGCTGAAGTCGGACGCTTAACCGACTGCACCACCCAGGCGCCCGGGGTAGTATCAACATTTTAACAATATTTGTTCTTCCAATCCATGAGCATGGAATGTTTTTCCATTTCTTGGTTTCTTCTTCAATTTCTTTCATAAACTTTCTATAGTTTTCAATGTACAGATCTTTTACCTCTTTGGTCAGATGTATTCCTAGGTAGTTTGTGGTTTTTGATACAATTGTAAATGGGATCAATTCCCTGATATCTCTTTCTGTTGTTTCATTATTGGTGTATAGAAATGCAACTGATTTCTGTACATTGATTTTACATCCTGTGACTTTGCTGAATTCCTGTATCAGCTCTAGCAGTTTTTTGGTTGAGTCTTTAAGATTTTCCATGTAGACTGTCATGTCATCTGCAAAGAGTGAAAGTTTAACTTCTTCTTTGCCAATTTCTATGCTTTTTATTTTGTTTTGTTGTCCTATTGCGGAGGCTAGGACTTCCAACACTATGTTAAACAACAGTAGTGAGAGTGGACATCCCTGTCATGTTCCTGATCTAAAGAGAAAGCTCTCAGTTTTTCCCCATTGAGGATACCAGCTGTGGGCCTTTCATATACATCTTTTATGAAATTAAGGTATGTTCCTTCTATCCAAACTTTCTTAACAGTTTTTATTAAGAAATGATGCTGTATTTTGTCAAATGCTTTTTCTGCATCTATTGACAAGATCATATGGTTCTTATCCTTTCTTCTATTAATGTTATGTATCATGTTGATTGATTTGCAAATATTGAACCAGCCCTGCAGCCCAGGAATGAATCCTACTTGATTATAGTGAATAATTCTTTCAATGTACTGTTGAATTTGTTTTGCTAGTATTTTGTTGTAAATTTTTGCACCCATGTTCATCAGGGATATTGGCCTGTAACTCTCCTTTTTAGTGGGGTCTTTGTTGGGTTTTGGAATCAAGGTAATGCTGGCTTTCTAGAATGAGTTTGGAAACTTTCCTTCCATTCTATTTTTTGGGGAATATTTTGAGAAGAAAAGGTATTAACTCTGCTTTAAATGTCTGGTAGAATTCCTCTGGGAAGCCATTTTATGTTTGGTGCATGAATAACCTAAATAAAAACATTTTTATTAATTATTAAAAATTCCAGATTGACCCTAGGCCTGCTGGATCAAATTCTCTAAAGGAGAGAATCTTATGTTTGAATTTTTTAACACATCCTTTTTACTTATGTTTATTTATTTTTGAGAGAGAAAGAGAGACAGAGCATGAGCAGGGGAGGGGCAGAGAGGGAGGGAGACACAGAACCCAAAGCAGACTCCTGGTTCCAAAGAGTCAGCCCAGAGCCTGATGCAGGGCTCGAACCCACAAACCACAAGATCATGACCTGAGCCGAAGTTGGATGCTTACCTGTCTGAGCCACCCAGGCACCCCTGTGTTTGAATTTTTAACAGACATTTAGGTGCCAAGTATTAAGAACCATTGGACAAGGATTATACTTTGTTTTTTGTTTGTTTGTTGGTTGGTTGTTTGTTTTCTCTGTTATCATGGCCAGTAATATTAAATCATGGCTTCCTTCTATTTTATTTATTTCTTTTAAAAAATAATGGAAGTCTTTTATTCCAGTCTTATATACTATACAACAGGTTTGTGAAATTGGTCTAACATAGTGTTCAACTTTATTTATTTAAATATTATTTTCCTTTGTAAATTAACCATGCATTCTGTATTATATACTTTCTTTCATTGCTT
Organism: Felis catus; assembly: GCF_018350175.1. NCBI lineage: Eukaryota > Metazoa > Chordata > Mammalia > Carnivora > Felidae > Felis > Felis catus. The sequence continues at coordinate 51,210,642 of NC_058376.1, forward strand.
GGATCCCCAAAGTATTCTTTAGAACTAATTGTACCAAATGTTGTTTATTTATGTATCATCTTCTATACTATTCTATCACATTAGGTAAACATTCCTGAAGGATGAGAACTGTGTCTTTAGAAGCTCATTTTAGAATGCTGGCAGCAAGTGGCACAATATTTTTACATAGAAGATGTTCAATATATTTGATGAATTGAGTTGAATTGGCCTTCTTTCCTGATAATTTCTCCTCATTATTACAAGGAGCTTGCTTCACCAGTGTTTTAATGTCTCATTTGCATTCATTCATCTTACTGACTCTTCTGATGTTATGCATGTGGGTATATATATTTTTTCTATCCTGATTCTCCAGATGTATACTATCCTTTTCCAGAATATTCTCTACCATTTTTGTAGTATGAACTATGTGATACTGTTACATGATGCACAACTTATTACATTATTCACTATTAAAATGCTGTGTCTAAAAATATTGTCAGCAATGCTTCAATAAAAAATTTCTATGTTATATCAATTCAGAAAATACTGGACTGAATAAAATTGAAATTAACTTTTTACTAGAGAACTTCCCAGGTCCTTCAATGAATACAATGTTTAGTCTTTCAAATTTATTTAACTGAGGGAAAATAAAGTGAAATAAAGTGAATAAAAAGATAAGTTATATATAAATATATACATAAATTTATATGTATAAATACATAAAGCATTACTTTAATTATATATTGATAGCATTAGAAAATTAGTACTTAATAAATTAGTAAATTGATATTGGAGGATGTATTAGAAAATAAAACAAAACCAATATCCTTAACATATTTGCTTAGAGAACACAGATTCTTTTTTTTTTTTTTTAATGTTTACTTATTTTTGAGAGACAGAGAGAGACAGAGCACAAGTAGGGAACGAGCAGAGAAAAAGGGAGACACAGAATCTGAAGCAGGCTCCAGGCTCTGAGCTGTCAGCACAGAGCCTGATGCAGGGTTATAACTCATGGACAGTGAGATCATGACCTGAGCCCAAGTGGGCGTTTAACCCACGGAGCCACCCAGGTGCCCAGATTCTTAATTAAAAGACAAAACCACAGGGGTGTCTGGGTGGCTCAGTCAGTTAAGTGACTGACTTTGGTTCAGGTCATGATCTCACAGTTGTGGGTTCTAGCCCCGAGTCGGACTCTGTGCTGACAGCTTGGAACCTGGAGCTTGCTTCGGATTCTGTGTCTCCCTCTCTATATGCCCCTCCCCAACTTGTGCTTCTCCTCTCCCTCTCTCTCTCTTAAAAATAAATAAATATTAAACGTTTTTTTTTTTAAAAAACCATAAAAATCAGAAAATAAACAAAAGCTTCCCAGGGGATTCAGGGGCACAACATTACAGTAATAACCCCTGCAAAATTCATTCAATGGATATTTATGGGTAATTATTTTAAGACTCTAACCAAAAATTTTTCAGTGGTAATGAAAAATAAATTCATTTTTTGTCAATTCTTCCCAGTATCAATAAATTACACCTGCCAAACATAGATAATTCCACACCATAGCATAAACCATCATAACAAATTGCATTAACCAGGACCAAAAATGGCATTGAATTAATCTTTTTTCCCTCATCTTCAGGACCAGAAATAATATATTTTTTTAAGTTTTTATATGCCTAAACTTTTACACAATGTTAAATCGATATTGAACATTCAATAGATGCTTATTTGATTCTTACTCAAATGTAGTAAAAAAAAAACACAGAAGTAGAAAATTCAAATTTTCTTTCTTTCTTTCTTTCTTTCTTTCTTTCTTTCTTTCTTTCTTTCTTTCTTTTTCTTTCTTGGATTCTGTGTCTCCCTCTCTATCTGCCCCTCCCCAACTTGTGCTTTGTCTCTCTCTCTCTCTTTTCTTTGAAACACCTAGGACTAGCACAGAAAAAAAATAGAGAGATAAATAAATAAATAAATAAATAAATAAATAAATAAAACCTCCTGTAAAAAAAAATAACACTTAAAAAAAAATAAATAAAGGCCTGAGCAGGATTAATGCCTTAGCCCAAGGGAGCTACAGCAACTCTGATTGGTCCACATTATCCCCCTAGCTTATCCATCAACATCACCTCCTTCATGGGGAAATCCCCAGTTTTGCTGTAAGCCAAACAGCAAAACTGTTTGCTTGTTATTGCCTCTTGGCAAAGTTAGTTCACAATTAATTGGGAGTCAAATTAATTTCAACTGATGAAATTAATCAAAATGTTACAAATATTAGGCTCCCTGTTTGGGAACATTGTTAAAAATAAAGCTGAATCCTTAGAGAATCAGGAGCATTTGGCAGACAATTCCAAAACCTAAAGAATGCTCTAATGGTATACAAAGATGGTACAGTACTCAGCAAATTTGATCTCAAAAGAAGTGCTATTCTGAGCCCCCTTTCATCTTTATTAAGAGTTTGACTAAAAGATTTTGGCTATAATTGATGCCATATATTTCATTTTTGGGGTAAAAAATGTGTACTGCAGCATGTCAACTAAAGCTTAGTAAGTACAATTTATAAGGGTTTTCAATTTAGGTTTTGCATGAATCCTAAATTAGAATTGGAATTTCCTAATTAGAATTAGAAATTCCTAATCAGAGTTCCAAGTAATCCTACAAACCTTCTACAAAGACCAAACAGAATTAACCCAACCTAATTTACGTCAGAGTCTTGTAGAATCTGAAATGTACTGTTTTTTTTTTAATGTTTATTTATTTATTTTCAGAGAGAGAGAAAGAGACAGCATGAGCAGGAGAGGGGGAGAGAGAGAGGCAGAGAATTCCAAGTTCAGAGCCTGATTCAGGGCTTGATCTCATGAAGTATGAGATCATGACCTGAGCCCAAATCAAGAGTCAGATGCTCAAGCAACTGAGCCACCCTGGTGCCCCTCTGAAACCTACTTTTTCCCAGTCTTTCCATACAATGTTATAACAAAAATTGTATACATTTTTTACAAGATGAATAAGATGTAAAAATTCAAATAAAACCAATCCTTTCTATAGATGACATTAAACTGATCTTTGAAATTAATTCATTTCCCTCACTCTAAATCCATAGATAAAATGTGACAGCAACTTTTACATTTAACTCTATTATTCATGTTACTATGCATTTTTTATTGTATTCCTTAGATGTGTATAGTTCCCATATTGCTCTGAACAACTCAATATGATGCTTTGTTTAATGGATCAATTTGACTTTTTCTCCATATAGACAAATTAAATGATAGTCAACACAGTTTTTTTTAAAATACAGAAGTTATAGAATTGACCAAAGAGTAAAAATAGTTTAAGTATTAATGCATGTGGATAAAGCTTCTTCAGTTTGTCTAAGTAGGCACTTTGCTCCAGCAAGCACTTTCTTCTGAGATTTTTCTCTTAATTCTAAACACATCTATATTTCCCCTCACTCATGCCAGTTCTTCAATTACCTTTCATGCTGTGCCCTTAAGTAACAGGACTAAGCACACAACAACAAGAACAAAAATGATCATATTTGTTTAGAAATAGCCACAATTAATAGTACACAGATTATTTAGAGAGTCTACATAAATAAGAGATCCAATATAAAACATACTTATAAGGAGTAATCATTATGTTTTCTCCTCTGGATAAGGGTGGGAGTTAAATAACTGAACAAAAGAATAATAAGCATCTTTATAAAGAATGAGGGAAACATGCATTCTGCCTCATTGCAGTGGAAGAAATGAGTCTGAAATGATTTTTTTTTCTTTCATTAGAAAGTTATCTTCTCATTGGGTTGGACACATAATTCCAAGCCCATAGATTCATTTGAAAAATCACAAACAAGGGGTGCCTGGGTGGCTCCCTTGGTTAAGCGTCTAACTCTTGATTTCAGCTCAGGTCATAATCTCATGCTTTGTGAGTTTGAGTCCCACATCAGTCTCCATGCTGACTGTGCACAGCCTGGTTGGGATTCTCTCTCTCCTCTCTCTGGCCCTCCCCTGCTCTCTCTCTCTCTCTCTCTCTCTTTCTCTCTCTCTCTCTCTCTCTCTCTCTCTCTCAAAATAAATAAACTGAAAAAAACCCACAAACAATAAAGTAGTCATGGCATTGAAAATATGAAATATATAAAATGTATGTGGTTATAGATTTGTCTGAAAGGAAGCTTGATGTGTTTGTTTTGACATCATGACTATCAGTGACCAAGAAATTTCAAGGTCAGGAAAAAAATACCAAACTCAAGTCAAGTCCTTCCTGAAATGAAATAAAATTATTTGGCCTGTCTCCCATAATATAAACAATTTATGGATCTGAATTTTTTATCTGTTGAAATGGTAGAGTAAGTCATCATACACAATGTGCATTTTGAAGCTTAAGTAGAGTTTGCCTGATAGAAGCAAAATGAGGCCAAATGAAAGGATGATTCTAGACTGAAGAAAATAGTAGGGTAGAGTTAAGATGATGAAAATGATTGAGAAGAGCATGATTGATAGATTTTCCTATAGGTCTTTTCATTCTTCTAGAGCTTGACAATCAATTAGATTTCAAGATTCCTTTTAAAACTTCAAGTTCTTAAAGGAAAACAACAGCATATCTCTTTCAAGGCAGGAAATTACATATTTAATATCAGTTATGAAATATTACCATTCTATGTATTTCAAAAAGCCCAATAAATAGATATTTGCTAATAACAGTAGATTGGGATGGTATAAGAATTTTAATTTTTAATTTTTCTAGTGGTATATATCATTCACCAACTAATTGGTGAATGTGCTAGAAAAACACCTTTATGAGCTCATAAAGAACAGTCCTAAAATATTTACTAAAAGTGGCAGATTCTAGAAGAAAGGAATTGTTAATGGTTGATAATACCCATGCTAGGGCAAGCAGAGGAGTTATAGACATAGCAATCTGGTTCTTGTATCAAGGCATGTGGCTGATTTGCATGAGGCTATAAATTGGGAAGTAATTGAGACAGAGAAAGCATGTGACATCAAAGGTAAAATTGTGAATCAAAATATTGATTTGGCTAAAAGCTGGAAATATAAAATATGTAGGTGAGGTTGCCAGAGTGATACACTTGTCTTTCCATCACTGTTGATCCTCTAAGGGAGAAAAATCACAGTAAAGCAAAGCAGCCAAATTTCAAGCACAGAGAGGAGGAGCAGCCAGAGGCATGAATTATCCTTACACTGGACTGGAGAACCAGCCACTGAGTAATTGAGAATTGACTTCAGGTTCAATGTTGAATTTCCATCACGTGCCTGAGCTCTGTAGCCCTTAGGTAAAGATTTGATTTACATAGATTAGATCAATAAATAAAAGATAAATATAGGGGATAAATAAAAATCCATCTTCAGCAAATCACACTGTTTAGGTTTGTTTAGTTGAATTCTTTGTTGGAGACCAGCAGGCAAACTCTTCTGGCTTTCAAAATCAATTATCTAAGCTACTCTTCCTCCACAACACAAGAGGAAAATTAGCAAACAGTGCAAACAATTTGTTTGTGCACTTAGAAACTATACTTCAAACTCATTCAAAATATAGTTTTGGAAACAAGATACACTGTAACATCAGCAGGGTTATAATTTATTGAAGCATATCTTTTATCAATCCCATATATAAATTTTTTCAGGTTCAAATACTATAAAATCTTAGTTGGGATTTTTTTTTATTTCAAGTTTAAAATTGTGGGCTAAAAATAATTTGTTTCTTCTATAGCTATTTATTTAAAAGTTGTATTGCTAAAGTCAATTTTAAAAATTGCTCTCTTGTATCATCCTTATTTTAAAAATATTGTTGATTTATCTTAGGATCTGTATTTTATAATATATATAATGAAATTCATTATGATGAAAGATGAAGTTATTTCAACAGGCTCCAATATTATGAAGTCCACTGTGGAATCAATGATACATGATTAAAATATGTTCTGTATACATTTAAAATTAAACTAAATTAATAAAACTTAGAAATAAAATAATTTATGCCAAATGAAGTCTTTTAAATCCTGGTGTCTTTTAGAAGATTTTGTTGCTTCTTTAAATTGTGTCTTGGTGCATAAATGTTTTGAATGACTGACCTAAATAATTACATGCAGAATTTACCAGATTATTTTTTAATGATGTCTGTTGGAGTTAAAAGTGCAACTATATGAGGAAGATCACTGGATCTGAAATGTAAAATACATCAAATGTGTGATTCTGGAATTGGGAATATATTATATTCATCAGGACACCATATTTCAAGAGAAACAACTCTCTTCTGTTATCTATGCCTTAAATCTCAACTCTGCACATCCCCACTTGTAGGTCAATATTTCTAATGAAAAATGACACAACAGTGCTGGCTAGTCTCACTTGAAATTCATAATCATGAATCTCTTATGAGCACTCAACACTGCCAGCAGCCCACATATATATTTGCCTGGTGAGCTTTCCTTTCCAGTCTCTGAGAAGGCGATTTCATACCACCTGTTCCTGACCAAATCATTACTCAATCCCTGATGCATTCTTCATCTCATGATTTTGCCTCATATTTCACTATATATATAAAGAAATTAAGGAAAATCCTTATCTTCTCCCAATTAAATGAGCTAACAACTTACATCTGTACTAAATAATTATTCCTTTGTTCCTATTCTCTGTTCCAAGTTTCAATTTGCTTGATTTCCGAATTTCATCTCCTCTAGGATACTCAGTAGTTTAGTTAGGCAATTATATTGTTTATGTTCTATATCAGCAATGTTTCCCTATCTTCAGAGTCATTGCCATCAGCATACAGTCTATTTTATGTTTACATCTCTCTTGACCACATAACTTACTTTGAAAATTCTTTCATCTCCGTAATTACTAGCAAAATATCCTGAACAAAAATCAAGTTGTGTACAGTCAATATCTCATAGAGCCTCTAATCTTCCTTCCCACTTTACCTTCTCTGATTCAAAGAAACTGTTCTTTGTCAGTCATCAGTGACATTCACATTGTAATATCCAATGCTCATTTTCAATTTGTACCTGATCCCACCTCTAAGCAGCAGACAGCATCATTATGGACGTCACTCTCTGTTTTCTTGAGGTATTTTTGGATTGTGCTTTCCATAACTACATACTACTCTGATTTTCTTCCTGTCTCACTAGTTCTCCTTCTCTTCCCCATTGTTTCCTCTCTGCATACAATCAAATTCTGAATGTTGACATGTCTCACGACTCTGCCCTAGAATTCCTTTTCATCTCTATATCATGTTCAGAAACAGAGAAGAAAGGCCTTGTTGCAAACACAACATGTTTGTTGTCTGTGTCTGGTATGAACTTCAGATCTCCTTAAGACTGGCTTCTTTTGCACATCAGATTCTAGCTCAGTCTCTTCTCTTTAGGCCTCCAACATTACAGCTCTTTGCCATACCTATTTATTTTACTCTCTCTTAGCACTTCTTTCTTTCTTTTTTTTAAACATTTATTTTTGAAAGACAGAGACAGAGCATGATCAGGGGAGGGGCAGAGAGAGAGAGGGAGACATAGGATCCGAAGCAGGCTCCAGGCTCTGAGCTGTCAGCACAGAGCCCGACATGGCCCGAACTCACAAACTAAGAGATCATGACCTGAGCCAAAGTCGAAGGCTCAACTGACTGAGCCACCCAGGCACCCCTAGAACTTCTTCCTTTTTTAAATCTATGTTTATTTATCTAAATTCAACTTAGTTAACATACAGTGTAGTGTGGGTTTCAGAAGTAGAACCCAGTGATTCATCACTTACATATAACACCCAGTGCTCATCTCAACAAGTGCCCTCCTTAATGCCCATCATCCATTTAGCCCATCCCCCATCCGCCTTCACTCCAGCAACCTTTAGTTTGTTCCGTGTATTTAAGAATCTCTTACAGGTTGTCTCCTTCTCTATTTTTATCTTATTTTTCCTTCCCTTCCCCGATGTTCATATGTTGTGTTTCTTAAATTCTCTTAGAACTTATTTCTATTGAAATGATCTCACTTACTTATCTACTTTTGTCTTCTTCTAAAATGTAAGCTTATCTACATGCATTATTTATGTTCAGAAAAATGACTGGTAAAACACCTGACATATAATAGGTGATCAATATATATTTGTTGAATAAATGATAATAGTTTGAAAATTCTAAAATATCAGTATTGTAACACGTTGAAAGTAACATTAAGTTTTGGGGCCCCTGGGTGGCTTAGTCGGTTGAGCGTCTGACTGGGCTCAGGTCAGGATCTCGCAGTTTGTGAGTTTGAGCCTCACATTGGGCAGTGTGCTAACTCAGAGCCTGGAGCCTGTTTCAGATTCTGCATCTCCATCTCTGCCCTTTCCCCGCTCATGCTCTCTCTCTGTCTCTCAAAAATGAATAAACCTTAAATAAAAAAATTTTTAAGTAACATTAAGTTTTAATAAAATAAGTTATATGTTTCAGCTTAGGAAAATAAAAACTAATATTCATTAAATTCTTTAAAGAACTGTGAAGACCATGATTATAGTAAACACTCTCTTCTTCACTCTTTCTTGAAATAATAACAATTTGAGAGGTGTATTCCATGAACTTTACTTCAACTTAATTTACCTAAAGGTAAATATAGTGGATGCACATGTTACATTGCAGGTGAGGAAACTGACCTGTGACAGGTGAGATACTCCACACTTCCTAAAGAAAAATTAGGATGGTTAACTTACTGAAAGGGTCTTGAAAACAAATTTGACATAAAGCAAGAATTAGTACAGGTTTTGTAAAGCAGAACATTACCAAAAATACTGAGAATGATACATTAAGGAAAAGTTGACTAATAAATTGGAAGGAAACCTGAGGAAAGTCTGTGCACAGGATGGGTACAGATAGGTTGGTAAATAGTACCTAGGAACTTGAGATTGGGCAGTTATTTAGGCCATACAAAGGCAGGTCAAATTTAAAATGGACTTAGAATTTTTAGACCTACTGATAAATTAGATGTGGAAGAGGATGGGCTTAGGAGGGTAAAGGGTTTTAGTTTTCAGCTTGGGCAAATAGAGAAGAATCATAGCAGCAGCAGTGAGAAGGGAAAAGGGTGACATCCAGAAATAATGATAAGTTATGGGAAATAGGATAGATTCAGTTTTCAATGTCAATGTTAAGATTTAACAATATATCAAAATTAAACTAACATCATGTCTGAGACAGAATATAAACAGTGGTGATATAAATAAAGGAGGATGAACCCTTTCTTCCTTTCCGTAACCTCCAGGCAAATTCAAACTCTGGTTGTATATCACCCTTATCTTCCTTTTAAACCACATTGTGTTTTTTTTTTAATTATAAGACAGTGGATATGTGCTAAGGCACTCTAAAAATTTGCCTAACTCCCTTAAAACACCACTCTCCCCATAATTACATTACAGCGAGCTAGAGTACAGTAATGTGGTTGTGGCTGGGTCCTTTCTCATCATAAACAGCGTTATAGGTTTCAGACCTATTCCACTCTAATCAGCTTTGTTTTCCTTGTTTTCCTTTAAGAGAGTATTTTATTCAAACTCAGTAATCACTACCCCTTCACCCCTTCTTGCACCAAAAATGGAAGCATTACCTAAATTAGTGTTTCATAGGTATGGGTATCAAGTCACCATTAAAACACACACACACACACACACACACACACACACACACACACAAAGATACTCTTGCTCTAAATGCTCTAAATATTTTGTTTTAAATGTGTAGGATTTTGACTTACAAGGGTTTTTGTTTTAAAATTTTAAATAGTTACTAAATCCATCTCCACCCATGTGTGGACACACACACACACACACACACACACACAAACACAGTATGTGTGTGTGTGTGTGTGTGTGTGTGTGTGTGTGTGTGTGTATATATATATATATATCATGGAGAAATTTTTTATCATAGAGCTTCAAAATGACTGTCTTTAAAAGGATTGAGGAATTTAAGTGTTACACTGAAGAATATATTTACCCTACAGATTCTGCTGGAAATTCAGTATACAGAGCACATACTGTGCTTGGTTGGAATCATACTTGAAAATCTCTCAGGAAACCATGTTTGATACCAACACAGACAGTTTTCTTTTTTTTTTTTCCCTCTTACTGGTCTGTCTAATCACTATTACTTTATTTAGCAATGCCATGTGATAGTTGTCTTATATTTAGGTATTTATCTAAAATCCATTTCAAATTATTCAACATTTCATGCATAATAAATATCAACGTTTTACAACCATTATAATAAACACCCAACTGCACAGATGGTTTCTCTACATGTGCCACACTGTACCCTGTGATTCATGGGTTACATGCCCTGGAAGAACGAACTTTTTATAAACACTGGATTAACACCATAATTACCCTTAATTTGAAGAAATGCTGATATTAAGAAAGTGAAAGGCAACTATCACAACTGATAAAATAGAACCAGAGATCCCAGAGATTACACGGGGTGGGGGGGAAGGGGGCATAAATTCATCAAATGAAGAGTCACATAGAATCAATGACACTGTATATATTATTCTGTTTCTCTTTCTCTTTTCCAAGTGTATGGAGCTGAATTCATATTATTTACATGCTTAAAATTGTGCTGTCTTGTTTCTCCAAAATCCTTCTGTGGGTATTACAACAATATATTTCAATCTATTTCGTAAAAACTAATCACAGATTAGGGGATAAAACAGGTGAAGAGTGAAAAAGACTGCTTAGAGCTCTAATGGAATATTAGAGACAGTGATAGAAGTACAACTGCTGATTCATGGAAGTTGTAAATTCCTCAGATTCAGGAGACAACGTGGGTGTTTACTTCCTGTAATACATGACATGTTATGCACAGGAAGAGAAAGATACAGTTAGTTTGTATTCTAAAAAGAGGGCAGTTATGGGGCCACCATACAACTCCTGCCTTCCCTACTGATTCATGATATTTGTAATATCCATTCCATATGGACCTGTTAATCCTATGGTGCTTTTTATGCTGATAAATGAATATTGCTGGATTTCTGACCTCAAGTAGTTTTCAATCTACTCAGGGAACATAATGTGTAGATAATAATAATAATAATAATAATAATAATAATAATAAATAATAATGTCACCTAACAAAAATTGCTTGGAGGACAGGGAGTTAGGGATTACTTGCTTAACTGAGGTGTCTCTAGTTGTAACACCTGACACTTGAAAATCCAAGAGAGAGAATAGCAAGGATGAGCTAAAATTAGTGTTAAAGAATCACTCTACTCATTTGATAGTTGATATTTCCCCTGCTATTAGATTCTTCTAAAAAAGCAGTATCTTTTTTTTTTTATAAAACAAAAGTTTTTGTGTATGAAAAGGCAGGCAGGTTGGACAGAGACTAGAACCTCACAGGAAATACCAAAACTAAAAGAGGGCTCAGTTACTTTCTGTTTAAATAGATAAATAAAAATTGTTGGATTTATTTATTTTCTCTTTTTGTTTTGTTTTTTTGTTTGTTTTTCATATGGTAATATTGAAGAAAAGAAAAAGTAGAGGGGCAGTCAGTGGAGAAATATGAAAAGACTAGAGACCAAATTTTGTCTTCTAAAAGCTAGGATATGAAAAATTCCATTTGAAGTTATTTGTATTGCTGTAAGTTTCAAAACTGACAGTGTCCTACATGCACAAAAACCATAAGCAAACTCTAATTTGTGTAAAAAATAAAAGGTCCTGGGATACAAGCAGCAGCTGCAAGATAATGAGATCTCCATAAACTTAAATAATCAAAGCAGAAACTCGGAGCCAGAGGTGACAGGAGAACGTAAATCTGAGAATTTAACTTGCATTTTCCACGGTGTATGATGTTGGATTTGAGTTTAAATTCTCTAGATTTCAGGGGATAGGGTGACCCTAACTTGCATCTGACATTGTTACTTTTCTCTTGACCTTTAAAAAGATATTTAGGGCAACACCTACACCCCAGTGAAATGAAAATGATAATGTAAGTGATCACAACATTTGCCTTGACATCATTGTTCCTCTAGGTACTTTTTCTTGAATTTCACTTCAAATCTTGGAAGCACTAGCACACAATGATTGCATTTACCTAATTACTACCTACCTGTGTGTAAGTCCCAGTCTACTGGTAGTAATATCTAAGGCTGGAAATGCCCAAGGCACTTGCCTGGCCAGTTTTACTCTTAGCAAACCACCACAGACATTTCCCTCAGACCTTGGGCTCTTTCTCTATTAGGATTCAAGGGTGGACTGTCTAGGGTTCTGGGTTCACTCTTTATTGTCTAATTTATAGCATAAGAGTGGATCTTCTGCCCTTTTTTTTCTTCTTCTGTTCATTTTTAATCAGATTATTTGTTTTTTTTGTGCTTTGAGTTGTGTAAGTTCCTTATATACTTTGGATATTAACCCCTTATATCATATATCCTTTGCAAATTCAGTAGGTTGTCTTTTTCTTTGCCATGAAAAAGCTTTATTATTTTTATGAAGTTTATTTGCTTATTTTTATGAAGTTTATTTGCTCTTGCTTCAGGAGACAAGTCTAGAAAACTTCTGCTAAGGCCAATGTTAGAGAAATTACTGCCTTTGTTCTCTTCTAAAATATTTATGCATTCAGGTCTCACATTTAGGTTTTTAATCCATTTTGAACTTATTTTTGTGTTTGGTTTTAGATTGCCAACAGACACACGAAAAGATGTTCAACATCACTAATCATCAGGGAAATACAAATCAAAACCACAATGAGATGTCACCTTACACATGTTAAAATGGCTAAAATTGAAACAACAAGAAATAATTAGTATTGGTGAGGATGTGGAGAAAAAGGAAACTTTGTACAATACTACAGGAATGTAAAATGGTACAGTCACTGTGGAAAACAATGTGGAGATTCCTTAATAAGTGAAAATAGAAATTTCATATGATCCAATAATTCCCCAATTGGGTATTAACCCAAAGAAAACAAAAATGCTAATTTGAAAAGATATATGCACTCCTATGTTTATTGCAGCATTATTTCCAGTAACCAAGATATAGAAACAACCTAAATATCCATCAATAGATGAACAGATAAGGAAAATATGGCATAATATAATATAATAAAATATAAATACTATCCAGTATGTGTGTGTGTGTGTATATAGATAGATAGATAGAGATAGAGATAGAGAGAGAGTGCGCGCATAGATAGAATAATATATATATTCTATCTATGCGCGCTCTCTCTCGCTCTCTCTCTATGTGTGTGTGCGTGTGTGTGTGTGTATATATATATCTTTCTCTATGTGTGTGTGTATATGTCTGTGTGTGTGTGTATATATACATATGTGTATATATATACACGTATACATATATATATGTGTATATATATGTGTGTGTGTGTATATATATATGCACATACTATGCATACTATACAGCCAATAAAAGGATAAGATTGTGCCATTTGAGACAACATGGATGCACCTAGAGGGTATTATGCTAAGTGAAATAAGTTAGACTGAGAAACACAAATACTAATGGAATTGAAGAAGAAGAAGAAGAAGAAGAAGAAGAAGAAGAAGAAGAAGAGAAGAAGAAGAAGAGAAGGAGGAGGAGGAGGAATAAGAAGGAGAAGAAAAGAAGGAGCCTGAAGGGGAAGGTGGAGAGGGAGAAGGAGAAGGAGAAACAAATGAATAAACAAACAAAAAGCAGAATTAGACACATAAATGCAGAGAACAAACTGATGATTGCCAGAAGGAAGATGGGTGAGAAGTTGGGCAAAATGGGTGAAGGGGATAAAGTGATAGAGGCTTCTAGTTATGGAATGAACAAGTCACAGGACTAAAACCCAGCAAAAGAACATAGTGAGCAATGTTGTAATAGTGATGTAATGAGATAGATGGTAGGTACACTTGTGGTAAGCATGGCATAATGTACAAACTTCTCAATTCACTAAGCTGTGTAACTAAAACGAATTTAACACTGTGTGTCAACGATGCTCAAAAAAAAAGAAGAAAAAGAAAACCTTTGCAGAATAAACAAATATAATAATAATAATAATAATAATAACAATAATAAAGCATAAGAGCAGGAATTAGAGTGGAGAAAGGGAGTTGCTGGTTACTCAAGAGGTCAGTAATCTTGGTTACTCGGGGCTTTCAAAACAGGGACTTCTTAGGTGGGGGCGGCCTAATTCCTGATGTACTTGTTTTGCTGGTAGCTATGTCATAGCAAGTAATATGTTTTTTCAAGATCGATGTATTTTGAAATGCATGCCTCGACAATCAAAAGCTTAATGTCAGGTACTTAATATTACACTGTCATAATCCTTAATTTCTCTTATATTGTTTTAACTGCTCTCACAGTAAACAATGTTGTGCTAATAATCAAATATAACAGCCTAGAGTAGACCTCACTTTCCATGGTTCCCAAATGCTGCTGAATACCTTCTGGATACTCATGTCTCCTGGAGTGCCTTATCTTACAACATTTGAGAAATTGACTAACGGGGACACAAATTAGATCATGAGTAAATCATGTGAAATGGAAATTCTATGAAACAAGCTTCATGTAATCATTCTGTCACATCAGAGATCATATTGAAATAATTGCTAATAAAGTCTGATCTTCCATAAACCTTCATTACTGATGTTTTCATTTTAATATCATTTAATCACCATTTGCTAAAATCCTCATGATTTTCTCTGATTAAACATCAAATCTACAGGCAAATATACATATGAAAAAATGTAGTCCTTCAAGAAATGATTATTTTCTTATCTCATTCATTATATTTTAATTCTGCACTTTATATACTGAGTCCAAAGAAAACAGAATGTCAAGGACAAAGTTCTATGAAACACAAAACACTTGTATCTATCATTGTTTTTAATTACACACTTATTTCTCAATAGCATTTTGAAAAAGACTTTCTCCTTAGGCAATTGAAATCCTTCCAATCTGTCATTGGTTACAGGTGATTCAAATACAAGTAATAAAAGAATAAATGTGGTATATGTTTTTTACTTTAGGATGAGACTAGGAGTAATAATTACAATAAAAATAAATCAACAACCTAAAATATTATACTAGTTATTTGCCCTATATATTACAATCCAAGTTCACCTGGTTTTTCGATCATTTTATTCTAGCTATATCTTTCCAGTTTAGTATTCACACATATAAATTGTGAAATACTGATTATTAATATATTCATAAAAGAAATCTTTGGTTACTCTGTTTAAAGCTAGGGACATGTTCTTGAGAACTGTACCATTTATGTTAAAGGTCTGTCTGCATTTCCATTACGTACTCTTATTTTTTAGTACTTCATAATTTGGATTATAAAAAATACACTTCACCCAGAAGCTGAGCAAAAATGACTTTAGTTTTAAGAACAGATTTATTTCAAAAAATAAAATTCAAAAGCCAAAAATTTTTATGTTGTTAATCAAGTGGACAATTGGATTATGTAATTACAAAAGACATGCTTTTTACCCTTATATTACCAACCTACCTCCATATGAAGCACAAATGGAAGTGTCATTTATTGCAGACAACGGCACAAAAGACCACTTTTGATTTTCTGTCCTTTCAGTGGTTTGTGACCCTGGGCAAACCACAAAAAGATTCAGCTTTCCAAGTAAAGAAAAGAAACTAGTGCCTCCCTTCCTAGCATGACTTATAACAATAAACGAGTGCAAGGATACAAAGCTACAAAAGATAGGCAGTCACTCATCTTAGGAGCATGTCACTAGACTTTCCACTTTATACATCTCCTTTAGTGCTATTCTTAAAGACAATATCTTTTGAAATACAGAAACACTGAGGTGTCCTACATACTCCTGTTTCCATTACTACTTTTTCAGCCTCTCTGGAAGCTACACTGATCCTCCAATGTCTGTAACAACGCTAGTCTTCAAGCAATGATTTTCTAAATGATTAGCAAAATACTTTATGTATTATTTCATAAATATTTGAATGTACTCCCAACTTAGATTGAAATCTGTGAGATGAAGTGGTTCACCTTGGGAAAGATTCTCTTCCTCTATATCCATTCAGTTACTATTTCTAGGCCATCAGTCCAATATTTCTTTTAATTGGCAAATACTTATTGAGACTTGCTAGATGTTTAGAGCCATGAAATCATTAAAGAGGATAGAAAGATATTTAAGAAGGTCCCTATGACTTAATATCTTGGTTGGTAAAATGGGATTTAAATACATAAAGCCATTATATGACAGTGTAAATAACTTCTGTGCTATCATAGACATGATAAGACCTGAGTGGGGTTCATAAACAAATAAAATCTGCATAAAGGTAAGGAAGAGGAGAGCATTCCAAACATTTAAATAGCAAGGTTTGCGTGGGGTACAATGAGGGCAATAGAAGAAGAAGCAGACTGGAACCAATACTGGGAGAACAGGCAGAAGTTGATGACAAGACCTGAGCTCTGGTCACATATGTGTTTTAAATTTTTCCTATATTAAAAAAATAATAAAATAAATAAAAATTAAAAGAAAAGGGAGGAGCCAAGACAGTGTAACAGCATGGAAGTTTTTTGTGTGTACCGCGTCCATGAAATACAGTCAGACCAACACTAAACCATCCTGCACACCTAGAAAACTGATTGGAGGATTAACACAACAATCTGCACAACCTGAACCACAGAACTCAGTGGGTATGCAGGGCAGAGAGGTAGACTTGGGGAGCAAGAAGCCGTTGCAGGCAGGGAGGTGCTTTTGCGGGCAGAGAGAGGATGGAGACGGGTGGGGGAGAATATGGGAAAAGCACCCATCCCCAAACGCAGCTGGAGAGAAAGTAGAAAATTGGAAACAGCTGCAGGGACTAAACTAACAAGGGAGAAAGGAGAAAGGAGAAAGGACAGGGTTTAAATTCCATTAAGAGTGTAAACAAGGGGAGCACAAAGTCTGCAACTCCGCAGCTTGATACCTGGTGGTGCTCTGGTGGGAAGGGTGAATCCCCAGGAGCAGAGTGGGGTCTGGGAGGTTCTCGGGCCACATGGGGAAAAGCAGTTCCACTGCTTGGTAGAGACTGTTGAAGTCACCTGGTCCCAGCAGACCCCAGAGAACATTTGCTGGTGCTGGAACAAGATCGTTAAGGGTGAACCCTGGTGCCAGATGTGTGTTATGATTTTCCATTATCCCTGAAAAGCTACTGCTACATTATCTCACAAACTTTTTCTGGGGTGGGCTGGCACCTGGCCACAGTCTCAGGGCACCAGCAGCAGCAGGGTCCAGCAAGCTTTCCTGGGTGCAGCCGACATTCGACCCTTGCTCATTCAGCCATTGCTCATTTGGCCATTGCTCAGGGAGACCCTCCCCCAAAGGGGTGGAATGGATCAAAGCTGCAGTCCTTCAGAAATAAGGAGCCAGGGAAAACAGCCGCATCTGAGACAAAACTTGGGAGAGACGTGCTGCCTGGGGCTTGGTTACAGACAGTGAAAAACCGGGGAGTGGACAAAAGCTGAAGACAGAGGATGGGTGCATGATTGCTGATCTGGGAGAACAGAGTTCTGATACTAGAGACTGGGTAGCTGGGTGACGCCATTTTCACCGCTCCCACACACGCATAGGCACCTACAAGTGCCACAACACTCCACCTCAGTAGGCTAGCAGCGCCATCTAGTGGAGAACGGAGCCTTTGCACTGAGCCCCGCCCAACTGGGCCAACCTCAATCTTCAAGAAAACAAGTCTCACTGCCTACTTATAGACTATAAAGCACTTCATAGTCTGACTTCTAGGGGAAAATGAAGTAATTTCAGTCCTATTTCAATCTGTTAGCAGGTCCATCTATTCAATTTTCTTTCTTTTTTTTCTCTTTTTCACTTCTTTTTCTTGAATACAGAAAGAGAAAAAATTCATTTTTGTTTTCAACTTTGATTAAAAATATTTTCTTTAATCTTTTACTATATTTTTTTACTTTTGTGTAATTTTTTTCAAATTCTATTTTACTTAAATCATTTTATTTTAGTAGTCTACTTCAGTGTATTCACACTTTTTCAAATTTTCAAACGATTTGCTTTTTTTTCTTTTTTCTCTTTTTTGTTTCTTTTCTTTTTCTTGAATGCAGAAATAGAAAAACTTCATTTTTACTTTCAATTTCTATTAAAAATATTTTCTTTAATTTTTTTTACTATATTTTTTCATTTACATAATTTTTTCAAATTCTATTTTACTTCCATCACGTTATTTTAGTCTACTACAGGGTATTCACTTTTTCAAATTTTCCAACGATTTCCTTTTTTTCCTCTTTTTTCTCTTTTCAGTTTCTTTTCTTTTTCTTAAATACAGAGAGAAAAAATTCATTTTTATTTTTAATTTTTATTAAATATTTTTCTTTAATTTTTTCTACTATATTCTTTATTTTGTCTAAATTCTTTCAAATTCTATTTTACTCCCATCATCTCATTTTAGTTGACTTCAGTGTATTCATTTTTTCAAATTCTCAAAGGATTCCTTCCCCCCCCCACACTTTTTTTCTCTAATCTGTCAAACCACTTTCAACACCCAGACCAAAAACATACCTAGGACCTCTTTTTTTTCTCTAATCTGTTAAACCACTTTCAACACCCAGACCAAAACATACCTAGGATCTACCATCATTTATTCGAGTTTTTTGAGTGTGTGGGTTTTTAATTTTTTAATTTTAATGTTTTTAACTTTAATTTTTTTGTTTTTTTATTTTAATTTTTCTACCTCCTTAATTCCTTTTCTCCCTTAAAAATGACAAAATGAAGGAATTCACCCCAAAATAAAGAGCACAAATAAACAGCAGCCAGGGATTTAATCAACAGAGATACAAGCAACATGTATGAACCAGATGTGTGAACCAGAATTTGGAATCATGATAATAATAATACTAGCTGGAGTCAAAAATAGATTAGAATCCTTTTCTACAGAGATAAAAGAAGTAAAAACAACTCAGAATAAAATAAATGTTATAAATGAGCTGCAATCATGGATGGATGGATGCTTGGTGGGAAGGATGGATGAGGCAGAACAGAGAATCAGCAATATAGAGGACAAACTTATAGAGAATAATGAAGCACAAAAAAAGAGGGAGATTAAGGCAAAAGAGCACAATTAAAGAATTAGAGAAATCAGTGACTCATTAAAAAGGAACAACATCAGAATCATAGGGGTCTCAGGAGAGGAAGAGAGAGAAATAGGGGTAGAAGGGTTGTGTGAGCAAATCACAGCAGAAAACTTTCATAACCTGGGGAAAGACACAGACATCAAAATCCAGGAAGCACAGAGTACCCCCATTAGATTCAATAAAAACCAACCATCAACAAGGCATATCATAATCAAATTTACAAAATACTCAGGCAAGAAGAAAATCATGAAAGCAGCAAGGGAAAAAAAAGTCCCTAACCTACAAGGGAAGACCGATCAGGTTTGCAGCAGACCTATCCACAGAAACTTGGCAGGCCAGAAAGGAGTGGCAGGATATATTCAATGTGCTGAATCAGAAAAATATGCAGCCAAGATTTCTTTATCCAGCAAGGCTGTCATTCAAAATAGAAGGCGAGATAAAAAGTTTCCCACACAAACAAAAATTAAAGGAGTCTGTGACCATTAAACCAGTACTACAAGAAATTTTAAGGGGACTCTCTGAGGTGAGAAAAGGTGAATATATATATATATATATATATATATATATATATATATATATATATATATATATCAAAAGCAACAAATATATATATATATATGAATATATACATATATATTCATAAACAACAAAGATTTGAAAGGACCAGAGAACACCACTAGAAACTCCAACTCTACAAGCATCATAATGGCACATAATTCATATCTTCCAGTACTCACTCTACACGTCAAAGGACTCAATGCTCCAATCAAAAGACATAGGGTAAAAGAACGGATGAGAAAACAAGATCCATCTATATGTTGTTTACAAGAGACCCACTTTAGATCTAAAGACACCTTCAGATTGAAAATAAGGGGATGGAGAACCATCTATCATGTTAATGGTCAACAAAAGAAAGCCAGAATAGCCATACTTATATCAGACAATCTAGACTTTAAAATAAAGACTGTATCAAGAGATGCAGAAGGGCATTATATCATAATCAAGGGGTCTATCCACCAAGAAGACCTAACGATTGTAAACATTTATGCTCCAAATGTGATAGCACACAAATATATAAATCAATTAATCACAAACATAAAGAAACTCATCGATAGTAATTCCATAATATTAGGAGCCTTCAACACCCCACTCACAGCAATGGACAGGTAATCTAATAAAAAAATCAACAAGGAAACAGTGGCTTTGAATGACACACTGGACCAGATGGACTTCACAGATATATTCAGAACATTTCATCCTAAAGCAGCAAAATATACATTGTTCTCCAGTGCACATGGAACATTCTCCAGAATAGACCATATACTGGGACAAAACTCAGCCCTAAGTAAGTACAAAAAGATCAAGATCATACCGTGTATATTTTCAGACCACAACACTATGAAACTCGAAAACAACAACAAGAAAAAATTAGGAAAGGTAACAAATACTTGGACTGAAGAACATCCTACTAAAGAATGAATGGGCTAACCAAGCAGTTAGAGAGGAAATTAAAAAGTATATGGAAGCCAATGAAAATTATAACACCACAACCCAAAAACTCTGGGATGCAGTAAAGGCGATCATAAGAGGAAAGTATATAGCAATCCAGGCCTTCCTAAAGAAGGAAGAAAGATCTCAGATACACAACCTAACCTTACACCTTAAGGAGCTGGAAAAAGAACAGCAAATAAAACCCCAAACCAGCAGAAAACAGGAAATAATAATTAGAGCAGAAATTAATGCTATGGATACCCAAAAAACAAACAAACAAAAAAACCAGTAGAACATATCAATGAAACCAGAAGCTGGTTTTTTTTTTTATTATTATTTTTTTTTAACGTTCATTTATTTTTGAGACAGAGAGAGACACAACATGAACGGGGGAGGGGCAGAGAGAGAGGGAGACACAGAATCGGAAGCAGGCTCCAGGCTCTGAGCCATCAGCCCAGAGCCCGAAGCGGGGCTTGAACTCACGGACCGCGAGATCGTGACCTGAGCTGAAGTCGGACGCCCAACCGACTGAGCCACCCAGGCGCCCCAGAAGCTGGTTTTTTGAAAGAATTAACAAACGTGATAAACCACTAGCCAGTTTGATCAAAAAGAAAAAGGAAAGGGCCCAAATAAATAAAATCAAGAATGAAAGAGGAGAGATCACAACCAACACGGCAGAAATAAAAAACAATAATTAGGAAATATTATGTGCAATGATATGCCAATTTTATGGGCAATCTGGAAGAAATGGAGAAATTCCTAGAAACATATACACTACCAAAACTGAAACAGGAAGAAATAGGAAATTTGAACAGACCCATAACGAGTAAGGAAATCGAAGTAGTAATCAAAACTCTCCCAAAAAACAAGAGTCCAGGGCCAGATGGCTTTCCAGGGGAATTCTATCAAACATTTAAGGAAGAGCTAACACCTAATCTCTTGAAGCTGTTCCAAAAATAGAAATGGAAGGAAAACTTCCAAACTTTTTCTATGAAGTCAGCATTACCTTGATTCCAAAATCAGACAGAGACCCCACTAAAAAGGAGAACTATAGACCAATTTCCCTGATGAACACGGATGCAAAAATACTCAACAAGATATTAGCCAACCGGATCCAACAATACATTAAAAAAAATTATTCACCACAACCAAGTGGAATTTATACCTGGGATGCAGGGCTGGTTCAATATCTGCAAAACAATTAACGTGATTCATCACATCAATACAAGAAAGGACAAGAACCATATGATCCTCTCAATAGATGCAGAGAAAGCATTTGACAACATACAGCATCCTTTCTTGATAAAAACCCTCAAGAAGGTAGGGACGAAGGAGCATACCTCGAGATCATAAAATCAATATAGGAATGACCCAATGCTAATATCATCCTCAATGGGGAAAAACTGAGAGCTTTCCCCCCAAGGTCAGGAACAAGGCAGGGATGTCCACTGTCGCCACTGTTATTGAACATAGTATTGGAGGTCATAGCCTCTGCAATCAGACAACACAAAGAAATAAAAGCATCCAAATCAGCCAGGAGGAGGTCAAACTTTCACTCTTTGCAGATGACATGATACTCTACATGGAAAACCCAAAATATTCCACCAAAAAAACTGCTAAAACTGATCCATAAAGTCAGCAAAGTTGCAGGATATAAAATCAATGCACAGAAATCGGTTGCATTCGTATACACTAATAATGAAGCAACAGAAAGGGAAATCAAGGAATTCATCCCATTTACAGTTGCACCAAAAACAATAAAATACCTAGGAATAAGTCTAACCAAAAAGGTGAAAAATCTATACACTGAAAACTACAGAAAGCTTATAAAAGAAATTGAAGAAGACACACAAAACAAATGGAAAGATATTCCATGCTCCTGGAAAGGAAGAACAAATATTGTTCAAGCGTCGATACTACCCAAAGCAATCTACGTATTCAATGCAATCCCTATCAAAATAACACCAGCATTCTTCACAGAGCTAGAACAAGCAATCCTAAAATTTGTATTTTGGAACCACAAAGACCCCAAGTAGCCAAAAACATCTTGAAAAAGAAACCAAAGTAAGAGGCATCACAATCCAGGATTTCAAGCTGTATTACAAAGCTCTAATCATCAAGACAGTGTGGTACTGGCACAAAACAGACACTTAGATCAATGGAACAGAAGAGAGAACCCAGAAATGGATCCACAAAAGTATGGCCAACTAATCTTTGAAAAGCAGGAAAGAATTTCCAATGGAATAAAGACAGACTGTTTAGAAAGTGGTGTTGGGAAAATGAGAGCAACATGCAGAAAAATGAACCTATACCACTTTCTTACACCATACACAAAAGTAAACTCAAAATGGATGAAAGATCTCAATGTAAGAAAGGAAGCCATCAAAATCCTTGAGGAGAAAGCACGCAAAAACCTCTTTGACCTTGGCCTCAGCAACTTCTTACTTAACACGTCTCTGGAGGCAAGGGAAACAAAAGGAAAAATGAACTACTGAGACCTCATCAAAATAAAAAGCTTCTGCACAGCGAAGGAAACAATCAGCAAAACTAACAGGCAACTGACAGAATGGGAGAAGATACTTGCAAATGACATAACAGATAAAGGATTAGTATCCAAAATCTATAAATAACTTACCAAACTCAACACCCAAAAAACAAATAACACAGTGATGAAATGGGCAGAAGACATGAATAGACACTTTTCCAAAGAAGACATCCAGATGGACAACCAACCCATGAAAAAATGCTCCACATCACTCATCATCAGGGAAATACAAATCAAAACCACAATGAGATAACACCTTACACTTGTCAGAATGGCTAACATTAACAACTCAGGCAATAACAGATGTTGGCAAGGATGCGGAGAAAGAGGATCTCTTTTGCATTGTTGGTGGGAATGTGAGCTGATGCAGCCACTCTGGAAAACAGTAGGGAGGTTCCTCAAAAAACTAAAAATAGAACTACCCTACGACCCAGAAATTGCACTATTAGGCATTTATCCAAGGGATACAGGTATGCTGTTTCGAAGGGACACATGCACCCCCATGTTTATAGCAGCACTATCAACAATAGCAAAGGTATAGAAAGAGCCCAAATGTCACCGATGGATGAATGGATAAAGAAGTGGTGTATATACATATACAATGGAGTATTACTCGGCAATCAAAAAGAATGAAATCTTGCCATTTGCAACTACATAGATGGAACTGGAGGGTATTATGCTACGTGAAATTAGTCAGAGAAAGACAAAAATCATATGACTTCACTCATATGAGGACTTTAAGATACAAAATAGATGAACATAAGGGAAGGGAGACAAAAATAATATAAAAGCAGGGAAGGGGGGCGCCTGGGTGGCTCAGTCAGTTAGGCGTCTGACTTCAGCTCAGGTCATGATCTCACAGTCTGTGAGTTCAAGCCCTGTGTCAGGCTCTGTGCTGACAGCTCAGAGCCTGGAGCCTGCTTCAGATTCTGTGTCTCCCTCTCTCTCTGCTCCTCCCCTCCCCTGCTCATACTCTGTCTCTCTCTCTGTCTCAAAAATAAATTTAAAAAATTAAAAAAATACAGGGAGGGGGACAAAACATAAGAGACTCATAAATATGGAGAACAAACTGAGGGTTACAGGAGGGGTTGTGTGTGGGGGAAATGGGCCAAATGGGTAAGGGACACTAAGGAATCTACTCCTGAAATCATTGTTGCACTATATGCTACCTAATTTGGATGTAAATTAAAAAAAATAAAAATTAAATTAAAAATAAACATAAATAAAAAATTAAAAATAAATGTTCCCTATATTTTAAACACTGCACTGCCTCAGACTTTCTGATGATAATCCTATATTCCTTTTAATAAAGTTTGCTACGTATTAGAAATTTTATCACATAACCCTTCAGTCCCATTATATCTTTGTTTAAGCTACTCCAAGCATAATTCCTTCCTTAAAAATTAGATGACCTGGCAGGCTCTCAATGGAAATGGACCAAACTGATCTCAGCCTTAATACCTCTCATGATGTTTCCTCCTCTTGCTTCTCCTACATAAAGAATTACATCACCATTCCCCATATCACCCAAGCCAAAAATCAAGAAGTTTGTTAATATAGGCTGTTACCTATGTTTATTCAAATTTTAATCATCTTACAGGCCTTCCTCATTCTATTTGCTAAACAATTTCAGATTATCCCTGTTTTTATTTGTCTGCTTATTTATTTAATCTGTTTCTAACTTTTTTTTTCTGGTTCTCATCAGTTATTACTAGGATTCTGTTTAAAATTAGTCAACTACAACATTTTATTTTTACAATAAAACAAATCTTCAGCATTGTATATAAATCCTTCAAGATCCCTTCCCAGTCCTCTTTTCTAGACTATTCTCCCATAGCTTTCTCTCTCCTTGATTGCTCTGGACCAGCTATTCAGAATTAATTACATGTTCCATAATGAGCTATGCTCTTTACAGATCTGTGGATCTGCCCATGCCAGAGTTACATCTTACAACATGATTCACAATTCCCCTCCCTTCTTCAATTTGAACCAACCCTGGTCTGTCAGGATTCTGCTTAAATAAATACCCACTCAAAACCTTTTGTGAACCTGAGTTGGGATTCTCTATTTATTTATCAGATTATATGGGAGCCCTTATCGAGGCACTTTCAACCTGTGCCAAATTAAAATAATCAAGTGAGTTGTTTGTATCACCTATATTCTACAAGCTTCAAGTCAAGGGCTCACCTTAGCCTTCTGGCAGAGGCATGAGGCATGTCTGGTATACAGTAAGTGTTCAAGATTTGTTTCATACATAAGAAACCTTACTCAGTTTCCTTGACATTTCCATAAGGAAAAAAGGAGGGATGTGGTAGGGAGTGGGTACTCAACCAGGATGAGAAAAAAAACCTCTGATTAACAGGCCATAATTCCATGTTATTGAACAAGCCACTTTATGGAAGATAACAGAAAGTCTCCAAAAATTAGAAACTGTATATGCTAATCCTATGAAAGTCTGCTTAAGAAGAGTATTTGTGTGTATGTCAGAGGAGTTCAAGCAAAAGTTTGCTAATTGCTTATGTTTTAAACATAATTCATGCTTCAGGCAATACTTCAATTTTATTTTTGAACTTGAATTTTCTTCAAATTTTACATTCCAATCAAATTCAAGAAATATTCCTGAGCTCTATCATATGTCAGGCATCATGTTATTCTATGAAATGTCCAACATACCTTTGAGGTTGTCAGGTTCCAGACTCAATATTTTAGTTGCTGAGTTGGAAGGTCAAATGAAGTTTAAGAGAAAGAACATCAAGGAACAGATCTTAAGGTAGTGATTTGCAAATGCCAAACTGAAAATAAAGAAACATTGAAATCATTACCTTCAGAGAGGAATACCAGCATTTTTGTATTGAACTATACAAAGCATGTGCAGAGTTTTTTAAAAACAATTTCAGACGGTTTTGTGCACATACTCTAAAATAGAAGCTTAGAAGTGAGAAGTGAGAGAATAGTGTTGGAACAGGCAGCCAGTCTTATTTTGTGGAAGGGGTTTGAACACAAGGAATCAGATGAACAAAACCTAACCATGCTTAAAATGAAAAAAAGAAAAAAGATTTACAATCTAAACAACTGCTTTGTATTTTCATCATTTGCATGAATATCCCTATGAAAGGGTAAGGCAGGAAGACATCTTTTCCTCTTCTTGAGGATCAATATCTTTAGAATATTTTTCTTTTCTTTATTATATAAAATATTACAGGTCTTTCTCCTAAAACTGCATAGTATATCTCATCAGAAGATAATTAGAAAACCCCTTACAATAGATATATCATTATAATATGTACCTATAAACCTGAAGAATATTGATATCATACTTATAAAGCAAATAGCTACTGTTCTCTAACTTAGTCAAAATGAGGTTACTGATAGTTTCTCAGTATTGATTGGCATTTGCTTGTGAGTCTAACATGCATACTCTGAGGCAATCATTAATTGACTTACCCATTTCAGAATCAGATAGTTTCCCCTTGAATTATTTATAAGAAAAACACAACTGAAACAAAGGAAATGAAAGATGACAAAGGAATAGTATATTGCATATACAATAGATAGTTATTCCATTTTGATACTGATCTGCCAGTACCCCAAATTGATTCTTGTTATATATGACATCAACAATGACAGTTTAAATCCTACCTCCTTTCAAAGGACCAAGCAGATTTTTTTTTCCTAAATGACTATTGTACAAAATTGCAAGAATAAGTTAAAGAGGTACACTTACAATAGAATGGCTGTATGTTTGTCCATTTATTAGATAACCAAACATGAAATATGTCTGGAGCATCCAGAAAGTCCTCAGTCTCAAATATACACAAAGAGAGCTTTAGTTACACAGAAATGGCAAATGATTTCCCCAAACTGGCAAATTCCTTACTAAATAGAAAAAGAAAACAATAAATCTATTTTTAATTAAGATAATGATATCCATATGCTTTTACAAATTTTCATTTTGCCACATACATAAAATTCATAATGTTCATAAGAGCTATTGGTCTTCTTCATTCTTTTACTAATAAGATTGACTAAGAACTAACTCAGCAAGGACATCGGTCTTAGGAACTCCAATTTATTCATTTTTCCCAGACAATAATTAATGTATTTTGAACTGTAAAAATGAAAGGAAATTATATGCCTGCCAATAAATGAAATTATGTCATTCCATGTGGTTCCTCTAATCTCTTTATTCTTTTAATTGTATTTCCTTCTACATGTTGATAAATTTGTAAAATTCAGTAATCTACAGATTGTTTCTCCAGTTACTATAGTGGCCAATTTTTTTTTTTTTTTTGAATTTGAAGCTGACCTTTCAGTCACAGCATCATTCCAAATGAGTTTAAGGTTTGAGCCTGCAATCACTTAACAGCATAAAAATTGCAAAAGAAACTAAATTGCACCCACAAGCAACTAAATGCATAATTAGCCATTGAACGTCATGCCAAGAGTACAAATTAACCACTCAATTGCACCTGCAACTGGTCACCTGCAGGCTCAATTAGACACACATAGTTTTGCCTGGACAATAGATATCTGTCACAAAATAACTGACTTACATTTTTAGACCAGGAAAAGGCAGTCTTGGCCTTTTAGAACTTCCCTGAAAGAACTCAGCTTTGGAATATTTTCTTATACCTAAAAATTGTCAGCTCCCAGGCAACTTTCTCCAAACATTTTAAGAATACAATGTATTATCCCTGTGCTTTCTCTTCTCATATTACTTGTTTAGTTCGGTGGACCACACAGAGTTGAAATAATCTGTTATTCTGTACCTCTCAGAATTATTACAACTATCTGTGTTCTACAGAATTACACATGTTATTCTTCAATGAGTACGGATTAGTAATTATCAATGCTTGCTCAGGTAACACTTAGGTTTTCTAAACAATATGTTTTCATAAAAAATTATATATTATGGATGTACAATTTTTTGTTTCAAGGAGAAGGTTAAAGGAAGACAGTGTTAATGAATCATGTACTTATTAGATGTTAGTATTTTGTTACTAAATTAATGTGTCGAACACACTTTTCTCATTCTTGGGATGACACCACCTTGTTTTAAAGGCTTAAAAATAAAATGATGACTCATGTTCCAGGAAAAAATATCTTTAAAAAATTGTGAAATAATTTCTGTGTACTTTTCAAAAACTGCACTGTAAGACATAATGCTACTGTGGGTAAGAAACCAGCCTGTCTTTGCAATCAAATCAAGCAGTTTAAACTGTTATGGGAAACTGTCAAAACCTGAAATCAGGCAAAGGGAAACTTCATATCCTTTATGTGACTCTCTAGGTGTGTCCCTTTGTTTGACTTGCTACTTTTCTACTGATTGGGATATTTTACAAGTGTTAAGTGATCTGTAAAGAAAGATGTTGAAAGAAAGAGTTAACTTGTAAAGAAAACAAAAAACAAAACAAAACAAAACAAAAAACCAAAAAACAATTGCTGTATGAATAATTCTTGTCCAACATCATTCAGTAAAGATATAAATGACTTATAGAATAAATAGCCCTCAAAATTGAGTTTTGTTACTTTGTAGGACATATACCAGTTTTTATCTAACTTAGAAATCTTATTCAAACTTACTTCTTTCAGTGAATATAAATACTTTCATCTTTCTCTTTGAACCAGCTTTACCACCTTGTGGATACCTCATTAATGAGCAAATTAAGTCTGACACACCTCAATTTGCACTTTTTAGAGCCTTTTTTTTTTTTACATTTTATTAACTTTAATTTACAATAGTTTCAGATTTACAAAAAAGTCACAAAGATAGGAAAGATAATTTCCATACACACTTCACTCCCTTTCCCTCATAAAAATATTATATTACATGGCACATTTGTCACAACTAATGAACTGTTTTTGAAATATTATTTTAACTAAAGTTCTACTTTATTCAGATTTGCTTAGTTTTTCTCAATGTTCTTTTCCTTTTCCAGGATCTCATTCTGGATACATAATACATGTAATAATTATATCCTCTTAGGGACCTCTATACTGTAACAATTAGTTGTTAATAATGACCCGGGAAATTGTGTGGACTCTTAGTCTGATATTTCACAGAGTATCTCTCAATTGGTATTTATCTGATATTTTTCACATGATTACACTGGGGTAATGGGTTACTGGGAAGAAGGCCACTGAGGTATAGTGCCACACCAAGAGTGTCATCACATCACATCAAGAGTACGTTATCAACACTACTTATCAATGTTGTTAACCTTAATCACCTGACAGAGGTAGTTTTTTCCAGGTTTTTCCCCTGAATAGCTGGTCCTCTCCCTTTTTCACATTGGACTTTTTGGAAGGATGTGCAGCCCACACATAACGAGCGGAGAGTTATAACAGCCACTTTTACAGAAGATGTATCAACCAAAATTATTGGAATTGCTGCAATTTGTCTATTCTTCCTCATTTGTTTATTTATTTAATTATTTATTTTGTATTACTATGGATTCACAGATTTTTTAAAGTTTATTTATTTTGAGAGAGAGAGAGCACATGAGCTTGAGCAGGGGAGGAATAGAGATGGACAGAGCGAATCCCAAGCAGGCCCTGTGCTGCTGTCAGCACAGAACCTGACATGGAGCTCAATCTCCCAACCATGAGATCATGACCTGAGCTGAAATCAAGAGTCAGACACTTAACTGACTGAGCCACCCAGGCATGCCTGGACTCACAGATATTTATTTTACACCTTAGGTTATAATCCAGTGTTATAATAACTGACTTAATAAAGATTTCTTGTAAATTATTGAATTTTTTGCTCAAATTGTTTCAGGTTGGCCATCAGGATCCCTTTCAGTTTGCTCTCATGTCCCTTTGACATACCTTGTGTTTGTGTCAATGTATGAGCATTTCCTTATTGTCTACCATATGCTCCAGCCTCATCTTATGTATAACCTTCCCCAACCCAAGAATCAGCCATGTTTTTTTTCGATTAGAGAATGTTACTAGAATTCCAAATCTGGGCACTGAGTGGAGAGTCGTTTTTTTTTCACTTTTTGCAAACTATATTTTCACAAAGATAAATGGATTTTGTGGAGGCCACAGATTATTTATAGGAGTCTGTTTTCCAAGCCTGTCCTTTGTGGGTAACCCAAACATAAGGAAGTTATCATTTTTGACAGAAGAGCGGACTGCCTAGAGGAACCATCAAAATGGAATGTGAGCAAGGCTTGATGAATCCCTTATGTCATCCATGGATTTTATAATCAACTAAAATGTAGCAATGGATAAGTCTAACATAAATGTGAAGACAGTCAGATATACCTACTCAACTTCCTTTGTTTCTCATTCTTTCATTCTTGTTTTGCTTTGAAATGCTGCACAGTATAAAAGAAACAGGGGAGCTGACATCAGGTGGGCAAATTGAAGAAACACTTAAATAAACTCTTAGGTAACTAAATCTACATTCACTGAAGAGTGCATGTAATGTAATGCTAGAAGTCTTTTGCCCCAGATAGTGTTCATCCACTTCTACCAATTCCATTTTGCAGCTATTGCTAATCCCGACTTTAGAAAATACCTTTTGATTAAATGTGTCTATATCATTTGTGGTAGGGCTTTCTAGAACAAGAATTAGATCTGATATTTACTAATATTATGAATGTGCTATCACACAATTTGTGCATAAGTATACAGAACAGATGTCCTGCCTCTGTTATGACAGATCCAAATTCAATACCCAATAGAATTTAATTAAAGATCTGGATGGATGTGTCACAAAAGTATTAGAGTAAGTTAAAGTTCAGATGTCACAGTCAATTAATGATAATAATTATACAAAGAAGACATATTTTCAGTAGCTGGCTTCTTTATATTCATTGCTTATTTTGATATATCCAGCTCAATTTTACTTTGGAATACAAAAGATAATCTCCCTTCCCATTGACAATGTGATATAATGAATACCACATTGTTTTTCTTATATTTTTATCACTTATCTAATTTTTCATCACAATGTCTTTTTCTAATGATCAGGACGGTGACATCTAAACACTTTCTGTACATTAAATACAGAATTTGAAAATTTAGAACAACGCAGTCTTAGGGCAAATTCCTGGTTTTTAATTCACGAAAAGGGAGTTTAGAGCCTCACCACTGCTCTAAACAATTTTTCACTCCCTTTGTTTTCAGAGGTATTCAATGTCAGGCAGTAGGTAAACAATATAATAAATTGTGCCATTATTTGCTATTAGTGGTAGTAACTGTTTAACAATCTTTCTAATTTTGTTTTAAATTTCATATGGCTCAGACTCCATTGGAACTCCCTTTACAAATAAATCTAGTTTTCAACCACTTGCTATTGCCTCTAAGTGCCCATAATGTATTCCTGGGACCTTTGTGGAGGCAAAAGCCTTACCGCATCTATTTGTTTCCCTCAGGAGAGAAACTTGATAAGAAGCGTGCATATCTCATCAGCGATCATATAGCTCAATCCGTTTTATAATGGATGAATAAGATGAAGAGTGCCATCTTATGTACACTTCGTCGTATCGTTTCTCTCCTGTTCATGACAGCTGGGTCTTCACGAAAGCTACTGGTTGTAGCAGCTGAATGCTGCACCTGGATTTGCTCTTTTTTAACAAGTTGGCTAATTGGGTTAGATATCTTCTAAAGGGAAAAAGAGAACTGATATCTTGTTTCCTAAATTTCAACAGTCCAAATATCTTTCGAGTACTTTTAGACAATTAAAAAATATATACTTCCTTTTTCTATTTTTAAAGAACTTTAAGATTTTTAAAGCCTCACAGTTTAATGGAGGATATAAAACATCTTCTGTGTAGCCACTTAGACTTGTGTAAATTACTAGGGAGTAGAATAAAGATCTCTTGTAAATATTTTGAAAACCTAGGGACAACTGTGCCTACAAGTTGAAAGTTGTTTCTAGTATAACAGGAGGTAAACATCCTTTTCAGGGCTTTATCTCTGCCTAACCTTCTTGTCTTATTCTTTCTGTATTCCCAGATGCTTTTTCAAAGTAAATAAACCAAGCTTATGCTTATTAATGTGGAAAATTTTTCTGATTATTTCTTATACACGTCTATTGTTTTTTCCAGTAAATATTAATGAGCTTGCCATTTAGAGCTACTATATACAAATATATTACATCCAGTCATTTTTAAGGTCATTTAATATTCTGTCTCTAGTACTCATATCCATATTTTATCGTATCTCCAGGGGAAAATATAAATTGAGAGACTACCTACAGATTTGGAACTACTAAAACAAGATCATGTACTTAAGGCGTTACTACAACTTTATCTAGACAGCAGAGAGCAGTACAAAGCCAGCCCTATGCAAATAAATTTTTCATATGAGGGTACAGCCGAGACACAAAGCAAAAGAATGACTAACATCCACGTTTTTCTCCTGCTTGGTAACTCCATTTCCATTCTCCCCTCTTTCCTTCTCTAAATGATAGTGGCAGAGGAGGGAAATAAAACAATGCCATAAGAAGGGACCCCTCCTCTTTTTTCTCAGAAAGTTGCCTCCAGCATGGAATCATATTTAAGCCAGGCAACTAAACAACAGAAACTGCTTTCATATTAACAAAATCTTAGAAAAGAGTTATTTATTTATTTGTTTATTTATCTATCAAACCTATTTGGGGATGCTAGTTTTTTTTTTTTAATTTTTTTTTCAACGTTTTTTATTTATTTTTGGGACAGAGAGAGACAGAGCATGAACGGGGGAGGGGCAGAGAGAGAGGGAGACACAGAATCGGAAGCAGGCTCCAGGCTCCGAGCCATCAGCCCAGAGCCCGACGCGGGGCTCCAACTCACGGACCGCGAGATCGTGACCTGGCTGAAGTCGGACGCTTAACCGACTGCGCCACCCAGGGACCCCGGGGGATGCTAGTTTTAATGCACAGGTCAGTGGAATTTCTATCTAACCAACTGGAAGGCAGCCAAACTAAACTGATCAGAAGACCATGTTTGAGACTGGTACCACATTATCTGGGATTTTCTCTGCGGCCTAAAAATCATTTATATTGTAAGTTCGGGTGTTATTTTAGTAGTGGAGTTTTTAGTTTGAGCATGTCTCTTCAATGAAGTATGGCCTCATGAAAGTCGAAAAACTGAATATCCTGAATAGCTACTTTGCCAAGAGTTTAATTTCTTCTTTGAAGCACTAAATGCTGCTTTTAAGGGTTAGAAGAGATGAGACACTTCAGAATTCATTTAAATTCTTTATACTCAACCACTCAAACACACATAAGATGAATAGATATTGTCATTTAATAGAAATAAAGTTAGTGTGTGTGATTTAAAAGCAGTGGCTGTAACTCTGAAACTCCAAGGGATACAAGTAGGAGTCACAATGATACTGCTCCTTTGGGTTATTCTTTTGCTCTTTCTTCATTTTATTTTATCTCATTTTTGGTGTTAGTCTAAATTTGCTATAGCAAGTATTTAAAAATTTCCATTACACCATATAATACTATATCTGACAATCTCAGACTGTAAAAAGACATGACCAAGAATTAAGAAGACATAGACCAAAAAAAAAATGTGTTTTAGCTATCCTTACAAAAATTAATTTGACTATAAATGAGCTGAAGTCTTTTTGGAACCTGTATTAGTGTAGGCTGAGAACGCATCAAAAGTACAAAAACATTGACAGCAAACCTGAGCAAACATGCTCCTGGTAAAGGATGGTGGTGGATTTGACAGGTGCTTGCAAGTTTTCCCCCCAAATTTTACTAAATTTGTTTATATTTCTTCCTTTGAAAGCTCAACTAAATATATTTCTTCTTTCTGGAAACATGGTGTAGTAATAAGAGAATGGATTTGGGAGACTGATAGGATTTCCTCTGAATCTGTCATTTACTATTTTCTTTAAAACTATATGATGGTTATTGTTCTCTGAGTCTTAATTTTCTCTCAATAAAAATGGAAATTAACACTTTCTTCAAAAGATACTTTGAAAATTAAATAATATATTAGAGGTGTATAGCCCATCATAGATGCTCAAAAAGGTTGGTTCCATTTCCCCTGTCTCTCAAATTTGTACATTGATAATTAAATCTTAAATATTATTTTAATTTCTGAAGGATAGTTGGTCTATAATAGCTTGACTTCAAATGGTGACATTTTCCAGGTTTCTCCTATGAATTACGCATGAATATTTGCATGCTTTTTAAAAAATCATTTCTCCTCAACTGTTGATTTTAAACTATTAAGGCTTATCTCGGATCCCAGATTCTGAAGGACTGTTACTTTGGGTTCCCTAACAAACCACCTGCTAGTATTCTAGTATTTATACTCCCACATCAATTCCAGACTTGACATGTGATTACCTTTGGCCAATAAAAGATCATATTATGATGTATGCAGACTTGAAAAGTGCTTGCACATGGATGCACTTCTTGGAGCACACCTTCTTGGAATCCATGTTAAAATAAATCCAAAGCAGCTCTTTGGAGAGGCCCACATGGAAAACAACCATGGTTTCAAGCCTCAGCTCTATCCCCAAGAGGGTGTCTAGCACCAACATGCCTACCTAGGAAAGAGAGAATATCTTGGACTTCTCAGTCATCTAAGAAGCCAGCAAACATTACATGAAGCAGAAGACTCAGTGAACCCAGAGAATCAAGATAAACAATGATTTTTTAATGGTGTAATCTAAAATAATAGAAAACAAAATACCACAGAATGGTCCCTAAAAACATTGTATGTATTTAAGGATAGTTATCAAATCTATGATTTAGAAGAAATCAGGAGGAAACAAAAAGGCAAAGGATTAGTATTTGTGGTAAAAAGGAAAAGAGACAGTAAAGAATAAATAATGGGGCACCTGGGTGGCTCAGTTGATTAAGTGACCACCTCTTGAATTGGACTCAGGTCATGATCTCACAGTTTGTGAGATTGAGCCCTGTGTCTGGCTCTGTGCTGATAGCATGAAGCCTACTTGCAATTCTCTCTCTCCCTCTCTCTTCCCCTCCCCTGCTCATGCTCTCTCTCAAAATAAATAAACCTAAAAAAACAAATATGAGAGTTAATATATAAGAGAAAATAAAAAGGTACATGTCAAGGGAAAGAAACATCCCCCTGCTTAGTGATAGGAGAAAAAAAATATTATAAATGTGAATGTACATTTTAAAACAAACATTTGTAGAATTTTTTAACTTGAATAATCATTTACTTATTAGATGGTAGAGATGAATAAAATAAGTTCTCTACCCTTCAGGTGTTCAGAGACTAAAAGCGTTTCAGGATTCTAGTGCCATAGATCATCTATTTCTAATTTAAAACAAAAACATTCCTTTTCTTTAATCCAGTGAACAAATAAAACCTCAAAAATCTACAGCAGCAATCTTACCATAAGCCAAATGATTTTGTTCACCTTATTGTTCATTTTTTCCCTTCCAGGAAACAACCAAGTACATAACTAAAATAACCAAATACGGTGTTTTGACAATTGATTATGGAGGGCTAACTGTTGTTTATTTTAAATCAATGGCATTTCCTGCTTTATTCATCTATGTAGGATTTACATTCATTTCCCTAGGACCCGTGAGCCAGAACCACAAATTCCAACTCATTAAAAACAATCATTTGTAGCCTATAAGCTCCATCTACATTAAAGCATTGTGGCTTTACATAGTCAATGTTCAACCCAAGATGAGATATGAGTGGAATTTCTTGTAATTCTGTAGCTTTTTACATGTGTAAAGATCAATAAGGCTTTATTCATTCACATCATATAATCTCTCTCCTTCTTAGGCCAATGTATAATCATAAATCACACAGGAGAATTTGTCATCTTGAATATAAAAAAAAATGTACTGAGTACTTCAGTGTTAAATAGAAAAAATTCATATTTTTTTCTGGGAAGTTTTTCAAATATTTTAAATATTATGTCTTAAATTATATAAATTGACTTAATATGGAAAATTATTTTAATATAAGAGAATTTGAGTCAAAGGCAAGAGAAACAAATTAATTCCTTTATACAACAAAACAACAAATCTAAGCATAAAACAGATAATATTTCTTTGAAGCAGTAAAATTGCAAGATTACATCTAACTTCTAATATATATATTATATATAATATATTATATTATATATATATTATCTGCACATATAGACATATATACACATAC
This sequence comes from Felis catus, assembly GCF_018350175.1. Classification (NCBI taxonomy): domain Eukaryota; kingdom Metazoa; phylum Chordata; class Mammalia; order Carnivora; family Felidae; genus Felis; species Felis catus. Next base: position 51,246,816 of record NC_058376.1, read on the forward strand.
ACATACATGTAATAGTTCTTGATTGGCTAGGCATATACCCTGCTACAAAGATTTATTTCTGTACATTTGGTAGAATACTTTGTTTTATATGGGATCCTCTCAAACAAGTGGCAATAAAATCTTTACAGCACCCCACAGTGACATATTTTATTTATCTCCCTTGGTTTCCTTCCATTTTTCTTTCTTAAATGACATAAATTAACATAGAAACAATGAGGTCATTGACAAGAACTCAGTAGAACAGGTTCATTTCAAAGCATTTAACTTGAAAAAAAATGAAAAAAAAAAGAGATGAAGTAATATGTAACATTACCCTTCAATGGAGGATTACTCGTAAGTCAATAACTTATACAGGAAATTTCCCTTACATATTGGAATTTAAAAGAGTTTCAATAGCTGTATATATTTTTCTTAGTAGTTTGACAAAGTGGCTCTGAATAGGGGCTGGCAATGCTGGTAGCAAATACATTTTGGATTAGGACCTCTACTGATCTTGGACAAGTTATGATCCACCCTCAACTTCTTTACCTCTCCATATGCTACCAATTACACTATTTTGGCCTTGTAATGAACCCTTAGAAGGAATTAAATAACTCATATTTCCTTTCACAACTCACTTGAACTCACAGTCGTGTTTTACAATCCAGTATCTCTTCATCACCACACAGCTATTCACGTCTTCAGGTTGGTCAGTCTATTTCAATTCTTTGAAAATGTCATAGTCAAATCTCAATATCCCTCTACCTGCATTGTCACATCTCTAGTTCAGCTTCTATCACTGCCTTGCTAGATATCTCATACAACATATTTTATCTTCAAATATTTCAGCAGGAAAATACAACTTGTGTAAGTCGAGGCTGCCACTCAGGCACTGACAGTTCCCCTAATTAGGAATTATTTCTCCAGTGCTGTCATATTGGTTTGATATCAGGAAAGCCTCACCCCAAATACAGCTACAAGTGCTGTGAAAATGGAGAGAGAGACATTGAGGGAGGGAGAGAGAGAGAGAGAGAGAGAGAGAGAGAGAGAGAGAGAGAGTTTATTGTCTTTTGAAGACACTGAGGATAAAATAATCCTGTCTCGAATTCTGTCTCATTAGTCTTATGAACCTTTTGTATGCTTTTGTATGAGGGGTGATAGGAGAACCAAAAAGGACAGGTATGGGGAATTTATTGAGTTTTCAAAACAGGTTATTTTGTTGATGTTTGTTCTATAAAAATTTGATAGCATTTCACTATAACCTTTTAGCAAATTTATGTGGGAGTCACTAATATAACCTAACTAGATAATTTTCTCATTGCCAAAAAGAACCTACATGCTTTGCATGACCAAATTGACTTAGGTGACTTCTTAATCACATCTTGAACATCATCATTTTACTTGCATCCATTCTGTTTCCTTTCAATTCCATTCCCCACACAAGCTTTTGGAAATTTTCATATTACTCCCTTGCTTAAATCATTTCAAAGCCTTCTGAATGCTTTTAGAATATGATCCAAAATCCTTCCCAGCTTAATCAGATCTTAGCATTCTCAATATCCTAATCTCAGGCCATTGTCTCCCTTAGTCACCCTTTTTGTCCCTCTACCACACTTTTCTTTTTTAGGGTTCTTTCTACTCCTAGAACTATCTTTGTTCAACCATTTTTTCTGTAATTTCATTATTATTTCATTGAACCACTATTCAATATATTTTTTGTATACATAACTCCTTTAGTCCATAACACAAATGTCTTTTTAGGGAAAATTTTGGAGACCTTAACTAATGCACTCAATTCCTGGACTTTACTCTTACAGAAAGCAAGAGCTGCAAGCCTCTGAAAGAGTAGGAACATACTACTTCTGAGGATGGGGAACAGAAGCAAAAGGCATATGCTATTGTGGGAGGACCAGGAACCCCCAAGTGTTCCTGCCTAAGATTTCTGAATTACACAAGTCAGATTTTCACTACTTTGGACAGGTAGGTGTGTTTAAAGGACAGGGGGATAGGAGGGAGGGTGGTGGAAAAACTGATGAAACCCTGCTCTGGAACCCCTGGTACAAAGGCCCTGCCTAAGACCTGGGTGGGGCCGAAGGAGAATGGAGAAAACTCCCTCCACCTTTATCTCATACCTTCAAAAAATAGAAACTAAGTACAAAGGCTAAAACTATATAACTTTTACAACAAGCTGTATGAGAAAATCTTGGAAATGTTGAGATAATCATCAAACTCCTAGATAATCAGGAAAAGCATGAGTCACAAAAGAACAGACTGAGGATATGACTTCTTAAAAAAAAATCTGTTCTTCATGACCTTTTGTAGCAACGTAGATGGAAGTGGAGAGTGTTATGCTAAGTGAAATAAGTCATACAGAGAAAGACAGATACCATACGCTTTCACTCTTATGTGGATCCTGAGAAACTTAACAGAAAACCATGGGGGAGGGGAAGGAAAAAAATAGTTAGAGAGGGAGAGAGCCAAACCATAAGAGACTCTTAAAAACTGAGAATAAACTGAGGGTTGATGGTGGGTGGGAGGGCAGGGAGGGTGGGTGATGGGCACTGAGGAGGGCACCTGTTGGGATGAGCACTGGGTGTTTTATGGAAACCAACTGGACAATAAATTTCATATTAAAAAAATACACAGTTAATAAAATGAAAACAAAACAAAACAAAAACAAAAAACAAGCCACAGACTATAAGGCAATATTTGTATAACATATCCAACAAAGGACTTGAAACCAGAATATATAAAGAACTCTCACAATAGCAATAAAGATAATAAAATACAAACAACTCAATAAAAAAGGGACAAAGGATTTGAATGGATACTTCTCACAAAAGATACATGAATGACAAATAAGCACATGGAGAGATGCTTAACATCTTTCATCATTAAGATAATGCAAAATAAGGGGCACGTGGGTAGCTCAGTATGTTAAGCGTCTCAGGTCATGATCGCAAGGTTCGTGGGTTCAAGTCCCACATTGAGTTCTGGGCTGACAGCTCAGAGCCTGCTTCAGATTCTGTGTCTCCCTCTCTCTCTGCCCCTCCCCTACTTGCATTCTGTCTCACTCTCTCTCTCTCAAAAATAGATGAACATTAAGAAAGAAAGAAAGAAAGAAAGAAAGAAAGAAAGAAAGAAAGTGCAAAATAAATCAACAAGATATTGCTACATGCTTACTAGAATGGCTAAAATAAAAAAGACTGACAATACAGATGCTGAGGAGGAGTTAGGCCAGTAGAACTCTCAGACACTGCTGATGTGAACGTGAGGCAGTGCAACTGCTTTGGAAAACTGTTGAGCAATTGCTTACAAAGTTAAATATGTGTCTTCCATATAATCTAGTCATTCTACTCTTAAGCATTTACACAACAGAAATGGATTATACACACACACACACACACACACACACACACAAACACACACACACACATATATATGTATATACACACACACACATACATACATACAGGCAGATAATTATACATACAGGCAGATAATTATTTCAACTTTATTCATGACCTATTATAAATTTCCAATTTTGAAATAACCCAAATGCCCATTATCCAGTAAAACAAGTAAATTATAGCACATCCATTTAATGGAATTTAACATATCATAAGATGAACATGCAACAGTACAGATGAATCTCATAAAGAAAAAAAAAAAGAAAGGACTACATACTATATGACTCTATATGCTATTCTGGAAAAGGAAAAATTCAGAGGGAATTAGTCAGGTCAGTCCAAGGGGGTGGGGTATGGTATCGACTGCTGAAGGGCACCAGGGGCAATTTTGGAGTGATGGAAATGTTCTACATCTCGAGCTATGGTAGCTACATAACTATAAATTTGAAAAATTCATTGAATTGTACACTTTAAAAGAATGTACTTTATTGTATTTAAATTGTACCTCAATAAACCTGACTTAAAAAAAAAACCGTGTTAAGGATAAGGTTGATATAAGCTTGTTGGATGTGACAATACAGTTGGAAAAATATAAGCATACTCTTCTATCACTTCATTTCTATTAACAAGTCTGATCGTGACACTTCAAAACTATGTTGAGTTCAAGACTAATAAAAAGAGTACATATAGAAGTTATAAGGTGCAGATATATCAGATTCCAGAAGAAAAGGTATAACTTTAAAACATATATAATGGAGATGAAATAGGAAGCTAATCATATATCTCAAGATTTTAGAACAAATAATAGCAAAATAATTCAAAGGCAATAGAAGCAAGGAAATAATAATCACAATAGCAACGATCTGGAAAACACACATAATAGGGATGATCACCTTACATAAAATTTGGTTCTTGGAACAGACTAGTCAAACTGGAAACCTCTGATTGATTGATTAGAAAGGAAAAAAAAATCAGAAAATGGGAGAGAGAGGATGGAGAAGGAATGATAGTCAACAACAAATTAAAGCTGGCAACCCTGTAGACATGACACACAGTGAAAATATCAGCAGATGTTATAAACAACTTTACGTCAGTACAATTAAACATTGTTTTATTAAGTCATTGTCTACAATAAAATGTAAAATTTTTAAGTATTTTCATAATTTTATACATGTTAACACCATCACTCTCAATAAATAGAACAGCTCCATCAGTCTAAAAAGTTTTCTTTATGCCGTTTTTATATCCACCGCACTCACTGCATACCCACTGATCTGCATTCTGTCACAGTTATGCATCTGGAGAATATGTTTAATTTATTTAAATGTTTATTTATTTATTAAGATAAAGAGGGTAGGGAGGGACAGAGAGAGAGGGAGGGAGAGAATCCCAAGAAGACTCCTTGTTGTCAGTGTGGAGCCCAGTGTGGGCTGGATCTACAAACCGTGAGATCATGACCTAAGCCAAAATCAAGAGTCGGATGTTTAACCCACTGAACCACCCAGGCACGTCTAGAATGTTTTATAAATGATTTCCTGTATATCATACAGAAGTATGCATATATTTTATTTATTCCAGTTAACATACTGTCTTTGAAATTCATCTATGACTGTGCACATTAATATTTGAATTCTATTTACTGTTGAATAATAATAGCCCATGGTACAGATAAAAAATCTATGGTATGGATATATTAAAATTTATCTATTCACTAACTAGGTTGCTTCCAGTTTAGAGCTATACAAAAAGTTGCTCCAAACCTTGCTGTATTGTTTTCTCCTATATCTGCCCTCAACACTAAGAATTCTGCTAGAACATAGTGGGGCTCATTACACATTTGTTAAATGAATAATTATATTCTTCAATTAGCACAGTACACAGAAAAGGAGAAAATATTGCTCTCAAAGGCAGAGAGCTTGCTGCCTCCAAAAACGACACTTTGCATTCCCTTAGGTAAGTCATAAGAAACCTCAATTCAACCTCCACTTGTCAAATGAGAAAAATAATGAGTCCTTGCCTTGAAGGAATGAGGTGAGGATCTGTAACATAATATTGCATGTAAAAATTGTTGCTCACTTTTAGGGAAAGGAGTACAGTTTAAATCCAACAAATTATTTTCGTATTTTATATCAGCTTCCATTTGTTTCGGCTGTGATCTGATTAAATCAGTTTTAACAAAAGTTAAAAAAAAGTGACAACTCTGGGGTTGTTCTAATGCCACAGAACAATTCTAATGATTCCCAAAAAAGTGCCTCCTGAAGCAAAGTTGATAATTACACAGTAATATTATGTTTTACAATTGGAATGCCACTACGAATCTTTGAAGAATATTTCAACAATTCATAAACCTCAGCTATTTACTGTGACCTAGAGTTCTCTCTGTATACAGAACAAAATGACTCCTGTAGGCCACACTGCTTGTATACCAGTGTGTGTACAAAATGATTCCTGAGAAGCACATTAGTTAGATATAGGACATAACTACATTTAATTGAATTCACATGCTTCTCTGCAATAAAGTGGAAATGTCAAAAAACGATTTATGCACTAATTTACTTTTCTCTTAGTAACAATGATAAATTAGAATTTCATTTTAGCATCGAACAATCCTCCTCTTGAAGGCTAAGAGATGGCAAATTGGAAGAGAGATGAAAAGAGGAAAATACCAGTTAAAAGAGATTTGGATTACAGCAAGTAGTACAGTTGCAGAACATTAGAGTGAGCATCTTACAATTGTAATGGCTGACATTTACAGAATGCACACACACTGCATAAGTGAGAGTACAGATAGATATAGCAAAACAGTATTTTTAAAATAGAGAGAGTAAATTCACAAAAATACTGAAAGGATGGGAATTTCAACAGATTTCACTACAAAGCAAAATAAACATAACGACTGTATTCACAAGTGTAATTAGCCAAACAATTATTTAAACTTAAATTTAATCAGTATGTCTTCGCTCATACTACAGGAATTCAGGCCATAAATTTCCTACATTAGTGATTTTCAAAACTAGCTAGACATTAGAATCACCTGGAAAGTATCAGAAAAAAAGAAAGAAAAATACCAATTTTTAGATACCATTTGGGATAATAGGATAATTTGGTTCAGAATGACACATAGGCATCAGTACTTTTTTTAAAAAACTCCCCCACACCCAGGTGAGTCTAATACAAAACCGGAGGCAAGAACCATTGCTTTGGGGAGAATGAGTTATTTGCTTCAGTTCTCAAATTATTCTTCTCTGAATATTAGATGGGTTTGGTAGCTGCATTTATTTTCCCTGATTCCTAATTGACCAAAACTGTAACATTTCTGTTTTGACTGATATGCACGGTATTATGGTTGTCTACTTGTCTGTGTCACTATTTCTTGTGAAGTTAGCTGGACAATGAGCATACATAATTCTTACACCACATACAAAAATCTCTATGATGAGTGAAGGGGTGGGACTTGCTCCACTAGAACTGGGAAATGCAATCTAGACCAGCACAGTGGCCAGACCTAATGTCCCCTTCAAAGATAAGTAAGTTTAAGTGTAAATAGAGAAAGGGAAAAATATTAGCTATGGGTAAAGGAATGTAGTGAGGCAAATTCAGTATTGCATCAACACCTTGAAAGATGCTCAAAGTAGGAGACACTACCGTCTCTTAGCTCTACTATACAAGATGACTGAAAAAGTGAAGCCATATATTGCTGATACCACTTCTGCTTTTGGAACCTGACACAATCAAATGGAACCCTGCAAGCAAGAGTGGCCTTGCCCTGGGAGACGTGTTCATATGATATAATGATTCACTGGATAGTTATTAACGACTGAACAAGATTCTAGTAATGTGTCAAGCATCTTCTGACTTTTAAGATACTTTTACTCTAAGGAATCCATGAGTCAGGGATATTAGGATTTATAAAAAGAAATACATATTTGGTCTTTATCCCTATTTCAGGCATAGAGTTCCTAAAATTGTTGTAAATTCCTAAGTAATAAGAACACAAGGACTATCTTTTTTTTCTAATTAAGTGGCTCTGGGTAGGCTCTTACTGGGCTTCTGGATGGGCTGGTCACCAACCAGAAAGACTAAGCCATCATTAGAAGCTTGGAATTTTCAGCTCCACTCCCAATTTTCCAGAGGAGGGAGAGGAGCTAGAAAATGGAGATAACATCTCATGCCTACATGAAGAAGCCTACATAACATCACATAGTTTGGGGTTCAGAGAGGTTTCAGGTCGGTGAACACATCATGTACCAGCAGGGTAATGCACCTCCGACCTCAGGCAGATAGATGCTCCTGTGCTTAGGACCCTCCCACACCTCACCTACATATCTCTTTATCTGGCTGTTCATCTGTATCCTTTCTTATATCTTTTAATATACTGATAAATGTGCTTCCTTAAGTTCTGTAAGCCACTCTGACAAATTCTGTGAATCCAAGAAGGGTGTCATGGAAACCTCAGATCAATAGCCAGTCGCTCAGAAGCATAGGTAACAACACTGACTTGCATTTGGCACCTGAAGTGCAGAGGGAGCAGTCTTGTAGGACTGAGCCTTTAACTTGTGGGAGAGGATGCTCTCTCCAGGTAGACAGTATCAGAATTGAGCTCAATTATGAGGCAACTAGATGGTGTCTCAGATAATTTCATGGTAGGGACCCCCACCTCACCACATCTGATGTCAAAAGTGTTGTGAGTATGGGGTGCCTGGGTGGCTCAGTCGGTTAAGCATCCTACTTCAGCTCATGATCTCACAGTCCATGAGTTCGAGCCCCGCATCAGGCTCTGTGCTGACAGCTCGGAGCCTGGTGTCTGCTTCAGATTCTGTGTCTCCCTCTCTCTGACCCTCCTCTGTTCATGTTCTGTCTCTTTCTGTATCAAAAATAAAAAAAAAATCAAAAAAAAATTTTAAATAAAAAAGTGTTGTGAGTGTAGTAATCATGTGACAGTAAAGGAGAAACACAGGAGCAAAGAGAGGTTTTTGTTTTTGTTTTCCTTTTTAATCAGGAACAGAGCAATAAAAAACACCAGTTACAAAATTCTAGTTCATTATGAATAGTCTTCTGATTTTTTCCTGCACAGATTTTCCATATTCATGATCCAACCCACATTTAGAGCTTTATATTTCTTATGGTTAGGTGATTATTGTCGCCTTTCTATGCAGCAGCAACAGTCTTGTGCCATACCAGATAGAAAGCAAGTGAAAATCAGAAGACTAACATCTATTTCAGGCATCGCCTATAGGTAGGTTCTCTGTTCTCTTGTTCAAACTTGGGCTTCAAATTGCTACTTTTGTTCCACCTAGTGGATGACTCCCTCAGATATATTTTCTAGCTTGCTAGATTTGACCAACTATTCAAATGCTTATTTCTCATGCTGAACTACTCTCCATGACCCTAAGAATTTTGGGTTAAAAACAAACAAACTGTTTTGAAGGAATCTAACAGGTAAAAAAAAAAGGTCTTTCCATTAGGCTAGAAATAATAGGAGAGTGGTTTTCATATTTTAATAAAATATTGACTTTTTTACCAAATAAATGTTTATAGAACATTCACACACACAGAACACACACATGCATTCTTAACAGATAAAGCTGAGCTATTCTAAAAAACAGGGATTGGAAAATGAGGGGAAAATCACGACTCAACATGTTTCCTACAGTTGGAAGATGGAAAAATGGAAATATATCAAAGTGAGAATAACAGAATTTGGATTTAGGAAAAACAAGGCTTGATATTCTCATGTTATGGAGTACAATGGTAACTCAGTCTATGAAAACATGGATTCTGAGACACCAGTTAACTTGTCTGAACTCAAACAAATGTGAAGTTTTGAAATGAATTAACAATCATGCTTTTGATTCCCACATGTGTTGACATAACCCTTGGTGCCACCTCGTCTCTTAAATATAACTCTTGATTTGTATTTGCAATTGACCAACTTAATAAAAACAGAAATATACCAGAATTCTTTGGATCTATTAAGTGATTTACATTAAAACAACAACAACAACAACAACAACAACAACAACAACAACAACCTCTATCAAAACCAAAGAGTGTGACAAGAAAAAGTAAGAATGACCAGAAGAATTTCTTTGAATGTTACATTTGCAGTTAGGGCAAGTCACAGTGAAGAGGCAAATAATAATTATCTAATGGAAAAAGACCTAACTCGACATGTACGGAAGTCAACATTTTTATTATGCTATTATAAATTATTACATTGTCTTTTATGCTTAGAAAATATCACCTTGCAGAATAAGACACTGCAAGTGGGTTAAAAAAAAGGGGGGGTATTGATTTTCATCCTAAAGGTCACCTTAAAAATATGGAAATTTCCATTTTTATACCATCTGGATATAGAAGGTACAATGCAGTAGTTAGATCTAGATCCCAGTTAATGACTCTGGTGACAGAGCCTTCCCTAAGGGAGTGCAGTTTAAATAGGGAAATGTCAATGCCCCATTCAGAGAGCACTAATTTGCTGGGAGATCTGATAGCATTTTAAGTGCTCAGCATTGGGAGGACCTGCTGTGCATGCTGATTTTTTTCCCCCCAAAGGACCAAATCAATATTACAGCAAAAGGGAGGAAGACTATAAAATAAAAGAACACCAAGAACTGTACTAACTAGTGAAATGAATACTGGAACAATATACATTGAGTTTATTTTTTAAAGACTATGAATGTAAGCTATTAACAGTGTTATGAAATCTGCAAGGTATCTCCATGTAATCTGTGTTTGCTGACTAGTCACACCACATTCTTATACCTCCATGTCTTTGCTGCTATAACTATTGCCTCTGGATCAAACAAAAATATCCTGGGAAGCAATGGTGGTTCACAGCTTCCCTTATCCTCTGACTACACATCTACATGCTGAGATTTCTCCAGGTACTATAATGTTGTCCAAAAAGAAGGTGGGAACTGGGGCCAATGTTTATGCTGCATTGCTTTAATGCATGATATTCAAAACAATAGAATGAAGAGTTGCTGAGGCTTGAGAGGAAGGAATTCATAAAGTAGCACTGCTTACTAATTCTTGCTGCTGTGCTGTTGAAGAACAAGAGCATGAGCTGTGACCCAACCATTCCTCCCTATAGTGGAATTCAGCATGATCTCTATATAGAGATAATTGTAGCATAAGAGGCTGAGGATGTGGTTAGTACTGCATTAAATGGAGGCATTGTATCCCTGTGCTATATATGTCCTAGAAGATAAAAAGAAAGGTACTAGAACCAAAGGAGGGTAAGGGATAAGCACTCTTAAAGTAACACAGAAAAGAAATGATAATAAGGCATGATAGCAAACTCCTTCCCTGAAAGCATGCTCTCTTTGAGGAATCCTTTAGAATGACTAATATAAAATTCCAAGGGCAATGAGTCAAAATCGGATCAGTGGTTCTCAATCGGGGTGGGTGGGTTGGGGGGTATAATCCTCTCCACCCCACACACACACACTCCCCCCTATATTTGGCAAGGTTTGGAGGCATTTTGTTATTACAACTTAAAAAGTGCTAATGACATGTGGGGGTTAGAGGCCAGGGATGCTGTTAAGCATCAAATACTTCATAGGACATCCCATATAAAAGAGTTACTCAGTCCAAAATGCCATAGTGCTGAGGTGGAGGAACTATAGTATAATATTAGTCACTAAGCAAAGCCATGATACAATTCTTTTAAAGAATAATCACATTCAGAGGAGTAATTTCAGAAGGTTAACATGGAAAAGTACAACACAGAAATGCATTTTTTCTACCAAATGAACCTTTTTTTTATATTGTTAAAGTTGCATAGATCTATAAGTTTTATATATTTTAATACTAAAATTTAATTTTGGAAGTCTTAGGAAAAGGTAAAGAAATTCCATTGACTGTAATTTTTATTTTTAATATTCCATTTCCATTTCATAGGATAAATTTTAGCCCATTGTTGAAATCTGCATCTCCCTCAATTTCTGTGAAGGCTATGAAGGCTGTGAAAAGTTTCCTTTTAATGTTATGTACAGTTTGTGATTAAAATATAAATGGTTATTAATTTGATAAAGAATTTAGTTTTATCAAATAAAGACTACTACATGGAAAAGTAATGTCTCCCAATTTCTTCTAGTGATACTTCTTGTGACTCGTGGAAACTGAAGTCTGCATGTATTCTAAATTTTTAATGTAAATTTTCTTATTTATGGCTTTTACTTTCACTTTCTAAGTTCCCTTCAAAGGAAAGCAAATTTGTTTGCATGTTACTTTACTAACTATAGCTGCTGCTAGATAATTGCCACCATTCGGGGTCATCATATACTGCTCTCTACACTATGTTGTGGTTGTCTCTGTTTTTATTTCTGGGATTAGCATCTGCTGTGACTATAAATGTCAAAATAGAAATATTTAAGAAAAAAGTAAAAAAAAACATTCTCAACAAAAATGGGTCAAGACAACACTGACATTCTCAAGTGGATAATTAAGTTAATTTTCTGGATCATTCAAGCCCAAATTATAATGTGAATAAAACATTCAATTTAAGCAACATTTATTTAGCACCTGTGTGTACAAATAAGGCATAATATGCTGTGGAAGATAAAAAGATAATCAAGACACAGTGTTTCTTATACCAACTCTAGAGAGAGAATGGCAGGGTTGAAATTCTCCTTTGTGTTTGAGTCCATACTAGTTAATCTCTCAGTACTTCAACTTCATTATTTATAAAATGGGAAAAGTACCTACATAGAGAGATATAGATCTATCCATATATCTATATCTACAGATAGATATTATAGTACCTATGTTTTTTATTAGTGGTATTCTGATGGTGAAATGCTTAAAATAGTTCCTAGGATGGTAAGCTACCAAAAAGTTTAGTAATTTTTAAGTACAATTTTAGACATAGAAAAGGACTTCCAGATTGACAGATCATCATGAGTGAAAGTCCAGAAATAGGAAGATGCAGAATATATTGTGAAATGATAAATGGTTTGGTGAACCTGTATTAATGGGATTGACAGGAAGATACAACCAATTGAAACAAGAAAAGCCAGGTTGTGCCAAAATACTGAGAAGTTTGAATGTCACACTAATAAGTTCAGGTTTCTGAGTGTATGTGTTGGGGGAAGAGGCACATAATAATCAAAGGTTTTAAATAGGAACTTCATATATTTGAGTTTTGAAAAGCAGTCCCAATGCACTGTGGAGTCTGAATTCAAGGATACAAAATTATAGGATCCAAAATAATTTAGGAACTAATGTCATCAATCAGATAAGAGAAACCAATCTATAATCTAAAGTAATGGGATTAGAGAATGGAAAGAACAGATAATAGGGATACAGGGGGAAATGAACAAAGTATTTTGTTTGTGAGAGAAAGGTTGGAGGAAGAATCTGGTACCTGTATTGTTTATCTTCATTGTCCCCTGGCAATTTGCAATTACACTTTACCCAGGAATAGTTGATGGTAACTCTCTCAGCTTATACAGATCTGCTCTTGTTACTTGCTATGGGACAGTTTACGTAAACTTTCTCCTAATTGTCTAGAGAGAGACAATTTGTTCATTTTTAACAGCTAGGAAAACATTTTTGAAAAATTACATCTGGTCTGTCTGTTCCATCTTTACACACATATGAACCTTGTCCTGATAGCTCATGCTTGTTAGGGCTATAAAGAAACATAAATAATGTTACACCAAGTTATAGATGCAATATGTAGATACCCTTGGGGCACTTGGGTGGCTCAGTTAAGCCCTGTCTCTTAATTTTGTCTCAGTTCATGATCTCACAGTTCATGAGATTGAGCCCTGGGTCGGGCTCTGTGCTGAGAGCACAGAGCCTGCTTGGGATTCTTCTCCCTCTCTCTCTGCCCCTCCTCCTCACTTGGGCTTGCTCTCTCTCTCTCCCTCTCTCTCAAAATAAAATAAACATTTTAGAAATAGAAGATACCCATATACTTATGAAATATAATTGATATTACAGAATCCAAAATCAGGTCCAAAATTTTATAAATAAAAGTTTACTTTATGACAGCTTTCTATTTAACCTATACATTTGGGGTTCTCAAGAAAATATTTTATGTGAGAAACAAGTTTTCTTCAGGCATCATAATTTTACTGCATACCATTATTAATTTATATTATCCTCAATACGGAGAAATATGATGAAAACAATTTCATGATCAATGAAGCCTAAAACACAAGCAGCCAAGAATGTTCCACTGTTCACCTGACAATTCAAGCACACCACAAAGTTTAATGTTACAAACAATCAGTCATGGCCCATGAATATTATTGAGTTTTTCTAGGGCTACTAGACTTACTGATAAAATCTTTGAAAAAATTCCAAGTTAAATTCTGCAGCACCAAAGTGAAATGCTGGGGTCTGAAATGAATAATGGTCTAAAAATGTCCACAAACCATTAAGTTAAAGACCAATACCTCCACATGAAAAAAAAAAAGCATCATAAACATATGAAAAGACATTGAGCTACAGTATAAACATCATGAAAATTCTAACAGTAAGCAACAGGTTTTACTTCTACCAGACTGGCAAAGAACAAAAATAAAATAAAATAAAATATTTTGTTGTGAAACAGACACTCTCATATATTACTTATGGAATAAACGTTTTGTAGGCAGTTTGGTAATATCTATCAAGTTTAAAATGTACATCTCTCTAGGGTATTTACCTTGGAAGTGCACTGCAAATAGGGTTCTAGATACTTAGAACATAATTGTTCGTAATATCAAGTGCTTGGAAACAATTTATATGTCCATCAACTAAGGGACTATTTAAATATATCATTGTATCTCATTCAATAGCAAAATAAACAGGTATTAGAAAGTGTGAGGTGACTCTTTATGCACTGATCTGAAATAACTTCTAAAATATATTCTTAAGAGAGAAAAAAAAACAACACAAGGCACTGATTTCTGTGTATAGAAAGGAAATATTGGTGTGAAAAATGAAAGAATGGTTTCATTCTATTTAAATAGAATATTTCTGGATGGATCCACAAAAAAGATCAATAATAGAAAATGTATTTCAGATAGAGAATTGTGTGTTGCCAGTGACAGAGAGCAGGGGCCTTAGTATTCATGGTATAAACTTATGTCCATTTGAATTCTGTATCGTGTGCTTGACTTACTTATTCAAAACACATGTTAAATCATAATGTTCATGAAAATACAAAGGAATAATAAATGGTGACTTTCTGGCTTCCTTGTAAATGTAGGTTGCTACAAATAATGTTTTTTAATTGTCAGTATATTCTTAAGGGAGTCTCTCTCTCTCTCTTCCTCCCTCCCTCTCTTCCCTTATTTCCCCCCTTCTTTCTTCCTCTCTCTCTCCGTCTCTCCTATCCCGTTCTCAAAAATGTAAAACACAAGGGGCTCCTGGGTGGCTCAGTGGTTAAGTATCCAACTTCAGCACAGGTCATGATATCACAGTTTGTGAGTCTGACCCCTGCGTCAGGCTCTGTGCTGACAGCTGAGAGCCTGGAGCCCGTTTCAGCTTCTGTGTGTGTGTGTGTGTGTGTGTCTCTCTCTCTGCTCCTCCCTGGTCATTCTCTGTTTCTCTCTCTCAGAAATAATTAAACATTAAAAGAATTTGTTTCAATGTAAAACAAAAAACAAACGACACAAAGCATTGCTTTCTGTTTTCTTCAAGCTTTGTGAATTTATACGCCTATAACTCTTTTTGTATCCACATATAAGTTGTTACTATTATTATTATTAGTTTAATTTCTGAACACAGCCCAGTAAGAAAACCCCCCATGAATGGTTTAGAACCCTGAATAACAATTCAGGGAAGGATCTTAGTATGCAAAGGAATAACAACCTGATTATAACTGAGTTCCCTTCATGGTGAAAAGGCAAAACAAAACAAAACACTGAGACTTATTCAGATCACATATATAATATATTCTGAGATTTACTGAAGAAGAGAATTTTGTAACTTCACATAATTATTATAATATCTACTCTATTCTTCCATCTATATATTTTCTTAGAATCCTTGTACTTGCACAGAAAAGTGAGGATCTGTAATAGGTAAACAGCAATTCAATAAAAACTGAGTAGCAGTATTATTTTAGATTTTGTAACACCAATAATTTTATAAATAAAAATGCTATAATGTGAAATTCAAAATATGTGTTCACGGGTGTGAACGGAATGCTCATGAGTGAGAATGGCTGTAAGTAACAGTTCTTGGGTTTGTTTAAAGGGATGCTCCTGAAAAGACATCAAGTAATTTATTTAAAATGTATATATATATTTTACCATAGAAAAAGCCAAATGGATTCACATCTCTTACTGTGCTAAGGCAGAATAATTTGCATTTAACTATGAATTTTCCCTGGAGCATCTGAAAAATTTAGCTGCAATCCACAGAGGTTTACACCTGTGGTTTACCTTGTACACCAGGGCATGTGGACAACATATGCTCTCCTTCTATATTTTTGTATCAATCTTAGTAAAACTTTGTTGCATAAAATTCAGAGTTCTAATATAATTTTGCAATGACGTGATCACTGCTATGATTTGGATGATGATATCTCAGGCTAACCTGGATCAAAAGCAGCTGAGATACTTCTATGATGCTTCTTTGTTAGGATTTTAATTATTTGTTTATAATTTATCTTTAAAAAATGTTTTATACAGATGCATATATTTTAGCTTTTTGGACATGTGTACCCTCGTTTAAGTCTTCAATCCCCAAAGTAAAATATCACTTTCCACCAAAACTCTCACTTAAGAATGTTAATTCTCTTAAGCTAGTTCTCTAAAACTGACAATTACAATTAGGAGAATCCATTGAGATCTAATCTCAGTGTAATAAATGCTCTCGAGGTCCTCTTCCGACAAAAATGAGAAGTCTTTATGTTTTTTTTTTATTAAATTTTTTTTCAACGTTTTTATTTATTTTTGGGACAGAGAGAGACAGAGCATGAACGGGGGAGGGACAGAGAGAGAGGGAGACGCAGAATCGGAAACAGGCTCCAGGCTCCGAGCCATCAGCGCAGAGCCTGACGCGGGCTCGAACTCACAGACCGTGAGATCGTGACCTGGCTGAAGTCGGACGCTTAACCGACTGCGCCACCCAGGCGCCCCTTATGTTTTGTTTTTAAAGAATGTTCAGAAGGAGTATGGCCTGTTTAACTGGTTTATCATAAAATAAAATAATAATTCAGTTACCAGGCACACAAGGTAAGTTAAAAATCGTATTTGAAAATAATTTGTTTTCTAATTCTCTTATGGAATGCCTCGTAATATTTTTGCTTAAAGCTAGGCATATTATATGAAACAGACGATAGGGTGGTAAACATTCTTTTTATGTTGGGATATGAACAACCTTTACTTGTAGGTATGACTTCAGTGTAGGGCTTTACTAATCTGGTTATTGATTGTGCTGGGTTTGAAGTTTCTGCTCATGCGATTACTAGATCTGAAGATTTGAAATGTTAAATATTCTTTTTTATGTTGGGATACAAGCAACCTTTACTTCTAGGTATGACTTCAGTGCACGGCTTTACTAATCTAGTCATTGATTGGGCTGGGTTTGAAGTTTTTGCTCATGTGATTACTACTAGATTTGAAGTATTTGAGGTGTTTTCTTACTTGGATTGGGTCTTTTCATCACCCTGTTACCCAAAGGAAGTCTACTCTTGCTGTTACAGAAGCTGTATTCCTCTGTTATTTTTACTAAAGTCTTGTCACTAGAGGTGGTTGGGGAAGGAATTATCTTCTCTGATGTTCAGATTAAACCTGTCTTACACAGGAACTAATTTCTTGAGTATGGCCTTTGTAAGAGCTCACACCCCTCCTTTAGGAACAAAGTTTGTTTCCCCTCATCCACTAACCCACTATAATGAATATCTACCAGTTTTCTTAAGCTGTGAAAACAGATGCTCTTTAAACGTCAGTTTAAGGCTTTCATTACTTAAGGAAGGTAGAGGAGAGGACTCCAGGTGAACTCTTGGTGAAGGGCCTCCACTCCCTCCCAGCCACAATAGGATTCCTTTAGTGACCCAGGATACAAATTGATTTAATAAGCCCTCTTTTTTTTGTTTTTGTTTTTGTTTTTGTTTTTTTCCTGTACTGACTATAGTTAAGATAACTCCAAGCAGATTTCAGCATTTCAGCAGTGGTTGCTGTTTACCTGCTCCAACCAGCACCATGGGGAAATCTTTAAGTGGATTCTCCCGTTTTCCCTGTAAGATCCTGATGGCATTCATGGAAGAATAGTTCCAAGAGGCTGTGAATGCTCCGAGGCCTGAGGACTCCAGGCCTCACACTCACACGAGGTTACACTGTGCTTTCAGCCAGCAATTAAACATTGTTAGTTTAATTTTCCTACCACCTTATATGCTGTGCTGTAGAATCTACTCCAGGTATACAGTTGTCCTTGGTGCTGTTTCTTCCTTGAGGTACCCGTCTCTCCTCAAACTTGCGTTAGTAGTTTATCCTGTGAACTCAGCTTTCTGATTGGTTCAAGAAAGTTTCTTAATTTGTAGTTTGTTCAGTTTTTATGCTTGAAATAAAGATTGGAACGATGTTCTTTTCCAGCATTTTATATCTCTGAGCTGAAACTGTACTAGATTTGAGATTTTTTTTCAATATATGAAATTTATTGTCAAATTGGTTTCCATACAACACCCAGTGCTCATCCCAAAAGGTGTCCTCCTCAATACCTATCACCCACCCTCCTCTCCCTCCCACCCCCCATCAACCCTCAGTTTGTTCTCAGTTTTTAAGAGTCTCTTATGCTTTGGCTCTCTTCCACTCTAACCTTTTTTTTTTTTTTTTTTCCTTCTCCTCCCCCATGGGTTTCTGTTAAGTTTCTCAGGATCCACATAAGAGTGAAAACATATGGTATCTGTCTTTCTCTGTATGGCTTATTTCACTTAGCATCACACTCTCCATCAGATATCACCTCACGCCAGTCAGAGTGGCCAAAATGAACAAATTAGATTTGAGATTTATATTCCAAAAGAGTTATGGTCACACAAACTAGAGTAAGGATCTTAGATCCAGTTCATTTTATATAGGGGAACTTGAGTTTGTCAACTACTTTTCTAAGCCTTGTTTGTATCTATAAGATGGCAACTATATTCTTCACAACAGAGAAACATTAAAATATCTTGTAATAAATAAATATAAATGTCATCTGGGAATCACTGCCTCTTGAAACTTGGTTAAAATTAACCCCGAGTAGTCAAGCTCATTTATGGGAACACAAATTCTTACGAATAATTATGTAAATTCCAAGAAGTCTCTTACTTGCTTTATCTTTTCCTCTAAAATATGTCATCACAGGTGTTAAAGTTAACCTCTTTGCAAAAATCTACTAAGTAAGAGTTGTGCTCCTAGTATAAAGGGATAAGTTCCTAACAAACTGACTCTCCTCAAAATAACAGTTATAAACACTGGACAAAGTACAAAACACAACTATACAAGTACTCTGGAGGCTGAACAAAAGCATGCAAACTTCTGAAGGAAGTCAAAACTTCAAACAAGAGACCAACACAAGATAACTTCATAGTTTTTGTCTTGGCTTATATTACTTTGTGATTTATACCAGGAGACAAGAGATAACTAGGTATTTGATAGTGATCTAACCACCTTCCAGATAGAGGAGCTAGGGTAAGTAGGCCAATAAGTTGGGGCTACTGGATAATTAGGGAGAAATATCAGAATGGAAATTGCCAGAGAAAGGGAGATCCTAAATGTCAGTAAAAGGAAACTTCCTTGACCTGAAAAAGGGCATATGTATCTGTATGGTAAAAATTTAGCTGGTGTCTGTGATATAAAAAACTTAAATGATCTGAGTCATTGTCCACTACAAATTTGAGAGTATTCAGTTTGAGTTCAACCAAGTTAATTGCCTGCTAACACAAACCATAAGCAATTTTTGAATAAATATAAAAAAAAATCTGGTAGAGAATATAATCCAGACTTACTTAACATACAAAAAACACAAAGAAATGCAAGCTATTCTAAAGTAAAAAGGTAATAAAGGGATGCAAGGCCTTGAATAGACACTGCTGCTGAGACTATCAAACTAGGAATTTAAAATAGCTCTCTTATTATGTTGTTTTTATATAATATATATTACATAGGTAGAATAATTGAATGACAAAGAATATATATGAGTAATAAAAATGTAAAAATAATCACATAAAAATTTCAGAAGTAATAACATATAGCATCTGAATTTTAAAAGAAATCACTAGATGTTTCTAATACTGTTGCAGAACAGGAAATTAGAAACCAAAATCAATATCCTTCATAAACAAAAACAATAAACAGAGAAAATAATAGTAGAGAAAAACCAATTTACAATGTGAACAAAATGATTAAATACTTAGGAATAAATTTGACAAGCAATGTGCAGCTCCTATATGAACACACAAAATTAAATCCACACTGCAAACAAATTTGATAAATTAGTTAAATAGACAATTACCTTGACAGACACAAATCACTAACATTCACTCAAGAAGAAATAAACTCAACAATGTTATATTTATCAAATATATCAAATTCATCATTTAAAAAAATTCAGAAAGAAAACTCCAGTCCACAATGGTCTCCCTGGTGAATTTTTAAAAATTTTAAGGAAAAAATAATTCCAATCATATACAAAATATCTCAGAAATAGAAAACTATGATAGAACTTCCATTTTATTTTATGAGCCCAACAGTACCCTCATATAAAACCAAAGACATTATATAAGGAAATATAGACCAATAACCCTATTCATTGTACATGCAAAAGATCGTGTAAAATTTTAGCCAATTTAATTCACAAATATATCAAAGTAGTAATATACTGTGATCAACTGGAGTTTTCTACAAGATTGCAGAATTTTTGAACATTCAAAAGTCAAAGTAATTCACTACTGTAACAAAACAAAGGTAAAAAAAATTGTATGGTCATTTCAACAGATGCAGGAAAAACATGACAAAATTCAACACTCACTCATATGAAGAAGAAGAAGAAGAAGAAGAAGAAGAAGAAGAAGAAGAAGCAGCAGCAGCAGCAGCAACAGGAGGAGGAAGAGGAGAAGGAGAAAGAGAAGAGGGAGAAAAAGAAGAAGGAGGAGGAGAAGCGGGAGATGGAGGGGGAGGAAGAGAAGAAGGAACCTAGAAAACTAGGAATAGAAGAAAACTTACTTGATTTGATAAAGGGCATCTACAAAAAGCCTACAGCTAACATCATATTTAATGATAAACTATTACATCATTTTTCTCAAAAACTGCTTTTAGAAAGGCAAGAATAAATGGCTGAATGCTCATTTTTTTACCATTACTTTTAAACCATGCACTGTAAGATCTTGCTGATGCAGTCAGTCAATAAAAACATATAAAAGTTATGAAAATAAGAAAGGAAGAAATAAACCTGTTTTCAGTAGATATCATTATTTATGTAGGGAATTTGTAGAAATGTACAAAACAAATATTACAACTAATAAGTTACTTAATAAAGTCACAGATAGAAAGTTAATTTAAAGGGGCAATAATATTTTATATGTGAGCAGAAAATAAATTGGAAAATGAAATTTAAGTATTCCAAAAATTATACAAATCTCATAGTTTTTTAAATTGAAGTATAGTTGATACACAATGATAAATTAGTTTCAGGTGTAGAACATAGTGATATGACAACTCTATACATTATGCTATGCTCACCAAAAGTGTAGCCACCATCTGTCATCATACAATGCTATTACAATTCCACTGACCATATCCCCTATGCTGTACCTTTCCTTCCCATGATTTACAATTCCACTGACCATATCCCCTATGCTGTACCTTTCCTTCCCATGATTTATTTCCATGATACAGGCTTCCATGACCAGAAGCCTGTATCTCCCAATGACCTTCACCTATTTCAACCATCTAACCACCATCCTCCCCTCTGGCAATCCCAGTTTGTTCTCTGTACTTATGAATCTGTGTCTTTATTTGTTTATTTTGTGTTTTTAGATTCCACACATAAGTGATATCATATAGTATTTGTATTTCTATTTATGATTTATTTCACTTAGCATAATACTTTCTAGATCCAACCATGTTGTCATAGATGGCAAGATCTCATTCTTTTTGTATAGCTGAGTAATATTCCATTGTGTGTGTATGTGTGTGTGTGTACATCTTATTTATCCCTTCATCTATTGATAGACACTTGGGCTACTTTCATATCTTGGCTGTTGTAAATGATGCTGCAGTAAACATAGGAATGAATATATCTTTTTGAATTAGTGTTTTTTGCTTTCTTTGAATACGTACCCAGAAGTGGAATCCCTGGGTTGTATGATGTTTCTATTTTCAATTTTTTTTGAGGTACTTCCATACTGTTTTCCACAGTAGTTGCACCAATTTACATTCCCACCAACAATGCACAAGGGTTCCTTTTTCTCCACATTCTCGCCAACACCTCTTATTGATTGTCTTTTTGATACTATCCATTCTGACTAGTGTGAGGTGATATCTCATTGTGGTTTTAATTTGCATTTCCTTGATGATTACTGATATTGAGCATCTTTTTGGTGTCTGTTGGCCATCTGTATGTCTTCTTTGGAAAATGCCTATTCAGGTCTTCTGCCAATTTTTAAACCCACACTTATGTGGTCAATTACTACAAAGGAGACAAGAATATACAACAGCGAAAAGACAGTCTCTTCAATAAATGATGTTGGAAAAACTGGACAGGTACATGCAAAAGAATGAAACTGGATTACTTTCTTACACCATACACAAAAATAAACTCAAAATTGATTAAAGACCTGAATGTGACACCTGAAACCATAAAACCCTTTAAAGAAAACATAGGCAGTAATTTCTTGGACATCTGCCTTTAGCAACATTTTCTGGATATGTCTCCCAGACAAGGGAAACACAAGCAAAGATAAACTATTAGGAGTATACCAAATTAAAAAGCTTTTTCACAATGAAGGAACAATCAACTAAACTAAAAGGCAACCAATTGAATGGGAGAAGATATTTGCTAATGATAAAGAGTTAATATGCAAAATATATAAAGAACTTATACAACAACACCAAACACCAACAACAACAATAAATAATCTTATAATTTTAGCAAATGACGTGCAAGACCTGTTCATTTAAAATTACACAATTAGTGCTAATAGTAATTTTGGTGAAGTGGCAATTTTCCCAAATTAATCTATAAACTCAAGGCAATTCCTATTAAAATTCCAGTTTGTTATTTTATAGAAATAAAAACTTAAATGGACTAGAATAGCTCACATAATTTTTTCAAAAGAATATCAAGCCAGAGGACTTATAATATCTCATTTCTGGAATTACTGGAAAGGTACTGTAATCAAGAAAATGGGCCATGGGCCTAAGTATAGATACATAGGTCAATGCAACAGAGTTCAGATACAGATTCATACATGGTCAGCTGATTTCTGACAAAGTTCTCAAAGTAATTCAATAGGGCAAAGAATGATATTTTCAGTAAATGGAGGTGGAAAAGCTCTATATCCACATGGAAAAATTAAAGATCAAATTTAATCTACCATGTGCAAAAATGAACATAAAATGCATCACAGTCCTAAATCAAATGGCTAAACTATAAAACTACTAGAAGAAAACATAAGAAATCCTTGTGTGTAGAGCATAGGCATGGATGTCCTTTATATGTCCCCCAAAATACCAAGAATAAACACAAAAGATTTATAAATGATTTTTTTCTAAATAGAAACCTTTGTTCTTCAAAAGCATTGTCAAAAAAATAAATTAAATAAATAAAGACAATCTACAGGGAGAAAATATTTCCAAATAATGTATCTGATAAAGGACTTACAGAATCTATCTATCTAGCCTATCCTAACAAGTTAATACTAATATGTTATTGGTATATCTTTAACTGAAAAAAAAAACAATTAAAATGGGCAAAATATTTGAATGAATACTTTACATACGAACATATATGGATTGCAAATAAACACATGAAAAGATGTTTAACAGCATTTCCATTAAAAAATGCAAGTAAAAATTATAATTAGATACTACTATATGCATACTACAATAGCAAAATGTAAATGATTGCTAAGTATTGACAAGAATGTAGAATAGGTGGAAATTTTATAATATGTGGATATATATAATTTTATATCCACCACTGAAAATGGAGATATCTTAAGAAATGACGGGGTGCCTGGGTGGCACAGTCGGTTAAGCGTCCGACTTCAGCCAGGTCACGATCTCGCCCTAGGTGAGTTCGAGCTCCGCATCGGGCTCTGGGCTGATGGCTCAGAGCCTGGAGCCTGTTTCCGATTCTGTGTCTCCCTCTCTCTCTGCCCCTCCCCCGTTCATGCTCTGTCTCTCTCTGTCCCAAAAATAAATAAACGTTGAAAAAAAAAATTAAAAAAAAAAGAAATGAAATATTCACCTCCTATAAAAAGCTAGATAGTTGTCACTGTGCTAAGTCATATGTATGTGTGTGTATACATATATATGTATACATATACATATGTATACATATATATGCGTGTATACACACAAATATGCAAATATATATAAAATAATTTTTTTAATTTTTTTATTGAGGTGTGATTAATACACAACATTATACTAGTTTCAGGTGTACAATTTAATGATTTGATATTTGTATATATTGCAAAATAATCACCTCAAAAAGTCTAGTTAACATCCATCACCATACCTAGTTACAGATTTTTTTTTACAGCATGACAACTATAGTTAATAATACTTCATAGTTGAAAGTTGCTGACAGTACATTTTAAAAGATCTCGTCATAAGAATAAAAAAAAATTTAATCCATATTAGTTGGGAATCAGACTTTCTTTGTAATGTATGAGTGTCATAATATCTGTCCTGACATCTGACATTACTTTGGTGAAAATTAAACACAATAATGTACTTAAAAATGTTTGTTAACTCTAATATGCTAGAAAATGTAATATTAATGTTATTGTTCATTGCACTGCATACAGTGTGGATATAATGAAATGGATACTTGTTTGAGAAGGTATAATGACTTCTCAAAGTCTGATTACAAACTCTGAAATATGATCAAGGGGAAGTATTCATCAACTGACATTGTATTTGCAGAGTAGAATAAATTGCTTAAAGTAAATTATTATTTTAAGTATATTTTTGGTACCTTTTTTTTTTTTTTTTTGCTTACTGTTCGTAATATTTGAAAAGGGACAGAAATGATGCTACAACCCACAGAAAATAATCTTAAAGCCTTTGTTAGCTTCCTTGACTTTGTGAACTCAGTTTAAAAGACCTTAGTGTGTTCCTCATTAACTACTTTTTCTTCTCAGTCACACTGTTCATCTGAATCTCTACACCACAGCAAATACTGACAGATTGAAGCTGTCACCTGGTAGAGTGCAAAAAGCACAGCTGTGATGGAGTGGAACAGGAAACTGAGTCCAGTGAACCAAGTTTTTGTCTTAATTTTGCTAGTGGGTGAAAAATGTTCTCCAGGATTATTTATGTGCATCTGAACCTCTTCGTTTTTAAGGCAAAATGATTGAACATGGTGTCCTTTTTAGTTCGTTCTTTACGATTAATCTAGGACAAAAATAATAATAAATAGAAACAAGAGTGCAAATATTGCACTTGCCCTCGTGGCTGATTCTTGCAGCCCCCCTTATTAGTAAGCTTCAGTTTTTATTATTGATATAGATCTTTGGGGATTCGGCATACATGCAGGAGTGTCGTCACTTTGCGACACTACATTTATTCTATGAATGCACACATTATTCATCGGCAATGTTATTTTATTCATCTGTAAAGACTGTCCTCAGAATCAGTGCTTTATGTATTTTTATGAAATTTGCTTTTATTATTTTTATATTTGTTACCAAAGCAAGATGAAATGGGCTACTCTCTTCATTGAATGTAAGTTGCAATTATATTTTTTTACCCATGTGAAATTTTTTAAAATGCCAATTATAATTGCCACACAATTCATTATTCTTATATACCTTTTTTAAATGTTTATTTATTTTTGAGAGAGACAGAGACAGAGACTGAGTGTGAGTGGGGTGGAGCAGAGAGAGACAGGCAGACACAGAATCCGAAGCAGGCTCCAGGCTCTGAGCTGACAGCACAGAGCCCCACGTGGGGCTTGAAGTCACAAACCGTGAGATCATGACCTGAGCCGAAGTCAGACACTTAACCGACTGAGCCACCCAGGCGTCCCAATTCTTATATATCTTTATACCCCAATTTCAGGGATGTTAAAATGTGCCTTAGATTCAAGGAAACAGATGTATATTAAAACTTGTATCAACTTAATTTTATGTAATAATGTTATAAAAATCATTCCAAATTTGTTATTATTTTTTTATTTCTTTTGTTTATCAATATTTTTCTCCCAGTTAACAAAACATCTGAGTGTTTAAAAGTATTATTTAGTAGGTCTCAAAACGCCTTTTGAAAGAATCTTCTACATTGCTATTTTTTCAAAAAGGCATTCAAGGAAACCTCACAATATGTAGAAGTTTTTAAATTGTGTTACCTGATATTAAAGCTCCTACAATGGTATTTTAACCCATTGCTTAGAGTCTACACAGTCCCATGTCTAGAGAAGTCAAAAACTGGCTTCTAATAGCTGCTTTTCAAGGAGGCAGTATCTATTATAACAAGATGTTAGACCACCTATAATAATATGTAATTCACACACAATTCCAATCAGGCCCAAAGAAAGAGAAACTTTAAAAGACTTTCTACACATAATCCAATATGATTTGAGAATTTTGATTCTAATTCTCTATAGACATGCACTTCTAAAATTGCTGATAGAGTCCATAACCCTTTCCTTGTATCTCAGTGTTATCAAAACTTTTTTTTTAACATTTATTTATTTTTGAGAGACAAAGCACAAGTGGGGGAGGGTCAGAGAGACAGGGAGACATAGAATCTGAAGCAGGCTCCAGGCTCCGAGTTGGATGTGGGGCTCCAACTCACAAACCATGAGATCATGACCTGAGCCCAAGTCGGATGCTTAACTAACTGAGCCACCCAGGTCCCCCTCAATATTCTTCTGAAATCACTTTCTTTTCTACCTAAGAAGTTCTAAAGTGTCCTTCCTCCCTGTATTTCCTTAGCTAAACTTGACTCATATTTTAAGATTCAGCCCAAGGATCACCCTCTCTGCAAAGCTTTTTATTTATTTATTTTTCTTCTGCAACCAATTTATTATCCATTTCCGTTATTATAACATTTATCAAAATGTATTACCATTATTGTTTCTAAGTCAACTACATCAGTTTCCTACTGCTACTGTAACAAAGTACCACAAATTAGTGGTGCTTTTTTTTAATGTTTATTTATATTTGAAAGAGAGAGAGAGAGATCAAGAGTGAGTGGGAGAGGGGCAGAGAGAGACTGAGACAGAACCTGAAAGAGGCTTCCAGCTCTGAGCTGTCAGCACAAAGCCTGACGCAGGGCTCAAACCCAAGAACGGTGAGATAATGACCTGAGCCAAGTTGGACGCTTAACTGACTGAGCCACCCAGGCGCCCCAAATTAATGGCTTCTTATAACAGCACAACTGTATTATAATTCTGGAGATGAGAAGTCTAGAATGAGCCTTCAGGGATGCATTGATTTTAGAACCTTTATGAGAGCATTAGTTCCCCTGCCTTATAAGTTTCTGGAGGCTGCCTGCGTCTCTTGGCTCATGGTTGTGCATAACTTGGCCTTAGCTTCTGTCATCTCATCTCCTTTTCTGACTCTGATCCTCCTCTGTCCCTCTTAAAATCAACTTGAGATTACATTGGACCCATCTGGAGAATCAACAATACTCCCCTCTCTCAATATCTTTTAACTTAATCCCATTTATAAAGTCTTTCTTGCTATGTAAGGTAACATATTAACAGGTTCTGAGGATTCAGATGTGGACATCCTTGTGGGGCCATTATTCTGCCTATAACATTAATCTCTCCCATTACACTTTTAAATTTAGGATGTTATGGACTGAATTGTATTCCGCCTCAAGCCCCCTCTCCCCTGTCAAATTCTTATGTTGAATCCCTATCTGTGACTGCATTTGGAGATTGGGACTTTAAGGAGTCCTTAACTAAGGTTAAATAAAACCACAAGGGTGGGCCCAAACTCACCAGGCTTCCGTCCTTTATAGGAAGGGGAAGACACCAGAGCACACACATGCAGAGGAAAGATTACATGAGGACACAGCAAGAAAGTGGCCATCTGCAAGCTATGGAGACAAGCCTCAGGAGAAACCAAATCTGTCTTGGTCTGGGAGTTCAGACTTCAGAGCTGTGAGACAATAGATTTCTTTTTAATGTTTTTAATGTTTATTTATTTTTGAGAGACAGAAAGGGAGAGCATGAGCAGGGGAAGGAGCAGAGAGAGGGGAGACACAGAATCTGAAGGAGGCTCCAGGCTCTGAGCTGTCAGCCAGAGCCTGACGTGGGGCTCAAATTCACAAACTGTGAGATCATGACCTGAGCTGAAGCTGGACGCTTAAGTGACTGAGCCACCCAGGTGCCCCAAGAAAATAGAGTTTTGTTGTTCAAGCCATACAGTCTGTCATAGTTTGTTATGGCAGTCCTAGCTGACTGATACAGTATGCTTTTTTATTTATTTTTTTTAATTTTAGAATTTAGCTTAGTGATCATACTAAAAAAATATGCAGCAGGCATAAAATTTATAGTAACAAACTTATATTTGCAGAAATATATCTGTAAGAAAATTTTAGTTGATTTTGAGTTAACACTGAACACCCATTTAATGTTTAAGTTGATCATTTATTTCAGATACTTATGTTTAAAACCTCATCCTATTTTGGGTAAATTTTCACTCAGATTTGAGGTTCTTACTCTGTTATATCCTTTCCAAGATGACAGGTTCAGGAGAAATTCCTTTTTATGATGTCAACGGGGGAACTGTGTGCATTTGGGTCTTGGTGTGCCTGTCCCTGAAAACAGAAAGTGATTGCATCAGGTACAGATGCTAGAAATGAGCTGTTTCTTTGTTAAATGTTCTGATTATACCGAATTTGTCTGCTGTGATGGGTCAGATTAAGTTGTATAAGCAGAGGCCATATTTAAATTTATCTAGGTTTGCTAGCACAGAGGATTTGAAAGGATCAAATTATCTCTCTTTGCTCCTTCCAGAAATATAATAAAATATTCTCCAGGACAGCCACACAACCTTTGAGCTGAAATTAGTCTGCTTGCTTGGGGTCAGCATACTGGGTTCAGGGAAGAGAGAATCTGTCTGCCCCTCCCACCTAGATTTCCTCAGCCTATTTTCACTGAGTATTCAGAGGACCTCCATCAATCAGAAACAAAGAGAAACAAATATTTCCAGGTCTACATTTTCAAAATTGTTTCCATAAGCCATGAAAGGTAATCTTTCTTCTTTAAACCTTTCTCCAAAAATTAACCTAGTATGCAATATCTATATTCTCCCTGCCCACATCAAGTATTCTGCTCTTTGAAAATTATTCTTCTTCACGTCATCTTTCCAATTTGCTATACTGTTATATAGCTCTTACCTTCTGCAATGGGACATGTGTGGAGGAATGGAATGGACATGAGATTTTTGTTCTGGAATATTCATCCACCTGGAGACATATTTGCTAAAATATATATATGTGGAAGGCTGGAGGAGGAGAGTGGGAGATGTTTATGAGAATGAAGAAAGGAAAACATCATTCTGTTGCATTTGTTTTGAAACAAGTAAATATTTCATTATAAGTGTTTGTGCAATAAGTGAATGATGAATGAATGAATAAATTAACTTCTAATTACCAGAAAGAAATTATACTTGGGGAACAGATAATGAATGGTCTCCCAGATATACATGTAGAAATAACCATCAGAAGGCAAATTTGTAAAAAAATTTGGACACTCTTGATTGAGTGATAACTTTTTGTCTTAGATCTTACTTCTTCCATTGGAATATATTTTATTTTTAAGCCCTGATTCCTCCAACATCAATCTAATAAATATGGAGTAGCTTGTATTTCAGAACACACCAATATATTAAAATATCTTTCAAAAATAAAATCAAGAAAAAAACAAAATACCCCTTTTTAAAATTATTTTTATTTATAATTTTTTAAATATTTTTGTTAATATACAGTGCAATATCGGTTTCAGAAGTAGAATTCAATGACTCATCGCAAATGCCCCTTTTCATTTTCAAAACAAAAGCACCCACTTTAGGTCTTTTGGATTAATTAAACTTATCTCTAATTTCTTCACGTTTAATGTGAACATACCTATAACTTGATCATTTGAGAAAATATTTAGGTTTACTTTTTTATTGCTGATTCTGAAATCATAACTGATTTCATCTTTATGTATTAATGATTTACAAAGGTACACCCATAGCTTCATGATTCCATTATAATTCTGCACTTGGACATTTGATTCTATTCCTACTAATTCTAACATTGCAGAAATTCAACTAATATACCCAACTTAGGTGCTACTTACTCAATTTTGAAGTATTTGTGTGAAAGATGTCATGTAAAAACCATGGTAAGTATGAAATGTGAAGAGAGTAAAATCTATTTATATATCCAGCTGAACATTAACATATTTCATTTCTTCTAAGAAATGGTAAAAATAGGTCAACAAGTACATTCCCATGAAGTGTGACATAAATTAGAGCATCACTTAAAAAATAACAGTATACTCCTGGGTCATCTGCTAAATGCTATGCATCATTACAATTTGAATCAATCAAAAAGAATCACAGTAACCTTTCCAACTAAGGTAGCACTCCTAAATCGCTTTACTAATGCATATTAGTTCAGTTTGAAATATTAAAACTAAATATATCTCTGCTTCACAAAGTGACTCATAGCTTAGAAGGATGTGCTAAGCTATGTTTTCAGAGAATATCAATGTACTGTAGATTCACGTTTTCAGCAAAGCATGTATGTGATTGATCCTGACTTTAAAACTTTGAATAAAGAAGATGTTTTTAGAGGTTCCATTAAGTTTTTTCCCCTAAAATTCTTAAAATTTGTCAGTCATAAATAATGAAAAACTGAAGAAACCAAGCATAGTATTGAAGCATATAAATTAATAGCTAAACATAAAGAGACTTGAAACATCTATAAAACATGCAGAATTAACTCAAGTTTTACCACTGCAAACAGAGTGGTGATTAACATACTATGAAACAGACCTCAGTTTGGGATACATTAATCTTCCCTTGATTAAGAGGAACAAATGTTCCACCCTACTTATTCTCTACCCTCTTTTTTTCTATCTAAAGGACAATCCATTTCACAGTACATGTTTCAACTGGGAAACTGATCTTTTAAAAACAGTTCTAAAAACCAAAAGATCAAATACCCAGAAAATATGAATTCCTAGGATGGATTAAAAGAGCAAAGGTCTTCACCCTCACAAAGAAAATAACCAAGGGTGAAAGTTAACAGGACACCAAGATGTAACAGATTTCTTGCAATGACTTCAGTGATGATGGGGAGCTGGCTGGCTGTTCACAGCCTCAAGGAATAGATAATTCAAACATTAGTGCAGATTCATACGCCCGGGTCTAAAAATACTATACGATTACATGGCTTAGGGAAAATCCAACATGCTTTCATAAATAGTAAATGAATAGTTATGTAAATCACTTCTTATGGTACCTTGAATATAATAAAAATTTAATAAAAGTTATTTTCCTCATAGTTTATGCGGTGGAATGAGAAACCAGACCAAACCCCTAAGACAGACTGCAAATATTTACATGCACTAAACTTTACAACCTTGGCATTCTTTCCATAGTTTTTATTTACTCTCAATTTTAACCATTCTTACTATGTGATTTTTATGTGGTGCATTTTTTTTTGATCGAAACACACACACACACACACACACACACACACACACACACACACATTTGCAGGTTTGCTCAAATAAGGTAATATATCCATATGCTCAAATGTTGTTTGACTCACTTGGACTCTGGACAGTTATTTCCAACTTTAACTACTGGTTATGACAGAATAATAATACTGGACTAGCTCTCTCATGGTAAGCAACCATTAAAAAGGAAAAAAAATTCCCAGTGCAGGGAGAATAAAAAATAGGGGGAAAAAATCTGCTACACATAGATCCCAGACCATAGAGATCAGTACATACTGATCTGAGAAAACCTTAAATTTGAGATCCAGTACACAAACACAGCCTAAGTCTGAAATTGAAAGAGGATGACAGAGAATGTCACCACCACATCCACCTGTAGACCAGCAAGTGGCAGTAATAAATAGCACTTTATACCTGGGGGCAAGGACACCGTCCTGGAGAAGTAATCTCTTTGAGGAAAGAAATCACTAGAATAACTTCAAGATGAAAAAAGAATAGAAACATTGAGCAAAAATTTCCATTAACCCAGCCCCACAAAATGCAAGGGAAACACTTGAAGAATATGAAGGCAGTAGTGTAATGATTCTAATAATAACAACAATAAAACACAAACACAGTTTGATTCCTAACTCTCTTAACAAAAACTTCTACACTAAAGTTCTAGCAAAAGAAGTACACCCATAATTAATTCTGATGATCTAATGTATAGGATGGTGGCTATCATTAATAATAATGTATACTCAAAATTTGGTGAGAGAGTAGATCTTAACTGTTCTCAACACACACACACACACACACACACACACACACACATGAGTACATACACACAAACACATACACACACACAAGGTAAATATGTAGGGTGATGGTAGCTTCATTAGTTTGATTGGGGGAATCATTTCACAATGTGTATGTGTATTAAAATATGTTGGTATATACCTTAGACATATACAATATCTATTTGTCACCCATACCCTAACAATGTTGGTAAAAAAAAAATAAGTATGTTCATTTTGAGGCATAAACACTAGCTCAGTCTGTCTTAACCTGTTCTATCCAAATACTATTCAACAAATACTATGTAAGAAATAACACTAGAGATAAAATGGACAAAACAATCAATAGAAGGAAGTTCATATATGACCAAGATGTTGGAACTCTCAGGCGGAGTTTAAAATAGCTACGATTGGGGCTCCTGGGTGGCTCAGTCGGTTAAGCGTCCGACTTCAGCCAGGTCACGATCTCGCGGTCCGTGAGTTCGAGCCCCGCGTCGGGCTCTGTGCTGATGGCTCAGAGCCTGGAGCCTGTTTTGGATTCTGTGTCTCCCTCTCTCTGACCCTCCCCCGTTCATGCTCTGTCTCTCTCTCTGTCTCAAAAATAAATAAACGTTAAAAAAAATTTAAAATAGCTACGATTAATATGACAAAGGCTATATTGGGAAGAATGGACAATATGCAAAAACAATGGGGAATATCTGCAAAGAAATGGAAACTACAAGTAACAAAATGACATGCTAGAAGTTTCTAAAAAGTAATGGTTTCTAAAAAGTAATGAAGACCTTGAAGAATGTCTTCAATGGCATTATCAGTAGACTTGATATTCCAGAGAACTTGAAGATAAAACTTTAACTTAACACAATGAAAAAGAAATATGAAAATAAGAAAACATAAAAGAGCATCCAAGAACTTTAAGAAGATATTAAAGAGTCTAATATACATATAATTGGAATCTTAGGTGAGATAACAGATATAACAGTGAGAAGTAAATATGTGAAGAGATGCTAGTCAAGAGTTTTCTAAAAACCAAAAGGCATTAAGCCACAAATCCAAGAAGCTCAGAGTACAAAATGAGGGTTAAATATAAACAAAGAAATAATAACCCAAAGAGAGACACATTATGTTGAACCTCCTGGAGACCACTGAAAAAAAGGAAATCTGGAAAACTGAAAGAAAAGACTCGATGCATTCTGAGTGTTACAAATCTGCATTAGGTCAGATTTCTTGTCAGAAACCATATGAGCAAGAAGACAATGGAACACTATCATTCAAGTATGAAAAGGGACAGCCCCGAATGTTTATACCAGCTATACATTAAAAGAAACAAAAATAAAAATAAAAGTATATGAAAACCAGAAACTGAACACAAGAGAAACCAAAGAAACAAGTAATTCTACTTTCCCACAAAAAAAGGTCTAATTCCAAAGCAGTGTGGTTATGGTGAATATTTAAAAGTATGTAGGACTTGAAAATATTTAAGGAATTTTAATATTCCTTATGAAATGTGAAATAAGGCAAATGCTATGAATAAATATATATGAAATACACAAACTTAATGTTTTAGTAGATAAGATCACAGGGAAGCTCAGAGAAGATTAACTTAATAGGAGTATACTGTTCAATTTTAATTTTCAAAAAAGAAAATCAACAAGCTCAGCTAACATACTCAACACTTCATTCCAGCTTTATATCTACACACTTATTTCATCTATCAACTTCCTTTTGGGAAATGCAAACACGCATTGATATGTATGATATGCAGCAGATGTTTATGAGAATCTCTTACAGGAGCTGTGTGTAGTTACACACTTGATTAGTAGAATCAAGTAGATAACAAATATGCTGCTATCTGCCACTCATGAGTTAAAAAATCAGTGATCAGTAATGTCGTGATCTCATTTCAGATACAATACGAAATATTTGGAAAAGGAAATTAAAGATAGAGCATTCACATTTAAGAAGAGAGTAACATACTGTACGTGTGTGTGAAATGGATTAAAATATTAGCAGATTGTGTTAGAAATAAGAGCTCAAATTCCTATTTACATCAGTAAGTATGGTATATAAAACCAGTTTGAGTTGTCTGTTATTAACAATAGTCACATAATGGAGCTCATTGGTGTTTGGTAGCAGAAGTATTCTGATTTGTTTCATTGAAAAGCTTTCAGGTTTCTGATGACATTATTGAAAGCAGTTTACAATAGTAAATTTGTTCACACATGATTTATTTTTCCTTCTATTGGTAACAAGCTTAGATCAACTGCCCCTCAACAAAAATAAAAAGAACAACTTGTATTAAATGCCCATTTCCCATTCTCTGAAGTCATTATAAAATCCTTCTCTAAATTAAAAGAAATCCAGGGGCACCTGGGTGGCTCAGTTGGTTAAGCGCCGAACTCTGGCTCAGTACATAATTTTGTGTCTCCCTCTTGCTCTGCCCCTCCCCTGCTCGCACTCTGTCTCTCACTCAAAAATAAATAAACATTAAAAACATTTTTTTAAAGAAATTCACAGTTCCACTTTTTAAAATACAGTATATCATGTGAAAGATTTACATTTAAAGAAAATGTTTTTGTTTTTTAAATAGGAAGAAAACTTAATTGATCTGGGAAAGAAACAAACTATATAGATAATATTTGCTGTTACTCAGGCAAAATAAAGTAGTTCTCTAATCCTATATTTGAGTTCCTTCGCATTGGCATAAATTGAGAGGAATATTTATTTTGAATATACTAAAGGAAAGCCATCAATTTGTTTTTGGTAACTATGTAAGTCCCTTCAAAACCATGGGAGAAGTACAAAAACAGAAAGTTTTATTTTCAGTTTATTTCTTTAATTTAAAAAGTTTCTACTGAAGAATAGTTATGCTCATCACAGTTGATTACCTATTTCATAATTTAGCAATTTAAGGTCCTAATCTATTGCAAGCTTCTCGTTTAATTCAGGGATTTAAAAAAGTTATATTTCTTTTCTGTTTTGATTTCTCTGACTGTAAGCTTTGACTTTTGCCTATACATTTCTCACTGCACACCCAGAATGGCAAATTTCTTGAAGTATTAGAAATAAGTAAATGCTGTTAAAAGGATTACTCTGGTTTAGAAATTCCTCCTTAGCAACAATTTATTCCATCATAATTTGTGCAAACCTGTGAAATAAGTAGTGGCAGTGAGGCTGAACTTTACACAAACTTCTCTCTTCTCCTCATTGGAAATCATATTTTGAAAATGGGGTATTCTTAAAGGTTCATAGAATTTGTCACTCCTCTGTGGTCATGCAAGTCTCATAGGCAACATACATTCAATCTGTCCTCTTTTTATTAGTGTGTGCGTCCATGTATGTGTGTGCATGTATGTTTAAATAAAAATTTCTTTTGGAAAGGGAAACTGTGGCCTAGGCCTCTAAGTCAAATCTAAGAGGCTAGAAGTAAAGAAAATTGATAATCATAATTATTATTTGTTTTTAATTCAAATGTCCTCAATTTTAAAATAGAGCTTGGATGAGGACAGTTTTACCTTTGTTAATATTGGCAAATCTGTTCACTATGTTAACTGTTGGCAAAACTGCATTTTAGCTCTTGAATTTTTATTTCTGTCATACTTTTGGCTTTTCTACTAGGTTTTCTCTGACATGTTCTCACTAACTCCTCATAAAAAAAAAACAGATTCTAGTCACTCATGGGGGAACTCTTAATTCACTCAATTAAATCTCTAAGAACTTCTACCTATTTGCTACTGTTATCTTTAAAGCAACCAATAGGTTAATATTTATATTTTCTCACAAAAATCTAAAATATCAGATATATATCTATATGTAAAGGTATAGATATAGCCAAAACATTTCAAAACTATAGAGAATTTACTCTAAAATTTTATGTTCTTAGAAATACATTAAATTGCATATGTATATAACTCCAGCATATAAAAGGAATGTTTAGCACAGGTGAAGGTAAAACAAAAATGATGTTGTTTATAACCTTGTAAGGCTACAGAAAAAGGATCAGGTGTAGCCTGTGCTCAACAACTTAAACTGAATTTGTTTTATCCTCCTTAAAAATAAAGTTTATTTCACTAAACTATTATGAATCAGTTAATTATCGTTATGCATAATTCAGTTCAATCATACTTATATAAGTAAAGCAATTTATTCATCCTTGTGAACTGTGCAAGAAGTAAGGAATGAATAGGATGAGGATGGTAAAGGTACTTGGGAACCAAAAAAGATATGTGAAGAGAAGAGTAAGCAGGTAAAAAATTGTGATGATTCCTGTTAGAAAATACATGAAGTGGGGCGCCTGGGTGGCTCAGTCGGTTGAGCTGAGGTCATGATCTCGCAGTCCGTGAGTTCGAGCCCCGCGTCGGGCTCCAGCTCAGAGCCTGGAGCCTGTTTCTGATTCTGTGTCTCCCTCTCTCTGACCCTCCCCTGTTTATGCTCTGTCTCTCCCTGTCTCAAAAATAAATAAAACGTTAAAAAAATTAAAAAAAAAAAAAAAGAAAATACATGAAGGGTTCCAGAGTTCCCAAATTATAGTAGTTAAACTATCAAATGGAAGTTATCTATTATAATTACTGTGGAGTAACTGTGGAGTTAGTACAATATGTGTTGATCAGTGTATAGCAGTTTCTTTATTATTTCTAATTTGATTATTGTGATAGCCACTCTCCTCTCAACTGACTCTCAGCATTTCTTAACATGACACCTGGTTCTGACTAATGTGCTGTATTGATTTTTTCCAGTTTTCTAAGACACTTAATTTTACTTTTAGTTTCTGTAATTTTGTTTTATAGCATTTCCCTTTTTACTGAATAGCTGAAACACACTTTTGTTGATAATTCCACATGCAGAAATTAAAGTCAAGTTACCCTGTAATAACTTAATGATTGTATCTGCTCCCTTTTTCTAGCATAAGACTTTTTAGGCAGCATTAAGTACCTATGATGCCACATAAATGTAGTACCTATAAAATATTTCGGATAGATGAATTTGCACGTAAGATTCCTATCTAAAGAAACTATAAATCACTTGTAGAATTATTTTTAATTTATGTAATTTACATAGTTCTCTGATTATAATTTTATTTATTTTTTATTTTTTATTTTTTAATTTTTTTTAACGTTTATTTATTTTTGAGACAGAGAGAGACAGAGCATGAACGGAGAGGGTCAGAGAGAGAGAGACACAGAATCCGAAACAGGCTCCAGGCTCTGAGCTGTCAGCACAGAGCCTGACGCGGGGCTCGAACTCACGGACCACGAGATCATGACCTGAGCTCAACCGACTGAGCCACCCAGGCGCCCCTCTGATTATAATTTTAAAACTCATGGAAAGGAATAGTTAAATGTTGTAGTAATAGGAATTGTATTATTTGATAAGATTAAATTTCAAAATTTTATTTGTTTTTAGCAGATTCTGGGCTTCTATGCAGTATTGTATTGGCAATCTAGTTTGAAAGGAAGTATTGTGTAATCAGTTACTCCCTTGATGTGCTAAAAGTCAGTTTAATTTGGATAAACTTGAGAGAAAAGCATCATCAGAAAGGGTGATTTTGGTTATTCAGTATAATCTTTCATTTTCAATTAAAATATCTTTCCTATTCTCATTTTTACTTACTTGCACACTATATAATGGTTAAGTTTAATTTTCTTCATACGACCAAATTTTGTTTACTTTTACTTTACTTTACATTTAAATTTTTATTTTATGCAATCATATTTCCTATTGTGTCTTTAAAAAGATCCAGCACATGTGTATATTGATCAGAGTCATGGTATCTATATTTTATATCACAATAGGTGAATTGAGCACATTTGAATTACTTAAAAATAAGATGGAAAAAGGCAAGGACTGTCCTTCCAGATAGTAAGAAACAATTATCAAATAATTTTCTTACCCAATGAAATATTAGACATTCATTACAAAATCTATGCACACTCTAAGAATGGAACAAAAAGAGCATTTGCATGTGAAATTGAATTGTTTCACAAGCTTCCATTTATAATCTATACATTAATACAATAAAATCCCCATATTCACAAGAGATTTGAATCCACATGTTTGAGAATTCTTATGAGAATACAAGATAACTGAAAACTTCTGATTCCATTCTAGTGGAAAAAAAAGTATCACAACATTGAAAATTAAAGTTTCCTAACTATTTTATATTTGGCTCAATCTAAGAGTCAACTGCTCGTTTATATGAAACTTTGCAATTGATAAAATATTTTTGCAAATATACAAGTAGTAGAGTTCAAGAAAATCCCAAATTTGAGCATTCATTACTTGTTCTTAGCTGCATTTATGCTTATGTATTTCCAAGATATATTAAAATACTGCTTATAGTATAATTATTATGTCCTGAAAATTTGACCATAAAATACTTTTTTTTTTTGGTTAGTGAAAGTCATACATTTTTATTTTTTTAATTATTTCCCTTCTTTTAAATAGAATGTGTTTGGGGGCACCTGGGTGGCTCAGTCAGTTAAGTGTCTGACTTCAGCTCAGGTCATGATCTCACTGATCTTGAGTTTGAGCCCCTTCAGGCTCTGTGCTGACAACTCAGAGCCTGGAGCCTGCTTCAGATTTTGTGTCTCCCACTCCCTCTGCCCCTCTCCTGATCATGCTCTGTCTCTCTCTCTCAAAAATAAATAAACATTTTAAAAAAATAAAAATAGAATTTTTTAAATTTAAGTTCTAGTTAACATATAGTGTAATATTTGTTTCAGGAGTAGAATTTAGTGATTCATCACTTCAGTATAACATCCAGTGCTCATCACAAGTGATTTCCTTAATACCAATCACCCATTTTACCCATCCCCCCGCCCACCTCCCCTTCAGCAACCCTCAATTTGTTCTCTGTAGTTAAGACTCTGTTTTATGGTTTGCCTCTCTCTCTTTTTTTTTCCTTTCCCTATGTTCATCTCTTTCATTTCTTAAATTCCACATATGAAATCATACGGCATTTGTCCTCTGATTGACTTATTCCACTTAGCATAATATACTCTAGTTCCAGCTATGTCACTGCAAATGACAAGATTTCATTCTTTTTTATCTCTGAGTAATGGCATATGTGTGTGTGTGTGTGTGTATGTGTGTGTATACGTGTGTGTGTGTGTATATATATATATATGTGTGTGTATATATATATATATATATATATATATATATATCCACATACTCTTTATCTATTCAGTAGTCAATGGTCAATGTACATTTGGCTCTTTCCATAATGCTGCTATAAACATTGATATGCATGTGCCCCTTCAAATCAGTATTTTTGTATCCTTTGGGTAAATACCTAGTAGTGCAATTGCTGAGTCATAGGGTAGTTCTATTTTTAACTTTTTTATCTGTAGATTTTTATCTTTATTTATTTTTGAGAGAGGAAGAGGGCACGAGCAGGGGTAGAAGCAGAGAGGGAGAGAGAGAATCCCAAGCAGGCACTGTGCTTCAGCACAGAGCCTGATTCAGGCTGTTCAGGCTCTTCAACCATAAGACCATGACCTAACTCGAAATCAAGAGTTGGCTGCTAACCGACTAAGCCACCCAGCCACCCCTTTTTTAATTATTTGAGGAACCTCCATACTATTTTCCAGAGAGACTGCACCAGTTTGCATTCCCACCAAC
The DNA here is from genome assembly GCF_018350175.1 of Felis catus. Lineage (NCBI taxonomy): Eukaryota > Metazoa > Chordata > Mammalia > Carnivora > Felidae > Felis > Felis catus. The sequence continues at coordinate 51,286,444 of NC_058376.1, forward strand.
AGTGTAAGAAGGTTCCCCTTTCTCCACATACTTGTCAACACCTATTGTTTCCAGTGTAGTTGACTTTAGTCATTCTGACAGGCATAAGGTGATATCTCACTGTACTTTTGATTTGTATTTCTCTGATGATGAGTGACGTTGAGCATCTTTTCATGTGTCTGTTAGTCTTCTGGGTGTCTTCTTTGGAAAATGTCTACTCATGTCTTCTGTCCATTCCTTAACTGGATTATTTGTATTTTGGGTGTTGGGTTTAATAAGTTCTTTATGGATTTTTGGATACTAACCCTTTATCAGATATATCTTTTGCAAATATCTATTCCCATTCTGAGGGTTGCCTTTCAGTTTTGTAGATTATTTTCCTTGCTGTACAGAAGGTTTTTATCTTGATAAGTCCCAGTAGTTCATTTTTGCTTTTGTCTTCCTTACCTCAAGAGACATCTCTAGTTAGAAGACGCTATGGCTGATGCCAAAGAGGTTCTTCCTTGTGTTCTGTAGAGTTCTGATGATTTCCTGTCTCACATTTTGGTCTTTCATCCACTTTGAATTCATTTTTGTGTAGGGTGTAAGAAAGTGGTCCACTATTATTCTTTTGCATGTTGCTGTCCAGTTTTCCCAACAGTATTTGTTAAAGGCATTATCTTTCTTCCATTGGATATTCTTTCCTGCTTTGTCAAAGATTAATTGAGCCTATTTCTGAATTTTCTTTTCTGTTCCATTGATCTGTGTGTCTGTTTTTGTGGTAGTACCATAGTGTTTTGATCACTACAGCTTTGTAATGTAACATGAAATCTGAAATTGTGATGCCTCTACCTTTGCTTTTCTTTTTCAAGATTTTTTTGGCTATTCAGGGTCTTTTGTGGTTACATACAAATTTTAGGATTGTTTGTTTTAGCTCTGAAAAATGCTGGTGGTAGTTTGAAAGGGATGGCATTAAATGTGTAAATAACTTTGGGTAGTATAGGTTATTTTAACAATATTTTTTCTTCCAATCCATGAGCATGGAATGTCTTTTCCATTTTTTTATGTCACCTTTAATTTCTTTCATAAGTGTTCTATAGTTTCCAGAGTACAGATCTTTTACCTCTTTGGTTAGTTTTATTCCTAGGTTTCTTATGATTTCTTTATTTCATTTCTGCTGCTTCATTATTGGTATATAGAACTGCAACAGATTTCTTTTTTTTTTAGTTTATTTATTTTAGAGAAAATAAGTGCAAGGGCAGAAGGGTAGAGAGAGAGAGGGAGACAGAGAGAATCCCAAGCAGGCTCCACACTGTCAGCATGGAGCCCAATGAAAACTTCAACCCATGAACCCTTAGATCATGACCTGAACCAAAGTTGGACACTAAACTGACTAAGCCACCAAGGCACCTCATAGAATTACAACAGACTCCTGTACATTGATTTTCTTTCCTGTGACTTTACTAAATTCATGTATCAGTTCTAGCATAATCTGGGGGAAGGAAACAGGCATCCAACTCCAGGAGGCACAGAGAACCCCGTCAAAATCAACAAAACCAGGCCAACACCAAGACATACTGTAGTTAAATTTACAAAACATTGAGATAAAGAAACACTCCTAACAATAGCAAGAAAAAAAGAAGTGCCTAACATACAAGGGAAGACAAAGGTTAGCAGCAAATCTCTCCACAGAAATTTGGAAGGCCAGCAGGGGGTGGTATGATATATTCAATGTACTAAATGGGAAAAATATGTTGCCAAGAATTTTCTATTCAGCAAGGTTGTCATTCAGAATAGGAGGAGAGATAAAGAATTTCCTGGGCAAACAAAAACTAAAGGAGTTTGTGATCACTAAATCAGCCTTGCAAGAAATATTAAAGGGGATACTTTGAGTGGGAAAGGAAGACCAAAAGTGACAAAGACTAGAAAGGAAATGAGAAAATCTCCAGAAACAACAACAAAACAAGTAATAAAATGGCACTAACTTCATATCTATCAATAATTACACTGAATGTAAATGGACCAACTGCTCTAATCAAAAGACATAGTGTGTCAGAATGGACTAAAAAAATCCAAGACCTATCTATGCACTGCCTACAAGAGACTCATTTTTAACCTAATGACACCTGCAGCTTAAAAGTAAGAGGATGGAGAGCAATTTATCATGCTAATGGATGTCAAAAGAAAGCCAGAGTAGCCATACTTATTTCAGACAAACTAGATTTTAACCAAAGACTGTAACAAGAGATGAGATGGCACTTATCGTAATAAAGGGGTGTGTCCAACAAGAAGATAAAACCATTATAAATACTTATGCCCCCAAGGAAGCACCCAACAATTTATATTGTTATATATAAAACAATAACAAACATAAAGAAACTCATTGATAATAATGCAATAATAGTAGGGGACTTCAACACCCCACTTACACTAATGGACAGATCACCTAAGCAGAAAATCAACAAGGAAACAATGCCTTTGAATGACACACTGGAACAGATGGACTTAATAGATATATTCAGAACATTCCATCATAGGGAGCATAATATATGTTCTTTTCAAGTGCCCATGGGACATTCTCCAGATTAGATCACATATTGGGTCACAAGTCAGCCCTCAACAAATACAAAATGATCGAGATCATACCATGCATAATTTCAGAGCACAACACTATGAAACATGAAGTCAATCACAAAAAAAAAATGGAAATACCACAACTACCTGGACGTTAAAGAACATCCTACTAAAGAATGAATAGGTTAACCAGGAAATTAAAGAAGAAATTTTAAAATGCATGGAAACAAAGGAGAATGAAAACATACAGTCCAAAATCTTTGGGATGCACCAAAAGCAGTCACAAGAGGGAACTATACAGCAATACAGGCCTACCTTAAGAAGCAAGAAAAATCTCAAATACACAATCAAACTTTACACCTAAAAGAGCTAGAAAAGGAACAATAAATGAGGCCTAAATCCAGCAGAAGAAGGGAAATAATAATGATTAGAGAAGAAATAAATGGTTATAGAAACCAGAAAAAAAAATGCCAGTAGAACAGATCAATGAAACCAGGAGCTTGTTCTTTGAAATAATTAATAAAATTGATAACCACCTAGTCAGATTTATCAAAAATAAAAGAGAAAGAACCCAAATAACTAAAACTGCAAATGAAAGAGGAGAAATCACAACCAACACAACAGAAATAAAAACAATTATAAGAGAAATTATAACAAATTATATGCCAACAAATTGGGTAATCTGGAAGAAATGGACACATTCCTAGAAACATATAAACTGCGCAAACTGAGACAGGAAGAAATAGAAAACTTGAATAGACCCATAACCAGCAAAGAAGTTGAATCAGCAATAAAAAAAAATCTCCCAACAAACACAAATCCAGGGCCATATGGCTTCCCAGGGGAATTCTACCAAATATTTAAAGAGGAGTTAATACCTATTCTCAAACTGTTCCAAAAAATGGAAGGAAATGGAAGGAAAACTTCCAAACCCATTCTGCAAGGTCAGCATTACCTTGACTCCAAAACCAAAGACCCCACTTAAAAGACGAATTACAGGCTAATATCCCTGATAAACATGGATGCAAAAATTCTCAACAAGATAGTAGCAAATTGAATTCAACAGTATTTTAAAAGAATCATTCACCACAATCAAGTGCTATTTATTTCTGGGATGCAAGGGTGGTTCAATATTCACAAATCAATCAATGTGATACACCACATTAATAAAAGAAAGGATAATAGCCATATGTTCCTCTCAAAAGATGCAGAAGAAGCACTGACAAAGTGCAGTATCTACTCTTTTTAAAAACCCTGAAAGAAGTAGGGATAGAGGGAACATACCTCAACATTATAAAGGGCATAGCTGAAAGACCCACAGCTATTATCATTCCCAATGGGGAAAAACTGAAGAGTTTTTCTTCTATGGTCAGGAACAAGACAGGGATGTCCACTCTCACCATTGTTATGTAACATACTAGTGGAAGTCCCTGCCTCAGCAATCAGGACACAAAATACTTCTTTAAAATTTTTTAATGTTTATTTATCTTAGAGAAAGAGAGAAAGAAAGACACAGTGCAAGCAGGGGAGGGGCAGAGAGAGAAGGAGACACAGAATCTGAAGCAGGCTCCAGGTTCTGAGCTGTCAGCACAAAGCCCGACACAGGGCTCAAACTCACAAAGAAGGAGATCATGATCTGAGCTGAAGCCAGACGCTTAACTGACTGAGCCACCCAGGTGCCCCTAGAACATAAAATATTTCTAACAAAAGTAACCCACAATGATTGCAAACATTGAGGGAATATCATTATACTGACTGTCACAACACATGCATTCCTTTTCTCAGTGATAGTCCCTCAAAACATATTCTCCAGTATGAAAGGTTGTAAAAGGAAAGAACAGAAGTAGTTGTAAGCCAGAACAAGAGGCCATTAGAGAGATCAGACATTCAAATAAATATTTTTAATCAGAAATTTCTGTATTGAAGAAATGGCAAAGTGATATAACTGACCTAGTTAAATATTTCATCAGGTTTGATTTGCAATACCACCACCATCATCTATGTGAACCAAATTGTTTTTTTCCTTTTTTTTGGCCATTATATCAACCTATGTTAAAGTCAATATATAATTATAGAGGTCCAGTAAGATAATCTATATGAGACAACTTTCAATTTCAGTTAGTCATTTTTTTACTCATTTTTTAAATGAAGAAAAAAGATACTAAAAGAAAAATTTTGAATACATGATTCTACTTTCATTATCTCTCCCCCCTCCCCCAAAAAAAGAGTTCATTGATTAATTTAAAGTTACAAATGGATACTTACTCCTTTGGTCTTTTGTTGGTGCTTTGACTTTCATTTTCATTAAAATGCAAAAATCCTAAGAAGTGGGCTCACTATTTTATTGAATTGTTTATACTTTCCTGTAAACAATGGGTATACAATCAGTATTTCTTCATTTATAATATTAGATCATTTATTATGAAAAATCACAATTGATTTTTTTTAGAAGCGGGGGAAGAGAGAAATAAAGAAGCAATTCTCAGTAAGACACATAGTATAGGAGAAAAAAAGTAAAACAGGGAAAAGAGTTCATACTTAGCTGATAGTTTTGCTGAGGGTTGACCTTGATTTGTAATGTGAAGCAAGTTCTATATTACTGTAGTATTCTTAGTGATAAGAATGATTATCAGAGATAGCTAATACCAGAAAATATGTTTATATTATTGGTTACTAAACATATTGAATAAAATATGAAGAATGAGTAGAGATTATAAAATTTCCAATATTTCAATATTAAAACACATTTCTTCCATATATAAATGAATGTGAGAAGACGAGAGAAATCAGGTTCATTTCAAATCTGCATAAGCATAGTGAAATACAAGGAATTTAAGCTTTTCCTTTTCAATCTTTCTTGAAGATTCCAGGGGATGATAAATTGTGATGGCTATTTGTAGTAACTGTGGTTTGGAAGGAACAATCTCCATGAGCTAGGTTATTAGAGGAGAGTTTAATAAAGATAGGGGTTTTGTTTGTTATTTATTTATTTTTAAATTTACACAGTAACATTCACTTTCTTTGTTAGACAGATATATGAGTTTTTATACTTACACAGACTCATAACCAGAATCACAGACAGTATACAGAGCAACTCCTTTGTATTCAAGACCCTCTTAGATCATCTATCCCCTTCAGCCACTTATGTATCTTCTGTTGCTATAATTTTACCATTTTTCAGAATGTTATAGAAATGGAATCATACAGTTTATAACATTTCCAGGCTGGCTTCTTTTACTTAGCATAATGCAGTTGAGATTCATATTGATAGTTTGTTTCTTTTTATTGGTAAGTACTATTTCATTGTGGTGGATGTACCAAAGTCTATTTATCCATTTACTTGTTGAAGTATATTTGGATTTACAATTTGTGGCAATAATGAATACTGCTGCTATAAACATTCATTTGAAGGCTTTTGTATACATGTAAGTTTTCATTTCTCTAGGATAAAGATTTAAAAGTGTGTCAATTGATTTATAAATCAGTCAATGTAATTCACCATATAAAAAATCTAAGGAACAAAAATCATATTTTCATAATAATTCATGAATGGAAAGTATTTGACAAAATTCAACATCCATTCATGATGCAAACTCTCAGTGAGCTAGCAGTGTTTAATCATATCAGGATCTACCAATTCTAGTCCTGACTAATGAAAAATGATGGCTATCTGGAGTACGACACATTTCCACTTGTATTTTTATTTCTGTCTCATATATTCTTATTTGCAGCTGCTGGTTTAGATTTACATGTGTTATAATAAAGCTAAAGTACAAATAGAGTAATAATGTAAAAAATATTAGCTCTTATTCAATTATCCCGAAGATTTGCTGGTTTAGGTGATGTCTAAGAAAGAGAAAAGAGAAAAGAAGAAGTGGAATTTGGTGTTTTAAGCTAAATAACGCAACAGACTTTTGCTGTTCCTCCTTTGGAAAGAACATATATTTTGCTTATTTAGAAGTTCAGAGGTAAGACAACATTCCATTTAGTCAGCTCTATGACTGTATGCTCTTACATGAAATCTTCCAAATACCCAGCTGTACAGTATGGCAAACACAAAACTTTAAAGAAAATTATAGTATTTAACAGAAAAAAGTCATAGAGAATATTACTTAGATTTCTTGCTTAATTTCAGTCATTCACTCAATAAACATTATTGATCATGTAGTATGTGGAAGGAGTACAATAAGGATGAAATAGTTTTCTGAATATAATATAAGCTTTCCCCCAAGTACTATTTTCCTCAATTACCTCTTTAGAGCCTTCAACACCATCAGTATTGATACTGGTTATTATGGGATGAATGAATTAAATATGTTTAGCTCTACATTTATTTCTTAATATACAGTTCAGTTTGCTAACCAAAAGGCATAATTAGAGAGGCTTGGAACTATGCCATTTTTTCCTTCATCTACATGTACTTAATTTCATTCCTATCATTCATTTTTCTGCTCTATATTAAAGGAATTTGAACACCTAAAGATTAAATCTCCTAGACCCATCTACCTTCTGGATCCTAGTTAGTATTGGCTCATAAGAGGAATGAGCAAGATTTATTGACTTACTGATTTAATTTTGAAATGATTATATTTTCATAGTCATTTGCAAAGAAAGAAAACCCAGAGAGCCCCAGTATATTCTATGCAGTTTTCCCCAAATGTCACACCTTACATTATTCAGTACAATATCAAAACCATTTGCTGACATTTATAAAATGCACATACAATTTTGTTTCATTTTATCACAGGCATAGATTTGTGTAACCCCCACCTTGATCAAGATTCAAAACTATTTCACCACCACAAAAGATCTCCCTTGTTTTATCCTTTAATAATCATTCCCGGTGCTACATCATTCCCTCGTCATCTCTGACCTCTGGCAAACACCACTGCGTTTTCTGTATCTATCATTTTGTCATTTCAAGAATGCTATCTAAATGGGATCACACAGTATGTGACCTTTTGGGATTTGTTTACTTTCCTCAACACAATGCCCTTGAGATCTCTGGTAGGATTTTAGACAGAAGGACCGGGAGCACACCAGTGAGTGGTGACTGACTGGACTGTCTTTGGTATTCCAGCAGCAGTAGCAGTGGAGAATTGCCAGCAGTTGTGAGGGCCACAGGCTCTGGAGGCTTTCAGCAGCACTGAAGGATAAAGCAGTGAGTAGCTGTGGGCCTCAGCAGACCTGGAGGGTCTGGCACCTGCAGTGTCCAGCAGGGACAAGGGAGTGTGTACACCTGGGCTCTGGAAACACTATCTCCCTTTGTTTTCTCCAGACTTCTGGTATGGGAAAAGCTTCCTCAAATTAATATTTTCTAGGAACTTCAGTGTCTCCTTTTCATCAATTCTACCCTTCTAACACCTCTGTAACCAGTTCCCAGTATTTAATACCTTCTGTGTGAATTACCTAGCAAAAATTCTCCTCTTTTGAGTGGATCCTGACAGACACATCATCAAACAGCATGGATGTTAAGAAGCTAGCTACATATAGTCTTGTAGAAACATACTGATAGCATTGATATTAATACTAATATTAATAATGAGAGTGATTTTATTGGAAATCTATTTTGTGCTAGGCCGTCTGTACAATAGCTTTTTTCAAACAGTTTATACACACAAAAAGCAATGAAAAAAAGTCGAGTAAGAAGAGTAGAGCTATGCCAGTTTTGAACACAGTCATTTTAATTGCATAAACACATTTTCTGGATGTATTTGATGAATAGAAAAATAGTCAATGCATCTATCTCCCATGACAGTTCACTTAGGAGTCCGATGGTCATCCAATGTCAATATGGTTGAGTTTATGTTTAATGACAGAACAAGAATATGGCTGCGGTGAAATGTTCTGGTGCTATAACACTCACATTGTGAAATGCTGTCCTATTGAGCATTTCGGTTGCCAAGTCCAATTCAACACTCTTTAACTTGTGAAAATACGTTTGGCATTACATTTTATGTTTGTTGAAAAGTTGTCTCCCTCAAAATGGCTTGGTACTGCCAGTTGAAGCCGTATGCAGCTGGCAACTTTTAATTGTTTCCTGTACAGCCTGGAATGACAATGATGCCAGTGGCCTAGTTTAATAATTGATTACTTGTTTTAAAAAAAAAAAAAGCTTTATGTTTTCCTTTGGCTACACTTTAAAAAAAGCTTTTTCTAAAGGAAAGAAAATTGCATAAAAGTCTCCTAATTTAATAAAAAGCCATGTTTTTATTTCTCAAGTTCCTTTGGAAAAAATGTTAACCTGTACCTAAAACATTTAGTTATCTAAATACTCTAAATCGGTGATAGTGATGGTCACTTATTAATTCCTCCATGAATGTTCATGTAATAACTCTAGTCCAAACTGAATTTCTCCTAACAATAAATTGTATTTTATATTAATTATACCATACAATTTGTGTTATAGCTTACTGTATTTACCAAAAAAAACCCACCAGTTTTGTTCTGAAATTGGTCTGCCCTAAATAATGTTGAATACATATATGTCATATTTCTACCATGTGTACAACCTTTAGGACAAATTTTATGAATATATGAATATTTATGTATTATGTATATATTATGTATTATGTATGTATATGTGTATAACCTCTCATTAATAAAATACTCAACTTGTTTCTATATCTGTATTTTAACGTTTACAAATACTAATTTAATAGTAAGTTGCTAAAGCATTCCCTCTTAAAATTGAGAATTATGACAAATCAGAACATACAAACCCCTCTGATAATGGATTCCATCTGGTTTATGTGCTCTCTGCCTTGTTGGCTGGTGATTACACTAGATACTTATTCAACAATCACTGTTTCAGTGCTCATCTCCAAGTAAACACAAAGCACTCAATGTGACAAAGTCCCTATGCTCATAAAATTTCTATTCAAGAAAATAAGAAAATATTTAAAAAAAAGGTAATTCCTCATGACAATAAGGTTATAAAGAGAACAAATCACAGAAATATTATCTGAGGAAGAATTATTGTAAACAAGTCATGAAAGAAATCCTCTTAAAAGACATGAAAATCAAGCTGAGAACTGACTTTTGCCAAAAGTTTATTCAGATAATCAGAAGAAGAAACATTTCAGTCCATGACTATCATGAAGTCTTAGAGTGAGAATAAGCTTGATTTACATGAAAAACATTTTCTTTTCTTCCTGTTTTTTTCTTTTTTAATTAGATTAAGTAGTTTAGCTTTTATACCAAGAAAAAGAGAAACCTTGTTTTTTTTTTTTTTTTTTTTTTTTGGTTTTGAATAAAGGAGTAATCTAATTACTTGAATTTATAATGAACTTGTGTGTTGTGAAAAAAATGAATTAAAGATGGCAAAATATAAGCATCCCTTAGTTCTCAGTAAGAAGCAATAGTTGTTTAGGATAGTACCAATGGATATAAAGAGAAACAGGCATATTTACAATGAATTCTGTTAGCCAAATTAAAAAGATTTGCTGATGAATTAGATATGAGAAGTGAAGAATAGAAAAAGTGACATGTGCAAATGAAAATTTTAGGGAAAGCTCTTCAACAATGTTAACTTTAAAAAAGCATATTTCTGGGGCGCCTGGGTGGCGCAGTTGGTTAAGCGTCCGACTTCAGCCAGGTCACGATCTCGCGGTCCGTGAGTTCGAGCCCCGCGTCAGGCTCTGGGCTGATGGCTCAGAGCCTGGAGCCTGTTTCTGATTCTGTGTCTCCCTCTCTCTCTGCCCCTCCCCCGTTCATGCTCTGTCTCTCTCTGTCCCAAAAATAAATAAACGTTGAAAAAAAAAATTTAAAAAGCATATTTCTTTCTAGCTTTACTACTTGTAATCACCCAAATCTTACAGAATTTAATCCTCTCTAATTATATTAAATAATTATTCTCACCATACTCTGAAGTTGAATTCATTGAATGTCAAGAAGATCACAGACCTTTCCTTAAGGCAAAGGTAGTAATATAAAACTTCAGCGTCTATGTTAAATAGAAATGCCATAGAAACATAATTTAGACCCAGTGTTTTTCCAATGGGAGGCTATTAAGATGGGAAGTAGGAATATATAATCACATAACTTGTTTCTATAACATAATATGTTGTTTAATATATAATTTGCTCATATCTATGTGCCTCTGAAATAGTTGTACCTGAATTTAGCAAAATGTCATTTAAAGAAATATTTTATGGATTTCTTACAAGTCAAACTTATTTTTTCATGAAAAATGACCAGGTAAATTCATCTTTTACTACCCTACAAATTAAAGTATGACTCTTTTTTAAATTTGAATCAGAAGGTCATTAGGGATTAACTCAGCAAATTAAGCTTAGGGTATTGATATTATGATATTATTTTTATATTTGTTAGTAGTAAACCAATAAAGTGCTAGTTTCTTTATATAAGTTATTTCATTTAATTATCAAAAATGTTGGGGCGCCTGGGTGGCGCAGTCGGTTAAGCGTCCGACTTCAGCCAGGTCACGATCTCGCGGTCCGTGAGTTCGAGCCCCGCGTCAAGCTCTGGGCTGATGGCTCAGAGCCTGGAGCCTGTTTCTGATTCTGTGTCTCCCTCTCTCTCTGCCCCTCCCCTGTTCATGCTCTGTCTCTCTCTGTCCCCAAAATAAATAAACGTTGAAAAAAAAATGTATTGTGAGCTAGAAAGTATATTGATTTTTGCAATGAAGATACTATGGAGACAATTCAAGTAACTGTCAAAATCACAAGGTTATATGTTTATAACCTTAGAGGCTTATAACCTGAGAGGCTTAACTGAAATGCCTCTCAACTTCATTTAATTCTAATTTATTAAAAATACTTCTTAAGTACATGTTACTTTTCTAGCATTATGCTACATTCTAGGAAAGGAGTTACAGTGGGTAGAATGATTGTTGTTTTGAGGTGTGTCTAAAAGTACATTTTGGTTTCTGTGTGCTTAAGTCATTTTCTTCACATAGATATAGCCATACTTTATTCATTAGCATTTATGGAGTTATTTCTAGTGCTTCATATTTGTGTAATATAGAAAGCCTAGAAATTTTGACACATACAGTTATAAAACAGCAAAAGTTAATTTCCAGGGATATAAATACTAAGTAAATAATTTATTGAAAATTTATCTTGAAAAATGCACCAATCCTCAGTGTGCCACTTAGGATTTTCAGGAAATACACATACCAATGTTTATCGGGGACTGCAGTCACAAATTGTAGTGGTGACTACATGTGACCACAATCCAGTTGGAGAAACAGAATAATGCTAGCAAACATGAAGCCTCACTGCCTCCTCCTCCATCCTCTTCTAATCTTTATCCCCTCTGTATTTACCAAAGCTAACCCGTATCTTTATTTGTATCATTAGAGATTAGTTTTGCCTCTATTGGGCCTTTTATAAAGAGAATCATGTAGCACACATTCTTTTGTGATGACTTCTTTCACCCAACATCATGTTGGCTAGAATATGTAATTCATGTTCATTTATTTTATTCTCATATAGCATTGCATGGTTTTTTTCTCTATGCAGCAATTTGTGTACGCAGTCCACTCTTGTTAAACAGGTTGTGTCCAGTTTGGGACTACTACAAATAATTTTTCAGATGGCAACTTAATTGACAAAACAACAATTATAAAAAAGTTTATTCTCCACAGCTACTCAGTGTCATCTCTGCATGAAGGAAGTGTTCATATTAAATGTTCTAGACTCGCTCGTTCTGTCATCCTACTTTTTATTTTACCCTTGCGTGAATACTAGACTGCCATAACTTCTCTTTTATAGTAAATCTTGATATTCAATAATAACCCCTTATACCTTTCTTTTTTCCTTCAAGAGTCATGCTATTTTGGGCCTTTGGCTTTGTAGTAATTTAGAAGTGTTGGCCAATTTTAGTAAAAGCTATACATAAACTTGTTGGGGAATATCTTAATTCTACAGATTTATTTAAAAGAAATTGACATATTTCCAATATTGCCTTTTGATTCATGGGTGTGGTGTATCCCCTTATGTGTTCAGTTCTTTAAAAAAAAAGAAAGAAAGAAAACAAACATTCTCCTAGCACTCCTCCCCATTCTTGGAGTTATCACATTTTGTATGTCAATTCAAAGAGATAACTTTGTTTCTCTCTTCTGTAGTTTGGATAGATCATATATTCATTATCATTTAGTAAAAAATATTTTCTAATCACTCAATGATTTATTTCTTTGAGCTATGGTTTATTTAGAAAAAAGCTTTACATTTCTAAACATATGGTGGTTTTCAATTTATATTTTGTTATGACTTTCTAGCTTACTTCCATTATTCTGTAATCAGAATGATGCTGAATGATTTAAATCCTTTAAGTATGTCAACATTTGCTTAGTGGCATAGCATATGGTGAAATTTTATTAACATTCCATGTGTACTTAAAAAAGATGTACTTTCTGCAATTGTTGGAACCAGTTTCCAACAATATCAAGATTAATAAAAAATAACAAGATTGTTCAACAAGGAGTTCCAATTTTCTCATTCTTACTTTTTGTCTGATTGTCCTATCAAGTATTGAGAAGGTATGTTAAAATCTCCCACTATAATTACAGATTTTTATATTATCCTTTTTGTTTTGTCAAATTTTACTTTGTTTTGACATTATGATAATATGTGACTACAAATTAAAATCTCCTATATTTTCTTCATTAACTAAGCATTTTATCATGAAATTTCCCTTTATCTTTTTCCCTTAAATTCAATTGTGCCTGATTAATAGTTCCATCAATTTCTTTTGATTGGTATTTGCATATATTTTATTTTCTATGCCTTTACTTTTAAATGCTCTTTATTTTATATGTTTCGCTTATTTGCAGTATATAACTTATCTTCTTTTATGTGATAATTTTTAATTAAACATAAATTTCACTTATATTTGATGTGCTTTCTGATATTTGGGATTTAAATAAATCATTTTACTATTTCTTTTCTATTTTTCTGCCTGTAATGTTTTCTGTTATCACCCATTTGACTTCTATATATTGATTTTTATAAAATCATTCCATTTTCCTTATATTATTCATATACTCATTCTTTTTTTATTTTATTTGTAGTTTCCAGATCATATCATATATTGCTATCTTATCAAATTCTAGTAAAAATAAATACATAATTTCAATATTAAAATGTCCAAGTCTTTGGGTCACATTAGTTCCGTTTATCTTTTTATAATTTTATATCATCTTGCTTTCGTGTCCCTTAAATTTTTTAAACTCCATTAGATGTCACTATATTATTTTAAGCATTTAATATTCTTTCTGACATATCAAAATATTCCCCATTTATAGATCCTTTATTTTATCTTGATTGTCTGATCTTTTATCTGGTTTCATTTATATTTTGTTTCAAGGTAACACTTAAATACCCTCTAGTACTTGCTTTATCACCAGAAATACTGGTGATACATTTTCTTAGCTTTTTTTTTAATAAAAATTTTTATTTCATCTTTATTTTTGAGGATACTTTTGCTAAAATTCTAGACTGGAAGCCCCCCTCTCTCAGAACACACCCCAAACTTTTAAGTATTATATTCAATCGTATCCGTCTATTGTTTTCTACAGGAGTTACGTGTCAGTGTTGTCACTGATTATTTGAAAACATTCACTTGTATCTCACAACAACTTCCTACTCTACTATATATTTATTTCTTTTACATATTTATTTAGTGAGAAAGATTGATGTCACTACTTTTGCTGAGGTAACTGCATCTAGCTTGCCCAATAATATTTCATGTCTTTGGGTATGAGTCTAAATTTTTTCATGGGGTTAAAATCAAATGGGGGATTTAAACTAAATCCTCCATTACTTATTTTTTAAAATTTTTTTAATGTTTTTTTTTTTTTGAGACAGAGAGAGACAGAGCATTAACGGAGGAGGGTCAGAGAGAGAGAGGGAGACACAAAATCTGAAACAGGCTCCAAGCTGTGGGCACAGAGCCCGACGCGGGGCTCGAACTCACAGACCGTGAGATGATCACCGGAGCCTAAGTCGGACGCTCAATGGACTGAGCCACCCAGGAGCCCCGATTATTCTCCATTACTTATTTAGACTTCAATTGTGAAACAATTACTTACACCAACTTAGTTTAAAATTATTTTAAGTTTAAAAAATATATTTTACATTTAAACTTACATTTACTTGTAACTTAAATACACACACACAAACACACACACACACAGACTTCTAGAGACTCCATGAAATTCAGGTTTAGAATTAAATAGCCATCCTAAAATAATTATTATATTTTTCATGCTTTAAAATAATCTTGTGTGCTACTAGTATTCGTTAGGATGTAGAATTATGATAAGGCCTGTGTTCTCGCCATAGCAAAAAAAAAAAAAAAGATTAAATATTTAAAAGATTGTATAGGAGGCTATTGTAGAGTAGTGAATGAAAGGAAGCCTGAAAATGATATTCCAGAAAGGGCCATGTCTTCCATACGTGAGCTGGGTGCCACAGCTGCTGAAGGAAAAATCACTCAGGCAGAATTATAAGGACAATTTGAAATAAACCAGATAAATTAGAATCCAAAAAAGCTTCAAATATAAAATTATCACTCAACCTAAAATGGTTCCTTTTGTCTGAATTTTCCTGAAAAATTAGCAGTGAAAGAGTAGCTGCAAATCAGAGAGAATTTATGAAATCTTGATGATCTCCAAAGAAACTAGATTCATAACCCCTGACATAAAGTTCTCTAAAATAGCATTCCAATGAACATGCCCTGTCAAATGTTTACAAGATTAAAGAGATCAGCCCTTCAGTAACTGTGGTTGTGAGTAGAAAGGGATTTTACTAACAAAAGGTAAAAAAGAAAATCGAATTAAAGCAGCACCTATATTGGTAGCATCTGAATGTTTAGCTCCTTGTTAGCTAAATGTTTAGCTAAATGTTCTAGCTGCTACAAAAAGGAGAGAACTTGTAAGGTCATGGATGCAAATAAAAAAGTCATATTTCCATAATCTCTATACTGTTACCTTATACCCATTGTCCAGAAAATATGAGGGAAAAATTGAGAAGTATGAAAAAAACAGGAAACTCAACACATAATTAAGAGAAAAAAATTCAACAGAAGCAGACCTAGAGATGATTCAGATGTTGGCATTAACATTTAAATAATGACAATAAAATGCATATTATAGCTCAAAGAGTGACAGAATCAGTTTGTTGTCTTTTCTTTTTTTTAATATTTATTTATTTTGAGAGAGAGAGAAAGAGAGAGAGAGAAAGGGAGGGGCAGAAAAAGAGGGAGAGAGAATCCCAAGAAGGCTCCATGCTGTCAGCACAGAGTCTAAGTCAGGGCTCAATCTCACAAACTTGTGAGATTATGACCTCAGCCGAAATCAAGAGTCGGAAGGTTAACTGACTGACCTACCCAGGTGCCCCTCAGGTTGTTTTTACAGCCAAGGCAACAAGGTAACTTGTGAGAGCCTGACACAGGGCTTGATCCCATGATCCTGGGATTATGACCTCAGCCAACATCAAGATTTGGATGCTCAACGGACTGAGCCTCCCAGGTACTCCTTGATCCTTCTTTCCTAAATAAAGAACTTTTTCTTTTCTAATCATGGCTCTACAGAAAGAGAAAGGGTGAAGGCCACTTTGTTAAAGGAACAGAATATGGAAGAGAAGTCCCTTTCACACGAAAAGAAGAAAAACTGCTTCTTTCATCACTTCTGAAGTACTGAAAGGAGGACAGAAATAGAAGTAGGGCAAGCAAGTCAAAGGGGACTGTGGACCTAACACTGGGGTTTGAGAAGGTTGCTGCTATGCAAATACCCATGTTTGTATGTGAGAAAGACAACTGAGCTAGTGTTGTTCATCACTGACAGATCTACCCCTCTTAACACCATTTAATATGGAACGGGAACTATTCTGCACCATTTGGAGGGAAACTGAAGGATTTTTTCTAATTTCCCCTTACTCACCTTCAAGTAGTAGTGACAAATAATCAAGGAATCTCTAACTGCAACAGGAAGGGAACACAGAGGGCTATGGTTAAAGGAGACTTAATATGATCAGTTTTTGAATCCAGAGGCAAATCTCTATTGGCCCAGACATCAACAGTGGGAATCCCATGATCCTAAAAGATTAGATAGGACTAGTCATAACTTGGCAAACATGAATTAAAAGACCAAAGCAGATCAGCCATTTTGCATCACAGAAGAGCAAGGGATTAAGACTTTCCTAACTGATTGAATCTCCTCTCTCATTGGCTTCTGTGGAGTCACAAAAGTCACTGTAGTTAGTTAGTGGCTCCTTGGAGAAGATGGCAGACATATAAAGCACCAAGCATTTACCTGTATGTCTGCAAAAGAACTCAACCCCAAAAAACTAAGATACCATAAATGGACATATAAAGCACCAAGCATTTACCTGTATAAGTCTGCAAAAGAAATCAACCCAAAAAGACTAAGATACCATAGATGGACAAGTTTCTAGTTGTTTGTTTATTTGTACACTTAGGGATTTATGAATAAGAGTAGTCCAGCTTTGTCAAAGACCAGCCTCCTGCTTTGGTCTTCTTCTTCAAAATTACTTTGGCTATTCGGGGTCTTTTGTGGTTCCATACAAATTTTAGGATTGCTTGTTCTAGCTTCGAGAAGAATGCTGGTGCAATTTTGATTGGGATTGCATTCAATGTGTAGATAGCTTTAGGTAGTATTAACATTTTAACAATATTTATTCTTCCAATCTATGAGCATGGAATGTTTTCCCATTTCTTTATATCTTCTTCAATTTCCTTCATAAGCTTTCTATAGTTTTCAGCATACAGATCCTTTACATCTTTGGTTAGGTTTATTCCTAGGTATTTTATGATTCTTGGTGTAATTATGAATGGGATCAGTTTCTTTATTTGTCTTTTTGTTGCTTCATTATTTGTGTATAAGAATACAACTGATTTCTGTG